>NC_140998.1:196194454-196794454 GCF_052327205.1 Somniosus microcephalus
GGAGAGTGAGATCAGAGCCCAGAGCGCAGGGACAGTGAGATCAGAGCCCCAGAGCACAGGGACAGTGAGATCAGAGCCCCAGAGTGCAGGAACAGTGAGATCAGAGCCCCAGAGCACAGGGACAGTGAGATCAGAGCCCCAGATCACAGGGACAGTGAGATCAGAGCCCCAGAGTGCAGGAACAGTGAGATCAGAGCCCAGAGCACAGGGACAGTGAGATCAGAGCCCCAGAGCACAGGGACAGTGAGATCAGAGCCCCAGAGCACAGGGACAGTGAGATCAGAGCCCCAGAGCACAGGGACAGTGAGATCAGGGCCCCAGAGTGCAGGGACAGTGAGATCAGAGACCCAGAGTGCAGGGACAGTGCGACCAGAGCCCCAGAGTGCAGGGACAGTGAGATCAGAGCGCCAGAGCACAGGGACAGTGCGATCAGAGCCCCAGAGTGCAGAGACGGTGTGATCAGAGCCCCAGAGCGCAGGGACAGTGAGATCAGAGCCCCAGAGTGCAGGGCCAGTGAGATCAGAGCCCCAGAGCATAGGGACAGTGAGATCAGAGCCCCAGAGCACAAGGACAGTGAGATCAGAGCCCCAGAGCACAGGGACAGTGAGACCAGAGCCCCAGAGCGCAGGGGCAGTGAGAGCAGAGCCCCAGAGCACAGGGGCAGTGCGATCAGAGCCCCAGAGTGCAGGTACAGTGAGATCAGAGCCCCAGAGCACAGGGACAATGAGATCAGAGCCCCAGAGCACAGGGACAGTGTGATCAGAGCCCCAGAGTGCAGGGACAGTGAGATCAGAGCCCCAGAGTGCAGGAACAGTGAGATCAGAGCCCCAGAGTGCATGGACAGTGAGATCAGAGCCCCAGAGTGCAGGGACAGTGTGATCAGAGCCCCAGAGCGCAAGGACAGTGAGACCAGAGCCCCAGAGCGCAGGGGCAGTGAGAGCAGAGCCCCAGAGCACAGGGACAGTGCGATCAGAGCCCCAGAGTGCAGGGACAGTGAGATCAGAGCCCCAGAGCACAGGGACAATGAGATCAGAGCCCCAGAGCACAGGGACAGTGTGATCAGAGCCCCAGAGTGCAGGGACAGTGAGATCAGAGCCCCAGAGCGGAGGGACAGTGTGATCAGAGCCCCAGAACGCAATGACTGTGGGACCAGAGCCCCAGAGTGCAGGGGCAGTATGATCAGAGCCCCAGAGTGCAGGGGCAGTGCGATCAGAGCCCCAGAGCACAGGGACAGTGAGATCAGAGCCCCAGAGTGCAGGGACAGTGTAATCAGAGCCCCAGAGCACAGGGGCAGTGAGATCAGAGCCCCAGAGCACAGAGACAGTGAGATAAGAGTCCCAGACTGCAGAGACAGTGAAATCAGAGCTCCAGAGCACAGATAGAGTGAGATCAGAGCCCCAGAGTGCAAGGACAGTGCGATCAGAGCCCCAGAGTGCAGGGACAGTGAGATCAGAGCCCCAGAGCGCAGGGACAGTGAGATCAGAGCCCCAGAGCACAGGGACAGTGAGATCAGAGCCCCGGAGCGCAGAGACAGTGTGATCAGAGCCCCAGAGTGCAGTGACACTGAGTTCAGAGCCCCAGAGTGCAGGGACAGTGTGATCAGAGCCCCAGAGCACAGGGACAGTGAGATCAGAGCCCCAGAACTGAAGGACAGTGAGGTCAGAGCCCCAGAGCAGAGGGGCAGTGAAATCAGAGCCCCTTAGCACAGGGACAGTGAGATCAGAGCCCCAGAGCACAGGGACAGTGAGATCAGTGCCCCAGAGCGCAGTGATAGTGAGATCAGAGCCCAGAGCACAGCGACAGTGAGATCGGGGCCCCAGAGCGCAGGGACATTGAGATCAGAGCCCCGGAGCACAGAGACACAGTGAGATCAGAGCCCCAGAGCGCAGTGATACTGAGATCAGAGACCCAGAGCGCAGGAACAGTGAGTTCAGAGCCCCAGAGCGCAGCAACAATGAGATCAAGGCCCCAGAGCGCAGGGACATTGAAATCAGAGCCCCAGAGCGCAGGGACAGTGAAATCAGATCCCCAGAGCACAGGGACACTGAGATCAGAGCCCAGAGCACAGGTACAGTGAGATCAGAGCCCCAGCGCACAGGGACAGTGTGATCAGAGCCCCAGAGTGCAGGGACAGTGAATCAGAGCCCAGAGCACAGGGACAGTGTGATCAGAGCCCCCAGAGTGCAGGGACAGTGAGTTCAGAGCCCCAGAGTGCAGGGACAGTGTGATCAGAGCCCAGAGTGCAGGGACAGTGAGATCAGAGCCCAAAGCGCAGGGACAGTGAGATCAGAGCCCCAAAGCACAGGGACAGTGAGATCAGAGCCCCAGAGCGCAGGGACAGTGTGATCAGAGCCCCAGAGCGCAGGGACATTGAGATCAGTGCCCCCAGAGCACAGCGATAGTGAGATCAGAGCCCCAGAGCACAGCGACAGTGAGATCAGGGCCCAGAGCGCAGAGACATTGAGATCAGAGCCCCAGAGCACAGAGACAGTGAGATCAGAGCCACAGAGCGAAGTGATACTGAGATCAGAGACCCAGAGCGCAGGGACAGTGTGATCAGAGCAACAGAGCACAGGACAGTGAGATCAGAGCCCCAGAACTGAAGGACAGTGAGATCAGAGCCCCAGAGTGCAGGGACAGTGTGATCAGAGCCCCAGAGTGCAGGGACAGTGAGATCAGAGCCCCAGAGTGCAGGGACAGTGAGATCAGAGCCCCAGAGTGCAGGGACAGTGAGATCAGAGCCCCCAGAGCACAGAGAAACTGTGATCAGAGCCCCAGAGTGCAGGGACAGTGAGATCAGAGCCCCAGAGCACAGGGACAGTGTGATCAGAGCACAGAGTGCAGGAACACTGAGTTCAGAGCCCCAGAATGCAGGGACAGTGTGATTAGAGCCCCAGAGCACAGGGACAGTGAGATCAGAGGCCCAGAGCGCAGGTACAGTGAGATCAGAGCCCAGAACGCAGGGACAGTGAGATCAGAGCCCCAGAGTGCAGGGACAGTGCGAACAGAGCCCCAGAGTGCAGGTACAGTGAGATCAGAGCCCCAGCGCACAGGGACAGTGTGATCAGAGCCCCAGAGTGCAGGGACAGTGAAATCAGAGCCCCAGAGCACAGGGACAGTGTGATCAGAGCCCCAGAGTGCAGGGACAGTGAGATCAGAGCCCCAGAGCATAGGGACAGTGTGATCAGAGCCCAGAGTGCAGGAACAGTGAGTTCAGAGCCCCAGAGCGCAGCAACAATGAGATCAGGGCCCCCAGAGCGCAGGGACATTGAAATCAAAGCCCCAGAGCGCAGGGACAGTGAAATGAGAGCCCCAGAGCACAGGGACACTGAGATCAGAGCCCCAGAGCACAGGGACACTGAGATCAGAGCCCCAGAGCAGAGGGACAGTGAGATCAGAGCCCCTTAGCACAGGGACAGTGAGATCAGAGCCCCAGAGCACAGGGACAGTGAGATCAGAGCACCAGAGTGCAGGGACAGTGAGATCAGAGCCCCAGAGTGCAGGGACAGTGAGATCAGAGCCCCAGAGTGCAAGGACAATGAGATCAGAGCCCCAGAGCGCAGGGACAGTGAGATCAGAGCCCCAGAGTGCAGAGACAGTGAGATCAGAGCCCCACAGTGCAGGGACAGTGAGATCAGAGCCCCCAGAGCACAGGGACAGTGTGATCAGAGCCCCAGAGTGCAGGAACAAGTGAGATCAGAGCCCCAGAGCGCAGGTACAGTGGGACCAGAGCCCCAGAGCACAGGGACAGTGAGATCAGAGCTCCAGAACACAGGGACAGTGAGATCAGAGCCCAAGAGTGCAAGCACAGTGAGATCAGGGCACCAGAGTGCAGGAATAGTGAGATCAGAGCCCCAGAGTGCAAGGACAATGAGATCAGAGCCCCAGAGCGCAGGGACAGTGCGACCAGAGCCCCAGAACGCAGGGAAAGTGAGATCAGAGCCCCCAGACTGCAGGGACAGTGAGATCAGAGCCCCAGAGCGCAGGGACAGTGAGATCAGAGCCCCCAGAGTGCAGGGACAGTGAGATCAGAGCCCAGAGCGCAGGGACAGTGAGATCAGAGCCCCAGAGTGCAGGGACAGTGAGATCAGAGCCCAGAGTGCAGGGACAGTGAGATCAGAGCCCCAGAGCACAGGGACAGTGAGATCAGAGCCCCACACACTGCAGGGACAGTGAGATCAGAGCCCCAGAGCACAGCGACAGTGTGATCAGAGCCCCAGAGCACAGGGACAGTCAGATCAGAGCCCCAGAACTGAAGGACAGTGAGATCAGAGCCCCAGAGCAGAAGGACAGTGAGATCAGAGCCCCTTAGCACAGGGACAGAGAGATCAGAGCCTCAGAGCGCAGGGACAGTGAGAGCAGAGTCCCAGAGCACAGGGACAGTGAGATCAGAGCCCCAGAGCACAGGGACAGTGAGATCAGAGCCCCAGAGTGCAGGGACAGTGAGATCAGAGCACAGGGACAGTGAGGTCAGAGCCCAAGAGTGCAGGTACAGTGAGATCAGGGCTCCAGAGTGCAGGGACAGTGAGATGAGAGCCCCAGAGTGCAGGGACAATCAGATCAGAGCCCCAGAGCGCAGGGACAGTGCAAGCAGAGCCCCAGAACGCAGGGACAGTGAGATCAGAGCCCCAGAGTGCAGGGTCAGTGAGATCAGAGCCCCAGAATGCAGGGACAGTGAGATCAGAGCCCCAGAGCGCAGGAACAGTGAGATGAGAGCCCCAGAGTGCAGGGACAGTGAGATCAGAGCCCCAGCAGAGTGCAGAGACAGTGAGATCAGAGCCCCAGAGCACAGGGACAATGAGATCAGGGCCCCAGAGTGCAGGGACAGTGAGATGAGAGCCCCAGAGTGCAGGGACAGCGAGATCAGAGCCCCAGAGTGCAGGGACAGTGAGATCAGAGCCCCAGAGCACAGGGACAGTGTGATCAGAGCCCCAGAGTGCAGGAACAGTGAGTTCAGAGCCCCAGAGCGCAGCAACAATGAGATCAGGGCCCCAGAGCGCTAGGGACATTGAAATCAGAGCCCCAGAGCGCAGCGACAGTGAAATCAGAGCCCCAGAGCACAGGGACACTGAGATCAGAGCCCCAGAGCACAGGTAGAGTGAGATCAGAGCCCCAGCGCACAGGGACAGTGTGATCAGAGCACCAGAGTGCAGGGACAGTGAGATCAGAGCCCCAGAGCACAGGGACAGTGTGATCAGAGCCCCAGAGTGCAGGGACAGTGAGTTCAGAGCCCCAGAGTGCAGAGACAGTGTGATCAGAGCCCCAGAGCAGAGGACAGTGAGATCAGAGCCCCTTAGCACAGGGACAGTGAGATCAGAGCCCCAGAGCACAGGGACAGTGAGATCAGAGCCCCAGAGTGCAGGGACAGTGAGATCAGAGCCCCAGAATGCAGGGACAGTTGAGATCAGAGCCCCAAAGTGCAGGACAGTGAGATCAGAGCCCCAAAGCACAGGGACCGTGAGATCAGAGCCCCAGAGCGCAGGGAAAGTGTGATCAGAGCCCCAGAGCGCAGGGTCATTGAGATCAGTGCCCCAGAGCACAGCGCAAGTGAGATCAGAGCCAGAGCACAGCGACAGTGAGATCAGGGCCCCAGAGCGCAGAGACATTGAGATCAGGGCCCCAGAGCACAGAGACAGTGAGATCAGAGCCCCAGAGCGCAGGGACAGTGCGACAGAGCCCCAGAGTGCAGGGACAGTGAGATCAGAGCCCCAGAGCACAGAGACAGTGAGATCAGAGCCCCAGAGCACAGGGACAGTGAGATCAGAGCCCCAGGGCACAGGGACAGTGAGATCAGAGCCCCAGAGCACAGGGACAGTGAGATCAGGGCCCCAGAGTGCAGGGACAGTGAGATCAGAGCCCCAGAGTGCAGGGACAGTGCGACCAGAGCCCCAGAGTGCAGGGACAGTGAGATCAGAGCCCCAGAGCGCAGGGACAGTGCGATCAGAAAACCCCAGAGTGCAGAGACGGTGTGATCAGAGCCCCAGAGCGCAGGGACAGTGAGATCAGAGCCCCAGAGTGCAGGGACAGTGAGATCAGAGCCCCAGAGCATAGGGACAGTGAGATCAGAGTCCCAGAGCGCAAGGACAGTGAGATCAGAGCCCCAGAGCACAGGGACAGTGAGACCAGAGCCCCAGAGCGCAGGGGCAGTGAGAGCAGAGCCCCAGAGCACAGGGACAGTGCGATCAGAGCCCCAGAGTGCAGGCACAGTGAGATCAGAGCCCCAGAGCACAGGGACAATGAGATCAGAGCCCCAGAGCACAGGGACAGTGCTGATCAGAGCCCAAGAGTGCAAGGACAGTGAGATCAGAGCCCCAGAGTGCAGGAACAGTGAGATCAGAGCCCCAGAGTGCATGGACAGTGAGATCAGAGCCCCCAGAGTGCAGGGACAGTGTGATCAGAGCCCCAGAGCACAGGGACAGTGAGATCAGAGCCCCAGAGCGCAGGGGCAGTGAGAGCAGAGCCCCAGAGCACAGGGACAGTGTGATCAGAGCCCCAGAGTGCAGGGACAGTGAGATCAGAGCCCCAGAGCACAGGGACAATGAGATCAGAGCCCCAGAGCACAGGGACAGTGTGATCAGAGCCCCAGAGTGCAGGGACAGTGAGATCAGAGCCCCAGAGCACAGGGACAGTGTGATCAGAGCCCCAGAACGCAATGACTGTGGGACCAGAGCCCCAGAGTGCAGGGACAGTGTGATCAGAGCCCCAGAGTGCAGGGGCAGTGAGATCAGAGCCCCAGAGCACAGGGACAGTGAGATCAGAGCCCCAGAGCACAGGGACAGTGAGAGCAGAGCCCCAGAGCGCAGGGACAGTGTAATCAGAGCCCCAGAGCGCAGGGGCAGTGAGATCAGAGCCCCAGAGCACAGAGACAGTGAGATAAGAGTCCCAGATTGCAGAGACAGTGAAATCAGAGCTCCAGAGCACAGGGAGAGTGAGATCAGAGCCCCAGAGTGCAGGGACAGTGCGATCAGAGCCCCAGAGTGCAGGGACAGTGAGATCAGAGCCCCAGAGCACAGGGACAGTGAGATCAGAGCCCCGGAGCGCAGAGACAGTGTGATCAGAGCCCCAGAGTGCAGGGACACTGAGTTCAGAGCCCCAGAGTGCAGGGACAGTGTGATCAGAGCCCCAGAGCACAGGGACAGTGAGATCAGAGCCCCAGAACTGAAGGACAGGGAGATCAGAGCCCCAGAGCAGAGGGACAGTGAGATCAGAGCCCCTTAGCACAGGGACAGTGAGATCAGAGCCCCAGAGCACAGGGACAGTGAGATCAGTGCCCCAGAGCGCAGCAACAATGAGATCAGGGCCCCAGAGCGCAGGGACATTGAAATCAGAGCCCCAGAGCGCAGGGACAGTGAAATCAGAGCCCCAGAGCACAGGGACACTGAGATCAGAGCCCCAGAGCACAGGTACAGTGAGATCAGAGCCCCAGCGCACAGGGACAGTGTGATCAGAGCCCCAGAGTGCAGGGACAGTGAGATCAGAGCCCCAGAGCACAGGGACAGTGTGATCAGAGCCCCAGAGTGCAGGGACAGTGAGTTCAGAGCCCCAGACTGCAGGGACAGTGTGATCAGAGCCCCAGAGCACGGGGACAGTGAGATCAGAGCCCCAGAACTGAAGGACAGTGAGATCAGAGCCCCAGAGCAGAGGGACAGTGAGATCAGAGCCCCTTAGCACAGGGACAGTGGGATCAGAGCCCCAGAGCACAGGGACAGTGAGATCAGAGCCCCAGAGTGCAGGGACAGTGAGATCAGAGCCCCAGAGTGCAGGGACAGTGAGATCAGAGCCCCAAAGCGCAGGGACAGTGAGATCAGAGGCCCAAAGCACAGGGACAGTGAGATCAGAGCCCCAGAGCGCAGGGACAGTGTGATGAGAGCCCCAGAGCGCAGGGACATTGAGATCAGTGCCCCAGAGCACAGAGACAGTGAGATCAGAGCCCCAGAGCGCAGGGACAGTGAAATCAGAGCCCCAGAGCACAGGGACACTGAGATCAGAGCCCCAGAGCACAGGTACAGTGAGATCAGAGCCCCAGCGCACAGGGACAGTGTGATCAGAGCCCCAGAGTGCAGGGACAGTGAGATCAGAGCCCCAGAGCACAGGGACAGTGTGATCAGAGCCCCAGAGTGCAGGGACAGTGAGTTCAGAGCCCCAGACTGCAGGGACAGTGTGATCAGAGCCCCAGAGCACAGGGACAGTGAGATCAGAGCCCCAGAACTGAAGGACAGTGAGATCAGAGCCCCAGAGCAGAGGGACAGTGAGATCAGAGCCCCTTAGCACAGGGACAGTGGGATCAGAGCCCCAGAGCACAGGGACAGTGAGATCAGAGCCCCAGAGTGCAGGGACAGTGAGATCAGAGCCCCAGAGTGCAGGGACAGTGAGATCAGAGCCCCAAAGCGCAGGGACAGTGAGATCAGAGGCCCAAAGCACAGGGACAGTGAGATCAGAGCCCCAGAGCGCAGGGACAGTGTGATGAGAGCCCCAGAGCGCAGGGACATTGAGATCAGTGCCCCAGAGCACAGAGACAGTGAGATCAGAGCCCCAGAGCGCAGGGACAGTGAAATCACAGCTCCAGAGCACAGGGAGAGTGAGATCAGAGCCCCAGAGCGCAGGGACAGTGAGATCAGAGCCCCAGAGCACAGGGGCAGTGAGAGCAGAGCCCCAGAGCACAGGGACAGTGCGATCAGAGCCCCAGAGTGCAGGCACAGTGAGATCAGAGCCCCAGAGCACAGGGACAATGAGATCAGAGCCCCAGAGCACAGGGACAGTGTGATCAGAGCCCCAGAGTGCAAGGACAGTGAGATCAGAGCCCCAGAGTGCAGGAACAGTGAGATCAGAGCCCCAGAGTGCATGGACAGTGAGATCAGAGTCCCAGAGTGCAGGGACAGTGTGATCAGAGCCCCAGAGCACAGGGACAGTGAGATCAGAGCCCCAGAGCGCAAGGACAGTGAGACCAGAGCCCCAGAGCACAAGGGCAGTGAGAGCAGAGCCCCAGAGCACAGGGACAGTGTGATCAGAGCCCCAGAGTGCAGGGACAGTGAGATCAGAGCCCCAGAGCACAGGGACAATGAGATCAGAGCCCCAGAGCACAGGGACAGTGTGATCAGAGCCCCAGAACGCAATGACTGTGGGACCAGAGCCCCAGAGTGCAGGGACAGTGTGATCAGAGCCCCAGAGTGCAGGGGCAGTGAGATCAGAGCCCCAGAGCACAGGGACAGTGAGATCAGAGCCCCAGAGCACAGGGACAGTGAGAGCAGAGCCCCAGAGCGCAGGGACAGTGTAATCAGAGCCCCAGAGCGCAGGGGCAGAGAGATCAGAGCCCCAGAGCACAGAGACAGTGAGATAAGAGTCCCAGATTGCAGAGACAGTGAAATCAGAGCTCCAGAGCACAGGGAGAGTGAGATCAGAGCCCCAGAGTGCAGGGACAGTGCGATCAGAGCCCCAGAGTGCAGGGACAGTGAGATCAGAGCCCCAGAGCACAGGGACAGTGAGATCAGAGCCCCGGAGCGCAGAGACAGTGTGATCAGAGCCCCAGAGTGCAGGGACACTGAGTTCAGAGCCCCAGAGTGCAGGGACAGTGTGATCAGAGCCCCAGAGCACAGGGACAGTGAGATCAGAGCCCCAGAACTGAAGGACAGGGAGATCAGAGCCCCAGAGCAGAGGGACAGTGAGATCAGAGCCCCTTAGCACAGGGACAGTGTGATCAGAGCCCCAGAGTGCAGGAACAGTGAGATCAGAGCCCCAGAGCGCAGGTACAGTGGGACCAGAGCCCCAGAGCACAGGGACAGTGAGATCAGAGCTCCAGAACACAGGGACAGTGAGATCAGAGCCCAAGAGTGCAAGCACAGTGAGATCAGGGCACCAGAGTGCAGAATAGTGAGATCAGAGCCCCAGAGTGCAAGGACAATGAGATCAGAGCCCCAGAGCGCAGGGACAGTGCGACCAGAGCCCCAGAACGCTGGAAAGTGAGATCAGAGCCCCCAGACTGCAGGGACAGTGAGATCAGAGCCCCAGAGCGCAGGGACAGTGAGATCAGAGCCCCAGAGTGCAGGGACAGTGAGATCAGAGCCCCAGAGTGCAGGGACAGTGAGATCAGAGCCCCGAGCACAGGACAGTGAGATCAGAGCCCCCACACTGCAGGGACAGTGAGATCAGAGCCCCAGAGCACAGGGACAATGAGATCAGGGCCCCCAGAGTGCAGGACAGTGAGATGAGAGCCCCAGAGTGCAGGGACAGCGAGATCAGAGCCCCAGAGTGCAGGGACAGTGAGATCAGAGCCCCAGAGCACAGGGACAGTGTGATCAGAGCCCCCAGAGTGCAGGAACAGTGAGTTCAGAGCCCCAGAGCGCCAAGCAACAATGAGATCAGGGCCCCAGAGCGCTAGGGACATTGAAATCAGAGCCCCAGAGCGCAGCGACAGTGAAATCAGAGCCCCAGAGCACAGGGACACTGAGATCAGAGCCCCAGAGCACAGGTACAGTGAGATCAGAGCCCCAGCGCACAGGGACAGTGTGATCAGAGCCCCAGAGTGCAGGGACAGTGAAATCAGAGCCCCAGAGCACAGGGACAGTGTGATCAGAGCCCCAGAGTGCAGGGACAGTGAGTTCAGAGCCCCAGAGTGCAGGGACAGTGTGATCAGAGCCCCAGAGTGCAGGGACAGTGAGATCAGAGCCCCAAAGCGCAGGGACAGTGAGATCAGAGCCCCAAAGCACAGGGACAGTGAGATCAGAGCCCCCAGAGCGCAGGGAGAGTGTGATCAGAGCCCCAGAGCGCAGGGACATTGAGATCAGTGCCCAGAGCACAGCGATAGTGAGATCAGAGCCACAGAGCACAGCGACAGTGAGATCAGGGCCCCAGAGCGCAGAGACATTGAGATCAGAGCCCCAGAGCACAGAGACAGTGAGATCAGAGCCACAGAGCGAAGTGATACTGAGATCAGAGACCCAGAGCGCCAGGGACAGTGTGATCAGAGCAACAGAGCACAGGGACAGTGAGATCAGAGCCCCAGAACTGAAGGACAGTGAGATCAGAGCCCCAGAGTGCAGGGACAGTGTGATCAGAGCCCCAGAGTGCAGGGACAGTGAGACTCAGAGCCCCAGAGTGCAGGGACAGTGAGATCAGAGCCCCAGAGTGCAGGGACAGTGAGATCAGAGCCCCAGAGCACAGAGAAACTGTGATCAGAGCCCCAGAGTGCAGGGACAGTGAGATCAGAGCCCCAGAGCACAGGGACAGTGTGATCAGAGCCACAGAGTGCAGGAACACTGAGTTCAGAGCCCCAGAATGCAGGGACAGTGTGATTAGAGCCCCAGAGCACAGGGACAGTGAGATCAGAGGCCCAGAGCGCAGGTACAGTGAGATCAGAGCCCCAGAACGCCAGGGACAGTGAGATCAGAGCCCCAGAGTGCAGGGACAGTGCGAACAGAGCCCCAGAGCACAGGGAGAGTGAGATCAGAGCCCCAGAGCGCAGGCAGAGTGAGATCGGAGCCCCAGAGTGCAGGGACAGTGCGACCAGAGCCCCAGAGCACAGGGACAGTGAGATCAGAGCCCCCACAGCGTAGGGAGAGTGAGATCAAAGCCCCAGAGCGCAGGGACAGTGAGATCAGAGCCCCAGAGCACAGGGACAATGAGATCAGGGCCCCAGAGTGCAGGGACAGTGAGATGAGAGCCCCAGAGTGCAGGGACAGTGAGATCAGAGCCCAGAGTGCAGGGACAGTGAGATCAGAGCCCAGAGCATAGGGACAGTGTGATCAGAGCCCCCAGAGTGCAGGAACAGTGAGTTCAGAGCCCCAGAGCGCAGCAACAATGAGATCAGGGCCCCAGAGCGCCAGGGACATTGAAATCAAAGCCCCAGAGCGCAAGGACAGTGAAATGAGAGCCCCAGAGCACAGGGACACTGAGATCAGAGCCCCAGAGCACAGGGACACTGAGATCAGAGCCCCCAGAGCAGAGGGACAGTGAGATCAGAGCCCCTTAGCACAGGGACAGTGAGATCAGAGCCCCAGAGCACAGGGACAGTGAGATCAGAGCCCCAGAGTGCAGGGACAGTGAGATCAGAGCCCCAGAGTGCAGGGACAGTGAGATCAGAGCCCCAGAGTGCAAGGACAATGAGATCAGAGCCCCAGAGCGCCAGGGACAGTGAGATCAGAGCCCCAGAGTGCAGAGACAGTGAGATCAGAGCCCCCACAGTGCAGGGACAGTGAGATCAGAGCCCCAGAGCACAGGGACAGTGTGATCAGAGCCCCAGAGTGCAGGAACAGTGAGATCAGAGCCCCAGAGCGCAGGTACAGTGGGACCAGAGCCCCAGAGCACAGGGACAGTGAGATCAGAGCTCCAGAACACAGGGACAGTGAGATCAGAGCCCAAGAGTGCAAGACACAGTGAGATCAGGGCACCAAGAGTGCAGGAATAGTGAGATCAGAGCCCCAGAGTGCAAGGACAATGAGATCAGAGCCCCAGAGCGCAGGGACAGTGCGACCAGAGCCCAGAACGCAGGGAAAGTGAGATCAGAGCCCCAGACTGCAGGGACAGTGAGATCAGAGCCCAGAGCGCAGGGACAGTGAGATCAGAGCCCCAGAGTGCAGGGACAGTGAGATCAGAGCCCAGAGTGCAGGGACAGTGAGATCAGAGCCCCAGAGCACAGGGACAGTGAGATCAGAGCCCCACACTGCAGGGACAGTGAGATCAGAGCCCCAGAGCACAGCGACAGTGTGATCAGAGCCCCAGAGCACAGGGACAGTCAGATCAGAGCCCCAGAACTGAAGGACAGTGAGATCAGAGCCCCAGAGCAGAAGGACAGTGAGATCAGAGCCCCTTAGCACAGGGACAGAGAGATCAGAGCCTCAGAGCGCAGGGACAGTGAGAGCAGAGTCCCAGAGCACAGGGACAGTGAGATCAGAGCCCCAGAGCACAGGGACAGTGAGATCAGAGCCCCAGAGTGCAGGGACAGTGAGATCAGAGCACAGGGACAGTGAGGTCAGAGCCCAAGAGTGCAGGTACAGTGAGATCAGGGCTCCAGAGTGCAGGGACAGTGAGATGAGAGCCCCAGAGTGCAGGGACAATCAGATCAGAGCCCCAGAGCGCAGGGACAGTGCAAGCAGAGCCCCAGAACGCAGGGACAGTGAGATCAGAGCCCCAGAGTGCAGGGTCAGTGAGATCAGAGCCCCAGAATGCAGAGGACAGTGAGATCAGAGCCCCCAGAGCGCCAGGAACAGTGAGATGAGAGCCCCAGAGTGCTAGGGACAGTGAGATCAGAGCCCCAGAGTGCAGAGACAGTGAGATCAGAGCCCCAGAGCACAGGGACAATGAGATCAGGGCCCCAGAGTGCAGGGACAGTGAGATGAGAGCCCCAGAGTGCAGGGACAGCGAGATCAGAGCCCCAGAGTGCAGGGACAGTGAGATCAGAGCCCCAGAGCACAGGGACAGTGTGATCCAGAGCCCCAGAGTGCAGGAACAGTGAGTTCAGAGCCCCAGAGCGCACAGCAACAATGAGATCAGGGCCCCAGAGCGCAAGGGACATTGAAATCAGAGCCCCAGAGCGCCAGCGACAGTGAAATCAGAGCCCCAGAGCACAGGGACACTGAGATCAGAGCCCCAGAGCACAGGCTAGAGTGAGATCAGAGCCCCAGCGCACAGGGACAGTGTGATCAGAGCACCAGAGTGCAGGGACAGTGAGATCAGAGCCCCAGAGCACAGGGACAGTGTGATCAGAGCCCCAGAGTGCAGGGACAGTGAGTTCAGAGCCCCAGAGTGCAGGGACAGTGTGATCAGAGCCCCAGAGCAGAGGGACAGTGAGATCAGAGCCCCTTAGCACAGGGACAGTGAGATCAGAGCCCCAGAGCACAGGGACAGTGAGATCAGAGCCCCAGAGTGCAGGGACAGTGAGATCAGAGCCCCAGAATGCCAAGGGACAGTGAGATCAGAGCCCACAAAGTGCAGGGACAGTGAGATCAGAGCCCCAAAGCACAGGGACCAGTGAGATCAGAGCCCCAGAGCGCAGGGTCATTGAGATCAGTGCCCCAGAGCACAGCGCAAGTGAGATCAGAGCCCAGAGCACAGCGACAGTGAGATCAGGGCCCCAGAGCGCAGAGACATTGAGATCAGGGCCCCAGAGCACAGAGACAGTGAGATCAGAGCCCCAGAGCGCAGGGACAGTGCGACCAGAGCCCCAGAGTGCAGGGACAGTGATATCAGAGCCCCAGAGCACAGAGACAGTGAGATCAGAGCCCCAGAGCACAGGGACAGTGAGATCAGAGCCCCAGGGCACAGGGACAGTGAGATCAGAGCCCCAGAGCACAGGGACAGTGAGATCAGGGCACCCAGAGTGCAGGGACAGTGAGATCAGAGCCCCCAGAGTGCAGGGACAGTGCGACCAGAGCCCCAGAGTGCAGGGACAGTGAGATCAGAGCCCCAGAGCGCCAGGGACAGTGCGATCAGAACCCCAGAGTGCAGAGACGGTCGTGATCAGAGCCCCAGAGCGCAGGGACAGTGAGATCAGAGCCCCAGAGTGCAGGGACAGTGAGATCAGAGCCCCAGAGCATAGGGACAGTGAGCATCAGAGTCCCAGAGCGCAAGGACAGTGAGATCAGAGCCCCAGAGCACAGGGACAGTGAGACCAGAGCCCCAGAGCGCAGGGGCAGTGAGAGCAGAGCCCCAGAGCACAGGGACAGTGCGATCAGAGCCCCAGAGTGCAGGCACAGTGAGATCAGAGCCCCAGAGCACAGGGACAATGGGATCAGAGCCCCAGAGCACAGGGACAGTGTGATCAGAGCCCCAGAGTGCAAGGACAGTGAGATCAGAGCCCCAGAGTGCAGGAACAGTGAGATCAGAGCACCAGAGTGCATGGACAGTGAGATCAGAGCCCCCAGAGCACAGGGACAGTGAGATCAGAGCCCCAGAGCGCAGGGGCAGTGAGAGCAGAGCCCCAGAGCACAGGGACAGTGTGATCAGAGCCCCAGAGTGCAGGGACAGTGAGATCAGAGCCCCAGAGCACAGGGACAATGAGATCAGAGCCCAGAGCACAGGGACAGTGTGATCAGAGCCCCAGAGTGCAGGGACAGTGAGATCAGAGCCCCAGAGCACAGGGACAGTGTGATCAGAGCCCCAGAACGCAATGACTGTGGGACCAGAGCCCCAGAGTGCAGGGACAGTGTGATCAGAGCCCCAGAGTGCAGGGGCAGTGAGATCAGAGCCCCCAGAGCACAGGGACAGTGAGATCAGAGCCCCAGAGCACAGGGACAGTGAGAGCAGAGCCCCAGAGCGCAGGGACAGTGTAATCAGAGCCCCAGAGCACAGGGGCAGTGAGATCAGAGCCCCAGAGCATAGAGACAGTGAGATAAGAGTCCCAGATTGCAGAGACAGTGAAATCAGAGCTCCAGAGCACAGGGAGAGTGAGATCAGAGCCCCCAGAGTGCAGGGACAGTGCGATCAGAGCCCCAGAGTGCAGGACAGTGAGATCAGAGCCCCAGAGCACAGGGACAGTGAGATCAGAGCCCCGGAGCGCAGAGACAGTGTGATCAGAGCCCCAGAGTGCAGGGACACTGAGTTCAGAGCCCCAGAGTGCAGGGACAGTGTGATCAGAGCCCCAGAGCACAGGGACAGTGAGATCAGAGCCCCAGAACTGAAGGACAGGGAGATCAGAGCCCCCAGAGCAGAGGGACAGTGAGATCAGAGCCCCTTAGCACAGGGACAGTGAGATCAGAGCCCCAGAGCACAGGGACAGTGAGATCAGTGCCCCAGAGCGCAGCAACAATGAGATCAGGGCCCCAGAGCGCAGGGACATTGAAATCAGAGCCCCAGAGCGCAGGGACAGTGAAATCAGAGCCCCAGAGCACAGGGGACACTGAGATCAGAGCCCCAGAGCACAGGTACAGTGAGATCAGAGCCCCAGCGCACAGGGACAGTGTGATCAGAGCCCCAGAGTGCAGGGACAGTGAGATCAGAGCCCCAGAGCACAGGGACAGTGTGATCAGAGCCCCAGAGTGCAGGGACACGTGAGTTCAGAGCCCCAGACTGCAGGGACAGTGTGATCAGAGCCCCAAGAGCACGGGGACAGTGAGATCAGAGCCCCAGAACTGAAGGACAGTGAGATCAGAGCCCCAGAGCAGAGGACAGTGAGATCAGAGCCCCCTTAGCACAGGGACAGTGGGCATCAGAGCCCCAGAGCACAGGGACAGTGAGATCAGAGCCCCAGAGTGCAGGGACAGTGAGATCAGAGCCCCAGAGTGCAGGGACAGTGAGATCAGAGCCCCAAAGCGCAGGGACAGTGAGATCAGAGGCCCAAAGCACAGGGACAGTGAGATCAGAGCCCCAGAGCGCAGGGACAGTGTGATGAGAGCCCCAGAGCGCAGGGACATTGAGATCAGTGCCCCAGAGCACAGAGACAGTGAGATCAGAGCCCCAGAGCGCAGGGACAGTGAAATCAGAGCCCCAGAGCACAGGGACACTGAGATCAGAGCCCCAGAGCACAGGTACAGTGAGATCAGAGCCCCAGCGCACAGGGACAGTGTGATCAGAGCCCCAGAGTGCAGGGACAGTGAGATCAGAGCCCCAGAGCACAGGGACAGTGTGATCAGAGCCCCAGAGTGCAGGGACAGTGAGTTCAGAGCCCCAGACTGCAGGGACAGTGTGATCAGAGCCCCAGAGCACAGGGACAGTGAGATCAGAGCCCCAGAAATGAAGGACAGTGAGATCAGAGCCCCAGAGCAGAGGGACAGTGAGATCAGAGCCCCTTAGCACAGGACAGTGGGATCAGAGCCCCAGAGCACAGGGACAGTGAGATCAGAGCCCCAGAGTGCAGGGACAGTGAGATCAGAGCCCCAGAGTGCAGGGACAGTGAGATCAGAGCCCCAAAGCGCAGGGACAGTGAGATCAGAGGCCCAAAGCACAGGGACAGTGAGATCAGAGCCCCAGAGCGCAGGGACAGTGTGATGAGAGCCCCAGAGCGCCAGGGACATGAGATCAGTGCCCCAGAGCACAGAGACAGTGAGATCAGAGCCCCAGAGCGCAGGGACAGTGAAATCACAGCTCCAGAGCACAGGGAGAGTGAGATCAGAGCCCCAGAGCGCAGGGACAGTGAGATCAGAGCCCCAGAGCACAGGGGCAGTGAGAGCAGAGTCCCTGCGCTCTGGGGCTCTCATCACACTGTCCCTGCGCTCTGGGGCTCTGATCTCACTGTCCCTGTGCTTTGGGCCTCTGATCTCACTGTCCCTGCGCTTTGGGGCTCTGATCTCACTGTCCCTGCACTCTGGGGCTCTGATCTCACTGTCCCTGCACTCTGGGGCTCTGATCTCACTGTCCCTGTGCTCTGGGCTCTGATCCCACTGTCCCTGTGCTAAGGGGCTCTGATCTCACTGTCCCTCTGCTCTGGGGCTCTGATCTCACTGTCCTTCAGTTCTGGGGCTCTGATCTCACTGTCCCTGTGCTCTGGGGCTCTGATCACACTGTCCCTGCAGTCTGGGGCTCTGAACTCACTGTCCCTGCACTCTGGGGCTCTGATCACACTGTCCCTGTGCTCTGGGGCTCTGATCTCACTGTCCCTGCACTCTGGGGCTCTGATCACACTGTCCCTGTGCGCTGGGGCTCTGATCTCACTGTACCTGTGCTCTGGGCTCTGATCTCAGTGTCCCTGTGCTCTGGGGCTCTGATTTCACTGTCCCTGCGCTCTGGGGCTCTGATCTCACTGTCTCTGTGCTCTGGGGCACTGATCTCAATGTCCCTGCGCTCTGGGGCTCTCATCACACTGTCCCTGCGCTCTGGGGCTCTGATCTCACTGTCCCTGTGCTTTGGGCCTCTGATCTCACTGTCCCTGCGCTTTGGGGCTCTGATCTCACTGTCCCTGCACTCTGGGGCTCTGATCTCACTGTCCCTGCACTCTGGGGCTCTGATCTCACTGTCCCTGTGCTCTGGGGCTCTGATCCCACTGTCCTGTGCTAAGGGGCTCTGATCTACACTGTCCCTCTGCTCTGGGGCTCTGATCTCACTGTCCTTCAGTTCTGGGCTCTGATCTCACTGTCCCCGTGCTCTGGGGCTCTGATCACACTGTCCCTGCAGTCTGGGGCTCTGAACTCACTGTCCCTGCACTCTGGGGCTCTGATCACACTGTCCCTGTGCTCTGGGGCTCTGATCTCACTGTCCCTGCACTCTGGGGCTCTGATCACACTGTCCCTGTGCGCTGGGGCTCTGATCTCACTGTACCTGTGCTCTGGGGCTCTGATCTCAGTGTCCCTGTGCTCTGGGGCTCTGATTTCACTGTCCCTGCGCCTCTGGGCTCTGATTTCAATGTCCCTGCGCTCTGGGGCCCTGATCTCATTGTTGCTGCGCTCTGGGGCACTGATCTCACTGTCCCTGTGCTCTGGGGCTCTGATCTCACTGTCCCTGTGCTAAGGGGCTCTGATCTCACTGTCCCTCTGCTCTGGGGCTCTGATCTCCCTGTCCTTCAGTTCTGGGGCTCTGATCTCACTGTCCCTGTGCTCTGGGGCTCTGATCACACTGTCCCTGCACTCTGGGGCTCTGAACTCAGTGTCCTGCACTCTGGGGCTCTGATCACACTGTCTCTGCGCTCCGGGGCTCTGATCTCACTGTCCCTGTGCTCTGGGGCTCTGATCTCACTGTCCCTGCACTCTGGGGCTCTGATCGCACTGTCCCTGCACTCTGGGGCTCTGATCTCACTCTCCCTGTGCTCTGGAGCTCTGATTTCACTGTCTCTGCAATCTGGGACTCTTATCTCACTGTCTCTATGCTCTGGGGCTCTGATCTCACTGCCCCTGTGCTCTGGGGCTCTGATTACACTGTCCCTGCGCTCTGGGGCTCTGCTCTCACTGTCCCTGTGCTCTGGGGCTCTGATCTCACTGTCCCTGTGCTCTGGGGCTCTGATCTCACTGCCCCTGCACTCTGGGGCTCTGATCACACTGTCCCTGCACTCTGGGGCTCTGGTCCCACAGTCATTGCGTTCTGGGGCTCTGATCACACATGTCCCTGTGCTCTGGGGCTCTGATCTCACTGTCCCTGCACTCTGGGGCTCTGATCACACTGTCCCTGTGCTCTGGGGCTCTGATCTCATTGTCCCTGTGCTCTGGGGCTCTGATCTCACTGTCCCTGCACTCTGGGGCTCTGATCACACTGTCCCTGTGCTCTGGGGCTCTGCTCTCACTGCCCCTGCGCTCTGGGGCTCTGATCTCACTGTCCCTGTGCTCTGGGGCTCTGATCTCACTGTCCATGCACTCTGGGGCTCTGATCTCACTGTTCCTGCACTCTGGGGCTCTGATCTCACTGTCCTTGCACTCTGGGGCTCTGATCACACTGTCCCTGTGCTCTGGGGCTCTGATCCCATTGTCCCTGTGCTCTGGGGCTCTGATCTCACTGTGCCTGCACTCTGGGGCTCTGATCGCACTGTCCCTGTGCTCTGGGCTCTGCTCTCACTGCCCCTGCGCTCTGGGGCTCAGGTCTCACTGTCCCTGTGCTCTGGGCTCTGATCTCACTGTCCTTGCGCTCTGGGACTCTGATCTCACTGTCCCTATGCTCTGGGGCTCTGATCTCACTGTCCCTGCACTCTGGGGCTCTGATCTCACTGTCCCTGCGCTCTGGGGCTCTGATCACACCGTCTCTGCACTCTGGGGTTCCTGATCGCACTGTCCCTGCGCTCTGGGGCTCTGATCTCACTGTCCCTGCACTCTGGGGCTCTGGTCGCACTGTCCCTGCACTCTGGGGCTCTGATCTCACTGTCCCTGCACTCTGGGGCCCTGATCTCACTGTCCCTGTGCTCTGGGGCTCTGATCTCACTGTCCCTGTGCCCTGGGGCTCTGATCTCACTGTCCCTGTGCTCTGGGGCTCTGATCTCACTGTCTCTGTGCTCTGGGGCTCTGATATCACTGTCCCTGCACTCTGGGGCTCTGGTCGCACTGTCCCTCGCGCTCTGGGGCTCTGATCTCACTGTCTCTGTGCTCTGGGGCCCTGATCTCAATGTCTCTGCGCTCTGGGGCCCCTGATCTCACTGTCGCTGTGCTCTGGGCTCTGATCTCACTTGCGCTGTGCTCTGGGGCACTGATCTCAATGACCCTGCGCTCTGGGGCTCTGATCTCACGGTCCCTGTGCTTTGGGGCTCTGATCTCACTGTCCCTGCACTTTGGGGCTCTGATCTCACTGTCCCTGCATTCTGGGGCTCTGATCTCACTGTCCCTGCACTCTGGGGCTCTGATCTCACTGTCCCTGTGCTCTGGGGCTCTGAATCTCACTGTCCCTGTGCTAAGGGGCTCTGATCTCACTGTCCCTCTGCTCTGGGGCTCTGATCACACTGTCCCTGCACTCTGGGGCTCTGAACTCACTGTCCCTGCACTCTGGGGCTCTGATCACACTGTCCCTGTGCTCTGGGGCTCTGATCTCACTGTCCCTGCACTCTGGTGCTCTGATCACACTGTCCCTGTGCGCTGGGGCTCTGATCTCACTCTACCTGTGCTCTGGGGCTCTGATCTCAGTGTCCCTGTGCTCTGGGGCTCTGATTTCACTGTCGCTGCGCTCTGGGGCTCTGATTTCAATGTCCCTGCGCTCTGGGGCCCTGATCTCATTGTTGCTGCGCTCTGGGGCTCTGAACTCACTGTTCCTGCACTCTGGGGCTCTGATCACACTGTCCCTGTGCTCTGGGGCTCTGATCTCACTGTCCCTGCACTCTGGGGCTCTGATCTCGCTGTCCCTGCACTCTGGGGCTCTCATCTCACTGTCCCTGCACTCTGGGCCCTGATCTCATTGTCCCTGTGCTCTGGGGCTCTGATCTCACTGTCTCTGCACTCTGGGGCTCTGATCTCACTGTCCCTGCACTCTGGGGCTCTCATCTCACTGTTCCTGCGCTCTGGGGCTCTGATCTCACTGTCCCTGCATTCTGGGGCTCTGATCTCACTGACCCTGCACTCTGGGGCTCTGATCTCACTGTCCCTGCGTTCTGGGGCTCTGCTTGCACTGTCCCTGCGCTCTGGGGCTCTGATCTGATTGTCCCTGCACTCTGGGGCTCTCATCTCACTGTCCCTGCACTCTGGAGCCCTGATCTCACTGTACCTGCACTCTTGGGCTCTGACCTCACTGTCCCTGTGCTCTGATCTCACTGTCCCTGCACTCTGGGGCTCTGATCTCACTGTCCCTGTGCTCTGGGGCTCTGATCTCACTGTCCCTGTGCTCTGGGACTCTGCTCTCACTGTCCCTGCGCTCTGAGGCTCTGATCTCTCTGTCCCTGTGCTAAGGGGCTCTGATCTCACTGTCCTTCTGCTCTGGGGCTCTGATCTCACTGTCCTTCAGTTCTGGGGCTCTGATCTGACTGTCCCTGTGCTCTGGGGCTCTGATCACACTGTCGCTGTGCTCTGGGGCTCTGATCTCACTGTCCCTGCAGTGTGGGGCTCTGATCTCACTGTCCCTGTGCTCTGGGGCTCTGATCTCACTGTCCCTGCACTCTGGGGCTCTGATCTCACTGTCCCTGCACTCTGGGGCTCTGATCTCACTGTCCCTGCGCTCTGGGGCTCTGATCTCACTGTCCCTGCAGTCTGGGGCTCTGATCTCACTTTCCCTGCGTTCTGGGGCTCTGGTCGCACTGTCCCTGCGCTCTGGGCTCTGATCTCAATTGTCCTTGCACCTTGGGGCTCTGATCTCACTACTTCCTGCACTCTGGTGCCCTGATCTCACTGTGCTTGCACTCTTGGGCTCTGATCTCACTGTCCCTGTGTTCTGGAGCTCTGATCTCACTGTCCCTGTGCTCTGGGGCTCTGGTCCCACTGTACCTGCGCTCTGGGGCTCTGATCTCACTGTTCCTGCACTCTGGGGCTCTGATCACACTGTCCCTGTGCTCTGGGGCTCTGATCCTCACTGTCCCTGCACTGTGGGGCTCTGATCTCACTGTCTCTGCACTCTGGGGCTCTGATCTCACTGTCCCTGCGCTCTGGGGCTCTGATCTCATTGTCCTTGCACTCTGGGGCTCTGATCTCACTGTCCCCTGCACTCTGGGGCTCTGATCTCACTGTCCCCTGCACTCTGGGGCTCTGATCTCACTGTCCCTGTGCTCTGGGGCTCTGATCTCACTGTCCCTGTGCTAAGGGGCTCTGATCTCACTGTCCCTCTGCTCTGGGGCTCTGATCTCAGTGTCCCTGTGCTCTGGGGCTCTGATCTCAGTGTCCCTGTGCTCTGGGGCTCTCATTTCACTGTCCCTGCGCTCTGGGGCTTTGATTTCAATGTCCCAGCGCTCTGGGGCCCTGATCTCATTGTTGCTGCGCTCTGGGCTCTGAACTCACTGTTCCTGCACTCTGGGGCTCTGATCACACTGTCCCTATGCTCTGGGGCTCTGATCTCACTGTCCCTGCACTCTGGGGCTCTGATCTCACTGTCCTGCACTCTGGGGCTCTCATCTCACTGTCCCTGCACTCTGGGGCCCTGATCTCATTGTCCCTGTGCTCTGGGGCTCTGATCTCACTGTCCCTGCGCTCTGGGGCTTTGATCTCACTCTCCCTACGCTGTGGGGCTCTGATCTCACTGTCCCTGTGCTCTGGGGCTCTGGTCGCACTGTCCCTGCACTCTGGGGCTCCGATCTCACTCTGCCTGCGCTCTGGGGCTCTGATCTCACTCTCCCTGTGCTCTGGGGCTCTGTTCGCACTGTCCCTGCACTCTGGGGCTCTGATCTCACCTGTCCCTGCGTTCTGGGGCTCTGATCTCACTGTACCTGCGCTCTGGGCCTCTGATCTCACTGTCCCTGTGCTCTGGGGCTCTAATCACACTGTCCCTGCATTCTGGGGCTCTGAACTCAGTGTTCCTGCACTCTGTGGCTCTGATCACACTGTCCCTGTGCTCTGGGGCTCTGATCTCACTGTCCCTGCACTCTGGGGCTCTGATCACAGTTTCTCTGTGCTCTGGGGCTCTGATCTCACTGTCCCTGCACTCTGGGGCTCTGATCTCACTGTCCCTGCACTCTGGGGCTCTGATCTCACTGTCCCTGCACTCTGGGGCTCTGATCACACTGTCCCTGCACTCTGGGGCTCTGATCTCACTGTCCTTCAGTTCTGGGGCTCTGATCTCACTGTCCCTGTGCTCTGTTGCTCTGATCACACTGTCCCTGCGCTCTGGGTCTCTGATCTCAGTATCACTTCGCTCTGTGGCTCTGATCTCACTGTCTCTGTGCTCTGGGGCTCTGATCTCAATGTCTCTGCGCTCTGGGGCCCTGATCTCACTGTCGCTGTGCTCTGGGGCTCTGATCTCACTATCGCTGTGCTCTGGGGCACTGATCTCAATGTCCCTGCGCTCTGGGGCTCTGATCACACTCTCCCTGCGCTCTGGGGCTCTGATCTCACTGTCCCTGTGCTTTGGGGCTCTGATCTCACTGTCCCTGCGCTTTGGGGCTCTGATCTCACTGTCCCTGCACTCTGGGGCTCTGATCACACTGTCCTGCACTCTGGGGCTCTGAACTCACTGTCCCCTGCACTCTGGGGCTCTGATCACACTGTCCCTGTGCTCTGGGGCTCTGATTTCACTGTCCCTGCACTCTGGGGCTCTGATCACACTGTCCTGTGCGCTGGGGCTCTGATCTCACTGTACCTGTGCTCTGGGGCTCTGATCTCAGTGTCCCTGTGCTCTGGGGCTCTGATTTCACTGTCGCTGCGCTCTGGGGCTCTGATTTCAATGTCCCTGCGCTCTGGGGCCCTGATCTCATTGTTGCTGCGCTCTGGGGCTCTGAACTCACTGTTCCTGCACTCTGGGGCTCTGATCACACTGTCCCTGTGCTCTGGGGCTCTGATCTCACTGTCCCTGCACTCTGGGGCTCTGATCTCGCTGTCCCTGCACTCTGGGGCTCTCATCTCACTGTCCCTGCACTCTGGGGCCCTGATCTCATTGTCCCTGTGCTCTGGGGCTCTGATCTCACTGTCCCTGCAGTGTGGGGCTCTGATCTCACTGTCCCTGTGCTCTGGGGCTCTGATCTCACTGTCCCTGCACTCTGGGGCTCTGATCTCACTGTCCCTGCACTCTGGGGCTCTGATCTCACTGTCCCTGCGCTCTGGGGCTCTGATCTCACTGTCCCTGCAGTCTGGGGCTCTGATCTCACTTTCCCAGCGTTCTGGGGCTCTGGTCGCACTGTCCCTGCGCTCTGGGGCTCTGATCTCATTGTCCTTGCACTCTGGGGCTCTGATCTCACTATTCCTGCACTCTGGTGCCCTGATCTCACTGTGCTTGCACTCTTGGGCTCTGATCTCACTGTCCCTGTGTTCTGGAGCTCTGATCTCACTGTCCCTGTGCTCTGGGGCTCTGGTCCCACTGTACCTGCGCTCTGGGGCTCTGATCTCACTGTTCCTGCACTCTGGGGCTCTGATCACACTGTCCCTGTGCTAAGGGGCTCTGATCTCACTGTCCCTCTGCTCTGGGGCTCTGATCTCCCTGTCCTTCAGTTCTGGGGCTCTGATCTCACTGTCCCTGTGCTCTGGGGCTCTGATCACACTGTCCCTGCACTCTGGGGCTCTGAACTCAGTGTCCCTGCACTCTGGGGCTCTGATCACACTGTCTCTGCGCTCCGGGGCTCTGATCTCACTGTCCCTGTGCTCTGGGGCTCTGATCTCACTGTCCCTGCACTCTGGGGCTCTGATCGCACTGTCCCTGCACTCTGGGGCTCTGATCTCACTCTCCCTGTGCTCTGGAGCTCTGATTTCACTGTCTCTGCAATCTGGGACTCTTATCTCACTGTCTCTGTGCTCTGGGGCTCTGATCTCTCTGCCCCTGCGCTCTGGGGCTCTGATTACACTGTCCCTGCGCTCTGGGGCTCTGCTCTCACTGTCCCTGTGCTCTGGGGCTCTGATCTCACTGTCCCTGTGCTCTGGGGCTCTGATCTCACTGCCCCTGCACTCTGGGGCTCTGATCACACTGTCCCTGCACTCTGGGGCTCTGGTCCCACAGTCATTGCGTTCTGGGGCTCTGATCACACTGTCCCTGTGCTCTGGGGCTCTGATCTCATTGTCCCTGTGCTCTGGGGCTCTGATCTCACTGTCCCTGCACTCTGGGGCTCTGATCACACTGTCCCTGTGCTCTGGGGCTCTGCTCTCACTGCCCTTGTGCTCTGGGGCTCTGGTCTCACTGTCCTTGCGCTCTGGGGCTCTGATCTCACTGTCCCTGTGCTCTGGGGCTCTGATCACACTGTCCCTGCACTCTGGGACTCTGATCTCACTGTCCATGCACTCTGGGGCTCTGATCTCACTGTTCCTGCACTCTGGGGCTCTGATCTCACTGTCCTTGCACTCTGGGGCTCTGATCACACTGTCCCTGTGCTCTGGGGCTCTGATCTCATTGTCCCTGTGCTCTGGGGCTCTGATCTCACTGTGCCTGCACTCTGGGGCTCTGATCGCACTGTCCCTGTGCTCTGGGGCTCTGCTCTCACTGCCCCTGTGCTCTGGGGCTCTGATCTCACTGTCCCTGCGCTCTGGGGCTCTGATCTCACTCTCCCTGTGCTCTGGAGCTGTGATTTCACTGTCCCTGCGCTCTGGGGCTCTGATCTCACTGTCTCTGTGCTCTGGGGCACTGATCTCAATGTCCCTGCGCTCTGGGGCTCTCATCACACTGTCCCTGCGCTCTGGGGCTCTGATCTCACTGTCCCTGTGCTTTGGGCCTCTGATCTCACTGTCCCTGCGCTTTGGGGCTCTGATCTCACTGTCCCTGCACTCTGGGGCTCTGATCTCACTGTCCCTGCACTCTGGGGCTCTGATCTCACTGTCCCTGTGCTCTGGGGCTCTGATCCCACTGTCCCTGTGCTAAGGGGCTCTGATCTCACTGTCCCTCTGCTCTGGGGCTCTGATCTCACTGTCCTTCAGTTCTGGGGCTCTGATCTCACTGTCCCTGTGCTCTGGGGCTCTGATCACACTGTCCCTGCAGTCTGGGGCTCTGAACTCACTGTCCCTGCACTCTGGGGCTCTGATCACACTGTCCCTGTGCTCTGGGGCTCTGATCTCACTGTCCCTGCACTCTGGGGCTCTGATCACACTGTCCCTGTGCGCTGGGGCTCTGATCTCACTGTACCTGTGCTCTGGGGCTCTGATCTCAGTGTCCCTGTGCTCTGGGGCTCTGATTTCACTGTCCCTGCGCTCTGGGGCTCTGATCTCACTGTCTCTGTGCTCTGGGGCACTGATCTCAATGTCCCTGCGCTCTGGGGCTCTCATCACACTGTCCCTGCGCTCTGGGGCTCTGATCTCACTGTCCCTGTGCTTTGGGCCTCTGATCTCACTGTCCCTGCGCTTTGGGGCTCTGATCTCACTGTCCCTGCACTCTGGGGCTCTGATCTCACTGTCCCTGCACTCTGGGGCTCTGATCTCACTGTCCCTGTGCTCTGGGGCTCTGATCCCACTGTCCCTGTGCTAAGGGGCTCTGATCTCACTGTCCCTCTGCTCTGGGGCTCTGATCTCACTGTCCTTCAGTTCTGGGGCTCTGATCTCACTGTCCCCGTGCTCTGGGGCTCTGATCACACTGTCCCTGCAGTCTGGGGCTCTGAACTCACTGTCCCTGCACTCTGGGGCTCTGATCACACTGTCCCTGTGCTCTGGGGCTCTGATCTCACTGTCCCTGCACTCTGGGGCTCTGATCACACTGTCCCTGTGCGCTGGGGCTCTGATCTCACTGTACCTGTGCTCTGGGGCTCTGATCTCAGTGTCCCTGTGCTCTGGGGCTCTGATTTCACTGTCCCTGCGCTCTGGGGCTCTGATTTCAATGTCCCTGCGCTCTGGGGCCCTGATCTCATTGTTGCTGCGCTCTGGGGCACTGATCTCACTGTCCCTGTGCTCTGGGGCTCTGATCTCACTGTCCCTGTGCTAAGGGGCTCTGATCTCACTGTCCCTCTGCTCTGGGGCTCTGATCTCCCTGTCCTTCAGTTCTGGGGCTCTGATCTCACTGTCCCTGTGCTCTGGGGCTCTGATCACACTGTCCCTGCACTCTGGGGCTCTGAACTCAGTGTCCCTGCACTCTGGGGCTCTGATCACACTGTCTCTGCGCTCCGGGGCTCTGATCTCACTGTCCCTGTGCTCTGGGGCTCTGATCTCACTGTCCCTGCACTCTGGGGCTCTGATCGCACTGTCCCTGCACTCTGGGGCTCTGATCTCACTCTCCCTGTGCTCTGGAGCTCTGATTTCACTGTCTCTGCAATCTGGGACTCTTATCTCACTGTCTCTGTGCTCTGGGGCTCTGATCTCACTGCCCCTGCGCTCTGGGGCTCTGATTACACTGTCCCTGCGCTCTGGGGCTCTGCTCTCACTGTCCCTGTGCTCTGGGGCTCTGATCTCACTGTCCCTGTGCTCTGGGGCTCTGATCTCACTGCCCCTGCACTCTGGGGCTCTGATCACACTGTCCCTGCACTCTGGGGCTCTGGTCCCACAGTCATTGCGTTCTGGGGCTCTGATCACACTGTCCCTGTGCTCTGGGGCTCTGATCTCACTGTCCCTGCACTCTGGGGCTCTGATCACACTGTCCCTGTGCTCTGGGGCTCTGATCTCATTGTCCCTGTGCTCTGGGGCTCTGATCTCACTGTCCCTGCACTCTGGGGCTCTGATCACACTGTCCCTGTGCTCTGGGGCTCTGCTCTCACTGCCCCTGCGCTCTGGGGCTCTGATCTCACTGTCCCTGTGCTCTGGGGCTCTGATCACACTGTCCCTGCACTCTGGGGCTCTGATCTCACTGTCCATGCACTCTGGGGCTCTGATCTCACTGTTCCTGCACTCTGGGGCTCTGATCTCACTGTCCTTGCACTCTGGGGCTCTGATCACACTGTCCCTGTGCTCTGGGGCTCTGATCTCATTGTCCCTGTGCTCTGGGGCTCTGATCTCACTGTGCCTGCACTCTGGGGCTCTGATCGCACTGTCCCTGTGCTCTGGGGCTCTGCTCTCACTGCCCCTGCGCTCTGGGGCTCTGGTCTCACTGTCCCTGTGCTCTGGGGCTCTGATCTCACTGTCCTTGCGCTCTGGGACTCTGATCTCACTGTCCCTATGCTCTGGGGCTCTGATCTCACTGTCCCTGCACTCTGGGGCTCTGATCTCACTGTCCCTGCGCTCTGGGGCTCTGATCACACCGTCTCTGCACTCTGGGGTTCTGATCGCACTGTCCCTGCGCTCTGGGGCTCTGATCTCACTGTCCCTGCACTCTGGGGCTCTGGTCGCACTGTCCCTGCACTCTGGGGCTCTGATCTCACTGTCCCTGCACTCTGGGGCCCTGATCTCACTGTCCCTGTGCTCTGGGGCTCTGATCTCACTGTCCCTGTGCCCTGGGGCTCTGATCTCACTGTCCCTGTGCTCTGGGGCTCTGATCTCACTGTCTCTGTGCTCTGGGGCTCTGATCTCACTGTCCCTGCACTCTGGGGCTCTGGTCGCACTGTCCCTGCGCTCTGGGGCTCTGATCTCACTGTCTCTGTGCTCTGGGGCCCTGATCTCAATGTCTCTGCGCTCTGGGGCCCTGATCTCACTGTCGCTGTGCTCTGGGCTCTGATCTCACTTGCGCTGTGCTCTGGGGCACTGATCTCAATGACCCTGCGCTCTGGGGCTCTGATCACACTTTCCCTGCGCTCTGGGGCTCTGATCTCACGGTCCCTGTGCTTTGGGGCTCTGATCTCACTGTCCCTGCACTTTGGGGCTCTGATCTCACTGTCCCTGCATTCTGGGGCTCTGATCTCACTGTCCCTGCACTCTGGGGCTCTGATCTCACTGTCCCTGTGCTCTGGGGCTCTGATCTCACTGTCCCTGTGCTAAGGGGCTCTGATCTCACTGTCCCTCTGCTCTGGGGCTCTGATCACACTGTCCCTGCACTCTGGGGCTCTGAACTCACTGTCCCTGCACTCTGGGGCTCTGATCACACTGTCCCTGTGCTCTGGGGCTCTGATCTCACTGTCCCTGCACTCTGGTGCTCTGATCACACTGTCCCTGTGCGCTGGGGCTCTGATCTCACTCTACCTGTGCTCTGGGGCTCTGATCTCAGTGTCCCTGTGCTCTGGGGCTCTGATTTCACTGTCGCTGCGCTCTGGGGCTCTGATTTCAATGTCCCTGCGCTCTGGGGCCCTGATCTCATTGTTGCTGCGCTCTGGGGCTCTGAACTCACTGTTCCTGCACTCTGGGGCTCTGATCACACTGTCCCTGTGCTCTGGGGCTCTGATCTCACTGTCCCTGCACTCTGGGGCTCTGATCTCGCTGTCCCTGCACTCTGGGGCTCTCATCTCACTGTCCCTGCACTCTGGGGCCCTGATCTCATTGTCCCTGTGCTCTGGGGCTCTGATCTCACTGTCTCTGCACTCTGGGGCTCTGATCTCACTGTCCCTGCACTCTGGGGCTCTCATCTCACTGTTCCTGCGCTCTGGGGCTCTGATCTCACTGTCCCTGCATTCTGGGGCTCTGATCTCACTGACCCTGCACTCTGGGGCTCTGATCTCACTGTCCCTGCGTTCTGGGGCTCTGCTTGCACTGTCCCTGCGCTCTGGGGCTCTGATCTGATTGTCCCTGCACTCTGGGGCTCTCATCTCACTGTCCCTGCACTCTGGAGCCCTGATCTCACTGTACCTGCACTCTTGGGCTCTGACCTCACTGTCCCTGTGCTCTGATCTCACTGTCCCTGCACTCTGGGGCTCTGATCTCACTGTCCCTGTGCTCTGGGGCTCTGATCTCACTGTCCCTGTGCTCTGGGACTCTGCTCTCACTGTCCCTGCGCTCTGAGGCTCTGATCTCTCTGTCCCTGTGCTAAGGGGCTCTGATCTCACTGTCCTTCTGCTCTGGGGCTCTGATCTCACTGTCCTTCAGTTCTGGGGCTCTGATCTGACTGTCCCTGTGCTCTGGGGCTCTGATCACACTGTCGCTGTGCTCTGGGGCTCTGATCTCACTGTCCCTGCAGTGTGGGGCTCTGATCTCACTGTCCCTGTGCTCTGGGGCTCTGATCTCACTGTCCC
The DNA here is from genome assembly GCF_052327205.1 of Somniosus microcephalus. Taxonomy (NCBI): domain Eukaryota; kingdom Metazoa; phylum Chordata; class Chondrichthyes; order Squaliformes; family Somniosidae; genus Somniosus; species Somniosus microcephalus. The sequence goes on from NC_140998.1 coordinate 196,224,354, forward strand.
TGCACTCTGGGGCTCTGATCTCACTGTCCCTGCACTCTGGGGCTCTGATCTCACTGTCCCTGCGCTCTGGGGCTCTGATCTCACTGTCCCTGCACTCTGGGGCTCTGATCTCACTGTCCCTGCGCTCTGGGGCTCTGATCTCACTGTCCCTGCAGTCTGGGGCTCTGATCTCACTTTCCCTGCGTTCTGGGGCTCTGGTCGCACTGTCCCTGCGCTCTGGGGCTCTGATCTCATTGTCCTTGCACTCTGGGGCTCTGATCTCACTATTCCTGCACTCTGGTGCCCTGATCTCACTGTGCTTGCACTCTTGGGCTCTGATCTCACTGTCCCTGTGTTCTGGAGCTCTGATCTCACTGTCCCTGTGCTCTGGGGCTCTGGTCCCACTGTACCTGCGCTCTGGGGCTCTGATCTCACTGTTCCTGCACTCTGGGGCTCTGATCACACTGTCCCTGTGCTCTGGGGCTCTGATCTCACTGTCCCTGCACTGTGGGGCTCTGATCTCACTGTCTCTGCACTCTGGGGCTCTGATCTCACTGTCCCTGCGCTCTGGGGCTCTGATCTCATTGTCCTTGCACTCTGGGGCTCTGATCTCACTGTCCCTGCACTCTGGGGCTCTGATCTCACTGTCCCTGCACTCTGGGGCTCTGATCTCACTGTCCCTGTGCTCTGGGGCTCTGATCTCACTGTCCCTGTGCTAAGGGGCTCTGATCTCACTGTCCCTCTGCTCTGGGGCTCTGATCTCAGTGTCCCTGTGCTCTGGGGCTCTGATCTCAGTGTCCCTGTGCTCTGGGGCTCTCATTTCACTGTCCCTGCGCTCTGGGGCTTTGATTTCAATGTCCCTGCGCTCTGGGGCCCTGATCTCATTGTTGCTGCGCTCTGGGGCTCTGAACTCACTGTTCCTGCACTCTGGGGCTCTGATCACACTGTCCCTATGCTCTGGGGCTCTGATCTCACTGTCCCTGCACTCTGGGGCTCTGATCACACTGTCCCTGTGCTCTGGGGCTCTGATTTCACTGTCCCTGCACTCTGGGGCTCTGATCACACTGTCCCTGTGCGCTGGGGCTCTGATCTCACTGTACCTGCACTCTGGGGCTCTGTTCGCACTGTCCCTGCACTCTGGGGCTCTGATCTCACTGTCCCTGCGTTCTGGGGCTCTGATCTCACTGTACCTGCGCTCTGGGCCTCTGATCTCACTGTCCCTGTGCTCTGGGGCTCTAATCACACTGTCCCTGCATTCTGGGGCTCTGAACTCAGTGTTCCTGCACTCTGTGGCTCTGATCACACTGTCCCTGTGCTCTGGGGCTCTGATCTCACTGTCCCTGCACTCTGGGGCTCTGATCACAGTTTCTCTGTGCTCTGGGGCTCTGATCTCACTGTCCCTGCACTCTGGGGCTCTGATCTCACTGTCCCTGCACTCTGGGGCTCTGATCTCACTGTCCCTGCACTCTGGGGCTCTGATCACACTGTCCCTGCACTCTGGGGCTCTGATCTCACTGTCCTTCAGTTCTGGGGCTCTGATCTCACTGTCCCTGTGCTCTGTTGCTCTGATCACACTGTCCCTGCGCTCTGGGTCTCTGATCTCAGTATCACTTCGCTCTGTGGCTCTGATCTCACTGTCTCTGTGCTCTGGGGCTCTGATCTCAATGTCTCTGCGCTCTGGGGCCCTGATCTCACTGTCGCTGTGCTCTGGGGCTCTGATCTCACTATCGCTGTGCTCTGGGGCACTGATCTCAATGTCCCTGCGCTCTGGGGCTCTGATCACACTGTCCCTGCGCTCTGGGGCTCTGATCTCACTGTCCCTGTGCTTTGGGGCTCTGATCTCACTGTCCCTGCGCTTTGGGGCTCTGATCTCACTGTCCCTGCACTCTGGGGCTCTGATCACACTGTCCCTGCACTCTGGGGCTCTGAACTCACTGTCCCTGCACTCTGGGGCTCTGATCACACTGTCCCTGTGCTCTGGGGCTCTGATTTCACTGTCCCTGCACTCTGGGGCTCTGATCACACTGTCCCTGTGCGCTGGGGCTCTGATCTCACTGTACCTGTGCTCTGGGGCTCTGATCTCAGTGTCCCTGTGCTCTGGGGATCTGATTTCACTGTCCCTGCGCTCTGGGGCTCTGATTTCAATGTCCCTGCGCTCTGGGGCCTTGATCTCATTGTTGCTGCGCTCTGGGGCTCTGAACTCACTGTTCCTGCGCTCTGGGTCTCTGATCTCAGTATCACTGCGCTCTGGGGCTCTGATCTCACTGTCTCTGTGCTCCGGGGCTCTGATCTCAATGTCCCTGCGCTCTGGGGCCCCGATCTCACTGTCGCTGTGCTCTGGGGCTCTGATCTCACTATCACTGCGCTCTGGGGCACTGATCTCACTGTCCCTGTGCTCTGGGGCTCTGATCTCACTGTCCCTGTGCTAAGGGGCTCTGATTTCACTGCCCCTCTGCTCTGGGGCTCTGACCTCACTGTCCTTCAGTTCTGGGGCTCTGATCTCACTGTCCCTGTGCTCTGGGGCTCTGATCACACTGTCCCTGCACTCTGGGGCTCTGAACTCAGTGTCACTGCACTCTGGGGCTCTGATCACACTGTCTCTGCGCTCCGGGGCTCTGATCTCACTGTCCCTGTGCTCTGGGGCTCTGATCTCACTGTCCCTGCGCTCTGGGGCTCTGATCTCACTGTCCCTGCACTCTGGGGCTCTGATCGCACTGTCCTTGCACTCTGGGGCTCTGATCTCACTCTATCTGTGCTCTGGAGCTCTGATTTCACTGTCTCTGCAGTCTGGGACTCTTATCTCACTGTCTCTGTGCTCTGGGGCTCTGATCTCACTGCCCCTGTGCTCTGGGGCTCTGATTACACTGTCCCTGCACTCTGGGGCTCTGATCTCACTGTCCCTGTGCTCTGGGGCTCTGATCGCACTGCCCCTGCACTCTGGGGCTCTGATCATACTGCCCCTGCACTCTGGGGCTCTGGTCCCACAGTCATTGCGTTCTGGGGCTCTGATCACACTGTCCCTCCGCTCTGGGGCTCTGATCTCACTGTCCCTGCACTCTGGGGCTCTGATCACACTGTCCCTGTGCTCTGGGGCTCTGATCTCATTGTCCCTGTGCTCTGGGGCTCTGATCTCACTGTCCCTGCACTCTGGGGCTCTGATCGCACTGTCCCTGTGCTCTGGGGCTCTGCTCTCACTGCCCCTGCGCTCTGGGGCTCTGGTCTCACTGTCCTTGCGCTCTGGGGCTCTGATCACACTGTCCCTGCACTCTGGGGCTCTGATCTCACTGTCCATGCACTCTGGGGCTCTGATCTCACTGTTCCTGCACTCTGGGGCTCTGATCTCACTGTCCCTGCACTCTGGGGCTCTGATCACACTGTCCCTGTGCTCTGGGGCTCTGATCTCATTGTCCCTGTGCTCTGGGGCTCTGATCTCACTGTACCTGCACTCTGGGGCTCTGATCGCACTGCCCCTGTGCTCTGGGGCTCTGCTCTCACTGCCCCTGCGCTCTGGGGCTCTGGTCTCACTGTCCCTGTGCTCTGGGGCTCTGATCTCACTGTCCTTGTGCTCTGGGGCTCTGATCTCACTGTCCCTATGCTCTGGGGCTCTGATCTCACTGGCCCTGCACTCTGGGGCTCTGATCTCACTGTCCCTGCGCTCTGGGGCTCTGATCACACCGTCTCTGCACTCTGGGGCTCTGATCGCACTGTCCCTGTGCTCTGGCGCTCTGATCTCACTGTCCCTGCACTCTGGGGCTCTGGTCGCACTGTCCCTGCACTCTGGGTCTCTGATCTCACTGTCCCTGCACTCTGGGGCCCTGATCTCACTGTCCCTGTGCTCTGGGGCTCTGATCTCACTGTCCCTGTGCTCTGGGGCTCTGATCTCACTGTCCCTGTGCTCTGGGGCTCTGATCTCACTGTCCCTGTGCTCTGGGCTCTGATCTCACTGTTCCTGCACTCTGGGGCTCTGATCTCACTGTCCCTGTGATCTGGGGCTCTGATCTCACTGTCCCTGTGCTCTGGGGCTCTGATCTCACTGTTCCTGCACTCTGGGGCTCTGATCTCACTGTCCCTGTGCTCTGGGGCTCTGATCTCACTGTCCCTGCGCTCTGGGGCTCTGATCTCACTCTCCCTGTGCTCTGGAGCTCTGATTTCACTGTCCCTGCACTCTGGGGCTCTGATCTCACTGTCTCTGTGCTCTGGGGCTCTGGTCCCACTGTCCCTGCGGTCTGGGGCTCTGATCTCACTGTCCCTGTGCTCTGTTGCTTTGATCACACTGTCCCTGCGCTCTGGGTCTCTGATCTCAGTATCACTGCGCTCTGGGGCTCTGATCTCACTGTCTCTGTGCTCTGGGCTCTGATCTCACTGTACTTGCACTCTTGGGCTCTGATCTCACTGTCCCTGTGCTCTGGAGCTCTGGTCTCACTGTCCCTGTGCTCTGGGGCTCTGGTCCCACTGAACCTGCGCTCTGGGGCTCTGATCTCACTGTTCCTGCACTCTGGGGCTCTGATCTCACTGTCCCTGCAGTCTGGGGCTCTGATCTCACTGTCCCTGCGTTCTGGGGCTCTGGTCGCACTGTCCCTACGCTCTGGGGCTCTGATCTCATTGTCCTTGCACTCTGGGGCTCTGATCTCACTGTCCCTGCACTCTGGGGCTCTGATCTCACTGTCCCTGCACTCTGGGGCTCTGATCTCACTGTCCCTGTGCTCTGGGGCTCTGATCTCACTGTCCCTATGCTAAGGGGCTCTGATCTCACTGTCCCTCTGCTCTGGGGCTCTGATCTCACTGTCCTTCAGTTCTGGGGCTCTGATCTCACTGTCCCCGTGCTCTGGGGCTCTGATCACACTGTCCCTGCACTCTGGGGCTCTGAACTCACTGTCCCTGCACTCTGGGGCTCTGATCACACTGTCCCTGTGCGCTGGGGCTCTGATCTCACTGTACCTGTGCTCTGGGGCTCTGATCTCAGTGTCCCTGTGCTCTGGGGCTCTCATTTCACTGTCCCTGTGCTCTGGGGCTCTGATTTCAATGTCCCTGCGCTCTGGGGCCCTGATCTCACTGTCGCTGTGCTCTGGGGCTCTGATCTCACTATCACTGCGCTCTGGGTCTCTGATCTCAGTATCACTGCGCTCTGGGGCTCTGATCTCACTGTCTCTGTGCTCTGGGCTCTGATCTCACTGTACTTGCACTCTTGGGCTCTGATCTCACTGTCCCTGTGCTCTGGAGCTCTGGTCTCACTGTCCCTGTGCTCTGGGGCTCTGGGGCTCTGGTCCCACTGAACCTGCGCTCTGGGGCTCTGATCTCACTGTTCCTGCACTCTGGGGCTCTGATCTCACTGTCCCTGCAGTCTGGGGCTCTGATCTCACTGTCCCTGCGTTCTGGGGCTCTGGTCGCACTGTCCCTACGCTCTGGGGCTCTGATCTCATTGTCCTTGCACTCTGGGGCTCTGATCTCACTGTCCCTGCACTCTGGGGCTCTGATCTCACTGTCCCTGCACTCTGGGGCTCTGATCTCACTGTCCCTGTGCTCTGGGGCTCTGATCTCACTGTCCCTATGCTAAGGGGCTCTGATCTCACTGTCCCTCTGCTCTGGGGCTCTGATCTCACTGTCCTTCAGTTCTGGGGCTCTGATCTCACTGTCCCCGTGCTCTGGGGCTCTGATCACACTGTCCCTGCACTCTGGGGCTCTGAACTCACTGTCCCTGCACTCTGGGGCTCTGATCACACTGTCCCTGTGCGCTGGGGCTCTGATCTCACTGTACCTGTGCTCTGGGGCTCTGATCTCAGTGTCCCTGTGCTCTGGGGCTCTCATTTCACTGTCCCTGTGCTCTGGGGCTCTGATTTCAATGTCCCTGCGCTCTGGGGCCCTGATCTCACTGTCGCTGTGCTCTGGGGCTCTGATCTCACTATCACTGCGCTCTGGGGCACTGATCTCACTGTCCCTGTGCTCTGGGGCTCTGATCTCACTGTCCCTGTGCTAAGGGGCTCTGATCTCACTGTCCCTCTGCTCTGGGCTTCTGATCTCACTGTCCTTCAGTTCTGGGGCTCTGATCTCACTGTCCCTGTGCTCTGGGGCTCTGATCACACTGTCCCTGCACTCTGGGGCTCTGATCGCACTGTCCTTGCACTCTGGGGCTCTGATCTCACTCTGTGCTCTGGAGCTCTGATTTCACTGTCTCTGCAGTCTGGGACTCTTATCTCACTGTCTCTGTGCTCTGGGGCCCTGATCTCACTGCCCCTGTGCTCTGGGGCTCTGATTACACTGTCCCTGCGCTCTGGGGCTCTGCTCTCACTGTCCCTGTGCTCTGGGGCTCTGATCTCACTGTCCCTGTGCTCTGGGGCTCTGATCTCACTGCCCCTGCACTCTGGGGCTCTGATCACACTGTCCCTGCACTCTGGGGCTCTGGTCCCACAGTCATTGCGTTCTGGGGCTCTGATCACACTGTCCCTGCGCTCTGGGGCTCTGATCTCACTGTCCCTGCACTCTGGGGCTCTGATCACACTGTCCCTGTGCTCTGGGGCTCTGATCTCATTGTCCCTGTGCTCTGGGGCTCTGATCTCACTGTCCCTGCACGCTGGGGCTCTGATCGCACTGTCCCTGTGCTCTGGGGCTCTGCTCTCACTGCCCCTGCGCTCTGGGGCTCTGGTCTCACTGTCCTTGCGCTCTGGGGCTCTGATCTCACTGTCCCTGTGCTCTGGGGCTCTGATCACACTGTCCCTGCACTCTGGGGCTCTGATCTCACTGTCCATGCACTCTGGGGCTCTGATCTCACTGTTCCTGCACTCTGGGGCTCTGATCTCACTGTCCCTGCACTCTGGGGCTCTGATCACACTGTCCCTGTGCTCTGGGGCTCTGATCTCATTGTCCCTGTGCTCTGGGGCTCTGATCTCACTGTCCCTGCACTCTGGGGCTCTGATCGCACTGCCCCTATGCTCTGGGGCTCTGATCTCACTTTCCCTGCACTCTGGGGCTCTGATCTCACTGTCCCTGCGCTCTGGGGCTCTGATCACACCGTCTCTGCACTCTGGGGCTCTGATCGCACTGTCCCTGTGCTCTGGCGCTCTGATCTCACTGTCCCTGCACTCTGGGGCTCTGGTCGCACTGTCCCTGCACTCTGGGGCTCTGATCTCACTGTCCCTGTGCTCTGGGGCTCTGATCACACTGTCCATGCACTCTGGGGCTCTGATCTCACTGTTCCTGCACTCTGGGGCTCTGATCTCACTGTCCCTGTGCTCTGGCGCACTGATCTCACTGTCCCTGCACTCTGGGGCTCTGGTCGCACTGTCCCTGCACTCTGGGGCTCTGATCTCACTGTCCCTGCACTCTGGGGCCCTGATCTCACTGTCCCTGTGCTCTGGGGCTCTGATCTCACTGTCCCTGTGCTCTGGGGCTCTGATCTCACTGTCCCTGTGCTCTGGGGCTCTGATCTCACTGTCCCTGTGCTCTGGGGCTCTGATCTCACTGTCCCTGTGCTCTGGGCTCTGATCTCACTGTTCCTGCACTCTGCGGCTCTGATCTCACTGTCCCTGTGATCTGGGGCTCTGATCTCACTGTCCCTGTGCTCTGGGGCTCTGATCTCACTGTTCCTGCACTCTGGGGCTCTGATCTCACTGTCCCTGTGCTCTGGGGCTCTGATCTCACTGTCCCTGCGCTCTGGGGCTCTGATCTCACTCTCCCTGTGCTCTGGAGCTCTGATTTCACTGTCCCTGCACTCTGGGGCTCTGATCTCACTGTCTCTGTGCTCTGGGGCTCTGGTCCCACTGTCCCTGCGGTCTGGGGCTCTGATCTCACTGTCCCTGTGCTCTGTTGCTTTGATCACACTGTCCCTGCGCTCTGGGTCTCTGATCTCAGTATCACTGCGCTCTGGGGCTCTGATCTCACTGTCTCTGTGCTCTGGGGCTCTGATCTCAATGTCTCTGCGCTCTGGGGCCCTGATCTCACTGTCGCTGTGCTCTGGGGCTCTGATCTCACTATCGCTGTGCTCTGGGGCACTGATCTCAATGTCCCTGCGCTCTGGGGCTCTGATCACACTGTCCCTGTGCTCTGGGGCTCTGATCTCACTGTCCCTGTGCTTTGGGGCTCTGATCTCACTGTCCCTGCACTCTGGGGCTCTGATCTCACTGTCCCTGCACTCTGGGACTCTGATCTCACTGTCCCTGTGCTCTGGGGCTCTGATCTCACTGTCCCTGTGCTCTGGGGCTCTGAACTCACTGTCCCTGCACTCTGGGGCTCTGATCACACTGTCCCTGTGCTCTGGGGCTCTGATCTCACTGTCCCTGCACTCTGGGGCTCTGATCACACTGTCCCTGTGCGCTGGGGCTCTGATCTCACTGTACCTGTGCTCTGGGGCTCTGATCTCAGTGTCCCTGTGCTCTGGGGCTCTGATTTCACTGTCCCTGCGCTCTGGGGCTCTGATTTCAATGTCCCTGCGCTCTGGGGCCCTGACCTCATTGTTGCTGCGCTCTGGGGCTCTGAACTCACTGTCCCTGCACTCTGGGGCCCTGATCTCACTGTCCCTGTGCTCTGGGGCTCTGATCTCACTGTCCCTGTGCTCTGGGGCTCTGATCTCACTGTCCCTGTGCTCTGGGGCTCTGATCTCACTGTCCCTGTGCTCTGGGCTCTGATCTCACTGTTCCTGCACTCTGGGGCTCTGATCTCACTGTCCCTGTGATCTGGGACTCTGATCTCACTGTCCCTGTGCTCTGGGGCTCTGATCTCACTGTTCCTGCACTCTGGGGCTCTGATCTCACTGTCCCTGTGCTCTGGGGCTCTGATCTCACTGTCCCTGCGCTCTGGGGCTCTGATCTCACTCTCCCTGTGCTCTGGAGCTCTGATTTCACTGTCCCTGCACTCTGGGGCTCTGATCTCACTGTCTCTGTGCTCTGGGGCTCTGGTCCCACTGTCCCTGCGGTCTGGGGCTCTGATCTCACTGTCCCTGTGCTCTGTTGCTTTGATCACACTGTCCCTGCGCTCTGGGTCTCTGATCTCAGTATCACTGCGCTCTGGGGCTCTGATCTCACTGTCTCTGTGCTCTGGGGCTCTGATCTCAATGTCTCTGCGCTCTGGGGCCCTGATCTCACTATCGCTGTGCTCTGGGGCACTGATCTCAATGTCCCTGCGCTCTGGGGCTCTGATCACACTGTCCCTGCGCTCTGGGGCTCTGATCTCACTGTCCCTGTGCTTTGGGGCTCTGATCTCACTGTCCCTGCACTCTGGGGCTCTGATCTCACTGTCCCTGCACTCTGGGACTCTGATCTCACTGTCCCTGTGCTCTGGGGCTCTGATCTCACTGTCCCTGTGCTCTGGGGCTCTGAACTCACTGTCCCTGCACTCTGGGGCTCTGATCACACTGTCCCTGTGCTCTGGGGCTCTGATCTCACTGTCCCTGCACTCTGGGGCTCTGATCACACTGTCCCTGTGCGCTGGGGCTCTGATCTCACTGTACCTGTGCTCTGGGGCTCTGATCTCAGTGTCCCTGTGCTCTGGGGCTCTGATTTCACTGTCCCTGCGCTCTGGGGCTCTGATTTCAATGTCCCTGCGCTCTGGGGCCCTGATCCCATTGTTGCTGCGCTCTGGGGCTCTGAACTCACTGTTCCTGCACTCTGGGGCTCTGATCACACTGTCCCTGTGCTCTGGGGCTCTCATCTCACTGTCCCTGCACTCTGGGGCCCTGATCTCATTGTCCCTGTGCTCTGGGGCTCTGATCTCACTGTCTCTGCACTCTGGGACTCTGATCTCACTGTCCCTGCACTCTGGGGCTCTCATCTCACTGTCCCTGCGCTCTGGGGCTCTGATCTCACTGTCCCTGCACTCTGGGTCTCTGATCTCACTGACCCTGCTCTCTGGGGCTCTGATCTCACTGTCCCTGCGTTCTGGGGCTCTGATCTCACTGTCCCTGTGCTAAGGGTCTCTGATCTCACTGTCCTTCTGCTCTGGGGCTCTGATCTGACTGTCCCCGTGCTCTGGGGCTCTGATCACACTGTCCCTGTGCTCTGGGGCTCTGATCTCACTGTCCCTGCAGTCTGGGGCTCTGATCTCACTGTACCTGTGCTCTGGGGCTCTGATCTCACTGTCCCTGCACTCTGGGGCTCTGATCTCACTGTCTCTGCACTCTGGGGCTCTGATCTCACTGTCCCTGCACTCTGGGGCTCTGATCTCACTGTCCCTGCGCTCTGGGGCTCTGATCTCACTGTCCCTGCGCTCTGGGGCTCTGATCTCACTGTCCCTGCAGTCTGGGGCTCTGATCGCACTGTCCCTGCGCTCTGGGGCTCTGATCTCATTGTCCTTGCACTCTGGGGCTCTGATCTCACTGTTCCTGCACTCTGGTGCCCTGATCTCACTGTACTTGCACTCTTGGGCTCTGATCTCACTGTCCCTGTGCTCTGGAGCTCTGGTCTCACTGTCCCTGTGCTCTGGGGCTCTGGTCCCACTGTACCTGCGCTCTGGGGCTCTGATCTCACTGTTCCTGCACTCTGGGGCTCTGATCTCACTGTCCCTGCAGTCTGGGGCTCTGATCTCACTGTCCCTGCGTTCTGGGGCTCTGGTCGCACTGTCCCTACGCTCTGGGGCTCTGATCTCATTGTCCTTGCACTCTGGGGCTCTGATCTCACTGTCCCTGCACTCTGGGGCTCTGATCTCACTGTCCCTGCACTCTGGGGCTCTGATCTCACTGTCCCTGTGCTCTGGGGCTCTGATCTCACTGTCCCTGTGCTAAGGGGCTCTGATCTCACTGTCCCTCTGCTCTGGGGCTCTGATCTCACTCTCCTTCAGTTCTGGGGCTCTGATCTCACTGTCCCCGTGCTCTGGGGCTCTGATCACACTGTCCCTGCACTCTGGGGCTCTGATCGCACTGCCCCTATGCTCTGGGGCTCTGATCTCACTGTCCCTGCACTCTGGGGCTCTGATCTCACTGTCCCTGCGCTCTGGGGCTCTGATCACACCGTCTCTGCACTCTGGGGCTCTGATCGCACTGTCCCTGTGCTCTGGCGCTCTGATCTCACTGTCCCTGCACTCTGGGGCTCTGGTCGCACTGTCCCTGCACTCTGGGGCTCTGATCTCACTGTCCCTGTGCTCTGGGGCTCTGATCACACTGTCCATGCACTCTGGGGCTCTGATCTCACTGTTCCTGCACTCTGGGGCTCTGATCTCACTGTCCCTGTGCTCTGGCGCACTGATCTCACTGTCCCTGCACTCTGGGGCTCTGATCTCACTGTCCCTGTGCTCTGGGGCTCTGATCTCACTGTCCCTGTGCTCTGGGCTCTGATCTCACTGTTCCTGCACTCTGCGGCTCTGATCTCACTGTCCCTGTGATCTGGGGCTCTGATCTCACTGTCCCTGTGCTCTGGGGCTCTGATCTCACTGTTCCTGCACTCTGGGGCTCTGATCTCACTGTCCCTGTGCTCTGGGGCTCTGATCTCACTGTCCCTGCGCTCTGGGGCTCTGATCTCACTCTCCCTGTGCTCTGGAGCTCTGATTTCACTGTCCCTGCACTCTGGGGCTCTGATCTCACTGTCTCTGTGCTCTGGGGCTCTGGTCCCACTGTCCCTGCGGTCTGGGGCTCTGATCTCACTGTCCCTGTGCTCTGTTGCTTTGATCACACTGTCCCTGCGCTCTGGGTCTCTGATCTCAGTATCACTGCGCTCTGGGGCTCTGATCTCACTGTCTCTGTGCTCTGGGGCTCTGATCTCAATGTCTCTGCGCTCTGGGGCCCTGATCTCACTGTCGCTGTGCTCTGGGGCTCTGATCTCACTATCGCTGTGCTCTGGGGCACTGATCTCAATGTCCCTGCGCTCTGGGGCTCTGATCACACTGTCCCTGTGCTCTGGGGCTCTGATCTCACTGTCCCTGTGCTTTGGGGCTCTGATCTCACTGTCCCTGCACTCTGGGGCTCTGATCTCACTGTCCCTGCACTCTGGGACTCTGATCTCACTGTCCCTGTGCTCTGGGGCTCTGATCTCACTGTCCCTGTGCTCTGGGGCTCTGAACTCACTGTCCCTGCACTCTGGGGCTCTGATCACACTGTCCCTGTGCGCTGGGGCTCTGATCTCACTGTACCTGTGCTCTGGGGCTCTGATCTCAGTGTCCCTGTGCTCTGGGGCTCTGATTTCACTGTCCCTGCGCTCTGGGGCTCTGATTTCAATGTCCCTGCGCTCTGTGGCCCTGACCTCATTGTTGCTGCGCTCTGGGGCTCTGAACTCACTGTCCCTGCACTCTGGGGCCCTGATCTCACTGTCCCTGTGCTCTGGGGCTCTGATCTCACTGTCCCTGTGCTCTGGGGCTCTGATCTCACTGTCCCTGTGCTCTGGGGCTCTGATCTCACTGTCCCTGTGCTCTGGGCTCTGATCTCACTGTTCCTGCACTCTGGGGCTCTGATCTCACTGTCCCTGTGATCTGGGACTCTGATCTCACTGTCCCTGTGCTCTGGGGCTCTGATCTCACTGTTCCTGCACTCTGGGGCTCTGATCTCACTGTCCCTGTGCTCTCGGGCTCTGATCTCACTGTCCCTGCGCTCTGGGGCTCTGATCTCACTCTCCCTGTGCTCTGGAGCTCTGATTTCACTGTCCCTGCACTCTGGGGCTCTGATCTCACTGTCTCTGTGCTCTGGGGCTCTGGTCCCACTGTCCCTGCGGTCTGGGGCTCTGATCTCACTGTCCCTGTGCTCTGTTGCTTTGATCACACTGTCCCTGCGCTCTGGGTCTCTGATCTCAGTATCACTGCGCTCTGGGGCTCTGATCTCACTGTCTCTGTGCTCTGGGGCTCTGATCTCAATGTCTCTGCGCTCTGGGGCCCTGATCTCACTATCGCTGTGCTCTGGGGCACTGATCTCAATGTCCCTGCGCTCTGGGGCTCTGATCACACTGTCCCTGCGCTCTGGGGCTCTGATCTCACTGTCCCTGTGCTTTGGGGCTCTGATCTCACTGTCCCTGCACTCTGGGGCTCTGATCTCACTGTCCCTGCACTCTGGGGCTCTGATCTCACTGTCCCTGTGCTCTGGGGCTCTGGTCCCACTGTCTATGCGCTCTGGGGCTCTGATCTCACTGTCGCTGTGCTAAGGGGCTCTGATCTCACTGTCCTTCTGCTCTGGGGCTCTGATCTCACTGTCCCTGTGCTCTGGGGCTCTGATTTCACTGTCCCTGCACTCTGGGGCTCTGACCTCACTGTCCCTGCACTCTGGTGCTCTGATCTCACTGTCCCTGCACTCTGGGGCTCTGATCTCACTGTCCCTGCAATCTGGGGCTCTGATCACACTATGCCTGCACTCTGGGGCTCTGATCTCACTGTCCCTGCACTCTGGGGCTCTGATCTCACTGTCCCTGCACTCTGGGGCTCTGATCTCACTGTCCCTGCACTCTGGGGCTCTGATCTCACTGTCCCAGCACTCTGGGGCTCTGATCTCACTGTTCCTGCACTCTGGTGCCGTGATCTCACTGTCCCTGCACTCTGGGGCTCTGATCTCACTGTCCCTATGCCCTGGTGTTCTGATCTCACTGTTCCTGCACTCTGGTGCCCTGATCTCACTGTACCTGCACTCTTGGGCTCTGATCTCACTGTCCCTGTGCTTTGAAGCTCTGATCTCACTGTCCCTGTGCTCTGGGGCTCTGGTCCCACTGTACCTGCGCTCTGGTGCTCTGATCTCACTGTCCCTGCACTCTGGGGCTCTGATCGCACTGTCTCTGTGCTCTGGGACTCTGATCTCACTGTCCCTGTGCTCTGGGGCTCTGATCTCACTGTCCCTGTGCTCTGGGGCTCTGGTCCCACTGTCTATGCGCTCTGGGGCTCTGATCTCACTCTCCCTACGCTCTGGGGCTCTAATCTCACTGTCCCTCTGCTCTGGGGCTGTGGTCGCACTGTCCCTGCACTCTGGGGATCTGATCTCACTGTCCCTGCGTTCTGGGGCTCTGATCTCACTGTCTCTGTGCTCTGGGACTCTGATCTCACTGTCCCTGCGTTCTGGGGCTCTGATCTCACTGCACCTGCGCTCTGGGCCTCTGATCTCACTGTCCCTGTGCTCTGGGGCTCTGATCTCACTGCCCCTGCACTCTGGGGCTCTGAACTCACTGCCCCTGCACTCTGGGGCTCTGATCACACTGTCCCTGCATTCTGGGGCTCTGAACTCACTGTTCCTGCACGCTGTGGCTCTGATCACACTGTCCCTGTGCTCTGGGGCTCTGATCTCACTGTCCCTGCTCTCTGGGGCTCTGATCACACTGTCCCTGGACTCTGGTGCTCTGATCTCACTGTCCCTGCACTCTGGGGCTCTGATCTCACTGTCCCTGCAATCTGGGGCTCTGATCTGATTGTCCCTGTGCTCTGGGGCTGTGATCTCATTGTCCCTATGCTCTGGGGCTCTGATCTCACTGTCCCTGCTCTCTGGGGCTCTGATCACACTGTCCCTGGGCTCTGGGGCTCTGATCTCACTGTCCCTGCACTCTGGGGCTCTGATCTGATTGTCCCTGTGCTCTGGGGCTCTGATCTCACTGTCCCTGCACTCTGGGGCTCTGATCTCACTGTCCCTGCGCTCTGGGGCTCTGATCACACTGTCCCTGCACTCTGGGGCTCTGATTTCACTGTCCCTGCGCTCTGGGGCTCTGATCTCACTGTCCCTGTGCTTTGGGGCTCTGATCTCACTGTCCCTGCACTCTGGGGCTCTGATCTCACTGTCCCTGTGCTCTGGGGCTCTGCTCTCACTGTCGCTGTGCTAAGGGGCTCTGATCTCACTGTCCTTCTGCTCTGGGGCTCTGATCTCACTGTCCCTGTGCTCTGGGGCTCTGATTTCACTGTCCCTGCACTCTGGGGCTCTGATCTCACTGTCCCTGCACTCTGGTGCTCTGATCTCACTGTCCCTGCACTCTGGGGCTCTGATCTCACTGTCCCTGCAATCTGGGGCTCTGATTTGATTGTCCCTGTGCTCTGGGGCTGTGATCTCATTGTCCCTATGCTCTGGGGCTCTGATCTCACTGTCCCTGCACTCTGGGGCTCTGATCTCACTGTCCCTGCGCTCTGGGGCTCTGATCACACTGTCCCTGCACTCTGGGGCTCTGATCTCACTGTCCCTGCACTCTGGGGCTCTGATCTCACTGTCCCTGTGCTCTGGGGCTCTGATCTCACTGTCCGTGTGCTCTGGGGTTCTGATCTCACTGTCCCTGTGCTTTGGGGCTCTGATCTCACTGTCCCTGCACTCTGGGGCTCTGATCTCACTGTCCCTGTGCTCTGGGGCTCTGATCTCACTGTCCCTGTGCTCTGGGGCTCTGCTCTCACTGTCCCTGTGCTCTGGGGCTCTGCTCTCACTGTCCCTGCGCTCTGGGGCTCTGATCTCACTGTCGCTGTGCTAAGGGGCTCTGATCTCACTGTCCTTCTGCTCTGGGGCTCTGATCTCACTGTCCCTGTGCTCTGGGGCTCTGATTTCACTGTCCCTGCACTCTGGGGCTCTGATCTCACTGTCCCTGCACTCTGGTGCTCTGATCTCACTGTCCCTGCACTCTGGGGCTCTGATCTCACTGTCCCTGCAATCTGGTGCTCTGATCTCACTGTCCCTGCGCTCTGGGGCTCTGATCTCACTGTCCCTGTGCTTTGGGGCTCTGATCTCACTGTCCCTGCACTCTGGGGCTCTGATCTCACTGTCCCTGTGCTCTGGGGCTCTGCTCTCACTGTCGCTGTGCTAAGGGGCTCTGATCTCACTGTCCTGCTGCTCTGGGGCTCTGATCTCACTGTCCCTGTGCTCTGGGGCTCTGATTTCACTGTCCCTGCACTCTGGGGCTCTGATCTCACTGTCCCTGCACTCTGGTGCTCTGATCTCACTGTCCCTGCACTCTGGGGCTCTGATCTCACTGTCCCTGCAATCTGGGGCTCTGATTTGATTGTCCCTGTGCTCTGGGGCTGTGATCTCATTGTCCCTATGCTCTGGGGCTCTGATCTCACTGTCCCTGCACTCTGGGGCTCTGATCTCACTGTCCCTGCGCTCTGGGGCTCTGATCACACTGTCCCTGCACTCTGGGGCTCTGATCTCACTGTCCCTGCACTCTGGGGCTCTGATCTCACTGTCCCTGTGCTCTGGGGCTCTGATCTCACTGTCCGTGTGCTCTGGGGTTCTGATCTCACTGTCCCTGTGCTTTGGGGCTCTGATCTCACTGTCCCTGCACTCTGGGGCTCTGATCTCACTGTCCCTGTGCTCTGGGGCTCTGATCTCACTGTCCCTGTGCTCTGGGGCTCTGCTCTCACTGTCCCTGTGCTCTGGGGCTCTGCTCTCACTGTCCCTGCGCTCTGGGGCTCTGATCTCACTGTCGCTGTGCTAAGGGGCTCTGATCTCACTGTCCTTCTGCTCTGGGGCTCTGATCTCACTGTCCCTGTGCTCTGGGGCTCTGATTTCACTGTCCCTGCACTCTGGGGCTCTGATCTCACTGTCCCTGCACTCTGGTGCTCTGATCTCACTGTCCCTGCACTCTGGGGCTCTGATCTCACTGTCCCTGCAATCTGGGGCTCTGATCTGATTGTCCCTGTGCTCTGGAGCTCTGATCTCACTGTCCCTATGCTCTGGGGCTCTGATCTCACTGTCCCTGCACTCTGGGGCTCTGATCTCACTGTCCCTGCGCTCTGGGGCTCTGATCACACTGTGCCTGCACTCTGGGGCTCTGATCTCACTGTCCCTGCACTCTGGGGCTCTGATCTCACTGTCCCTGCACTCTGGGGCTCTGATCTCACTGTCCCTGCACTCTGGGGCTCTGATCGCACTGTCCCAGCACTCTGGGGCTCTGATCTCACTGTTCCTGCACTCTGGTGCCGTGATCTCACTGTCCCTGCACTCTGGGGCTCTGATCTCACTGTCCCTATGCCCTGGTGTTCTGATCTCACTGTCCCTGCACTCTGGGGCTCTGATCTCACTGTCCCTGCACTCTGGGGCTCTGATCTCACTGTCCCTGCACTCTGGGGCTCTGATCTCACTGTTCCTGCACTCTGGTGCCCTGATCTCACTGTGCCTGCACTCTTGGGCTCTGATCTCACTGTCCCTGTGCTTTGAAGCTCTGATCTCACTGTCCCTGTGCTCTGGGGCTCTGGTCCCACTGTACCTGTGCTCTGGGGCTCTGATCTCACTGTCCCTGCACTCTGGGGCTCTGATCGCACTGTCTCTGTGCTCTGGGACTCTGATCTCACTGTCCCTGTGCTCTGGGGCTCTGATCTCACTGTCCCTGTGCTCTGGGGCTCTGGTCCCACTGTCTATGCGCTCTGGGGCTCTGATCTCACTCTCCCTATGCTCTGGGGCTCTAATCTCACTGTCCCTCTGCTCTGGGGCTCTGGTCGCACTGTCCCTGCACTCTGGGGATCTGATCTCACTGTCCCTGCGTTCTGGGGCTCTGATCTCACTGTCTCTGTGCTCTGGGACTCTGATCTCACTGTCCCTGCGTTCTGGGGCTCTGATCTCACTGTACCTGCGCTCTGGGCCTCTGATCTCACTGTCCCTGTGCTCTGGGGCTCTGATCTCACTGCCCCTGCACTCTGGGGCTCTGAACTCACTGCCCCTGCACTCTGGGGCTCTGATCACACTGTCCCTGCATTCTGGGGCTCTGAACTCACTGTTCCTGCACGCTGTGGCTCTGATCACACTGTCCCTGTGCTCTGGGGCTCTGATCTCACTGTCCCTGCTCTCTGGGGCTCTGATCACACTGTCCCTGGGCTCTGGGGCTCTGATCTCACTGTCCCTGCACTCTGGGGCTCTGACCTGATTGTCCCTGTGCTCTGGGGCTCTGATCTCACTGTCCCTGCACTCTGGGGCTCTGATCTCACTGTCCCTGCGCTCTGGGGCTCTGATCACACTGTCCCTGCACTCTGGGGCTCTGATTTCACTGTCCCTGCGCTCTGGGGCTCTGATCTCATTGCCCCTGCGCTCTGGGGCTCTGATCTCACTGTCCCTGTGCTCTGGGGCTCTGATCTCATTGTCCCTGTGCTCTGGGGCTCTGATCTCACTGTCCCTGCGCTCTGGGGCTCTGATCTCACTACCCCTGCACTCTGAGGCTCTGATCACACTGTCCCTCCATTCTGGGGCTCTGAACTCACTGTCCCTGCACTCTGGGGCTCTGATCACACTGTCCCTGCACTCTGGGGCTCTGATCTCACTGTCCCTGCGCTCTGGGGCTCTGATCTCACTGTCCCTGCGCTCTGGGGCTCTGATCTCACTGTCCCTGTGCTCTGGGGCTCAGATCTCATTGTCCCTGTGCTCTGGGGCTCTGATCTCACTGTCCCTGTGCTCTGGGGCTCTGATCTCACTGTCCCTGTGCTCTGGGGCTCAGATCTCATTGTCCCTGTGCTCTGGGGCTCGGATCTCAGTCCCTGCGCTCTGGGGCTCTGATCTCACTGCCCCTGCACTCTGGGGCTCTGATCACACTGTCCCTCCATTCTGGGGCTCTGAACTCACTGTGCCTGCACTCTGGGGCTCTGACCATACTGTCCCTCCATTCTGGGGCTCTGATCTCACTGCCCCTGCACTCTGGGGCTCTGATCACACTGTCCCTCCATTCTGGGGCTCTGATCTCACTGTCCCTGCACTCTGGGGCTCTGATCTCACTGTCCCTGCACTCTCGGGCTCTGATCTCACTGTCACTGCGCTCTGGGGCTCTGATCTCACTGTCACTGCGCTCTGAGGCTCTGATCGCACTGTCCCTGCACTCTGGGGCTCTGATCTCACTGTCCCTGCGCTCTGGGGCTCTGATCTCACTGTCCCTGCGCTCTGGGGCTCTGATCTCGTTGTCCCTGTGCTCTGGGGCTCTGATCTCACTGTCCCTGCGCTCTGGGGCTCTGATATCACTGTCCCTGCACTCTGGGGACCTGATCGCACTGTCCCTGCACTCTGGCACTCTGATCTGATTGTCCCTGTGCTCTGGTGCTCTGATCTCACTGTCCCTATGCGCTGTGGCTCTGATCTGACTGTCCCTGTGCTCTGGGGCTCTGGTCCCACAGTCCCTGCGGTCTGGGGCTCTGATCTCACTGTCCCTGTACTCTGGGGCTCTGATCACACTGTCCCTGCGCTATGGGTCTCTGATCTCACTATCACTGCGCTCTGGGACTCTGATCGCACTGTCGCTGTGCTCTGGGGCTCTGATCACACTGTCCCTGCACTCTGGGGCTCTGATCACACTGTCCCTGTGCTCTGGGGCTCTGCTCTCACTGTCCCTGCGCTCTGGGGCTCTGATCTCACTGTCCCTGCGCTCTGGGGCTCTGCTCTCACTGTCCCTGTGCTCTGGGGCTCTGATCTCAATGTCCCTGCACTCTGGCACTCTGATCTCACTGTCCCTGTGCTCTGGGGCTCTGATCTCACTGTCCCTGTGCCCTGGGGCTCTGATCTCACTGCCCCTGCACTCTGGGGCTCTGATCTCACTGCCCCTGCACTCTGGGCCTCTGATCTCATTGTCCCTGTGCTCTGGGGCTCTGATCTCACTGTCCCTGTGCTCTGGGGCTCTGATCTCACTGTCCCTGTGCTCTGGGGCTCTGATCTGACTGCCCCTGCACTCTGGGGCTCTGCTCACACTGTCCCTGAACTCTGGGGCTCTGATCTCACTGTCCCTGCGCTCTGGGGCTCTGATCTCACTGTCCCTATGCTCTGCGGCTCTGATCTCACTGTCCCTGCACTCTGGGGCTCTGATCTCACTGTCCCTGCGCTCTGGGGCTCTGATCTCACTCTCCCTGTGCTCTGGAGCTCTGATTTCACTGTCCCTGCACTCTGGGGCTCTGATCTCACTGTCTCTGTGCTCTGGGGCTCTGATCTCACAGCCCTTGCGCTCTGGGGCTCTGATCACACTGTCCCTGCGCTCTGGGGCTCTGCTCTCACTGTCCCTGTGCTCTGGGGCTCTGATCTCACTGTCCCAGCGCTCTGGGGCTCTGATCTCACTGGACCTGCACTCTGGGGCTCTGATCGCACTGTCCCTGTGCTCTGGGGCTCTGATCTCATTGTCCCTGTGCTCTGGGGCTCTGATCTCACTGTCCTTGCGCTCTGGGGCTCTGATGTCACTGTCTCTGTGCTCTGGGGCTCTGATCTCAGTGTCCCTGCACTCTGGCGCTCTGATCTGATTGTCCCTGTGCTCTGGGGCTCTGGTCCCACAGTCCCTGCGGTCTGGGGCTCTGATCTCACTGTCCCTGTACTCTGGGGCTCTGATCACACTGTCCCTGCGCTATGGGTCTCTAATCTCACTATCACTGCGCTCTGGGGCTCTGATCGCACTGTCCCTGTGCTCTGGGGCTCTGCTCTCACTGTCCCTGCGCTCTGGAGCTCTGGTCTCACTGTCCCTGCGCTCTGGGGCTCTGCTCTCACTGTCCCTGTGCTCTGGGGCTCTGATCTCAATGTCCCTGCACTCTGGCACTCTGATCTCACTGTCCCTGTGCTCTGGGGCTCTGGTCCCACAGTCCCTGCGGTCTGGGGCTCTGATCTCACTGTCCCTGTACTCTGGGGCTCTGATCACACTGTCCCTGCGCTATGGGTCTCTGATCTCACTATCACTGCGCTCTGGGGCTCTGATCGCACTGTCGCTGTACTCTGGGGCTTTGATCACACTGTCCCTGCACTCTGGGGCTCTGGTCAGACTGTCCCTGTGCTCTGGGGCTCTGCTCTCACTGTCCCTGCGCTCTGGGGCTCTGGTCTCACTGTCCCTGCGCTCTGGGGCTCTGCTCTCACTGTCCCTGTGCTCTGGGGCTCTGATCTCAATGTCCCTGCACTCTGGCACTCTGATCTCACTGTCCCTGTGCTCTGGGGCTCTGATCTCACTGTCCCTGTGCTCTGGGGCTCTGATCTCACTGTCCCTGTGCTAAGGGGCTCTGATCTCACTGTCCTTCTGCTCTGGGGCTCTGATCTCACTGTCCCTGTGCTCTGGGGCTCTGATTTCACTGTCCCTGCACTCTGGGGCTCTGATCTCACTGTCCCTGCACTCTGGTGCTCTGATCTCACTGTCCCTGCACTCTGGGGCTCTGATCTCACTGTCCCTGCAATGTGGGGCTCTGATCTGATTGTCCCTGTGCTCTGGGGCTCTGATCTCACTGTCCCTATGCTCTGGGGCTCTGATCTCACTGTCCCTGCACTCTGGGGCTCTGATCTCACTGTCCCTGCGCTCTGGGGCTCTGATCACACTGTCCCTGCACTCTGGGGCTCTGATCTCACTGTCCCTGCACTCTGGGGCTCTGATCTCACTGTCCCTGCACTCTGGGGCTCTGATCTCACTGTCCCTGCACTCTGGGGCTCTGATCTCACTGTTCCTGCACTCTGCTGCCGTGATCTCACTGTCCCTGCACTCTGGGGCTCTGATCTCACTGTCCCTATGCTCTGGTGTTCTGATCTCACTGTCCCTGCACTCTGGGGCTCTGATCTCACTGTCCCTGCACTCTGGGGCTCTGATCTCACTGTCCCTGCACTCTGGGGCTCTGATCTCACTGTTCCTGCACTCTGGTGCCCTGATCTCACTGTACCTGCAATCTTGGGCTCTGATCTCACTGTCCCTGTGCTCTGGGGCTCTGGTCCCACTGTACCTGCGCTCTGGGGCTCTGATCTCACTGTCCCTGCACTCTGGGGCTCTGATCGCACTGTCTCTGTGCTCTGGGACTCTGGTCCCACTGTCTATGCGCTCTGGGGCTCTGATCTCACTCTCCCTACGCTCTGGGGCTCTGATCTCACTGTCCCTGTGCTCTGGGGCTCTGGTCGCACTGTCCCTGCACTCTGGGGATCTGATCTCACTGTCCCTGCGTTCTGGGGCTCTGATCTCACTGCACCTGCGCTCGTGGCCTCTGATCTCACTGTCCCTGTGCTCTGTTGCTCTGATCTCACTGCCCCTGCACTCTGGGGCTCTGAACTCACTGTTCCTGCACGCTGTGGCTCTGATCACACTGTCCCTGTGCTCTGGGGCTCTGATCTCACTGTCCCTGCACTCTGGGGCTCTGATCTCACTGTCCCTGCTCTCTGGGGCTCTGATCACACTGTCCCTGGGCTCTGGGGCTCTGATCTCACTGTCCCTGCACTCTGGGGCTCTGATCTGATTGTCCCTGTGCTCTGGGGCTCTGATCTCACTGTCCCTGCACTCTGGGGCTCTGATCTCACTGTCCCTGCGCTCTGGGGCTCTGATCACACTGTCCCTGCACTCTGGGGCTCTGATTTCACTGTCCCTGCGCTCTGGGGCTCTGATCTCATTGCCCCTGCGCTCTGGGGCTCTGATCTCACTGTCCCTGTGCTCTGGGGCTCTGATCTCATTGTCCCTGTGCTCTGGGGCTCTGATCTCACTGTCCCTGAGCTCTGGGGCTCTGATCTCACTGCCCCTGCACTCTGGGGCTCTGATCACACTGTCCCTCCATTCTGGGGCTCTGAACTCACTGTCCCTGCACTCTGGGGCTCTGATCACACTGTCCCTGCACTCTGGGGCTCTGATCTCACTGTCCCTGCGCTCTGGGGCTCTGATCTCACTGTCCCTGTGCTCTGGGGCTCAGATCTCATTGTCCCTGTGCTCTGGGGCTCTGATCTCACTGTCCCTGCGCTCTGGGGCTCTGATCTCACTGTCCCTGTGCTCTGGGGCTCAGATCTCATTGTCCCTGTGCTCTGGGGCTCTGATCTCACTGTCCCTGCGCTCTGGGGCTCTGATCTCACTGCCCCTGCACGCTGGGGCTCTGATCACACTGTCCCTCCATTCTGGGGCTCTGAACTCACTGTCCTTGCACTCTGGGGCTCTGATCACACTGTGCCTCCATTCTGGGGCTCTGATCTCACTGCCCCTGCACTCTGGGGCTCTGATCACACTGTCCCTGGGCTCTGGGGCTCTGATCTCACTGTCCCTGCACTCTGGGGCTCTGATCTGATTGTCCCTGTGCTCTGGGGCTCTGATCTCACTGTCCCTGCACTCTGGGGCTCTGATCTCACTGTCCCTGCGCTCTGGGGCTCTGATCACACTGTCCCTGCACTCTGGGGCTCTGATTTCACTGTCCCTGCGCTCTGGGGCTCTGATCTCACTGCCCCTGCGTTCTGGGGCTCTGATCTCATTGTCCCTGTGCTCTGGGGCTCTGATCTCACTGTCCCTGCGCTCTGGGGCTCTGATCTCACTGCCCCTGCACTCTGGGGCTCTGATCACACTGTCCCTCCATTCCGGGGCTCTGAACTCACTGTCCCTGCACTCTGGGGCTCTGATCACACTGTCCCTGCACTCTGGGGCTCTGATCTCACTGTCCCTGCGCTCTGGGGCTCTGATCTCACTGTCCCTGTGCTCTGGGGCTCAGATCTCACTGTCCCTATGCTCTGGGGCTCTGATCTCACTATCCCTGCACTCTGGGGCTCTGATCTCACTGTCACTGCGCTCTGGGGCTCTGATCACACTGTCCCTGCACTCTGGGGCTCTGATCTCACTGTCCCTGCGCTCTGGGGCTCTGATCTCACTGTCCCTGCGCTCTGGGGCTCTGATCTCACTGTCCCTGTGCTCTGGGGCTCTGATCTCATTGTCCCTGTGCTCTGGGGCTCTGATCTCACTGTCTCTGTGCTCGGTGGCTCTGATCTCACTGCCCCTGCGCTCTGGGGCTCTGATCTCATTGTCCCTGTGCTCTGGGGCTCTGATCTGACTGCCCCTGCACTCTGGGGCTCTGATCACACTATCCCTGCACTCTGGGGCTCTGATCTCACTGTCCCTGCGCTCTGGGGCTCTGACCTCACTGTCCCTGTGCTCTGCGGCTCTGATCTCACTGTCCCTGCACTCTGGGGCTCTGATCTCACTGTTCCTGCACTCTGGGGCTCTGATCTCACTGTCCCTGCGCTCTCGGGCTCTGATCTCACTGTCCCTGCGCTCTGGGGCTCTGATCTCACTCTCCCTGTGCTCTGGGGCTCTGATCTCACTGTCCCTGCGCTCTGGGGCTCTAATCTCACTGTCCCTGTGCTCTGGGGCTCTGATCTCATTGTCCCTGTGCTCTGGGGCTCTGATCTCACTGTCCCTGCGCTCTGGGGCTCTGATCTCACTGTACCTGCACTCTGGTGCTCTGATCGCACTGTCCCTGTGCTCTGGGGCTCTGATCTCATTGTCCCTGTGCTCTGGGGCTCTGATCTCACTGTCCAAGCGCTCTGGGGCTCTGATCTCACTCTCTCTGTGCTCTGGGGCTCTGATCTGATTGTCCCTGTGCTCTGGGACTCTGATCTCACTGTGCCTATGCGCTGGGGCTCTGATCGCACTGTCCCTGCGCTCTGGGGCTCTGATCTCACTGTCCCTGTGCTCTGGGGCTCTGGTCCCACAGTCCCTGCGGTCTGGGGCTCTGATCTCACGGTCCCTGTACTCTGGGGCTCTGATCACACTGTCCCTGCGCTATGGGTCTCTGATCTCACTGTCACTGTACTCTGGGGCTCTGATCACACTGTCCCTGCGCTATGGGTCTCTGATCTCACTCTCCTTGCACTCTGGGGCTCTGATCTCACTGTTCCTGCACTCTGGGGCTCTGATCTCACTGCCCCTGCGCTCTGGGGCTCTGATCTCACTGTCTCTGTGCTCTGGGGCTCTGATCTCACTGCCCTTGAGCTCTGGGGCTCTGATCACACTGTCCCTGCGCTCTGGGGCTCTGCTCTCACTGTCCCTGTGCTCTGGGGCTCTGATCTCACTGTCCCTGCGCTCTGGGGCTCTGATCTCACTGTACCTGCACTCTGGGGCTCTGATCGCACTGTCCCTGTGCTCTGGGGCTCTGATCTCATTGTCCCTGTGCTCTGGGGCTCTGATCTCACTGTCCCTGTGCTCTCGGGCTCTGATCTGACTGCCCCTGTGCTCTGGGGCTCTGATCCCACAGTCCCTGCGGTCTGCGGCTCTGATCTCACTGTCCCTGTATTCTGGGGCTCTGATCACACTGTCCCTGCGCTATGGGTCTCTGATCTCACTATCACTGCGCTCTGGGGCTCTGATCGCACTGTCGCTGTGCTCTGGGGCTGTGATCACACTGTCCCTGCACTCTGGGGCTCTGATCTCACTGTCCCTGTGCTCTGGGGCTCTGATCTCACTGTCCCTGTGCACTGGGGCTCTGATCTCACTGCCCCTGCACTCTGGGGCTCTGATCTCATTGTCCCTGCACTCTGGGGCTCTGATCTCACTGTCCCTGCGTTCTGGGGCTCTGATCTCACTGTCCCTGTGCACTGGGGCTCTGGTCACACTGCCCCTGCACTCTGGGGCTCTGATCTCACTGTCCCTGCTCTCTGGGGCTCTGATCTCACTGTCCCTGCGTTCTGGGGCTCTGATCTCACTGTCCCTGTGCTCCGGGGCTCTGATCTCACTGTCCCTGTGCTCTGGGGCTCTGATCTCACCGACCCTGTGCTCTGGGGCTCTGATCACACTGCACCTGCACTCTGGGGCTCTGATCTCACTGTCCCTGCACTCTGGGGCTCTGATCTCACTGTCCCTGTGCTCTCGAGCTCTGATCTCACTGTCCCTGCGCTCTGGGGCTCTGATCTCACTGCCCCTGCGCTATGGGGCTCTGATCGCACTGTCCCTGCACTCTGGGGCTCTGATCACACTGTCCATTTGCTCTGGGGCTCTGATCTCACTGTCCCTCTGCTCTGGGGCTCTGAACTCACTGTACCTGCGCTCTGGGGCTCTGATCTCACTGTCCCTGTGCTCTGGGGCTCTGATCTCACTGTCCCAGCGCTGTGGGGCTCTGATCACACTGTCCCTGCACTCTGGGGCTCTGATCTCACTGTCCCCGCACTCTGGGGCTCTGATCTCACTGTCCCTGCACTCTGGGGCTCTGAACTCACTGTCCCTGCACTCTGGGACTCTGATCTCACTGTCCCTGCGCTCTGGGGCTCTGGTCACACTGTCCCTGCAATCTGGGGCTCTGATCTCACTGTCCCTGCGTTCTGGGGCTCTGATCTCACTGTCCCTGTGCTCTGGGGCTCTGATCTCACTGTCCCTGTGCTCTGGGGCTCTGATCTCACCGACCCTGTGCTCTGGGGCTCTGATCACACTGCACCTGCACTCTGGGGCTCTGATCTCACTGTCCCTGCACTCTGGGGCTCTGATCTCACTGTCCCTGTGCTCTGGAGCTCTGATCTCACTGTCCCTGCGCTCTGGGGCTCTGATCTCACTGCCCCTGCGCTCTGGGGCTCTGATTTCACTGCCCCTGCGCTCTGGGGCTCTGATCACACTGTCCCTGCGCTCTGGGGTTCTGCTCTCACTGTGCCTGTGCTCTGGGGTTCTGACCTCACTGTCCCCGTGCTCTGGGGCTCTGATCACACTGTCTCTGTGCTCTGGGGCTCTGATCGCACTTTCCCTGCACTCTGGGGCTCTGATCACACTGTCCCTGTGCTCTGGGGCTCTGGTCCCACAGTCCCTGTGCTCTGGGGCTCCGATCTGACTGTCCCCGTGCTCTGGGGCTCTGATCACACTGTGCCTGTGCTCTGGGGCTCTGATCGCACTGTCCCTGCACTCTGGGGCTCTGGTCACACTGTCCCTTTGCTCTGGGGCTCTGATCTCACTGTCCCTGCTCTCTGGGGCCCTGATCTCACTGTCCCTGCGCTGTGGGGCTCTGCTCTCACTCTCCCTGCGCTCTGGGGCTCTGATCTCACTGTCCCTGTGCTCTGGGGCTCTGATCTCACTGTCCCTGTGCTCTGTGGCTCTGATCTCACTGTCCCTGCACTCTGGGGCTCTGATCTCACTGTCCCTGCACTCTGGGGCTCTGATCTCACTGTCCCTGCACTCTGGGGCTCTGATCTCACTGTTCCTGCACTCTGGTGCCCTGATCTCACTGTACCTGCACTCTTGGGCTCTGATCTCACTGTCCCTGTGCTCTGAAGCTCTGATCTCACTGTCCCTGTGCTCTGGGGCTCTGGTCCCACTGTACCTGCGCTCTGGGGCTCTGATCTCACTGTCCCTGCACTCTGGGGCTCTGATCGCACTGTTTCTGTGCTCTGGGACTCTGATCTCACTGTCCCTGTGCTCTGGGGCTCTGATCTCACTGTCCCTATGCTCTGGGGCTCTGGTCCCACTGTCTATGCGCTCTGGGGCTCTGATCTCACTCTCCCTACGCTCTGGGGCTCTGATCTCACTGTCCCTGTGCTCTGGGGCTCTGGTCGCACTGTCCCTGCACTCTGGGGATCTGATCTCACTGTCCCTGCGTTCTGGGGCTCTGATCTCACTGCACCTGCGCTCGTGGCCTCTGATCTCACTGTCCCTGTGCTCTGTTGCTCTGATCTCACTGCCCCTGCACTCTGGGGCTCTGAACTCACTGTTCCTGCACGCTGTGGCTCTGATCACACTGTCCCTGTGCTCTGGGGCTCTGATCTCACTGTCCCTGCACTCTGGGGCTCTGATCTCACTGTCCCTGCTCTCTGGGGCTCTGATCACACTGTCCCTGGGCTCTGGGGCTCTGATCTCACTGTCCCTGCACTCTGGGGCTCTGATCTGATTGTCCCTGTGCTCTGGGGCTCTGATCTCACTGTCCCTGCACTCTGGGGCTCTGATCTCACTGTCCCTGCGCTCTGGGGCTCTGATCACACTGTCCCTGCACTCTGGGGCTCTGATTTCACTGTCCCTGCGCTCTGGGGCTCTGATCTCGCTGCCCCTGCGCTCTGGGGCTCTGATCTCACTGTCCCTGTGCTCTGGGGCTCTGATCTCATTGTCCCTGTGCTCTGGGGCTCTGATCTCACTGTCCCTGCGCTCTGGGGCTCTGATCTCACTGCCCCTGCACTCTGGGGCTCTGATCACACTGTCCCTCCATTCTGGGGCTCTGAACTCACTGTCCCTGCACTCTGGGGCTCTGATCACACTGTCCCTGCACTCTGGGGCTCTGATCTCACTGTCCCTGCGCTCTGGGGCTCTGATCTCACTGTCCCTGTGCTCTGGGGCTCAGATCTCATTGTCCCTGTGCTCTGGGGCTCTGATCTCACTGTCCCTGCGCTCTGGGGCTCTGATCTCACTGTCCCTGTGCTCTGGGGCTCAGATCTCATTGTCCCTGTGCTCTGGGGCTCTGATCTCACTGTCCCTGCGCTCTGGGGCTCTGATCTCACTGCCCCTGCACGCTGGGGCTCTGATCACACTGTCCCTCCATTCTGGGGCTCTGAACTCACTGTCCTTGCACTCTGGGGCTCTGATCACACTGTCCCTCCATTCTGGGGCTCTGATCTCACTGCCCCTGCACTCTGGGGCTCTGATCACACTGTCCCTGGGCTCTGGGGCTCTGATCTCACTGTCCCTGCACTCTGGGGCTCTGATCTGATTGTCCCTGTGCTCTGGGGCTCTGATCTCACTGTCCCTGCACTCTGGGGCTCTGATCTCACTGTCCCTGCGCTCTGGGGCTCTGATCACACTGTCCCTGCACTCTGGGGCTCTGATTTCACTGTCCCTGCGCTCTGGGGCTCTGATCTCACTGCCCCTGCGTTCTGGGGCTCTGATCTCACTGTCCCTGTGCTCTGGGGCTCTGATCTCATTGTCCCTGTGCTCTGGGGCTCTGATCTCACTGTCCCTGCGCTCTGGGGCTCTGATCTCACTGCCCCTGCACTCTGGGGCTCTGATCACACTGTCCCTCCATTCCGGGGCTCTGAACTCACTGTCCCTGCACTCTGGGGCTCTGATCACACTGTCCCTGCACTCTGGGGCTCTGATCTCACTGTCCCTGCGCTCTGGGGCTCTGATCTCACTGTCCCTGTGCTCTGGGGCTCAGATCTCACTGCCCCTATGCTCTGGGGCTCTGATCTCACTATCCCTGCACTCTGGGGCTCTGATCTCACTGTCACTGCGCTCTGGGGCTCTGATCACACTGTCCCTGCACTCTGGGGCTCTGATCTCACTGTCCCTACGCTCTGGGGCTCTGATCTCACTGTCCCTGCGCTCTGGGGCTCTGATCTCACTGTCCCTGTGCTCTGGGGCTCTGATCTCATTGTCCCTGTGCTCTGGGGCTCTGATCTCACTGTCTCTGTGCTCGGTGGCTCTGATCTCACTGCCCCTGCGCTCTGGGGCTCTGATCTCATTGTCCCTGTGCTCTGGGGCTCTGATCTGACTGCCCCTGCACTCTGGGGCTCTGATCACACTATCCCTGCACTCTGGGGCTCTGATCTCACTGTCCCTGCGCTCTGGGCCTCTGATCTCACTGTCCCTGTGCTCTGCGGCTCTGATCTCACTGTCCCTGCACTCTGGGGCTCTGATCTCACTGTTCCTGCACTCTGGGGCTCTGATCTCACTGTCCCTGCGCTCTCGGGCTCTGATCTCACTGTCCCTGCGCTCTGGGGCTCTGATCTCACTCTCCCTGTGCTCTGGGGCTCTGATCTCACTGTCCCTGCGCTCTGGGGCTCTAATCTCACTGTCCCTGTGCTCTGGGGCTCTGATCTCATTGTCCCTGTGCTCTGGGGCTCTGATCTCACTGTCCCTGCGCTCTGGGGCTCTGATCTCACTGTACCTGCACTCTGGGGCTCTGATCGCACTGTCCCTGTGCTCTGGGGCTCTGATCTCATTGTCCCTGTGCTCTGGGGCTCTGATCTCACTGTCCAAGCGCTCTGGGGCTCTGATCTCACTCTCTCTGTGCTCTGGGGCTCTGATCTGATTGTCCCTGTGCTCTGGGACTCTGATCTCACTGTGCCTTTGCGCTGGGGCTCTGATCGCACTGTCCCTGCGCTCTGGGGCTCTGATCTCACTGTCCCCGTGCTCTGGGGCTCTGGTCCCACAGTCCCTGCGGTCTGGGGCTCTGATCTCACGGTCCCTGTACTCTGGGGCTCTGATCACACTGTCCCTGCGCTATGGGTCTCTGATCTCACTGTCACTGTACTCTGGGGCTCTGATCACACTGTCCCTGCACTCTGGGTCTCTGATCTCACTGTCCTTGCACTCTGGGGCTCTGATCTCACTGTTCCTGCACTCTGGGGCTCTGATCTCACTGCCCCTGCGCTCTGGGGCTCTGATCTCACTGTCTCTGTGCTCTGGGGCTCTGATCTCACTGCCCTTGAGCTCTGGGGCTCTGATCACACTGTCCCTGCGCTCTGGGGCTCTGCTCTCACTGTCCCTGTGCTCTGGGGCTCTGATCTCACTGTCCCTGCGCTCTGGGGCTCTGATCTCACTGTACCTGCACTCTGGGGCTCTGATCGCACTGTCCCTGTGCTCTGGGGCTCTGATCTCATTGTCCCTGTGCTCTGGGGCTCTGATCTCACTGTCCCTGTGCTCTCGGGCTCTGATCTGACTGCCCCTGTGCTCTGGGGCTCTGATCCCACAGTCCCTGCGGTCTGTGGCTCTGATCTCACTGTCCCTGTATTCTGGGGCTCTGATCACACTGTCCCTGCGCTATGGGTCTCTGATCTCACTATCACTGCGCTCTGGGGCTCTGATCGCACTGTCGCTGTGCTCTGGGGCTCTGCTCTCACTGTCCCTGTGCTCTGGGGCTCTGATCTCACTGTCCCTGCGCTCTGGGGCTCTGATCTCACTGTACCTGCACTCTGGGGCTCTGATCGCCCTGTCCCTGTGCTCTGGGGCTCTGATCTCATTGTCCCTGTGCTCTGGGGCTCTGATCTCACTGTCCCTGTGCTCTCGGGCTCTGATCTGACTGCTCCTGTGCTCTGGGGCTCTGATCCCACAGTCCCTGCGGTCTGCGGCTCTGATCTCACTGTCCCTGTATTCTGGGGCTCTGATCACACTGTCCCTGCGCTATGGGTCTCTGATCTCACTATCACTGCGCTCTGGGGCTCTGATCGCACTGTCGCTGTGCTCTGGGGCTGTGATCACACTGTCCCTGCACTCTGGGTCTCTGATCTCACTGTCCCTGTGCTCTGGGGCTCTGATCTCACTGTCCCTGTGCTCTGGGGATCTGATCTCAATGTCCCTGCACTCTGGCGCTCTGATCTCACTGTCCCTGTGCTCTGGGGCTCTGATCTCACTGTCCCTGTGCACTGGGGCTCTGATATCACTGCCCCTGCACTCTGGGGCTCTGATCTCATTGTCCCTGTGCTCTGGGGCTCTGATCTGACTGCCCCTGCACTCTGGGGCTCTGAGCACACTGTCCCTGCACTCTGGGGCTCTGATCTCACTGTCCCTGCGCTTTGGGGCTCTTATCTCACTGCCCCTGTGCCCTGGGGCTCTGATCACACGGTCCCTGCACTCTGGGGCTTTGAACTCACTGTCCCTGCACTCTGGGACTCTGATCTCACTGTCCCTGAGCTCTGGGACTCTGATCTCACTCTCCCTGCACTCTGGGTCTCTGATCTCACTGTCCCTGCGCTCTGGGGCTCTGATCTCACTGTCCCTGCACTCTGGGGCTCTGATCACACTGTCCCTGCACTCTGGGGCTCTGATCTCACTGTCCCTGCACTCTGGGGCTCTGATCTCACTGTCCCTGCGCTCTGGGGCTCTTATCTCACTGTCCCTGCGCTCTGGGGCTCTTATCTCACTGTCCCTGCACTCTGGGGTTCTGATCTCACTGTCCCTGTGCTCTGGGGCTCTGATCTCACTGTCCCTGCGCTCTGGGGCTCTGATCTCACTCTCCCTGTGCTCTGGAGCTCTGATTTCACTGTCCCTGCACTCTGGGGCTCTGATCTCACTGTCTCTTTGCTCTGGGGCTCTGATCTCACTGCCCCTGTGCTCTGGGGTTCTGATCACACTGTCTCTGCGCTCTGGGGCTCTGCTCTCACTGTCCCTGTGCTCTGGGGCTCCGATCTCACTTTCCCTGTGCTCTGGGGCTCTGATCTCACTGCGCCTGTGCTCTGGGGCTCTGATCACACTGTCCCTGTGCTCTCGGGCTCTGGTCCCACAGTCCCTGCGCTCTGGGGCTCTGATCTCACTGTCGCTGTGCTCTGGGGCTCCGATCACACTGTCCCTGCACTCTGGGGCTCTGATCTCACTGTCCCTGCACTCTGGGGCTCTGATCACACTGTCCCTGTGCTCTGGGGCTCTGCTCTCACTGGCCCTGCGCTCTGGGGCTCTGATCTCACTGTCCCTGCACTCTGGGGCTCTGATCTCACTGTCCCAGTGCTCTGGGGCTCTGATCTCGCTGTCCCTTTGCTCTGGGGCTCTGATCTCACTGTCCCTGTGCTAAGGGACTCTGATCTCACTGTCCCTCTGCTCTGAGGCTCTGATCTCACTGCCCTTCCGTTCTGGGGCTCTGATCTCACTGTTCCTGCGCTCTGGGGCTCTGATCACACTGTCCCTGCACTCTGGGGCTCTGAACTCACTGTCCCTGCACTCTGGGACTCTGATCACACTGTCCCTGTGCTCTGGGGCTCTGATCTCACTGTCCCTGCACTCTGGGGCTCAGATCTCACTGTCCCTGCACTCTGGGGCTCTGATCTCATTGTCCCTGTGCTCTGGGGCTCTGCTCTCACTGTCCCTGCTCTCTGGGGCTCTGATCGCACTGTCCCTGCACTCTGGGGCTCTGATCTCACTGTTCCTGCACTCTGGGGCTCTGATCTCACTGTCCCTGCACTCTGGGGCTCTGATCACACTGTCCCTGCGCTCTTGGGCTCTGCTATCACTGTCCCTGCGCTCTGGGGCTCTGACCTCACTGTCCCTGTGCTCTGGGGCTCTGATCTCACTGTCCCTGTGCTCTGGGGCTCTGATCCCAATGTCCCTGCACTCTGGCGCTCTGATCTCACTGTCCCTGTGCTATGTGGCTCTGATCTCACTGTCCCTCTGCTCTGGGGCTCTGATCTCACTGTCCTTCCGTTCTGGGCCTCTGATCTCAGTGTCCCCGTGCTCTGGGGCTCTGATCACACTGTCTCTGTGCTCTGGGGCTCTGATCTCACTGGCCCTGCACTCTGGGGCTCTGATCTCACTGTCCCTGCTCTCTGGGGCTCTGATCACACTGTCCCTGTGCTCTGGGGCTCTGATCTCACTGTACCTGCGCTCTGGGGCTCTGATCTCACTGTGCCTGTGCTTTGGGGCTCTGATCTTACTGTCCCTGCACTCTGGGGCTCTGATCTCATTGTCCCTGTGCTCTGGGGCTCTGATCTCACTGTCCCTATGCTCTTCGGCTCTGATCTCACGGTCCCTGTGCTCTGGGGCTCTGATCTCACTGTCCCAGCGCTGTGGGGCTCTGATCACACTGTCCCTGCACTCTGGGGCTCTGATATCACTGTCCCTGCACTCTGGGGCTCTGATCTCACTGTCCCTGCACTCTGGGGCTCTGAACTCACTGTCCCTGCACTCTGGGGCTCTGATCTCACTGTCCCTGCGCTCTGGGGCTCTAGTCGCACTGTACCTGCAGTCTGGGGCTCTGATCTCACTGTCCCTGCACTCTGGGCCCTGATCTCACTGTCCCTGCGCTCTGGGGCTCTGATCTCACTGTCCCTGTGCTCTGGGGCTCTGATCTCACTGTCCCTGTGCTCTGGGGCTTTGATCTCACTGTCCCTGTGCTCTGGGGCTCTGATCACACTGTCCCTGCACTCTGGGGCTCTGATCTCACTGTCCCTGCACTCTGGGGCTCTGATCTCACTGTCCCTGCACCTTGGGGCTCTGATCTCACTGTCCTTCCGTTCTGGGGCTCTGATCTCACTGTCCCCGTGCTCTGGGGCTCTGAACTCACTGTACCTGCGCTCTGGGGCTCTGATCTCACTGTCCCTGTGCTTTGGGGCTCTGATCTTACTGTCCCTGCACTCTGGGGCTCTGATCTCACTGTCCCTGCACTCTGGGGCTCTGATCTCATTGTCCCTGTGCTCTGGGGCACTGATCTCACTGTCCCTGTGCTCTGGGGCTCTGATCTCACTGTCCCAGCGCTGTGGGGCTCTGATCACACTGTCCCTGCACTCTGGGGCTCTGATCTCACTGTCCCTGCACTCTGGGGCTCTGATCTCACTGTCCCTGCACTCTGGGGCTCTGAACTCACTGTCACTGCACTCTGGGACTCTGATCTCACTGTCCCTGAGCTCTGGGGCTCTGGTCACACTGTCCCTGCACTCTGGGGCTTTGATCTCACTGTCCCTGCACTCTGGGGCCCTGATCTCACTGTCCCTGTGCTCTGGGGCTCTGATCGCACTGTCCCTGTGCTCTGGGGCTCTGATCTCACTGTCCCTGTGCTCTGGGGCTCTGATCTCACTGTCCCTGCGCTCTGGGGCTCTGGTCACACTGTCCCTGCACTCTGGGGCTCTGATCTCACTGTCCCTGCACTCTGGGGCCCTGATCTCACTGTCCCTGCGCTATGTGGCTCTGATCTCACTGTCCCTGCGCTCTGTGGCTCTGATCTCACTCTCCCTGTGCTCTGGAGCTCTGATTTCACTGTCCCTGCACTCTGGGGCTCTGATCTTACTGTCTCTTTGCTCTGGGGCTCTGATCTCACTGCCCCTGTGCTCTGGGGCTCTGATCACACTGTCTCTGCGCTCTGGGGCTCTGCTCTCACTGTCCCTGTGCTCTGGGGCTCCGATCTCACTGTCCCTGTGCTCTGGGGCTCTGATCTCACTGCGCCTGTGCTCTGGGGCTCTGATCACACTGTACTTATGCTCTAGGGCTCTGGTCCCACAGTCCCTGCGCTCTGGGGCTCTGATCTCACTGTCCCTGTGCTCTGGGGCTCTGATCACACTGTCCCTGCGCTCTGGGTCTCTGATCTGACTATCACTGCGCTCTGGGGCTCTGATCACACTGTCCCTGTGCTCTGGGGCGCTGATCTCACTGTCCCTGCACTCTGGGGCTCAGATCTCACTGTCCCTGCACTCTGGGGCTCTGATCTCATTGTCCCTGTGCTCTGGGGCTCTGCTCTCACTGTCCCTGCTCTCTGGGGCTCTGATCGCACTGTCCCTGCACTCTGGGGCTCTGATCTCACTGTTCCTGCACTCTAAGGCTCTGATCTCACTGTCCCTGCACTCTGGGGCTCTGATCACACTGTCCCTGTGCTCTGGGGCTCTGCTATCACTGTCCCTGCGCTCTGGGGCTCTGACCTCACTGTCCCTGTGCTCTGGGGCTCTGATCTCACTGTCCCTGTGCTCTGGGGCTCTGATCTCAATGTCCCTGCACTCTGGCGCTCTGATCTCACTGTCCCTGTGCTATGTGGCTCTGATCTCACTGTCCCTCTGCTCTGGGGCTCTGATCTCACTGTCCTTCCGTTCTGGGGCTCTGATCTCAGTGTCCCCGTGCTCTGGGGCTCTGATCACACTGTCTCTGTGCTCTGGGGCTCTGATCTCACTGACCCTGCACTCTGGGACTCTGATATCACTGTCCCTGCTCTCTGGGGCTCTGATCACACTGTCCCTGTGCTCTGTGGCTCTGATCTCACTGTCCCTGCACTCTGGGGCTCTGATCGCACTGTCCCTGTGCTCTGGGGCTCTGATCTCACTGTCCCTGTGCTCTGGGGCTCTGATCTCACTGTCCCTGTGCTCTGGGGCTCTGGTCACACTGTCCCTGCACTCTGGGGCTCTGATCTCACTGTCCCTGCACTCTGGGGCCGTGATCTCACTGTCCCTGCGCGATGGGGCTCTGATCGCACTGCCCCTGCGCTCTGGGGCTCTGATCACACTGTCCCTGCGCTCTGGGGCTCTGCTCTCACTGTCCCTGTGCTCTGGGGCTCTGATCTCACTGTCCCCGTGCTCTGGGGCTCTGATCACACTGTCCCTGTGCTCTGGGGCTCTGATCGCACTGCCCCTGCACTCTGGGGCTCTGATCACACTGTCCCTGTGCTCTGGGGCTCTGGTCCCACTGCCCCTGTGCTCTGGGGCTCTGATCTCACTGTCCCCATGCTCTGGGGCTCTGATCACACTGTCCCTGTGCTCCGGGGCTCTAATCGCACTGTCTCTGCACTCTGGGGCTCTGATCACACTGTCCCTGTGCTCTGGGGCTCTAATCGCACTGTCCTTGTGCTCTGGGGCTCTGCTCTCACTGTCTCTGCGCTCTGGGGCTCTGATCTCACTGTCCCTGCGCTCTGGGGCTCTGATCTCAATGTCCCTGCACTCTGGCGCTCTGAACTTACTGTACCTGTGCTCTGGGGCTCTGATCTCACTGTCTCTGTGCTCTGGGGCTCTGATCTCACTGTCCCTGCCCTCTGGGGATCTGATCGCACTGTCCCTGCACTCTGGGGCTCTGATCTCACTGTTCCTGCACTCTAAGGCTCTGATCTCACTGTCCCTGCACTCTGGGGCTCTGATCACACTGTCCCTGTGCTCTGGGGCTCTGCTATCACTGTCCCTGCGCTCTGGGGCTCTGACCTCACTGTCCCTGTGCTCTGGGGCTCTGATCTCACTGTCCCTGTGCTCTGGGGCTCTGATCTCAATGTCCCTGCACTCTGGCGCTCTGATCTCACTGTCCCTGTGCTATGTGGCTCTGATCTCACTGTCCCTCTGCTCTGGGGCTCTGATCTCACTGTCCTTCCGTTCTGGGGCTCTGATCTCAGTGTCCCCGTGCTCTGGGGCTCTGATCACACTGTCTCTGTGCTCTGGGGCTCTGATCTCACTGACCCTGCACTCTGGGACTCTGATCTCACTGTCCCTGCTCTCTGGGGCTCTGATCACACTGTCCCTGTGCTCTGTGGCTCTGATCTCACTGTCCCTGCACTCTGGGGCCCTGATCTCACTGTCCCTGTGCTCTGGGGCTCTGATCGCACTGTCCCTGTGCTCTGGGGCTCTGATCTCACTATCCCTGCGCTCTGGGGCTCTGATCTCACTGTCCCTGTGCTCTGGGGCTCTGGTCACACTGTCCCTGCACTCTGGGGCTCTGATCTCACTGTCCCTGCACTCTGGGGCCCTGATCTCACTGTCCCTGCGCGATGGGGCTCTGATCGCACTGCCCCTGCGCTCTGGGGCTCTGATCACACTGTCCCTGCGCTCTGGGGCTCTGCTCTCACTGTCCCTGTGCTCTGGGGCTCTGATCTCACTGTCCCCGTGCTCTGGGGCTCTGATCACACTGTCCCTGTGCTCTGGGGCTCTGATCGCACTGCCCCTGCACTCTGGGGCTCTGATCACACTGTCCCTGTGCTCTGGGGCTCTGGTCCCACTGCCCCTGTGCTCTGGGGCTCTGATCTCACTGTCCCCATGCTCTGGGGCTCTGATCACACTGTCCCTGTGCTCCGGGGCTCTAATCGCACTGTCCCTGCACTCTGGGGCTCTGATCACACTGTCCCTGTGCTCTGGGGCTCTAATCGCACTGTCCCTGCACTCTGGAGCACTGATCACACTGTCCTTGTGCTCTGGGGCTCTGCTCTCACTGTCTCTGCGCTCTGGGGCTCTGATCTCACTGTCCCTGTGCTCTGGGGCTCTGATCTCACTGTCCCTGCGCTCTGGGGCTCTGATCTCAATGTCCCTGCACTCTGGCGCTCTGAACTTACTGTACCTGTGCTCTGGGGCTCTGATCTCACTGTCTCTGTGCTCTGGGGCTCTGATCTCACTGTCCCTGCCCTCTGGGGATCTGACCTCACTGCCCCTGCACTCTGGGGCTCTGATCACACTGTCCCTGCACTCTGGGGCTCTGATCTCACTGTCCCTGTGCTAAGAGGCTCTGATCTCACTGTCCCTCTGCTCTGGGGCTCTGATCTCACTGTCCTTCCGTTCTGGGGCTCTGATCTCACTGTCCCTGCACTCTGGGGCTCTGATCTCATTGTCCCTGTGCTCTGGGGCTCTGATCTCACTGTCCCTATGCTCTGGGGCACTGATCTCACTGTCCCTGTGCTCTGGGGCTCTGAGCTCACTGTCCCAGCGCTGTGGGGCTCTGATCACACTGTCCCTGCACTCTGGGGCTCTGATCTCACTGTCCCTGCACTCTGGGGCTCTGATCTCACTGTCCCTGCACTCTGGGGCTCTGATCTCACTGTCCCTGTGCTCTGGGGCTCTGACCTCACTGTCCCTGTGCACTGGGGCTCTGATCTCACTGTCCCTGTACTCTGGGGCTCTGATCTCAATGTCCCTGCACTCTGGGGCTCTGATCTCACCGACCCTGCACTCTGAGGCTCTGATCTCACTGCCCCTGCGCTCTGGGGCTCTGGTCGCACTGTCCCTGCACTCTGGGGCTCTGATCTCACTGTCCCTGCACTCTCGGGCCCTGATCTCACTGTCCCTCTGCTCTGGGGCTCTGATCTCACTGTCCCTGTGCTCTGGGGCTCTGATCTCACTGCCTCTGTGCTCTGGGGCTCTGATCTCACTGTCCCTCTGCTCTGGGGCTCTTATCTCACTGCCCCTGCCTTCTGGGGCTCTGATCTCACTGCCCCTGCACTCTGGGGCTCTGATCACACTGTCCCTGCACTCTGGGGCTCTGATCTCACTGTCCCTGTGCTAAGGGGCTCTGATCTCACTGTCCCTCTGCTCGGGGGCTCTGATCTCACTGTCCTTCCGTTCTGGGGCTCTGATCTCACAGTCCCCATGCTCTGGGGCTCTGAACTCACTGTACCTGCGCTCTGGGGCTCTGATCTCATTGTCCCTGTGCTTTGGGCCTCTGATCTTACTGTCCCTGCACTCTGGGGCTCTGATCTCACTGTCCCTGCACTCTAGGGCTCTGATCTCATTGTCCCTGTGCTCTGGGGCTCTGATCTCACTGTCCCTATGATCTGGGGTACTGATCTCACTGTCCCTGTTCTCTGGGGCTCTGATCTCACTGTCCCAGCGCTGTGGGGCTCTGATCACACTGTCCCTGCACTCTGGGGCTCTGAGCTCTCTGTCCCTGCACTCTGGGGCTCTGATCTCACTGTACCTGCACTCTGGGGCTCTGAACTCACTGTCCCTGCACTCTGGGACTCTGATCTCACTGTCCCTGCGCTCTGGGGCTCTGGTCACACTGCCCCTGCACTCTGGGGCTCTGATCTCACTGTCCCTGCACTCTGGGGCTCTGATCTCACTGTCCCTGCGTTCTGGGGCTCTGATCTCACTGTCCCTGTGCTCTGGGGCTCTGATCTCACTGTCCCTGTGCTCTGGGGCTCTGATCTCACCGACCCTGTGCTCTGGGGCTCTGATCACACTGCACCTGCACTCTGGGGCTCTGATCTCACTGTCCCTGCACTCTGGGGCTCTGATCTCACTGTCCCTGTGCTCTCGAGCTCTGATCTCACTGTCCCTGCGCTCTGGGGCTCTGATCTCACTGCCCCTGCGCTATGGGGCTCTGATCGCACTGTCCCTGCACTCTGGGGCTCTGATCACACTGTCCATTTGCTCTGGGGCTCTGATCTCACTGTCCCTCTGCTCTGGGGCTCTGAACTCACTGTACCTGCGCTCTGGGGCTCTGATCTCACTGTCCCTGTGCTCTGGGGCTCTGATCTCACTGTCCCAGCGCTGTGGGGCTCTGATCACACTGTCCCTGCACTCTGGGGCTCTGATCTCACTGTCCCTGCACTCTGGGGCTCTGATCTCACTGTCCCTGCACTCTGGGGCTCTGAACTCACTGTCCCTGCACTCTGGGACTCTGATCTCACTGTCCCTGCGCTCTGGGGCTCTGGTCACACTGTCCCTGCAATCTGGGGCTCTGATCTCACTGTCCCTGCGTTCTGGGGCTCTGATCTCACTGTCCCTGTGCTCTGGGGCTCTGATCTCACTGTCCCTGTGCTCTGGGGCTCTGATCTCACCGACCCTGTGCTCTGGGGCTCTGATCACACTGCACCTGCACTCTGGGGCTCTGATCTCACTGTCTCTGCACTCTGGGGCTCTGATCTCACTGTCCCTGTGCTCTGGAGCTCTGATCTCACTGTCCCTGCGCTCTGGGGCTCTGATC
The DNA here is from genome assembly GCF_052327205.1 of Somniosus microcephalus. Classification (NCBI taxonomy): domain Eukaryota; kingdom Metazoa; phylum Chordata; class Chondrichthyes; order Squaliformes; family Somniosidae; genus Somniosus; species Somniosus microcephalus. The sequence goes on from NC_140998.1 coordinate 196,263,878, forward strand.
TCACTGCCCCTGCGCTCTGGGGCTCTGATTTCACTGCCCCTGCGCTCTGGGGCTCTGATCACACTGTCCCTGCGCTCTGGGGTTCTGCTCTCACTGTGCCTGTGCTCTGGGGTTCTGACCTCACTGTCCCCGTGCTCTGGGGCTCTGATCACACTGTCCCTGTGCTCTGGGGCTCTGATCGCACTGTCCCTGCACTCTGGGGCTCTGATCACACTGTCCCTGTGCTCTGGGGCTCTGGTCCCACAGTCCCTGTGCTCTGGGGCTCCGATCTCACTGTCCCCGTGCTCTGGGGCTCTGATCACACTGTGCCTGTGCTCTGGGGCTCTGATCGCACTGTCCCTGCACTCTGGGGCTCTGGTCACACTGTCCCTTTGCTCTGGGGCTCTGATCTCACTGTCCCTGCTCTCTGGGGCCCTGATCTCACTGTCCCTGCGCTGTGGGGCTCTGCTCTCACTCTCCCTGCGCTCTGGGGCTCTGATCTCACTGTCCCTGTGCTCTGGGGCTCTGATCTCACTGTCCCTGTGCTCTGTGGCTCTGATCTCACTGTCCCTGCACTCTGGGGCTCTGATCTCACTGTCCCTGTGCTCTGAGGCTCTGATCTCACTGTCCCTGCGCTCTGGGGCTCTGATTTCACTGTCCCTGTGCTCTGGAGCTCTGATCTCACTGTTCCTGCGCTCTGGGGCTCTGATCTCACTGCCATTGTGCTCTTGGGCTCTGATCTCACTGCACCTGCACTCTGGGGCTCTGATCACACTGTCCCTGCACTCTGGGGCTCTGCTCTCACTGTCTCTGTGCTCTGGGGCTCTGATCTCACTGTCCCTGTGCTCTGGGGCTCTGATCTCACTGCCCCTGTGCTCTGGGGCTCTGATCACACTGTCGCTGTGCTCTGGGGCTCTGGTCCCACTGTCCCTGCGCTCTGGGGCTCTGATCTCACTGTCCCTGTGCTCTGGGGCTCTGATCACACTGTCCCTGCGCTCTGGGTGTCTGATCTCACTATCACTGCGCTCTGGGGCTCTGATCGCACTGTCGCTGTGCTCTGGGGCTCTGATCACACTGTCCCTGCTCTCTGGGGCTCTGATCTCACTGTCCCTGCTCTCTGGGGCCCTGATCTCACTGTCCCTGCACTCTGGGGCTCTGATCTCACTGTCCCTGCTCTCTGGGGCTCTGATCTCACTGTCCCTGCTCTCTGGGGCCCTGATCTCACTGTCCCTGCACTCTGGGGCTCTGATCTCACTGTCCCTGCCCTCTGGGGCCCTGATCTCACTGTCCCTGCGCTCTGGGGCTCTGATCTCACTGTCCCTGCGCTCTGGGGCTCTGATCTCACTGTCCATCTGCTCTGGGGCTCTGATCTCACTGTCCCTGTGCTCTGGGGCTCTGATCTCACTGTCCCTGCGCTCTGGGGCTCTGATCTCACTGTCCCTGTGCTCTGGAGCTCTGATCTCACTGTTCCTGCGCTCTGGGGCTCTGCTCTCACTGTCCCTGTGCTCTGGGGCTCTGACCTCACTGTCCCTGTGCTCTGGGGCTCTGATCTCACTGCCCCTGTGCTCTGGGGCTCTGATCACACTGTCGCTGTGCTCTGGGGCTCTGGTCCCAGTGTCCCTGCGCTCTGGGGCTCTGATCTCACTGTCCCTGTGCTCTGGGGCTCTGATCACACTGTCCCTGCGCTCTGGGTCTCTGATCTCACGATCACTGCGCTCTGGGGCTCTGATCGCACTGTCGCTGTGCTCTGGGGCTCTGATCACACTGTCCCTGCACTCGGGGCTCTGATCTCACTGTCCCTGCACTCTGGGGCTGTGATCACACTGTCCCTGTGCTCTGGGGCTCTGATCTCATTGTCCCTGTGCTCTGGGGCTCTGATCTCACTGTCCCTGCGCTCTGGGGCTCTGATCTCACTGTCCCTGCACTCTGGGGCTCTGATCGCACTGTCCCTGCGCTCTGGGGCTCTGCTCTCACTGTCCCTGCACTCTGGGGCTCTGATCGTACTGTCCTTGCGCTCTGGGGCTCTGATCTCACTGTCCCTGTGCTCTGGGGTTCTGATCTCACTGCCCCTGCACTCTGGGGCTCTGATCTCACCGACCCTGCACTCTGGGGCTCTGATCTCACTGCCCCTGCGCTCTGGGGCTCTGGTCGCACTGTCCCTGCACTCTGTGGCTCTGATCTCACTGTCCCTGCGCTGTGGGGCTCTGCTCTCACTCTCCCTGTGCTCTGGGGCTCTGATCTCACTGTCCCTGTGCTCTGGGGCTCTGATCTCACTGTCCCTGTGCTCTGTGGCTCTGATCTCACTGTCCCTGCACTCTGGGGCTCTGATCTCACTGTCCCTGTGCTCTGGAGCTCTGATCTCACTGTTCCTGCGCTCTGGGGCTCTGATCTCACTGTCCCTGCACTCTGGGGCTCTGCTCTCACTGTCTCTGTGCTCTGGGGCTCTGATCTCACTGTCCCTGTGCTCTGGGGCTCTGATCTCACTGCCCCTGTGCTCTGGGGCTCTGATCACACTGTCGCTGTGCTCTGGGGCTCTGGTCCCACTGTCCCTGCGCTCTGGGGCTCTGACCTCACTGTCCCTGTGCTCTGGGGCTCTGATCACACTGTCCCTGCGCTCTGGGTGTCTGATCTCACTATCACTGCGCTCTGTGGCTCTGATCTCACTGTCCCTGCACTCTGGGGCTCTGATCTCACTGTCCCTGTGCTCTGGAGCTCTGATCTCACTGTTCCTGCGATCTGGGGCTCTGATCTCAATGCCTTTGTGCTCAGGGGCTCTGATCTCACTGCCCCTGCGCTCTGGGGCTCTGATCACACTGTCCCTGCACTCTGGGGCTCTGCTCTCACTGTCCCTGTGCTCTGGGGCTCTGATCTCACTGTCGCTGTGCTCTGGGGCTCTGGTCCCACTGTCCTTGCGCTCTGGGGCTCTGATCTCACTGTCCCTGTGCTCTGGGGCTCTGAGCACACTGTCCCTGCGCACTGGGTCTCTGATCTCACTATCACTGCGCTCTGGGGCTCTGATCTCACTGTCCCCGTGCTCTGGGGCTCTGAACTCACTGTACCTGCGCTCTGGGGCTCTGATCTCACTGTCCCTGTGCTTTGGGGCTCTGATCTTACTGTCCCTGCACTCTGGGGCTCTGATCTCATTGTCCATGTGCTCTGGAGCTCTGATCTCACTGTCCCTATGCTCTGGGGCACTGATCTCACTGTCCCTGTGCTCTGGGGCTCTGAGCTCACTGTCCCAGCGCTGTGGGGCTCTGATCACACTGTCCCTGCACTCTGGGGCTCTGATCTCACTGTCCCTGCACTCTGGGGCTCTGATCTCACTGTCCCTGCACTCTGGGGCCCTGATCTCACTGTCCCTGTGCTCTGTGGCTCTGATCTCACTGTCCCTGTGCACTGGGGCTCTGATCTCACTGTCCCTGCACTCTGGGGCTCTGATCTCAATGTCCCTGCACTCTGGGGCTCTGATCCCACCGACCCTGCACTCTGGGGCTCTGATCTCACTGCCCCTGCGCTCTGGGGCTCTGGTCGCACTGTCCCTGCACTCTGGGGCTCTGATCTCACTGTCCCTGCACTCTCGGGCCCTGATCTCACTGTCCCTGTGCTCTGGGGCTCTGATCTCGCTGTCCCTGTGCTCTGGGGCTCTGATCTCACTGCCTCTGTGCTCTGGGGCTCTGATCTCACTGTCCCTCTGCTCTGGGGCTCTGATCTCACTGCCCCTGCCCTCTGGGGCTCTGATCTCACTGCCCCTGCACTCTGGGGCTCTGATCACACTGTCCCTGCACTCTGGGGCTCTGATCTCACTGTCCCTGTGCTAAGGGGCTCTGATCTCACTGTCCCTCTGCTCTGGGGCTCTGATCTCACTGTCCTTCCGTTCTGGGGCTCTGATCTCACAGTCCCCATGCTCTGGGGCTCTGAACTCACTGTCCCTGTGCTTTGGGGCTCTGATCTCATTGTCCCTGTGCTCTGGGGCTCTGATCTCACTGTCCCTATGCTCTGGGGCACTGATCTCACTGTCCCTGTGCTCTGGGGCTCTGATCTCACTGTCCCAGCGCTGTGGGGCTCTGATCACACTGTCCCTGCACTCTGGGGCTCTGATCTCACTGTCCCTGCACTCTGGGGCTCTGATCACACTGTCCCTGCACTCTGGGGCTCTGAACTCACTGTCCCTGCACTCTGGGACTCTGATCTCGCTGTCCCTGCGCTCTGGGGCTCTGGTCACACTGTCCCTGCACTCTGGGGCTCTGATCTCACTGTCCCTGCACTCTGGGGCTCTGATCTCACTGTCCCTGCGTTCTGGGGCTCTGATCTCACTGTCCCTGTGCTCTGGGGCTCTGATCTCACTGTCCCTGTGCTCTGGGGCTCTGATCTCACCGACCCTGTGCTCTCGGGCTCTGATCACACTGCACCTGCACTCTGGGGCTCTGATCTCACTGTCCCTGCACTCTGGGGCTCTGATCTCACTGTCCCTGTGCTCTGGAGCTCTGATCTCACTGTCCCTGCGCTCTGGGGCTCTGATCTCACTGCCCCTGCGCTCTGGGGCTCTGATCTCACTGCCCCTGCGCTCTGGGGCTCTGATCACACTGTCCCTGCGCTCTGGGGTTCTGCTCTCACTGTGCCTGTGCTCTGGGGCTCTGATCTCAATGTCCCCATGCTCTGCGGCTCTGATCACACTGTCCCTGTGCTCTGGGGCTCTGATCGCACTGTCCCTGCACTCTGGGGCTCTGATCACACTGTCCCTGTGCTCTGGGGCTCTGTTCCCACAGTCCCTGTGCTCTGGGGCTCTGATCTCACTGTCCCCGTGCTCTGGGGCTCTGATCACACTGTGCCTGTGCTCTGGGGCTCTGATCGCACTGTCCCTGCACTCTGGGGCTCTGATCACACTGTCCCTGTGCTCTGGGGCTCTGATCTCACTGTCCCTGCTCTCTGGGGCCCTGATCTCACTGTCCCTGCGCTGTGGGGCTCTGCTCTCACTCTCCCTGCGCTCTGGGGCTCTGATCTCACTGTCCCTGTGCTCTGGGGCTCTGATCGCACTGTCCCTGTGCTCTGTGGCTCTGATCTCACTGTCCCTGCACTCTGGGGCTCTGATCTCACTGTCCCTGTGCTCTGGGGCTCTGATCTCACTGTCCCTGCGCTCTGGGGCTCTGATCTCACTGTCCCTGTGCTCTGGAGCTCTGATCTCACTGTTCCTGCGCTCTGGGGCTCTGATCTCACTGCCCCTGTGCTCTGGGGCTCTGATCACACTGTCGCCGTGCTCTGGGGCTTTGGTCCCACTGTCCCTGCGCTCTGGGGCTCTGATCTCACTGTCCCTGTGCTCTGGGGCTCTGATCACACTGTCCCTGCGCTCTGGGTGTCTGATCTCACTATCACTGCGCTCTGGGGCTCTGATCGCACTGTCGCTGTGCTCTGGGGCTCTGATCACACTGTCCCTGCTCTCTGGGGCTCTGATCACACTGTCCCTGCTCTCTGGGGCTCTGATCTCACTGTCCCTGCTCTCTGGGGCCCTGATCTCACTGTCCCTGCGCTCTGGGGCTCTGATCTCACTGTCCCTGTGCTCTGGGGCTCTGATCTCACTGTCCCTGCGCTCTGGGGCTCTGATCTCACTGTCCCTGTGCTCTGGAGCTCTGATCTCACTGTTCCTGTGCTCTGGGGCTCTGATCTCACTGTCTCTGTGCTCTGGGGCTCTGATCTCACTGTCCCTGTGCTCTGGGGCTCTGATCTCACTGCCCCTGTGCTCTGGGGCTCTGATCACACTGTCGCTGTGCTCTGGGGCTTTGGTCCCACTGTCCCTGCGCTCTGGGGCTCTGACCTCACTGTCCCTGTGCTCTGGGGCTCTGATCACACTGTCCCTGCGCTCTGGGTGTCTGATCTCACTATCACTGCGCTCTGGGGCTCTGATCGCACTGTCGCTGTGCTCTGGGGCTCTGATCACACTGTCCCTGCTCTCTGGGGCTCTGATCTCACTGTCCCTGCTCTCTGGGGCCCTGATCTCACTGTCCCTGCGCTCTGGGGCTCTGATCTCACTGTCCCTGTGCTCTGGGGCTCTGATCACACTGTCCCTGCGCTCTGGGTCTCTGATCTCACTATCACTGCGCTCTGGGGCTCTGATCTCACTGTCCCCGTGCTCTGGGGCTCTGAACTCACTGTACCTGCGCTCTGGGGCTCTGATCTCACTGTCCCTGTGCTTTGGGGCTCTGATCTTACTGTCCCTGCACTCTGGGGCTCTGATCTCATTGTCCATGTGCTCTGGGGCTCTGATCTCACTGTCCCTATGCTCTGGGGCACTGATCTCACTGTCCCTGTGCTCTGGGGCTCTGAGCTCACTGTCCCAGCGCTGTGGGGCTCTGATCACACTGTCCCTGCACTCTGGGGCTCTAATCTCACTGTCCCTGCACTCTGGGGCTCTGATCTCACTGTCCCTGCACTCTGGGGCTCTGATCTCACTGTCCCTGCACTCTGGGGCTCTGAACTCACTGTCCCTGCACTCTGGGACTCTGATCTCGCTGTCCCTGCGCTCTGGGGCTCTGGTCACACTGTCCCTGCACTCTGGGGCTCTGATCTCACTGTCCCTGTGCTAAGGGGCTCTGATCTCACTGTCCGTCTGCTCTGGGGCTCTGATCTCACTGTCCTTCCGTTCTGGGGCTCTGATCTCACAGTCCCCATGCTCTGGGGCTCTGAACTCACTGTACCTGCGCTCTGGGGCTCTGATCTCACTGTCCCTGTGCTTTGGGGCTCTGATCTCATTGTCCCTGTGCTCTGGGGCTCTGATCTCACTGTCCCTATGCTCTGGGGCACTGATCTCACTGTCCCTGTGCTCTGGGGCTCTGATCTCACTGTCCCAGCGCTGTGGGGCTCTGATCACACTGTCCCTGCACTCTGGGGCTCTGATCTCACTGTCCCTGCACTCTGGGGCTCTGATCTCACTGTCCCTGCACTCTGGGGCTCTGAACTCACTGTCCCTGCACTCTGGGACTCTGATCTCGCTGTCCCTGCGCTCTGGGGCTCTGGTCACACTGTCCCTGCACTCTGGGGCTCTGATCTCACTGTCCCTGCACTCTGGGGCTCTGATCTCACTGTCCCTGCGTTCTGGGGCTCTGATCTCACTGTCCCTGTGCTCTGGGGCTCTGATCTCACCGACCCTGTGCTCTGGGGCTCTGATCACACTGCACCTGCACTCTGGGGCTCTGATCTCACTGTCCCTGCACTCTGGGGCTCTGATCTCACTGTCCCTGTGCTCTGGAGCTCTGATCTCACTGTACCTGCGCTCTGGGGCTCTGATCTCACTGCCCCTGCGCTCTGGGGCTCTGATCTCACTGCCCCTGCGCTCTGGGGCTCTGATCACACTGTCCCTGCGCTCTGGGGTTCTGCTCTCACTGTGCCTGTGCTCTGGGGCTCTGATCTCACTGTCCCCGTGCTCTGGGGCTCTGATCACACTGTCCCTGTGCTCTGGGGCTCTGATCGCACTGTCCCTGCACTCTGGGGCTCTGATCACACTGTCCCTGTGCTCTGGGGCTCTGATCTCACTGTCCCTGCTCTCTGGGGCCCTGATCTCACTGTCCCTGCGCTGTGGGGCTCTGCTCTCACTCTCCCTGTGCTCTGGGGCTCTGATCTCACTGTCCCTGCGCTCTGGGGCTCTGATCTCACTGTCCCTGTGCTCTGGAGCTCTGATCTCACTGTTCCTGCGCTCTGGGGCTCTGATCTCACTGCCTTTGTGCTCTGGGGCTCTGATCTCACTGCCCCTGCGCTCTGGGGCTCTGATCACACTGTCCCTGCACTCTGGGGCTCTGCTCTCACTGTCTCTGTGCTCTGGGGCTCTGATCTCACTGTCCCTGTGCTCTGGGGCTCTGATCTCACTGCCCCTGTGCTCTGGGGCTCTGATCACACTGTCGCTGTGCTCTGGGGCTTTGGTCCCACTGTCCCTGCGCTCTGGGGCTCTGATCTCACTGTCCCTGTGCTCTGGGGCTCTGATCAAACTGTCCCTGCGCTCTGGGTGTCTGATCTCACTATCACTGCGCTCTGGGGCTCTGATCGCAATGTCGCTGTGCTCTGGGGCTCTGATCACACTGTCCCTGCTCTCTGGGGCTCTGATCTCACTGTCCCTGCTCTCTGGGGCCCTGACCTCACTGTCCCTGTGCTCTGGGGCTCTGATCTCACTGTCCCTGTGCTCTGGGGCTCTGATCTCACTGTCCCTGCGCTCTGGGGCTCTGATCTCACTGTCCCTGTGCTCTGGAGCTCTGATCTCACTGTTCCTGTGCTCTGGGGCTCTGATCTCACTGCCTTTGTGCTCTGGGGCTCTGATCTCACTGCCCCTGCGCTCTGGGGCTCTGATCACACTGTCCCTGCACTCTGGGGCTCTGCTCCCACTGTCTCTGTGCTCTGGGGCTCTGATCTCACTGTCCCTGTGCTCTGGGGCTCTGATCTCACTGCCCCTGTGCTCTGGGGCTCTGATCACACTGTCGCTGTGCTCTGGGGTTTGGTACCACTGTCCCTGCGCTCTGGGGCTCTGACCTCACTGTCCCTGTGCTCTGGGGCTCTGATCACACTGTCCCTGTGCTCTGGGTGTCTGATCTCACTATCACTGTGCTCTGGGGCTCTGATCGCACTGTCGCTGTGCTCTGGGGCTCTGATCACACTGTCCCTGCTCTCTGGGGCTCTGATCTCACTGTCCCTGCTCTCTGGGGCCCTGATCTCACTGCCCCTGCGCTCTGGGGCTCTGATCTCACTGTCCCTGTGCTCTGGGGCTCTGATCACACTGTCCCTGCGCTCTGGGTCTCTGATCTCACTATCACTGCGCTCTGGGGCTCTGATCTCACTGTCCCCGTGCTCTGGGGCTCTGAACGCACTGTACCTGCGCTCTGGGGCTCTGATCTCACTGTCCCTGTGCTTTGGGGCTCTGATCTTACTGTCCCTGCACTCTGGGGCTCTGATCTCATTGTCCCTGTGCTCTGGGGCTCTGATCTCACTGTCCCTATGCTCTGGGGCACTGATCACACTGTCCCTGTGCTCTGGGGCTCTGAGCTCACTGTCCCAGCGCTGTGGGGCTCTGATCACACTGTCCCTGCACTCTGGGGCTCTAATCTCACTGTCCCTGCACTCTGGGGCTCTGATCTCACTGTCCCTGCACTCTGGGGCTCTGATCTCACTGTCCCTGCACTCTGGGGCTCTGAACTCACTGTCCCTGCACTCTGGGACTCTGATCTCGCTGTCCCTGCGCTCTGGGGCTCTGGTCACACTGTCCCTGCACTCTGGGGCTCTGATCTCACTGTCCCTGTGCTAAGGGGCTCTGATCTCACTGTCCGTCTGCTCTGGGGCTCTGATCTCACTGTCCTTCCGTTCTGGGGCTCTGATCTCACAGTCCCCATGCTCTGGGGCTCTGAACTCACTGTACCTGCACTCTGGGGCTCTGATCTCACTGTCCCTGTGCTTTGGGGCTCTGATCTCATTGTCCCTGTGCTCTGGGGCTCTGATCTCACTGTCCCTGCGCTCTGGGGCTCTGATATCACTGTCACTGCGCTCTGGGGCTCTGATCTCACTGCCCCTGCACGCTGGGGCTCTGATCACACTGTCCCTCCATTCTGGGGCCCTGACCTCACTGTCCCTGTGCTCTGGGGCTCTGATCTCACAGTCCCCATGCTCTGGGGCTCTGAACTCACTGTACCTGCACTCTGGGGCTCTGATCTCACTGTCCCTGTGCTTTGGGGCTCTGATCTCATTGTCCCTGCACTCTGGGGCTCTGCTCTCACTGTCTCTGTGCTCTGGGGCTCTGATCTCACTGTCCCTGTGCTCTGGGGCTCTGATCTCACTGCCCCTGTGCTCTGGGGCTCTGATCACACTGTCGCTGTGCTCTGGGGCTTTGGTCCCACTGTCCCTGCGCTCTGGGGCTCTGATCTCACTGTCCCTGTGCTCTGGGGCTCTGATCAAACTGTCCCTGCGCTCTGGGTGTCTGATCTCACTATCACTGCGCTCTGGGGCTCTGATCGCAATGTCGCTGTGCTCTGGGGCTCTGATCACACTGTCCCTGCTCTCTGGGGCTCTGATCTCACTGTCCCTGCTCTCTGGGGCCCTGACCTCACTGTCCCTGTGCTCTGGGGCTCTGATCTCACTGTCCCTGTGCTCTGGGGCTCTGATCTCACTGTCCCTGCGCTCTGGGGCTCTGATCTCACTGTCCCTGTGCTCTGGAGCTCTGATCTCACTGTTCCTGTGCTCTGGGGCTCTGATCTCACTGCCTTTGTGCTCTGGGGCTCTGATCTCACTGCCCCTGCGCTCTGGGGCTCTGATCACACTGTCCCTGCACTCTGGGGCTCTGCTCCCACTGTCTCTGTGCTCTGGGGCTCTGATCTCACTGTCCCTGTGCTCTGGGGCTCTGATCTCACTGCCCCTGTGCTCTGGGGCTCTGATCACACTGTCGCTGTGCTCTGGGGTTTGGTACCACTGTCCCTGCGCTCTGGGGCTCTGACCTCACTGTCCCTGTGCTCTGGGGCTCTGATCACACTGTCCCTGTGCTCTGGGTGTCTGATCTCACTATCACTGTGCTCTGGGGCTCTGATCGCACTGTCGCTGTGCTCTGGGGCTCTGATCACACTGTCCCTGCTCTCTGGGGCTCTGATCTCACTGTCCCTGCTCTCTGGGGCCCTGATCTCACTGCCCCTGCGCTCTGGGGCTCTGATCTCACTGTCCCTGTGCTCTGGGGCTCTGATCACACTGTCCCTGCGCTCTGGGTCTCTGATCTCACTATCACTGCGCTCTGGGGCTCTGATCTCACTGTCCCCGTGCTCTGGGGCTCTGAACGCACTGTACCTGCGCTCTGGGGCTCTGATCTCACTGTCCCTGTGCTTTGGGGCTCTGATCTTACTGTCCCTGCACTCTGGGGCTCTGATCTCATTGTCCCTGTGCTCTGGGGCTCTGATCTCACTGTCCCTATGCTCTGGGGCACTGATCACACTGTCCCTGTGCTCTGGGGCTCTGAGCTCACTGTCCCAGCGCTGTGGGGCTCTGATCACACTGTCCCTGCACTCTGGGGCTCTAATCTCACTGTCCCTGCACTCTGGGGCTCTGATCTCACTGTCCCTGCACTCTGGGGCTCTGATCTCACTGTCCCTGCACTCTGGGGCTCTGAACTCACTGTCCCTGCACTCTGGGACTCTGATCTCGCTGTCCCTGCGCTCTGGGGCTCTGGTCACACTGTCCCTGCACTCTGGGGCTCTGATCTCACTGTCCCTGTGCTAAGGGGCTCTGATCTCACTGTCCGTCTGCTCTGGGGCTCTGATCTCACTGTCCTTCCGTTCTGGGGCTCTGATCTCACAGTCCCCATGCTCTGGGGCTCTGAACTCACTGTACCTGCACTCTGGGGCTCTGATCTCACTGTCCCTGTGCTTTGGGGCTCTGATCTCATTGTCCCTGTGCTCTGGGGCTCTGATCTCACTGTCCCTATGCTCTGGGGCACTGATCTCACTGTCCCTGTGCTCTGGGGCTCTGATCTCACTGTCCCAGCGCTGTGGGGCTCTGATCACACTGTCCCTGCACTCTGGGGCTCTGATCTCACTGTCCCTGCACTCTGGGGCTCTGATCTCACTGTCGCTGCACTCTGGGGCTCTGAACTCATTGTCCCTGCACTCTGGGACTCTGATCTCGCTGTCCCTGCGCTCTGGGGCTCTGGTCACACTGTCCCTGCACTCTGGGGCTCTGATCTCACTGTCCCTGCACTCTGGGGCTCTGATCTCACTGTCCCTGCGTTCTGGGGCTCTGATCTCACTGTCCCTGTGCTCTGGGGCTCTGATCTCACTGTCCCTGTGCTCTGGGGCTCTGATCTCACTGTCCCTGTGCTCTGGGGCTCTGATCTCACCGACCCTGTGCTCTGGGGCTCTGATCACACTGTCCCTGCTCTCTGGGGCTCTGATCTCACTGTCCCTGCTCTCTGGGGCCCTGATCTCACTGTCCCTGCGCTCTGGGGCTCTGATCTCACTGTCGCTGTGCTCTGGGGCTCTGATCTCACTGTTCCTGCGCTCTGGGGCTCTGATCTCACTGCCTTTGTGCTCTGGGGCTCTGATCTCACTGCCCCTGCGCTCTGGGGCTCTGATCACACTGTCCCTGCACTCTGGGGCTCTGCTCTCACTGTCTCTGTGCTCTGGGGCTCTGATCTCACTGTCCCTGTGCTCTGGGGCTCTGATCTCACTGCCCCTGTGCTCTGGGGCTCTGATCACACTGTCGCTGTGCTCTGGGGCTTTGGTCCCACTGTCCCTGCGCTCTGGGGCTCTGACCTCACTGTCCCTGTGCTCTGGGGCTCTGATCACACTGTCCCTGCGCTCTGGGTGTCTGATCTCACTATCACTGCGCTCTGGGGCTCTGATCGCACTGTCGCTGTGCTCTGGGGCTCTGATCACACTGTCCCTGCTCTCTGGGGCTCTGATCTCACTGTCCCTGCTCTCTGGGGCCCTGATCTCCCTGTCCCTGCGCTCTGGGGCTCTGATCTCACTGTCCCTGTGCTCTGGGGCTCTGATCACACTGTCCCTGCGCTCTGGGTCTCTGATCTCACTATCACTGCGCTCTGGGGCTCTGATCTCACTGTCCCCGTGCTCTGGGGCTCTGAACTCACTGTACCTGCGCTCTGGGGCTCTGATCTCACTGTCCCTGCGCTTTGGGGCTCTGATCTTACTGTCCCTGCACTCTGCGGCTCTGATCTCATTGTCCCTGTGCTCTGGGGCTCTGATCTCACTGTCCCTATGCTCTGGGGCACTGATCTCACTGTCCCTGTGCTCTGGGGCTCTGAGCTCACTGTCCCAGCGCTGTGGGGCTCTGATCACACTGTCCCTGCCCTCTGGGGCTCTAATCTCGCTGTCCCTGCGCTCTGGGGCTCTGGTCACACTGTCCCTGCACTCTGGGGCTCTGATCTCCCTGTGCTAAGGGGCTCTGATCTCACTGTCCGTCTGCTCTGGGGCTCTGATCTCACTGTCCTTCCGTTCTGGGGCTCTGATCTCACAGTCCCCATGCTCTGGGGCTCTGAACTCACTGTACCTGCGCTCTGGGGCTCTGATCTCACTGTCCCTGTGCTTTGGGGCTCTGATCTCATTGTCCCTGTGCTCTGGGGCTCTGATCTCACTGTCCCTATGCTCTGGGGCACTGATCTCACTGTCCCTGTGCTCTGGGGCTCTGATCTCACTGTCCCAGCGCTGTGGGGCTCTGATCACACTGTCCCTGCACTCTGGGGCTCTGATCTCACTGTCCCTGCACTCTGGGGCTCTGATCTCACTGTCCCTGCACTCTGGGGCTCTGAACTCACTGTCCCTGCACTCTGGGACTCTGATCTCGCTGTCCCTGCGCTCTGGGGCTCTGGTCACACTGTCCCTGCACTCTGGGGCTCTGATCTCACTGTCCCTGCACTCTGGGGCTCTGATCTCACTGTCCCTGCGTTCTGGGGCTCTGATCTCACTGTCCCTGTGCTCTGGGGCTCTGATCTCACTGTCCCTGTGCTCTGGGGCTCTGATCTCACCGACCCTGTGCTCTGGGGCTCTGATCTCACTGCACCTGCACTCTGGGGCTCTGAACTCACTGTCCCTGCACTCTGGGACTCTGATCTCGCTGTCCCTGCGCTCTGCGGCTCTGGTCACACTGTCCCTGCACTCTGGGGCTCTGATCTCACTGTCCCTGCACTCTGGGGCTCTGATCTCACTGTCCCTGCGTTCTGGGGCTCTGATCTCACTGTCCCTGTGCTCTGGGGCTCTGATCTCACTGTCCCTGTGCTCTGGGGCTCTGATCTCACCGACCCTGTGCTCTGGGGCTCTGATCACACTGCACCTGCACTCTGGGGCTCTGATCTCACTGTCCCTGCACTCTGGGGCTCTGATCTCACTGTCCCTGTGCTCTGGAGCTCTGATCTCACTGTACCTGCGCTCTGGGGCTCTGATCTCACTGCCCCTGCGCTCTGGGGCTCTGATCTCACTGCCCCTGCGCTCTGGGGCTCTGATCACACTGTCCCTGCGCTCTGGGGTTCTGCTCTCACTGTGCCTGTGCTCTGGGGCTCTGATCTCACTGTCCCCGTGCTCTGGGGCTCTGATCACACTGTCCCTGTGCTCTGGGGCTCTGATCGCACTGTCCCTGCACTCTGGGGCTCTGATCACACTGTCCCTGTGCTCTGGGGCTCTGGTCCCACAGTCCCTGTGCTCTGGGGCTCTGATCTCACTGTCCCCGTGCTCTGGGGCTCTGATCACACGGTGCCTGTGCTCTGGGGCTCTGATCGCACTGTCCCTGCACTCTGTGGCTCTGATCACACTGTCCCTGTGCTCTGGGGCTCTGATCTCACTGTCCCTGCTCTCTGGGGCCCTGATCTCACTGTCCCTGCGCTGTGGGGCTCTGCTCTCACGCTCCCTGCGCTCTGGGGCTCTGATCTCACTGTCCCTGTGCTGTGGGGCTCTGATCTCACTGTCCCTGTGCTCTGTGGCTCTGATCTCACTGTCCATGCACTCTGGGGCTCTGATCTCACTGCCCCTGCGCTCTGGGGCTCTGATCACACTGTCCCTGCACTCTGGGGCTCTGCTCTCACTGTCTCTGTGCTCTGGGGCTCTGATCTCACTGTCCCTGTGCTCTGGGGCTCTGATCACACTGTCGCTGTGCTCTGGGGCTTTGGTCCCACTGTCCCTGCGCTCTGGGGCTCTGATCTCACTGTCCCTGTGCTCTGGGGCTCTGATCACACTGTCCCTGCGCTCTGGGTGTCTGATTTCACTATCACTGCGCTCTGGGGCTCTGATCGCACTGTCGCTGTGCTCTGGGGCTCTGATCACACTGTCCCTGCTCTCTGGGGCTCTGATCTCACTGTCCCTGCTCTCTGGGGCCCTGATCTCACTGTCCCTGCGCTCTGGGGCTCTGATCTCACTGTCCCTGTGCTCTGGGGCTCTGATCTCACTGTCCCTGCGCTCTGGGGCTCTGATCTCACTGTACCTGTGCTCTGGAGCTCTGATCTCACTGTTCCTGCGCTCTGGGGCTCTGATCTCACTGCCTTTGTGCTCTGGGGCTCTGATCTCACTGCCCCTGCACTCTGGGGCTCTGATCACACTGTCCCTGCACTCTGGGGCTCTGATCTCACTGCCCCTGCGCTCTGGGGCTCTGATCTCACTGTCCCTGCTCTCTGGGGCTCTGAGCTCACTGTACCTGCGCTCTGGGGCTCTGATCTCACTGTCCCTGTGCTTTGGGGCTCTGATCACACTGTCCCTGCACTCTGGGGCTCTGATCTCATTGTCCCTGTGCTCTGGAGCTCTGATCTCACTGTCCCTATGCTCTGGGGCACGGATCTCACTGTCCCTGTGCTCTGGGGCTCTGAGCTCACTGTCCCAGCGCTGTGGGGCTCTGATCACACTGTCCCTGCACTCTGGGGCTCTGATCTCACTGTCCCTGCACTCTGGGGCTCTGATCTCACTGTCCCTGCACTCTAGGGCCCTGATCTCACTGTCGCTGTGCTCTGGGGCTCTGATGTCACTGTCCCTGTGCACTGGGGCTCTGATCTCACTGTCCCTGCACTCTGGGGCTCTGATCTCAATGTCCCTGCACTCTGGGGCTCTGATCTCACCGACCCTGCACTCTGGGGCTCTGATCTCACTGTCCCTGTGCTCTGGGGCTCTGATCTCCACTGTCCCTGCGCTCTGGGGCTCTGATCTCACTGTCCCTGCCCTCTGGGGCTCTGATCTCACTGTCCATGTGCCCTGGGGCTCTGATCTCACTGACCCTGTGCTCTGTGGCTCTGATCTCACTGTCCCTGCACTCTGGGGCTCTGATCTCACTGTCCCTGTGCTCTGGGGCTCTGATCTCACTGTCCCTGCGCTCTGGGGCTCTGATCTCACTGTCCCTGTGCTCTGGAGCTCTGATCTCACTGTTCCTGTGCTCTGGGGCTCTGCTCTCACTGTCCCTGTGCTCTGGGGCTCTGACCTCACTGTCCCTGTGCTCTGGGGCTCTGATCTCACTGCCCCTGTGCTCTGGGGCACTGATCACACTGTCGCTGTGCTCTGGGGCTCTGGTCCCAGTGTCCCTGCGCTCTGGGGCTCTGATCTCACTGTCCCTGTGCTCTGGGGCTCTGATCACACTGTCCCTGCGCTCTGGGTCTCTGATCTCACTATCACTGCGCTCTGGGGCTCTGATTGCACTGTCGCTGTGCTCTGGGGCTCTGATCACACTGTCCCTGCACTCTGGGGCTCTGATCTCACTGTCCCTGCACTCTGGGGCTCTGATCACACTGTCCCTGTGCTCTGGGGCTCTGATCTCATTGTCCCTGTGCTCTGGGGCTCTGATCTCACTGTCCCTGCGCTCTGGGGCTCTGATCTCACTGTCCCTGCACTCTGGGGCTCTGATCGCACTGTCCTTGCGCTCTGGGGCTCTGATCTCACTGTCCCTGTGCTCTGGGGTTCTGATCTCACTGCCCCTGCACTCTGGGGCTCTGATCTCACCGACCCTGCACTCTGGGGCTCTGATCTCACTGCCCCTGCGCTCTGGGGCTCTGGTCGCACTGTCCCTGCACTCTGGGGCTCTGATCTCACTGTCCCTGCACTCTGGGGCCCTGATCTCACTGTCCCTGCGCTGTGGGGCTCTGCTCTCACTCTCCCTGCGCTCTGGGGCTCTGATCTCACTGTCCCTGTGCTCTGGCGCTCTGATCTCCCTGTTCCTGTGCTCTGTGGCTCTGATCTCACTGTCCCTGCACTCTGGGGCTCTGATCTCACTGTCCCTGTGCTATGGGGCTCTGATCTCACTGTCCCTGCGCTCTGGGGCTCTGATCTCACTGTCCCTGTGCTCTGGAGCTCTGATCTCACTGTTCCTGTGCTCTGGGGCTCTGATCTCATTGTCCCTGTGCTCTGGGGCTCTGATCTCACTGTCCCTGCGCTCTGGGGCTCTGATCTCACTGTCCCTGCGCTCTGGGGCTCTGATCTCACTGTCCCTGCACTCTCGGGCTTTGATCGCACTGTCCCTGCGCTCTGGGGCTCTGCTCTCTCTGTCCCTGCACTCTAGGGCTCTGATCGCACTGTCCTTGCGCTCTGGGGCTCTGATCTCACTGTCCCTGTGCTCTGGGGTTCTGATCTCACTGCCCCTGCACTCTGGGGCTCTGATCTCACCGACCCTGCACTCTGGGGCTATGATCTCACTGCCCCTGCGCGAAGGGGCTCTGGTCGCACTGTCCCTGCACTCTGGGGCTCTGATCTCAGTGTCCCTGCACTCTGGGGCCCTGATCTCACTGTCCCTGTGCTCTGGGGCCCTGACCTCACTGTTCCTGTGCTCTGGGACTCTGATCTCATTGTCCCTGTGCTCTGGGACTCTGATTTCACTGTCCCTGCGCTCTATGGCTCTGATCTCACTGTCCCTGTGCTCTGGAGCTCTGATCTCACTGCCTCTGTGCTCTGGGGCTCTAATCTCACTGCCCCTGTGCTCTGGGGCTCTGATCTCACTGTCCCTGCGCTCTGTGGCTCTGATCTCACTGTCCCTGCGCTCTGGGGCTCTGATCTCACTGCCTCTGTGCTCTGGGGCTCTGATCTCACTGCCCCTGTGCTCTGGGCCTCTGATCACACTGTCCCTGCGCTCTGGGGCTCTGCTCTAACTGTCCCTGTCCTCTGGGACTCTGATCTCACTGTCCCTGTGCTCTGGGACTCTGATCTCACTGTTTCTGCGCTCTATGGCTCTGATCTCACTGCCCCTGCACTCTGGGGCTCTGATCTCACTGCCTCTGTGCTCTGGGGCTCTGATCTCACTGCCCCTGTGCTCTGGGCCTCTGATCACACTGTCCCTGCGCTCTGGGGCTCTGATCTCACTGTACCTGCGCTCTGGGGCTCTGATCTCACTGTCCCTGTGCTTCGGGGCTCTGATCTTACTGTCCCTGCACTCTGGGGCTCTGATCTCACTGCCCCTGCACTCTGGGGCTCTGATCTCACTGTCCCTGCTCTCTGGGGCCCTGATCTCACTGTCCCTGCGCTCTGGGGCTCTGATCTGACTGTCCCTGCGCTCTGGGGCTCTGATCTCACTGTCCATGTGCTCTGGGGCTCTGATCCCTCTGTCCCTGTGCTCTGTGGTTCTGATCTCACTGTCCCTGCACTCTGGGGCTCTGATCTCACTGTCCCAGTGCTCTGGGGCTCTGATCTCACTGTCCCTGTGCTCTGGAGCTCTGATCTCACTGTTCCTGCGCTCTGGGGCTCTGCTCTCACTGTCCCTGTGCTCTGGGGCTCTGACCTCACTGTCCCTGTGCTCTGGGGCTCTGATCTCACTGCCCCTGTGCTCTGGGGCTCTAATCTCACTGTCCCTGTGCTCTGGGGCTCTGGTCCCAGTGTCCCTGCGCTCTGGGGCTCTGATCTCACTGTCCCTGTGCTCTGGGGCTCTGATCACACTGTCCCTGCGCTCTGGGTCTCTGATCTCACTATCACTGCGCTCTGGGGCTCTGATCGCACTGTCGCTGTGCTCTGGGGCTCTGATCACACTGTCCTTGAACTCTGGGGCTCTGATCTCACTGTCCCTGCACTCTGGGGCTCTGATCACACTGTCCCTGTGCTCTGGGGCTCTGATCTCATTGTCCCTGTGCTCTGGGGCTCTGATCTCACTGTCCCTGCGCTCTGGGGCTCTGATCTCACTGTCCCTGCACTCTGGGGCTCTGATCGCACTGTCCCTGCGCTCTGGGGCTCTGCTCTCACTGTCCCTGCACTCTGGGGCTCTGATCTCACTGTCCTTGCGCTCTGGGGTTCTGATCTCACTGCCCCTGCACTCTGGGGCTCTGATCTCACCGACCCTGCACTCTGGGGCTCTGATCTCACTGCCCCTACGCTCTGGGGCTCTGGTCGCACTATCCCTGCACTCTGGGGCTCTGATCTCACTGTCCCTGCACTCTGGAGGCCTGATCTCACTGTCCCTGTGCTCTGGGGCCCTGCTCTCACTGCCTCTGTGCTCTGGGGCTCTGATCTCACTGCCCCTGCGCTCTGGGGCTCTGATCTCACTGTCCCTGCGCTCTATGGCTCTGATCTCACTGTCCCTGCGCTCTGGGGCTCTGATCTCACTGCCTCTGTGCTCTGGGGCTCTGATCTCACTGCCCCTGTGCTCTGGGCATCTGATCATACTGTCCCTGCGCTCTGGGGCTCTGCTCTCACTGTCCCTGTCCTCTGGGACTCTGATCTCACTGTCCCTGTGCTCTGGGACTCTGATCTCACTGTCTCTGCGCTCTATGGCTCTGATCTCACTGCCCCTGCACTATGGGGCTCTGATCTCACTGCCTCTGTGCTCTGGGGCTCTGATCTCACTGCCCCTGTGCTCTGGGCCTCTGATCACACTGTCCCTGCGCTCTGGGGCTCTGCTCTCACTGTCCCTGTCCTCTGGGGCTCTGATCTCACTGTCCCTGTGCTCTGGGGCTCTGATCTCACTGCCCCTGTGCTCTGGGGCTCTGATCACACTGTCCCTGTGCTCTGGGGCTCTGGTCCCACTGTCCCTGCGCTCTGGAGCTCTGATCTCACTGTCCCTGTGCTCTGGGGCTCTGATCACACTGTCCCTGTGCTCTGGGGCTCTGATCTCACTGTCCCTGCGCTCTGGGGCTCTGGTCGCACTGTCCCTGCACTCTGGGGCTCTGATCTCACTGTCCCTGCACTCTGGGGCTCTGAACTCACTGTCCCTGCACTCTGGGGCTCTGACCACACTGTCCCTGTGCTCTGGGGCTCTGATCTCACTGTCCCTGCACTCTGGGGCTCTGAACTCACTGTCCCTGCTCTCTGGGGCTCTGATCTCACTGTCCCTGCGCTCTGGGGCTCTGATCTCACTGTCCCTGTGCTCTGGGGCTCTGATCTCACTGTCCCTGCGCTCTGTGGCTCTGATCTCACTGTCCCTGCGCTCTGGGGCTCTGATCTCACTGCCTTTGTGCTCTGGGGCTCTGATCTCACTGCCCCTGCGCTCTGGGGCTCTGATCACACTGTCCCTGCACACTGGGGCTCTGCTCTCACTGTCCCTGTGCTCTGGGGCTCTGATCTCACTGTCCCTGTGCTCTGGGGCTCTGATCTCACTGCCCCTGTGCTCTGGGGCTCTGACCACACTGTTGCTGTGCTCTGGGACTCTGGTCCCACTGTCCCTGCGCTATGGGGCTCTGATCTCACTGTCCCTGTGCTGTGGGGCTCTGATCACACTGTCCCTGCGCTCTGGGTCTCTAATCTCACTATCACTGTGCTCTGGGGCTCTGATCGCACTGTCGCTGTGCTCTAGGGCTCTGATCACACTGTCCCTGTGCTCTGGGGCTCTGATCACACTGTCCCTGCGCTCTGGGTCTCTAATCTCACTATCACTGTGCTCTGGGGCTCTGATCCCTCTGTCCCTGTGCTCTGTGGTTCTGATCTCACTGTCCCTGCACTCTGGGGCTCTGATCTCACTGTCCCAGTGCTCTGGGGCTCTGATCTCACTGTCCCTGCGCTCTGGGGCTCTGATCTCACTGTCCCTGTGCTCTGGAGCTCTGATCTCACTGTTCCTGCGCTCTGGGGCTCTGCTCTCACTGTCCCTGTGCTCTGGGGCTCTGACCTCACTGTCCCTGTGCTCTGGGGCTCTGATCTCACTGCCCCTGTGCTCTGGGGCTCTAATCTCACTGTCCCTGTGCTCTGGGGCTCTTGTCCCAGTGTCCCTGCGCTCTGGGGCTCTGATCTCACTGTCCCTGTGCTCTGGGGCTCTGATCACACTGTCCCTGCGCTCTGGGTCTCTGATCTCACTATCACTGCGCTCTGGGGCTCTGATCGCACTGTCGCTGTGCTCTGGGGCTCTGATCACACTGTCCTTGAACTCTGGGGCTCTGATCTCACTGTCCCTGCACTCTGGGGCTCTGATCACACTGTCCCTGTGCTCTGGGGCTCTGATCTCATTGTCCCTGTGCTCTGGGGCTCTGATCTCACTGTCCCTGCGCTCTGGGGCTCTGATCTCACTGTCCCTGCACTCTGGGGCTCTGATCGCACTGTCCCTGCGCTCTGGGGCTCTGCTCTCACTGTCCCTGCACTCTGGGGCTCTGATCTCACTGTCCTTGCGCTCTGGGGTTCTGATCTCACTGCCCCTGCACTCTGGGGCTCTGATCTCACCGACCCTGCACTCTGGGGCTCTGATCTCACTGCCCCTACGCTCTGGGGCTCTGGTCGCACTATCCCTGCACTCTGGGGCTCTGATCTCACTGTCCCTGCACTCTGGAGGCCTGATCTCACTGTCCCTGTGCTCTGGGGCCCTGCTCTCACTGCCTCTGTGCTCTGGGGCTCTGATCTCACTGTCCCTGCGCTCTGGGGCTCTGATCTCACTGTCCCTGCGCTCTATGGCTCTGATCTCACTGTCCCTGCGCTCTGGGGCTCTGATCTCACTGCCTCTGTGCTCTGGGGCTCTGATCTCACTGCCCCTGTGCTCTGGGCCTCTGATCATACTGTCCCTGCGCTCTGGGGCTCTGCTCTCACTGTCCCTGTCCTCTGGGACTCTGATCTCACTGTCCCTGTGCTCTGGGACTCTGATCTCACTGTCTCTGCGCTCTATGGCTCTGATCTCACTGCCCCTGCACTATGGGGCTCTGATCTCACTGCCTCTGTGCTCTGGGGCTCTGATCTCACTGCCCCTGTGCTCTGGGCCTCTGATCACACTGTCCCTGCGCTCTGGGGCTCTGCTCTCACTGTCCCTGTCCTCTGGGGCTCTGATCTCACTGTCCCTGTGCTCTGGGGCTCTGATCTCACTGCCCCTGTGCTCTGGGGCTCTGATCACACTGTCCCTGTGCTCTGGGGCTCTGGTCCCACTGTCCCTGCGCTCTGGAGCTCTGATCTCACTGTCCCTGTGCTCTGGGGCTCTGATCACACTGTCCCTGTGCTCTGGGGCTCTGATCTCACTGTCCCTGCGCTCTGGGGCTCTGGTCGCACTGTCCCTGCACTCTGGGGCTCTGATCTCACTGTCCCTGCACTCTGGGGCTCTGAACTCACTGTCCCTGCACTCTGGGGCTCTGACCACACTGTCCCTGTGCTCTGGGGCTCTGATCTCACTGTCCCTGCACTCTGGGGCTCTGAACTCACTGTCCCTGCTCTCTGGGGCTCTGATCTCACTGTCCCTGCGCTCTGGGGCTCTGATCTCACTGTCCCTGTGCTCTGGGGCTCTGATCTCACTGTCCCTGCGCTCTGTGGCTCTGATCTCACTGTCCCTGCGCTCTGGGGCTCTGATCTCACTGCCTTTGTGCTCTGGGGCTCTGATCTCACTGCCCCTGCGCTCTGGGGCTCTGATCACACTGTCCCTGCACACTGGGGCTCTGCTCTCACTGTCCCTGTGCTCTGGGGCTCTGATCTCACTGTCCCTGTGCTCTGGGGCTCTGATCTCACTGCCCCTGTGCTCTGGGGCTCTGACCACACTGTTGCTGTGCTCTGGGACTCTGGTCCCACTGTCCCTGCGCTATGGGGCTCTGATCTCACTGTCCCTGTGCTGTGGGGCTCTGATCACACTGTCCCTGCGCTCTGGGTCTCTAATCTCACTATCACTGTGCTCTGGGGCTCTGATCGCACTGTCGCTGTGCTCTAGGGCTCTGATCACACTGTCCCTGTGCTCTGGGGCTCTGATCACACTGTCCCTGCGCTCTGGGTCTCTAATCTCACTATCACTGTGCTCTGGGGCTCTGATCCCTCTGTCCCTGTGCTCTGTGGTTCTGATCTCACTGTCCCTGCACTCTGGGGCTCTGATCTCACTGTCCCAGTGCTCTGGGGCTCTGATCTCACTGTCCCTGCGCTCTGGGGCTCTGATCTCACTGTCCCTGTGCTCTGGAGCTCTGATCTCACTGTTCCTGCGCTCTGGGGCTCTGCTCTCACTGTCCCTGTGCTCTGGGGCTCTGACCTCACTGTCCCTGTGCTCTGGGGCTCTGATCTCACTGCCCCTGTGCTCTGGGGCTCTAATCTCACTGTCCCTGTGCTCTGGGGCTCTTGTCCCAGTGTCCCTGCGCTCTGGGGCTCTGATCTCACTGTCCCTGTGCTCTGGGGCTCTGATCACACTGTCCCTGCGCTCTGGGTCTCTGATCTCACTATCACTGCGCTCTGGGGCTCTGATCGCACTGTCGCTGTGCTCTGGGGCTCTGATCACACTGTCCTTGAACTCTGGGGCTCTGATCTCACTGTCCCTGCACTCTGGGGCTCTGATCACACTGTCCCTGTGCTCTGGGGCTCTGATCTCATTGTCCCTGTGCTCTGGGGCTCTGATCTCACTGTCCCTGCGCTCTGGGGCTCTGATCTCACTGTCCCTGCACTCTGGGGCTCTGATCGCACTGTCCCTGCGCTCTGGGGCTCTGCTCTCACTGTCCCTGCACTCTGGGGCTCTGATCTCACTGTCCTTGCGCTCTGGGGTTCTGATCTCACTGCCCCTGCACTCTGGGGCTCTGATCTCACCGACCCTGCACTCTGGGGCTCTGATCTCACTGCCCCTACGCTCTGGGGCTCTGGTCGCACTATCCCTGCACTCTGGGGCTCTGATCTCACTGTCCCTGCACTCTGGAGGCCTGATCTCACTGTCCCTGTGCTCTGGGGCCCTGCTCTCACTGCCTCTGTGCTCTGGGGCTCTGATCTCACTGCCCCTGCGCTCTGGGGCTCTGATCTCACTGTCCCTGCGCTCTATGGCTCTGATCTCACTGTCCCTGCGCTCTGGGGCTCTGATCTCACTGCCTCTGTGCTCTGGGGCTCTGATCTCACTGCCCCTGTGCTCTGGGCCTCTGATCATACTGTCCCTGCGCTCTGGGGCTCTGCTCTCACTGTCCCTGTCCTCTGGGACTCTGATCTCACTGTCCCTGTGCTCTGGGACTCTGATCTCACTGTCTCTGCGCTCTATGGCTCTGATCTCACTGCCCCTGCACTATGGGGCTCTGATCTCACTGCCTCTGTGCTCTGGGGCTCTGATCTCACTGCCCCTGTGCTCTGGGCCTCTGATCACACTGTCCCTGCGCTCTGGGGCTCTGCTCTCACTGTCCCTGTCCTCTGGGGCTCTGATCTCACTGTCCCTGTGCTCTGGGGCTCTGATCTCACTGCCCCTGTGCTCTGGGGCTCTGATCACACTGTCCCTGTGCTCTGGGGCTCTGGTCCCACTGTCCCTGCGCTCTGGAGCTCTGATCTCACTGTCCCTGTGCTCTGGGGCTCTGATCACACTGTCCCTGTGCTCTGGGGCTCTGATCTCACTGTCCCTGCGCTCTGGGGCTCTGGTCGCACTGTCCCTGCACTCTGGGGCTCTGATCTCACTGTCCCTGCACTCTGGGGCTCTGAACTCACTGTCCCTGCACTCTGGGGCTCTGACCACACTGTCCCTGTGCTCTGGGGCTCTGATCTCACTGCCTTTGTGCTCTGGGGCTCTGATCTCACTGCCCCTGCGCTCTGGGGCTCTGATCACACTGTCCCTGCACACTGGGGCTCTGCTCTCACTGTCCCTGTGCTCTGGGGCTCTGATCTCACTGTCCCTGTGCTCTGGGGCTCTGATCTCACTGCCCCTGTGCTCTGGGGCTCTGACCACACTGTTGCTGTGCTCTGGGACTCTGGTCCCACTGTCCCTGCGCTATGGGGCTCTGATCTCACTGTCCCTGTGCTCTGGGGCTCTGATCACACTGTCCCTGCGCTCTGGGTCTCTAATCTCACTATCACTGTGCTCTGGGGCTCTGATCGCACTGTCGCTGTGCTCTAGGGCTCTGATCACACTGTCCCTGTGCTCTGGGGCTCTGATCACACTGTCCCTGCGCTCTGGGTCTCTAATCTCACTATCACTGTGCTCTGGGGCTCTGATCGCACTGTCGCTGTGCTCTAGGGCTCTGATCACACTGTCCCTTCACTCTGGGACTCTGATCTCACTGTCCCTGCACTCTGGGGCTCTGATCACACTGTCCCTGTGCTCTGGGGCTCTGATCTCATTGTCCCTGTGCTCTGGGGCTCTGATCGCACTGTCCCTGCGCTCTGGGGCTCTGCTCTCACTGTCCCTGCACTCTGGGGCTCTGATCGCACTTTCCTTGCGCTCTGGGGCTCTGATCTCACTGTCCCTGTGCTCTGGGGCTCTGATCTCAATGTCGCTGCACTCTGGTGCTCTGATCTGATTGTTCCTGTGCTCTGGGGCTCTGATCTCACTGTCCCTATGCTCTGGGGCTCTGATCTCACTGTCCCTGCACTCTGGGGCTCTGCTCTCACTGTCCCTGCGCTCTGGGGCTCTGATCTCACTGTCCCTGCACTCTGGGGCCCTGATCGCACTGTCCCTGTGCTCTGTGGCTCTGATCTCACCGACCCTGCACTCTGGGGCTCTGATCTCACTGCCCCTGCGCTCTGGGGCTCTGCTCTCACTGTCCCTGTCCTCTGGGGCTCTGATCTCACTGTCCCTGCGCTCTGGGGCTCTAATCTCACTGTCCCTGCGCTCTATGGCTCTGCTCTCACTGTCCCTGTGCTCTGGAGCTCTGACCTCACTGTCCCTGCGCGCTGGGGCTCTGATCTCACTGCCTCTGTGCTCTAGGGCTCTGATCTCACTGTCCCTGCACTCTGGGGCTCTGATCGCACTGTCCCTGCGCTCTGGGGCTCTGCTCCCACTGTCGCTGCGCTCTGGGGCTCTGATCTCACTGTCCTTGCGCTCTGGGGCTCTGATCTCACTGTCCCTGTGCTCTGGGGCTCTGATCTCAATGTCCCTGCACTCTGGCGCTCTTTTCTGATTATCCCTGTGCTCTGGGGCTCTGATCTCACTGTCCCCATGCTCTGGGGCTCTGATCTCACTGTCCCTGCACTCTGGGGCTCTGATCTCACTGTCCCTGCACTCTGGGGCTCTAATCACACTGGCCCTGCACTCCGGAGCTCTGATCGCACTGTCCCTGAGCTCTGGGGCTCTGATCTCACTGTCCCTGCACTCTGGGGCTCTGGTCGCAGTGTCCCTGCACTCTGGGGCTCTGATCTCACTGTCCCTGCACTCTGGGGCCCTGATCTCACTGTCCCTGCGCTCTGGGGCTCTGATCTCACTGTCCCTGTGCTCTGGGGCTCTGATCTCACTGTCCCTGTGCTCTGGGGCTCTGATCACACTGTCCCTGCACTCTGGGGCTCTGATCTCACTGTCCCTGCGCTCTGGGGCTCTGATCTCACTGTCCCTGCACTCTGGGGCTCTGATCTCACTGTCCCTGCACTCTGGGGCTCTGATCTCACTGTGCCTGCGCTCTGGGGCTCTGGTCGCACTGTCCCTGCACTCTGGGGCTCTGATCTCACTGTCCCTGTACTCTGGGGCACTGATCCCACTGTCCCTGCGCACCGGGGCTCTGATCTCACTGTCCCTGTGCTCTGGGGCTCTGACCTCACTGTCCCTGTGCTCTGGGGCTCTGATCTCACTGTCCCTGTGCTCTGGGGCTGTGATCACACTGTCCGTGCACTCTGGTGCTCTGATCTTACTGTCCCTGCACTCTGGGGCTCTGATCACACTGTTCCTGCACTCTGGGGCTCTGATCTCACTGTCCCTGTGCTCTGGGGCTCTGATCTCACTGTCCCTGTGCTCTGGGGCTCTGATCTCACTGCCCCTGTGCTCTGGGGCTCTGATCTCACTGTCCCTGCACTCTGGGGCTCTGATCTCACTGTCCCTGCACTCTGGGGCTCTGATCTCACTGTCCCTGTGCTCTGGGGCTCTGATCTCACTGTCCCTGCACTCTGGGGCTCTGATCTCACTGGCCCTGTGCTCTGGGGCTCTGATCACACTGTCCCTGTGCTCTGGGGCTCTGGTCCCACTGTCCCTGCACTCTGGGGCTCTGATCTCACTGTCCCTGTGCTCTGGGGCTTTGATCACACTGTCCCTGTGCTCTGGGGCTCTGATCTCATTGTCCCTGTGCTCTGGGGCTCTGATCTCACTGTCCCTGTGCTCTGGGGCTCTGATCTCACTGTCCCTGTGCTCTGGGGCTCTGATCTCACTGTCCATGTACTCTGGGGCTCTGATCTCACTGTCCCTGTGCTCTGTGGCTCTGATCTCACTGTCCCTGCACTCTGGGGCTCTGATCTCACTGTCCCAGTGCTCTGGGGCTCTGATCTCACTGTCCCTGCGCTCTGGGGCTCTGATCTCACTGTCCCTGTGCTCTGGAGCTCTGATCTCACTGTTCCTGCGCTCTGGGGCTCTGCTCTCACTGTCCCTGTGCTCTGGGGCTCTGACCTCACTGTCCCTGTGCTCTGGGGCTCTGATCTCACTGCCCCTGTGCTCTGGGGCTCTAATCTCACTGTCCCTGTGCTCTGGGGCTCTGGTCCCAGTGTCCCTGCGCTCTGGGGCTCTGATCTCACTGTCCCTGTGCTCTGGGGCTCTGATCACACTGTCCCTGCGCTCTGGGTCTCTGATCTCACTATCACTGCGCTCTGGGGCTCTGATCGCACTGTCGCTGTGCTCTGGGGCTCTGATCACACTGTCCCTGCACTCTGGGGCTCTGATCTCACTGTCCCTGCACTCTGGGGCTCTGATCACACTGTCCCTGTGCTCTGGGGCTCTGATCTCATTGTCCCTGTGCTCTGGGGCTCTGATCTCACTGTCCCTGCGCTCTGGGGCTCTGATCTCATTGTCCCTGTGCTCTGGGGCTCTGATCTCACTGTCCCTGCGCTCTGGGGCTCTGATCTCACTGTCCCTGCACTCTGGGGCTCTGATCTCACTGTCCTTGCGCTCTGGGGTTCTGATCTCACTGCCCCTGCACTCTGGGGCTCTGATCTCACCGACCCTGCACTCTGGGGCTCTGATCTCACTGCCCCTACGCTCTGGGGCTCTGGTCGCACTATCCCTGCACTCTGGGGCTCTGATCTCACTGTCCCTGCACTCTGGAGCCCTGATCTCACTGTCCCTGTGCTCTGGGGCCCTGCTCTCACTGCCTCTGTGCTCTGGGGCTCTGATCTCACTGCCCCTGCGCTCTGGGGCTCTGATCTCACTGTCCCTGCGCTCTATGGCTCTGATCTCACTGTCCCTGCGCTCTGGGGCTCTGATCTCACTGCCTCTGTGCTCTGGGGCTCTGATCTCACTGCCCCTGTGCTCTGGGCCTCTGATCATACTGTCCCTGCGCTCTGGGGCTCTGCTCTCTCTGTCCCTGTCCTCTGGGACTCTGATCTCACTGTCCATGTGCTCTGGGACTCTGATCTCACTGTCTCTGCGCTCTATGGCTCTGATCTCACTGCCCCTGCACTATGGGGCTCTGATCTCACTGCCTCTGTGCTCTGGGGCTCTGATCTCACTGCCCCTGTGCTCTGGGCCTCTGATCACACTGTCCCTGCACTCTGGGGCTCTGCTCTCACTGTCCCTGTCCTCTGGGGCTCTGATCTCACTGTTCCTGTGCTCTGGGGCTCTGATCTCACTGCCCCTGTGCTCTGGGGCTCTGATCACACTGTCCCTGCACTCTGGGGCTCTGGTCCCACAGTCATTGCGTTCTGGGGCTCTGATCTCACTGTCCCTGTGCTCTGGGGCTCTGATCTCACTGCCCTTGTGCTCTGGGGATCTGACCTCACTGTCCCTGCACTCTGGGACTCTGATCTCACTGTCCCTGCGCTCTGGGGCTCTGATCTCACTGTCCCTGTGCTCTGGGGCTCTGATCTCACTGTCCCTGCGCTCTGTGGCTCTGATCTCACTGTCCCTGCGCTCTGGGGCTCTGATCTCACTGCCTTTGTGCTCTGGGGCTCTGATCTCACTGCCCCTGCGCTCTGGGGCTCTGATCACACTGTCCCTGCACACTGGGGCTCTGCTCTCACTGTCCCTGTGCTCTGGGACTCTGATCTCACTGTCCCTGTGCTCTGGGGCTCTGATCTCACTGCCCCTGTGCTCTGGGGCTCTGACCACACTGTTGCTGTGCTCTGGGACTCTGGTCCCACTGTCCCTGCGCTATGGGGCTCTGATCTCACTGTCCCTGTGCTCTGGGGCTCTGATCACACTGTCCCTGCGCTCTGGGTCTCTAATCTCACTATCACTGTGCTCTGGGGCTCTGATCGCACTGTCGCTGTGCTCGAGGGCTCTGATCACACTGTCCCTGTGCTCTGGGGCTCTGATCACACTGTCCCTGCGCTCTGGGTCTCTAATCTCACTATCACTGTGCTCTGGGGCTCTGATCGCACTGTCGCTGTGCTCTAGGGCTCTGATCACACTGTCCCTTCACTCTAGGGCTCTGATCTCACTGTCCCTGCACTCTGGGGCTCTGATCACACTGTCCCTGTGCTCTGGGGCTCTGATCTCATTGTCCCTGTGCTCTGGGGCTCTGATCGCACTGTCCCTGTGCTCTGGGGCTCTGCTCTCACTGTCCCTGCACTCTGGGGCTCTGATCGCACTTTCCTTGCGCTCTGGGGCTCTGATCTCACTGTCCCTGTGCTCTGGGGCTCTGATCTCAATGTCCCTGCACTCTGGTGCTCTGATCTGATTGTTCCTGTGCTCTGGGGCTCTGATCTCACTGTCCCTATGCTCTGGGGCTCTGATCTCACTGTCCCTGCACTCTGGGGCTCTGCTCTCACTGTCCCTGCGCTCTGGGGCTCTGATCTCACTGTCCCTGCACTCTGGGGCTCTGGTCGCACTATCCCTGCACTCTGGGGCTCTGATCTCACTGTCCCTGCGCTTTGGGGCTCTGATCTCACTGTCCCTGTGCTCTGGGGCTCTGATCTCACTGTCCCTGTGCTCTGGGGCTCTGATCTCACTGCCCCTGTGCTCTGGGGCTCTGATCTCACTGTCCCTGCGCTCTGGGGCTCTGATCACACTGTCCCTGCACTCTGGGGCTCTGATCTCACTGTCCCTGCACTCTGGAGCTCCGATCTCACTGTCCCTGCACTCTGGGCCTCTGATCTCACTGTCCCTGTGCTCTGGGGCTCTGATCTCACTGTCCCTGTGCTCTGGGGCTCTGATCAAACTGTCCCTGTGCTCTGGGGCTCTGGTCCCACTGTCCCTGCACTCTGGGGCTCTGATCTCACTGTTCCTGTGCTCTGGGGCTCTGATCACACTGTCCCTGCGCTCTGGGTCTCTGATCTCACTTTCACTGCGCTCTGGGGCTCTGATCGCACTGTTGCTGTGCTCTGGGGCTCTGATCACACTGTCCCTGCACTCTGGGGCTCTGATCTCACTGTCCCTCCACTCTGGGGCTTTGATCACACTGTCCCTGTGCTCTGGGGCTCTGATCTCATTGTCCCTGTGCTCAGGGGCTCTGATCTCACTGTCCCTGCACTCTGGGGCTCTGATCTCACTGTCCCTGCACTCTGGGGCTCTGATCGCAGTGTCCCTGCGCTCTGGGGCTCTGCTCTCACTGTCCCTATGCTCTGGGGCTCTGATCTCACTGCCTCTGTGCTCTAGGGCTCTGATCTCACTGTCCCTGCACTCTGGGGCTCTGATCGCACTGTCCCTGCGCTCTGGGGCTCTGCTCCCACTGTCCCTGCGCTCTGGGGCTCTGATCTCACTGTCCTTGCGCTCTGGGGCTCTGATCTCACTGTCCCTGTGCTCTGGGGCTCTGATCTCAATGTCCCTGCACTCTGGCGCTCTGTTCTGATTATCCCTGTGCTCTGGGGCTCTGATCTCACTGCCCCCATGCTCTGGGGCTCTGATCTCACTGTCCCTGCACTCTGGGGCTCTGATCTCACTGTCCCTGCACTCTGGGGCTCTAATCACACTGGCCCTGCACTCCGGAGCTCTGATCGCACTGTCCCTGCGCTCTGGGGCTCTGATCTCACTGTCCCTGCACTCTGGGGCCCTGATCTCACTGTCCCTGCGCTCTGGGGCTCTGATCTCACTGTCCCTGTGCTCTGGGGCTCTGATCTCACTGTCCCTGTGCTCTGGGGCTCTGATCACACTGTCCCTGCACTCTGGGGCTCTGATCTCACTGTCCCTGCGCTCTGGGGCTCTGATATCACTGTCCCTGCACTCTGGGGCTCTGATCTCACTGTCCCTGCACTCTGGGGCTCTGATCTCACTGTGCCTGCGCTCTGGGGCTCTGGTCGCACTGTCCCTGCACTCTGGGGCTCTGATCTCACTGTCCCTGTACTCTGGGGCACTGATCCCACTGTCCCTGCGCACTGGGGCTCTGATCTCACTGTCCCTGTGCTCTGGGGCTCTGATCTCACTGTCCCTGTGCTCTGGGGCTCTGATCTCACTGTCCCTGTGCTCTGGGGCTCTGATCACACTGTCCGTGCACTCTGGTGCTCTGATCTTACTGTCCCTGCACTCTGGGGCTCTGATCACACTGTTCCTGCACTCTGGGGCTCTGATCTCACTGTCCCTGCACTCTGGGGCTCTGATCTCACTGTCCCTGCACTCTGGGGCTCTGATCTCACTGTCCCTGTGCTCTGGGGCTCTGATCTCACTGTCCCTGCACTCTGGGGCTCTGATCTCACTGGCCCTGTGCTCTGGGGCTCTGATCACACTGTCCCTGTGCTCTGGGGCTCTGGTCCCACTGTCCCTGCACTTTGGGGCTCTGATCTCATTGTCCCTGTGCTCTGGGGCTCTGATCTCACTGTCCCTGCGCTCTGGGGCTCTGATCTCACTCTCCCTGCACTCTGGAGCTCTGATCGCACTGTCCCTGCGCTCTGGGGCTCTGCTCTCACTGTCCCTATGCTCTGGGGCTCTGATCTCAATGTCCCTGCACTCTGGCGCTCTCATCTGATTGTCCCTGTGCTCTGGGGCTCTGATCTCATTGTCCCTGTGCTCTGGGGCTCTGATCTCACTGTCCCTATACTCTGGGGCTTTGATCTCACTGTCCCTGCACTCTGGGGCTCTGATCTCACTGTCCCTGCACTCTGGGGCTCTGATCACACGGGCCCTGCACTCTGGGGCTCTGATTGCACTGTCCCTGCGCTCTGAGGCTCTGATCTCACTGTCCCTGCACTCTGGGGCTCTGGTTGCACTGTCCCTGCACTCTGGGGCTCTGATCTCGCTGTCATCGCACTCTGGGCCCTGATCTCACTGTCCCTGCGCTCTGAGGCCCTGATCTCACTGCCTCTGTACTCTGGGGCTCTGATCTCACTGCCCCTGTGCTCTGGGCCTCTGATCACACTGTCCCTGCGCTCCGAGGCTCTGCTCTCACTGTCCCTGTCCTCTGCGGCTCTGATCTCACTGCCCCTGTGCTCTGGGGCTCTGATCTCACTGCCCCTGTGCTCTGGGGCTCTGATCACACTGTCCCTGTGCTCTGGTGCTCTGGTCCCACTGTCCCTGTGCTCTGGGGCTCTGGTCCCACTGTCCCTGCGCTCTGGGGCTCTGATCTCACTGTCCCTGTGCTCTGGGGCTCTGATCACACTGTCCCTGTGCTCTGGGGCTCTGATCTCACTGTCCCTGCGCTCTGGGGCTCTGGTCACACTATCCCTGCACTCTGGGGCTCTGATCTCACTGTCCCTGCGCTTTGGGGCTCTGATCTCACTGTCCCTGTGCTCTGGGGCTCTGATCTCACTGCCCCTGTGCTCTGGGGCTCTGATCACACTGTCCCTGTGCTCTGGTGCTCTGGTCCCACTGTCCCTGTGCTCTGGGGCTCTGGTCCCACTGTCCCTGCGCTCTGGGGCTCTGATCTCACTGTCCCTGTGCTCTGGGGCTCTGATCACACTGTCCCTGTGCTCTGGGGCTCTGATCTCACTGTCCCTGCGCTCTGGGGCTCTGGTCGCACTATCCCTGCACTCTGGGGCTCTGATCTCACTGTCCCTGCGCTTTGGGGCTCTGATCTCACTGTCCCTGTGCTCTGGGGCTCTGATCTCACTGTCCCTGTGCTCTGGGGCTCTGATCTCACTGCCCCTGTGCTCTGGGGCTCTGATCTCACTGTCCCTGCGCTCTGGGGCTCTGATCACACTGTCCCTGCACTCTGGGGCTCTGATCTCACTGTCCCTGCACTCTGGAGCTCCGATCTCACTGTCCCTGCACTCTGGGCCTCTGATCTCACTGTCCCTGTGCTCTGGGGCTCTGATCTCACTGTCCCTGTGCTCTGGGGCTCTGATCAAACTGTCCCTGTGCTCTGGGGCTCTGGTCCCACTGTCCCTGCACTCTGGGGCTCTGATCTCACTGTTCCTGTGCTCTGGGGCTCTGATCACACTGTCCCTGCGCTCTGGGTCTCTGATCTCACTTTCACTGCGCTCTGGGGCTCTGATCGCACTGTTGCTGTGCTCTGGGGCTCTGATCACACTGTCCCTGCACTCTGGGGCTCTGATCTCACTGTCCCTCCACTCTGGGGCTTTGATCACACTGTCCCTGTGCTCTGGGGCTCTGATCTCATTGTCCCTGTGCTCAGGGGCTCTGATCTCACTGTCCCTGCACTCTGGGGCTCTGATCTCACTGTCCCTGCACTCTGGGGCTCTGATCGCAGTGTCCCTGCGCTCTGGGGCTCTGCTCTCACTGTCCCTATGCTCTGGGGCTCTGATCTCAATGTCCCTGCTCTCTGGCGCTCTGATCTCACTGTCCCTGCGCTCTGGGGCTCTGATCACACTGGCCCTGCACTCTGGGGCTCTGATCGCACTGTCCCTGCGCTCTGGGGCTCTGATCTCACTGTCCCTGCACTCTGGGGCTCTGGTTGCACTGTCCCTGCACTCTGGGGCTCTGATCTCACTGTCCCCGCACTCTGGGCCCTGACCTCACTGTCCCTGCACTCTGAGGCTCTGATCTCACTGTCCCTGTGCTCTGGGGCTCTGATCTCACTGTCCCTGTGCTCTGGGGCTCTGATCTCACTGTCCCTGTGCTCTGGGGCTCTGCTCACACTGTCCCTGCGCTCTGGGGCTCTGATCTCACTGCGCCTGAGCTCTGGGGCTCTGATCACACTGTCCCTGTGCTCTGGGGCTCTGGTCCCACAGTCCCTGGGGTCTGGGGCTCTGATCTCACTGTCCCGGTTCTCTGGGGCTCTGATTACACTGTCCCTGCGCTCTGGGGCACTGATCACACTGTCCCTGAGCTCTGGGGCTCTGCTTTCACTGTCCCTGTGCTCTGGGGCTTTGATCTCAATGTCCCTGCTCTCTGATCTCACTGCCCCTGCACTCTGGGGCTCTGATCACGCTCTCCCTGCACTCTGGGGCTCTGATCTCACTGTCCCTGCGCTCTGGGGCTCTGATCTCACTGCCCATGTGCTCTGGGGCTCTGATCTCACTGTCCCTGCTCTCTGGGGCTCTGATCTCATTGTCCCTGTACTCTGGGGCTCTGAACTCACTGTCCCTACGCTCTGGGGCTCTGATCACACTGTCCCTGTGCTCTGGGCCTCTGATCTCACTGTCCCTGCAATCTGGGGCTCTGATCTCACTGTCCCTGCACTCTGGGGCTCTGATCTCACTGTCCCTGCACTCTGGGGCTCTGATCACACTGTCCCTGTTCTGTGGGGCTCTGATCTCACTGTCCCTGCACTCCGGGGCCCTGATCTCACTGTCCCCGCACTCTGGCGCTCTGATCTCACTGTTCCTGCACTCTGGGGCTCTGATCTCACTGTCCCTGTGCTCTGGGGCTCTGATCTCACTGTGCCTGCGCTCTGGGACTCTGATCTCACTGTCCGTGTGCTCTGGGGCTCTGACCACACTGTCCCTACGCTCTGGGGCTCTGCTCTCACTGTCCCTGTGCTATGCGGCTCTGATCTCACTGTCCCTGTGCTATGCGGCTCTGATCTCACTGTCCCTGTACTCTGGGGCTCTGATCTCACAGCCCCTGTGCTCTGGGGCTCTGATCACACTGTCCCTGTGCTCTGGGGCTCGGGTCCCACTGTCCCTGCGCTCTGGGGCTGTGATCTCACTGTCCCTGTGCTCTGGGGCTCTGATCGCACTGCCCCTGTGCTCTGTGTCTCTGATCTCACTATCACTGCGCTCTGGGGCTCCGATCGCCCTGTGGCTGTGCCATGGGGCTCTGATCACACTGTCCCTGCACTCTGGGGCTCTGATCTCACTGTCCCTGCACTCTGGGGCTATGATCACACTGTCCCTGTCCTCTGGGCCTCTGATCTCATTGTCCCTGTGCTCTGGGGCTTTGATCTCACTGTCCCTGCACTCTGGGGCTCTGATCTCACTGTCCTTGCGCTCTGGGGCTCTGATCTCACTGTCCCTGTGCTCTGTGGCTCTGATCTCACTGTCCCTGTGCTCTGGGGCTCTGATCTCACTGTCCCTGTGCTCTGGGGCTCTGATCACACTGTCCGTGCACTCTGATGCTCTGATCTTACTGTCCCTGCACTCTGGGGCTCTGATCATACTGTTCCTGCAATCTGGGGCTCTGATCTCACTGTCCCTGTGCTCTGGGGCTCTGATCAAACTGTCCCTGTGCTCTGGGGCTCTGGTCCCACTGTCCTTGTGCTCTGGGGCTCTGATCTCACTGTCCCTGCACTCTGGGGCTCTGATCTCACTGTCCCTGTGCTCTGGGGCTCTGATCTCACTGTCCCTGCACTCTGGGGTTCTGATCTCACTCTACCTGTGCTCTGGGGCTCTGATCTCACTGTCCCTGCACTCTGGGGCTCTGATCACACTGTCCCTGTGCTCTGGGGCTCTGATCTCACTGTCCCTGCGCTCTGGGGCTCTGATCACACTGTCCCTGTGCTCTGGGGCTCTGATCTCACTGTCCCTGCACTCTGGGGCTCTGATGTCACTGTGCCTGTGCTCTGGTGCTCTGATCTCACTGTCCCTGCGCTCTGGGGCTCTGATCTCACTGTCCCTGCACTCTGGGGCTCTAATCTCACTGTTCCTGCACTCTGGGGCTCTCATCTCACTGTCCCTGCACTCTGGGGCTCTGATCTCACTGTCCCTGTGCTCTGGGGCTCTGATCACACTGTCCCTGTGCTCTGGGGCTCTGATCCCACTGTCCCTGCGCTCTGGGGCTCTGATCTCACTGTCGCTGTGCTCTGGGGCTCTGATCACACTGTCCCTGCACTCTGGGGCTCTGATCTCACTGTCCCTCCACTCTGGGGCTCTGATCACACTGTCCCTGTGCTCTGGGGCTCTGATCTCATTGTCCCTGTGCTCTGGGGCTCTGATCTCACTGTCCCTGCGCCGTGGGGCTCTGATCTCACTGTCCCTGCAGTCTGGGGCTCTGATTGCACTGTCCCTGCGCTCTGGGGCTCTGCTCTCACTGTCCCTGCGCTCTGGGGCTCTGATCTCACTGTCCTTGCGCTCTGGGGCTCTGATCTCACTCTCCCTGTGCTCTGGGGCTCTGATCTCAATGTCCCTGCACTCTGGCGCTCTGATCTGATTGTCCCTGTGCTCTGGGGCTCTGATTTCACTGTCCCTGTGCTCTGGGGCTCTGATCGCACTGTCCCTGCACTCTGGGGCTCTGATCTCACTGTCCCTATGCTCTGGGGCTCTGATCTCACTGTCCCTGCACTCTGGGGCTCTGCTCTCACTGTCCCTGCGCTCTGGGGCTCTGATCACACTGGCCCTGCACTCTGGGGCTCTGATGGCACTGTCCCTGCGCTCTGGGGCTCTGATCTCACTGTCCCTGCACTCTGGGGCTCTGGTCGCACTGTCCCTGCACTCTGGGGCTCTGATTTCACTGTCCCTGCACTCTGGGGGCCCTGATCTCACTGTCCCTGCGCTCTGGGGCTCTGATCTCACTGCCCCTGTGCTCTGGGGCTCTGCTCTCACTGTCCCTGTGCTCTGGGGCTCTGATCTCACTGTCCCTGTGCTCTGGGGCTCTGATCTCACTGTCCCTGTGCTCTGGGGCTCTGATCTCACTGTCCCTGTGCTCGGGGCTCTGATCTCACTGTCCCTGTGCTCTGGGGCTCTGATCTCACTATCCCTGTGCTCTGGGGTTCTGATCATGCTGTCCCTGCACTCTGGGGCTCTGATCTCACTGTCCCTGCACTCTGGGGCTGTCATCTCACTGGTCCTGCACTCTGTGGCTCTGATCTCACTGTCCCTGTGCTCTGGGGCTCTGACCTCACTGTCCCTGTGCTCTGGGGCTCTGATCTCACTGTCCTTGTGCTCTGGGGCTCTGCTCTCAATGTCCCTGCGCTCTTGGGCTCTGATCTCACTGTCCTTGCGCTCTGGGGCTCTCATCTCACTGTCCCTATGCTCTGGGGCTCTGATCTCACTGTCACTGTACTCTGGGGCTCTGATCTCACTGTCCCTGCGCTCTGGGGCTCCGATCACACTGTCCCTGCACTCTGGGGCTCTGATCAGTCTGTCCCTGCGCTCTGGGGCTCTGATCTCACTGTCCCTGCACTGTGGGGCTCTGTTCGCACTGTCCCTGCACTTTGGGGCTCTGATCTCACTGTCCCTGTGCTCTGGGGCTCTGATCTCACTGTCCCTGCGCTCTGGGGCTCTGATTTCAATCTCCCTGTGCTCTGGAGCTCTGATTTCACTGTCCCTGTGCTCTGGGGCTCTGCTCTCACTGTCCCTGTGCTCTGGGGCTCTGATCTCACTGTACCTGTGCTCTGGGGCTCTGATCTCACTGCTCCTGTGCTCTGGGTCTCTGATCACACTGTCCCTATGCTCTGGGGCTCTGATCTCACTGTCGCTGTGCTCTGGGGCTTTGATCACACTGTCCCTGCACTCTGGGGCTCTGTTCTCACTGTCCCTGCACACTGGCGCTCTGATCTCACTGTACCTGTGCTACGGGGCTCTGATCTCACTGTCCCTGTGCTCTGGGGCTCTGATCTCATTGTCCCTGCACTCTGGGGCTCTGATCACACTGTCCCTGTGCTCTGGGGCTCTGCTCTCACTGTCTCTGCGCTCTGGGGCTCTGATCTCACTGTCCCTGTGCTCTGGGGCTCTGATCTCACTGTCCCTGCACTCTGGGGTTCTGATCTCACTGTACCTGTGCTCTGGGGCTCTGATCTCACTGTCCCTGCACTCTGGGGCTCTGATCACACTGTCCCTGTGCTCTGGGGCTCTGATCTCACTGTCCCTGCGCTCTGGGGCTCTGATCACACTGTCCCTGTGCTCTGGGGCTCTGATCTCACTGTCCCTGCACTCTGGGGCTCTGATCTCACTGTGCCTGTGCTCTGGTGCTCTGATCTCACTGTCCCTGCGCTCTGGCGCTCTGATCTCACTGTCCCTGCACTCTGGGGCTCTAATCTCACTGTTCCTGCACTCTGGGGCTCTCATCTCACTGTCCCTGCACTCTGGGGCTCTGATCTCACTGTCCCTGTGCTCTGGGGCTCTGATCACACTGTCCCTGTGCTCTGGGGCTCTGGTCCCACTGTCCCTGCGCTCTGGGGCTCTGATCTCACTGTCGCTGTGCTCTGGGGCTCTGATCACACTGTCCCTGCACCCTGGGGCTCTGATCTCACTGTCCCTGTGCTCTGGGGCTCTGATCACACTTTCCCTCCCCTCTGGGTCTCTGATCACACTGTCCCTGTGCTCTGGGGCTCTGATCTCATTGTCCCTGTGCTCTGGGGCTCTGATCTCACTGTCCCTGCGCCGTGGGGCTCTGATCTCACTGTCCCTGCAGTCTGGGGCTCTGATTGCACTGTCCCTGCGCTCTGGGGCTCTGCTCTCACTGTCCCTGCGCTCTGGGGCTCTGATCTCACTGTCCTTGCGCTCTGGGGCTCTGATCTCACTGTCCCTGTGCTCTGG
This sequence comes from Somniosus microcephalus, assembly GCF_052327205.1. NCBI lineage: Eukaryota > Metazoa > Chordata > Chondrichthyes > Squaliformes > Somniosidae > Somniosus > Somniosus microcephalus. The sequence continues at coordinate 196,302,250 of NC_140998.1, forward strand.
GGCTCTGATCTCAATGTCCCTGCACTCTGGCGCTCTGATCTGATTGTCCCTGTGCTCTGGGGCTCTGATTTCACTGTCCCTGTGCTCTGGGGCTCTGATCTCACTGTCCCTGCACTCTGGGGCTCTGATCTCACTGTCCCTATGCTCTGGGGCTCTGATCTCACTGTCCCTGCACTCTGGGGCTCTGCTCTCACTGTCCCTGCGCTCTGGGGCTCTGATCACACTGGCCCTGCACTCTGGGGCTCTGATCGCACTGTCCCTGCGCTCTGGGGCGCTGATCTCACTGTCCCTGCACTCTGGAGCTCTGGTCGCACTGTCCCTGCACTCTGGGGCTCTGATTTCACTGTCCCTGCACTCTGGGGGCCCTGATCTCACTGTCGCTGCACTCTGGGGCACTGATCGCACTGCCCCTGTGCTCTGGGGCTCTGCACTCACTGTCCCTGTGCTCTGGGGCTCTGATCTCACTGTCCCTGTGCTCTGGGGCTCTGATCTCACTGTCCCTGCGCTCTGGGGCTCTGATCTCACTGTCCCTGTGCTCGGGGCTCTGATCTCACTGTCCCTGTGCTCTGGGGCTCTGATCTCACTATCCCTGTGCTCTGGGGTTCTGATCATCCTGTCCCTGCACTCTGGGGCTCTGATCTCACTGTCCCTGCACTCTGGGGCTGTCATCTCACTGGTCCTGCACTCTGGGGCTCTGATCTCACGGTCCCTGTGCTCTGGGGCTCTGACCTCACTGTCCCTGCGCTCTGGGGCTCTCATCTCACTGTCCCTGTGCTCTGGAGCTCTGATCTCACTGTCCCTGCGCTCTGGGGCTCTGATCTCACTGCCTCTGTGCTCTGGGACTCTGATCTCACTGCCCCTGCGCTCTGGGGCTCTGATCACACTGTGCCTGCGCTCTGGGGCTCTGCTCTCACTGTCCCTGTGCTCTGGGGCTCTGATCTCACTGTCCCTGTGCTCTGGGGCTCTGATCTAACTGCCGCTGCACTCTGGGGCTCTGATTTCACTGTCCCTGCACTCTGGGGGCCCTGATCTCACTGTCCCTGCGCTCTGGGGCTCTGATCTCACTGCCCCTGTGCTCTGGGGCTCTGCTCTCACTGTCCCTGTGCTCTGGGGCTCTGATCTCACTGTCCCTGTGCTCTGGGGCTCTGATCTCACTGTCCCTGCGCTCTGGGGCTCTGATCTCACTGTCCCTGTGCTCGGGGCTCTGATCTCACTGTCCCTGTGCTCTGGGGCTCTGATCTCACTATCCCTGTGCTCTGGGGTTCTGATCATCCTGTCCCTGCACTCTGGGGCTCTGATCTCACTGTCCCTGCACTCTGGGGCTGTCATCTCACTGGTCCTGCACTCTGTGGCTCTGATCTCACTGTCCCTGTGCTCTGGGGCTCTGACCTCACTGTCCCTGTGCTCTGGGGCTCTGATCTCACTGTCCTTGTGCTCTGGGGCTCTGCTCTCAATGACCCTGCGCTCTTGGGCTCTGATCTCACTGTCCTTGCGCTCTGGGGCTCTGATCTCACTGTCCCTATGCTCTGGGGCTCTGATCTCACTGTCACTGTACTCTGGGGCTCTGATCTCACTGTCCCTGCGCTCTGGGGCTCCGATCACACTGTCCCTGCACTCTGGGGCTCTGATCAGTCTGTCCCTGCGCTCTGGGGCTCTGATCTCACTGTCCCTGCGCTCTGGGGCTCTGATCTCACTGTCCCTGTGCTCGGGGCTCTGATCTCACTGTCCCTGTGCTCTGGGGCTCTGATCTCACTATCCCTGTGCTCTGGGGTTCTGATCATCCTGTCCCTGCACTCTGGGGCTCTGATCTCACTGTCCCTGCACTCTGGGGCTGTCATCTCACTGGTCCTGCACTCTGTGGCTCTGGTCTCACTGTCCCTGTGCTCTGGGGCTCTGACCTCACTGTCCCTGTGCTCTGGGGCTCTGATCTCACTGTCCTTGTGCTCTGTGGCTCTGCTCTCAATGTCCCTGCGCTCTTGGGCTCTGATCTCACTGTCCTTGCGCTCTGGGGCTCTGATCTCACTGTCCCTATGCTCTGGGGCTCTGATCTCACTGTCACTGTACTCTGGGGCTCTGATCTCACTGTCCCTGCGCTCTGGGGCTCCGATCACACTGTCCCTGCACTCTGGGGCTCTGATCAGTCTGTCCCTGCGCTCTGGGGCTCTGATCTCACTGTCCCTGCACTGTGGGGCTCTGTTCGCACTGTCCCTGCACTTTGGGGCTCTGATCTCACTGTCCCTGTGCTCTGGGGCTCTGATCTCACTGTCCCTGCGCTCTGGGGCTCTGATTTCAATCTCCCTGTGCTCTGGAGCTCTGATTTCACTGTCCCTGCACTCTGGGGCTCTGTTCTCACTGTCTCTGTGCTCTGGGGCTCTGATCTCACTGCCCCTGCGCTCTGGGGCTCTGATCACGCTGTCCCTGCGCTCTGGGGCTCTGCTCTCACTGTCCCTGTGCTCTGGGGCTCTGATCTCACTGTACCTGTGCTCTGGGGCTCTGATCTCACTGCTCCTGTGCTCTGGGTCTCTGATCACACTGTCCCTATGCTCTGGGGCTCTGATCTCACTGTCGCTGTGCTCTGGGGCTTTGATCACACTGTCCCTGCACTCTGGGGCTCTTATCTCACTGTCCCTGCACTCTGGGGCTCTGATCACACTGTCCCTGCACTCTGGCACTCTGATCTCAGTGTACCTGTGCTATGGGGCTCTGATCTCACTGTCCCTGTGCTCTGGGGCTCTGATCTCACTGTCCCTATGCTCTGGGGCTCTGATCTCACTGTCCCTGCACTCTGGGGCTCTGCTCTCACTGTCCCTGCGCTCTGGGGCTCTGATCACACTGGCCCTGCACTCTGGGGCTCTGATCGCACTGTCCCTGCGCTCTGGGGCGCTGATCTCACTGTCCCTGCACTCTGGAGCTCTGGTCGCACTGTCCCTGCACTCTGGGGCTCTGATTTCACTGTCCCTGCACTCTGGGGGCCCTGATCTCACTGTCGCTGCACTCTGGGGCTCTGATCGCACTGCCCCTGTGCTCTGGGGCTCTGCACTCACTGTCCCTGTGCTCTGGGGCTCTGATCTCACTGTCCCTGTGCTCTGGGGCTCTGATCTCACTGTCCCTGCGCTCTGGGGCTCTGATCTCACTGTCCCTGTGCTCGGGGCTCTGATCTCACTGTCCCTGTGCTCTGGGGCTCTGATCTCACTATCCCTGTGCTCTGGGGTTCTGATCATCCTGTCCCTGCACTCTGGGGCTCTGATCTCACTGTCCCTGCACTCTGGGGCTGTCATCTCACTGGTCCTGCACTCTGGGGCTCTGATCTCACGGTCCCTGTGCTCTGGGGCTCTCATCTCACTGTCCCTGTGCTCTGGAGCTCTGATCTCACTGTCCCTGCGCTCTGGGGCTCTGATCTCACTGCCTCTGTGCTCTGGGACTCTGATCTCACTGCCCCTGCGCTCTGGGGCTCTGATCACACTGTGCCTGCGCTCTGGGGCTCTGCTCTCACTGTCCCTGTGCTCTGGGGCTCTGATCTCACTGTCCCTGTGCTCTGGGGCTCTGATCTAACTGCCGCTGCACTCTGGGGCTCTGATTTCACTGTCCCTGCACTCTGGGGGCCCTGATCTCACTGTCCCTGCGCTCTGGGGCTCTGATCTCACTGCCCCTGTGCTCTGGGGCTCTGCTCTCACTGTCCCTGTGCTCTGGGGCTCTGATCTCACTGTCCCTGTGCTCTGGGGCTCTGATCTCACTGTCCCTGCGCTCTGGGGCTCTGATCTCACTGTCCCTGTGCTCGGGGCTCTGATCTCACTGTCCCTGTGCTCTGGGGCTCTGATCTCACTATCCCTGTGCTCTGGGGTTCTGATCATCCTGTCCCTGCACTCTGGGGCTCTGATCTCACTGTCCCTGCACTCTGGGGCTGTCATCTCACTGGTCCTGCACTCTGTGGCTCTGATCTCACTGTCCCTGTGCTCTGGGGCTCTGACCTCACTGTCCCTGTGCTCTGGGGCTCTGATCTCACTGTCCTTGTGCTCTGGGGCTCTGCTCTCAATGACCCTGCGCTCTTGGGCTCTGATCTCACTGTCCTTGCGCTCTGGGGCTCTGATCTCACTGTCCCTATGCTCTGGGGCTCTGATCTCACTGTCACTGTACTCTGGGGCTCTGATCTCACTGTCCCTGCGCTCTGGGGCTCCGATCACACTGTCCCTGCACTCTGGGGCTCTGATCAGTCTGTCCCTGCGCTCTGGGGCTCTGATCTCACTGTCCCTGCGCTCTGGGGCTCTGATCTCACTGTCCCTGTGCTCGGGGCTCTGATCTCACTGTCCCTGTGCTCTGGGGCTCTGATCTCACTATCCCTGTGCTCTGGGGTTCTGATCATCCTGTCCCTGCACTCTGGGGCTCTGATCTCACTGTCCCTGCACTCTGGGGCTGTCATCTCACTGGTCCTGCACTCTGTGGCTCTGGTCTCACTGTCCCTGTGCTCTGGGGCTCTGACCTCACTGTCCCTGTGCTCTGGGGCTCTGATCTCACTGTCCTTGTGCTCTGGGGCTCTGCTCTCAATGTCCCTGCGCTCTTGGGCTCTGATCTCACTGTCCTTGCGCTCTGGGGCTCTGATCTCACTGTCCCTATGCTCTGGGGCTCTGATCTCACTGTCACTGTACTCTGGGGCTCTGATCTCACTGTCCCTGCGCTCTGGGGCTCCGATCACACTGTCCCTGCACTCTGGGGCTCTGATCAGTCTGTCCCTGCGCTCTGGGGCTCTGATCTCACTGTCCCTGCACTGTGGGGCTCTGTTCGCACTGTCCCTGCACTTTGGGGCTCTGATCTCACTGTCCCTGTGCTCTGGGGCTCTGATCTCACTGTCCCTGCGCTCTGGGGCTCTGATTTCAATCTCCCTGTGCTCTGGAGCTCTGATTTCACTGTCCCTGCACTCTGGGGCTCTGTTCTCACTGTCTCTGTGCTCTGGGGCTCTGATCTCACTGCCCCTGCGCTCTGGGGCTCTGATCACGCTGTCCCTGCGCTCTGGGGCTCTGCTCTCACTGTCCCTGTGCTCTGGGGCTCTGATCTCACTGTACCTGTGCTCTGGGGCTCTGATCTCACTGCTCCTGTGCTCTGGGTCTCTGATCACACTGTCCCTATGCTCTGGGGCTCTGATCTCACTGTCGCTGTGCTCTGGGGCTTTGATCACACTGTCCCTGCACTCTGGGGCTCTTATCTCACTGTCCCTGCACTCTGGGGCTCTGATCACACTGTCCCTGCACTCTGGCACTCTGATCTCAGTGTACCTGTGCTATGGGGCTCTGATCTCACTGTCCCTGTGCTCTGGGGCTCTGATCTCATTGTCCCTGCACTCTGGGGCTCTGATCACACTGTCCCTGTGCTCTGGGGCTCTGCTCTCACTGTCTCTGCGCTCTGGGGCTCTGATCTCACTGTCCCTGTGCTCTGGGGCTCTGATCTCACTGTCCCTGCACTCTGGGGTTCTGATCTCACTGTACCTGTGCTCTGGGGCTCTGATCTCACTGTCCCTGCACTCTGGGGCTCTGATCACACTGTCCCTGTGCTCTGGGGCTCTGATCTCACTGTCCCTGCACTCTGGGGCTCTGATCTCACTGTGCCTGTGCTCTGGTGCTCTGATCTCACTGTCCCTGCGCTCTGGCGCTCTGATCTCACTGTCCCTGCACTCTGGGGCTCTAATCTCACTGTTCCTGCACTCTGGGGCTCTCATCTCACTGTCCCTGCACTCTGGGGCTCTGATCTCACTGTCCCTGTGCTCTGGGGCTCTGATCACACTGTCCCTGTGCTCTGGGGCTCTGGTCCCACTGTCCCTGCGCTCTGGGGCTCTGATCTCACTGTCGCTGTGCTCTGGGGCTCTGATCACACTGTCCCTGCACTCTGGGGCTCTGATCTCACTGTCCCTCCACTCTGGGTCTCTGATCACACTGTCCCTGTGCTCTGGGGCTCTGATCTCATTGTCCCTGTGCTCTGGGGCTCTGATCTCACTGTCCCTGCGCCGTGGGGCTCTGATCTCACTGTCCCTGCAGTCTGGGGCTCTGATTGCACTGTCCCTGCGCTCTGGGGCTCTGCTCTCACTGTCCCTGCGCTCTGGGGCTCTGATCTCACTGTCCTTGCGCTCTGGGGCTCTGATCTCACTGTCCCTGTGCTCTGGGGCTCTGATCTCAATGTCCCTGCACTCTGGCGCTCTGATCTGATTGTCCCTGTGCTCTGGGGCTCTGATTTCACTGTCCCTGTGCTCTGGGGCTCTGATCTCACTGTCCCTGCACTCTGGGGCTCTGATCTCACTGTCCCTATGCTCTGGGGCTCTGATCTCACTGTCCCTGCACTCTGGGGCTCTGCTCTCACTGTCCCTGCGCTCTGGGGCTCTGATCACACTGGCCCTGCACTCTGGGGCTCTGATGGCACTGTCCCTGCGCTCTGGGGCTCTGATCTCACTGTCCCTGCACTCTGGGGCTCTGGTCGCACTGTCCCTGCACTCTGGGGCTCTGATTTCACTGTCCCTGCACTCTGGGGGCCCTGATCTCACTGTCCCTGCGCTCTGGGGCTCTGATCGCACTGCCCCTGTGCTCTGGGGCCCTGATCTCACTGTCCCTGTGCTCTGGGGCTCTGATCTCACTGTCCCTGTGCTCTGGGGCTCTGATCTCACTGTCCCTGCGCTCTGGGGCTCTGATCTCACTGTCCCTGTGCTCGGGGCTCTGATCTCACTGTCCCTGTGCTCTGGGGCTCTGATCTCACTATCCCTGTGCTCTGGGGTTCTGATCATCCTGTCCCTGCACTCTGGGGCTCTGATCTCACTGTCCCTGCACTCTGGGGCTGTCATCTCACTGGTCCTGCACTCTGGGGCTCTGATCTCACGGTCCCTGTGCTCTGGGGCTCTGACCTCACTGTCCCTGCGCTCTGGGGCTCTCATCTCACTGTCCCTGTGCTCTGGAGCTCTGATCTCACTGTCCCTGCGCTCTGGGGCTCTGATCTCACTGCCTCTGTGCTCTGGGACTCTGATCTCACTGCCCCTGCGCTCTGGGGCTCTGATCACACTGTGCCTGCGCTCTGGGGCTCTGCTCTCACTGTCCCTGTGCTCTGGGGCTCTGATCTCACTGTCCCTGTGCTCTGGGGCTCTGATCTCACTGCCCCTGTGCTCTGGGGCTCTGGTCCCACTGTCCCTGCGCTCTGGGGCTCTGATCTCACTGTCCCTGCACTCTGTGGCTCTGACCACACTGTCCCTGTGCTCTGGGGTTCTGATCTCATTGTCCCTGCGCTCTTGGGCTCTGATCTCACTGTCCTTGCGCTCTGGGGCTGTAATCTCACTGTCCCTATGCTCTGGGGCTCTGATCTCACTGTCACTGTACTCTGCGGCTCTGATCTCACTGTCCCTGCGCTCTGGGGCTCCGATCACACTGTCCCTGCACTCTGGGGCTCTGATCAGTCTGTCCCTGCGCTCTGGGGCTCTGATCTCACTGTCCCTGCACTGTGGGGCTCTGTTCGCACTGTCCCTGCACTCTGGGGCTCTGATCTCACTGTCCCTGTGCTCTGGGGCTCTGATCTCACTGTCCCTGCGCTCTGGGGCTCTGATTTCAATCTCCCTGTGCTCTGGAGCTGTGATTTCACTGTCCCTGCACTCTGGGGCTCTGTTCTCACTGTCTCTGTGCTCTGGGGCTCTGATCTCACTGCCCCTGCGCTCTGGGGCTCTGATCACGCTGTCCCTGCGCTCTGGGGCTCTGCTCTCACTGTACCTGTGCTCTGGGTCTCTGATCACACTGTCCATATGCTCTGGGGCTCTGCTCACTGTCGCTGTGCTCTGGGGCTTTGATCACACTGTCCCTGCACTCTGGGGCTCTTATCTCACTGTCCCTGCACTCTGGGGCTCTGATCACACTGTCCCTGAGCTCTGGGGCTCTGGTCCCACTGTCCCTGCGCTCTGGGGTTCTGATCTCACTGTCCCTGTGCTCTGGGGCTCTGATCACACTGTCCCGGCGCTGTGGGTCTCTGACCTCACTATTACTGCGCTCCGGGGCTCTGATCGCACTGTCGCTGTGCTCTGGGGCTTTGATCACACTGTCCCTGCACTCTGGGGCTCTTATCTCACTGTCCCTGCACTCTGGGGCTCTGATCACACTGTCCCTGTGCTCTGGGGCTCTGATCACACTGTCCCTGTGCTCTGGGGCTCTGATCTCATTGTCACTGTGCTCTGGGGCTCTGATCTCACTGTCCCTGCGCCCTGGGAGTCTGATCTCACTGTCCCTGTGCTCTGGGGCTCTGATCTCACTGTCCCTGTGCTCTGGGGCTCTGATCACACTGTCCCTGCGCTCTGGGGCTCTGATCACACTGTCCCTGTCCTCTGGGGCTCTGATCTCATTGTCCCTGTGCTCTGGGGCTCTGATCTCACTGTCTCTGCGCCCTGGGAGTCTGATCTCACTGTCCCTGCACTCTGGGGCTCTGTTCGCACTGTCCCTGCGCTCTGGGGCTCTGCTCTCACTGTCACTGCACTCTGGGGCTCTGATCTCACTGTCCTTGCGCTCTGGGGCTCTGATCTCACTGTCCCTGTGCTCTGGGGCTCTGATCTCAATGTCCCTGCACTCTGGCGCTCTGATCTGATTGTCCCTGTGCTCTGGGGCTCTGATTTCACTGTCCCTGTGCTCTGGGGCTCTGATCTCACTGTCCCTGCACTCTGGGGCTCTGATCTCACTGTCCCTATGCTCTGGGGCTCTGATCTCACTGTCCCTGCACTCTGGGGCTCTGCTCTCACAGTCCCTGCGCTCTGGGGCTCTGATCACACTGGCCCTGCACTCTGGGGCTCTGATCGCACTGTCCCTGCGCTCTGGGTCTCTGATCTCACTGTCCCTGCACTCTGGGGCTCTGGTCGCACTGTCCCTGCACTCTGGGGCTCTAATTTCACTGTCCCTGCACTCTGGGGCCCTGATCTCACTGTCCCTGCGCTCTGGGGCTCTGATCTCACTGCCCCTGTGCTCTGGGGCTCTGCACTCACTGTCCCTGTGCTCTGGGGCTCTGATCTCACTGTCCCTGTGCTCTGGGGCCCTGATCTCACTAACCCTGCGCTCTGGGGCTCTGATCTCACTGTCCCTGTGCTCGGGGGCTCTGATCTCACTGTCCCTGTGCCCTGGGGCTCTGATCTCACTATCCCTGTGCTCTGGGGTTCTGATCATCCTGTCCCTGCACTCTGGGGCTCTGATCTCACTGTCCCTGCACTCTGGGGCTGTCATCTCACTGGTCCTGCACTCTGGGGCTCTGATCTCACTGTCCCTGTGCTCTGGGGCTCTGACCTCACTGTCCCTGCGCTCTGGGGCTCTGATCTCACTGTCCCTGTGCTCTGGAGCTCTGATCTCACTGTCCCTGCGCTCTGGGGCTCTGATCTCACTGCCTGTGTGCTCTGGGACACTGATCTCACTGCCCCTGCGCTCTGGGGCTCTGATCACACTGTGCCTGCGCCCTGGGGCTCTGCTCTCACTGTCCCTGTGCTCTGGGGCTCTGATCTCACTGTCCCTGTGCTCTGGGGCTCTGATCTCACTGCCCCTGTGCTCTGGGGCTCTGGTCCCACTGTCCCTGCACTCTGGGGCTCTGATCTCACTGTCCCTGCACTCTGTGGCTCTGATCGCACTTTTCCTGTGCTCTGGGGTTCTGATCTCATTGTCCCTGTGCTCTGGGGCTCTGATCTCACTGTCCCTGTGCTCTGGGGCTCTGCTCTCACTGTCCCTGCGCTCCTGGGCTCTGATCTCACTGTCCTTGCGCTCTGGGGCTCTGATCTCACTGTCCCTGTGCTCTGGGGCTCTGATCTCACTGTCACTGTACTCTGGGGCTCTGATCTCACTGTCCCTGCGCTCTGGGGCTCCGATCACACTGTCCCTGCACTCTGGGGCTCTGATCACACTGTCCCTGCGCTCTGGGGCTCTGATCTCACTGTCCCTGCACTCTGGGGCTCTGTTTGCACAGTCCCTGCACTCTGGGGCTCTGATCTCACTGTCCCTGTGCTCTGGGGCTCTGATCTCACTGTCCCTGCGCTCTGGGGCTCTGATTTCACTCTCCCTGTGCTCTGGAGCTCTGATTTCACTGTCCCTGCACTCTGGGGCTCTGATCTCACTGTCTCTGTGCTCTGGGGCTCTGCTCTCACTGTCCCTGTGCTCTGGGGCTCTGATCTCACTGTACCTGTGCTCTGGGGTTCTGATCTCACTGCTCCTGTGCTCTGGGGCTCTGATCACACTGTCCCTGTGCTCTGGGGCTCTGGTCCCACAGTCCCTGCGGTCTGGGGCTCTGATCTCACTGTCCCTTTGCTCTGGAGCTCTGATCACACTGTCCCTGCGCTCTGGGTCTCTGATCTCACTATCACTGCGCTCTGGGGCTCTGATCGCACTGTCGCTGTGCTCTGGGGCTTTGATCACACTGTCCCTGCACTCTGGGGCTCTTATCTCACTGTCCATGCACTCTGGGGCTCTGATCATACTGTCCCTGAGCTCTGGGGCTCTGCTCTCACTGTCCCTGCGCTCTGGGGCTCTGATCTCACTGTCCCTGCGCTCTGGGGCTCTGATCTCACTGTCCCTGTGCTCTGGGGCTCTGATCTCACTGCCCCTGTGCTCCGGGGCTCTGATCACGCGGTCCCTGTGCTATGGGGCTCTGCTCTCACTGTCCCTGCGCTCTGGGGCTCTGATCTCACAGTTCCTGTGCTCTGGGGCTCTGATCACACTGTCCCTGCACTCTGGGGCTCTGATCTCACTGTCCCTGCACTCTGGGGGTCTGATCTCACTATCCCTGTGCTCTGGGGCTCTGATCTCACTGTCCCTGCGCTCTGGGGCTCTGATTTCACTCTCCCTGTCCTCTGGAGCTCTGATTTCACTGTCCCTGCCCTCTGGGGCTCTGATCTCACTGTCTCTGTGCTCTGGGGCTCTGATCTCACTGCCCCTGCGCTCTGGGGCTCTGATCACGCTGTCCCTGCACTCTGGGGCTCTGCTCTCACTGTCCCTGTGCTCTGGGGCTCTGATCTCACTGTTCCTGTGCTCTGGGGCTCTGATCTCACTGCTCCTGTGCTCTGGGGCTCTGATCACACTGTCCCTGTGCTCTGGGGCTCTGGTCCCACGGCCCCTGCGGTCTTGGGCTCTGATCTCACTGTCCCTGTGCTCTGGAGCTCTGATCACACTGTCCCTGTGCTCTGGGTCTCTGATCTCACTATCACTGCGCTCTGGGGCTCCGATCGCACTGTCACTGTGCTCTGGGGCTCTGATCACACTGTCCCTGCACTCTGGGGCTCTGATCTCACTGTCCCTGCACTCTGGGGCTCTGATTACACTGTCACTGTGCTCTGGGGCTCTGATCTCACTGCCCCTATGCTCTGGGGCTCTGATCTCAATGTCCCTGCACTCTGGTGCTCTGATCTCACTGTTTCTGTGCTCTGGGGCTCTGATCTCACTGTCCCTGTGCTCTGGGGCTCTGATCTCACTGTCCCTGCACTCTGGGGCTCTGATCTCACTGTACCTGTGCTCTGGGGCTCTGATCTCACTGTCCCTGTGCTCTGGGTCTCTGATCTCACTGTCCCTGCACTCTGGGGCTCTGATCTCACTGTCCCTGCACTCTGGGGCTCTGAGCCCATTGTCCCTGTGCTCTGGGGCTCTGATCTCACTGTCCCTATGCTCTGGGGCTCTGATCTCACTGTCCCTGCGCTCTGGGGCTCTGATCACACTGTCCCTGTGCTCTGGGGCGCTGATCACACTGTCCCTGCACTCTGGGGCTCTGATCCCACTGTCCCTGCACTCTGGGGCTCTGATCTCACTGTCCCTGCACTCTGGGGCTCTGATCTCACTGTCCCTGTGCTCTGGGGCTCTGATCTCACTGTCCCTGTGCTCTGGGGCTCTGATCACACTGTCCCTGCGCTCTGGGTCTCTGATCTCACTATCACTGCGCTCTGGGGCTCTGATCGCACTGTCGCTGTGCTCTGGGGCTGTGATCACACTGTCCCTGCACTCTGGGGCTCTGATCTCACTGTCCCTCTGCTCTGGGGCTCTGCTCTCACTGTCCCTGCGCTCTGGGGCTCTGGTCTCACTGTCCTTGTGCTCTGGGGCTCTGATCACACTGTCCCTGTGCTCTGGGGCTCTGATCTCAATGTCCCTGCACTCTGGCGCTCTGATCTGATTGTCCCTGTGCTCTGGGGCTCTGATCTCACTGCCACTATGCTCTGGGGCTCTGATCTCACTGTCCCTGCACTCTAGGGCTCTGATCTCACTGTCCCTGTGCTCTGAGGCACTGATCACACTGGCCCTGCGCTCTGGGGCTGTGATCTCACTGTCCCTGCACTCTGGGGCTCTGGTCATACTGTCCGTGCACTCTGGGGCTCTGATCTCACTGTCCCTGCACTCTGGGGCCCTGATCTCACTGTCCCTGCGCTCTGGGGCTCTGATCTCACTGTCCCTGTGGTCTGGGGCTCTGATCTCACTGTCCCTGTGCTCTGGGGCTCTGATCACACTGTCCCTGCGCTCTGGGTCTCTGATCTCACTATCACTGCGCTCTGGGGCTCTGATCGCAGTGTCGCTGTGCTCTGGGGCTCTGATCACACAGGCCCTGCACTCTGAGGCTCTGATCGCACTGTCCCTGCACTCTGGGGCTGTCATTTCACTGTTCCTGCACTCTGGGGCTCTGATCTCACTGTGCCTGTGCCCTGGGGCTCTGACCTCACTGTCCCTGCGCTCTGGGGCTCTCATCTCACTGTCCCTGTGCTCTGGGGCTCTGATCTCACTGTCCCTGCGCTCTGGGGCTCTGATCACACTGTGCCTGCGCTCTGGGGCACAGCTCTCACTGTCCCTGTGCTCTGGGGCTCTGATCTCACTGTCCCTGTGCTCTGGGGCTCTGATCTCACTGCCCCTGTGCTCTGGGGCTCTGATCACACTGTCCCTATGCTCTGGGGCTCTGGTCCCACAGTCCCTGCGGTCTGGGGCTCTGATCTCACTGTCCCTTTGCTCTGGAGCTCTGATCACACTGTCCCTGCGCTCTGGGTCTCTGATCTCACTATCACTGCGCTCTGGGGCTCTGATCGCACTGTCGCTGTGCTCTGGGGCTTTGATCACACTGTCCCTGCACTCTGGGGCTCTTATCTCACTGTCCATGCACTCTGGGGCTCTGATCATACTGTCCCTGAGCTCTGGGGCTCTGCTCTCACTGTCCCTGCGCTCTGGGGCTCTGATCTCACTGTCCCTGCGCTCTGGGGCTCTGATCTCACTGTCCCTGTGCTCTGGGGCTCTGATCTCACTGCCCCTGTGCTCCGGGGCTCTGATCACGCTGTCCCTGTGCTATGGGGCTCTGGTCCCACTTTCCCTGCGCTCTGGGGCTCTGATCTCACTGTCCCTGTGCTCTGGGGCTCTGATCACACTGTCCCTGCGCTCTGTGTCTCTGATCTCACTATCACTGCACTCTGGGGCTCTGAGTACACTGTCCCTGTGCTCTGGGGCTCTGATCTCACTGTCCCTGTGCTCTGGGGCTCTGCACTCACTGTCCCTGCACTCTGGGGCTGTCATCTCACTGGTCCTGCACTCTGGGGCTCTGATCTCACTGTCCCTGTGCTCTGGAGCTCTGCTCTCACTGTCCCTGCGCTCTGGGGCTCTGATCTCACTGCCTCTGTGCTCTGGGACTCTGATCTCACTGCCCCTGCGCTCTGGGGCTCTGATCACACTGTGCCTGCGCCCTGGGGCTCTGCTCTCACTGTCCCTGTGCTCTGGGGCTCTGATCTCACTGTCCCTGTGCTCTGGGGCTCTGATCACACTGTCCCTGCGCTCTGGGTCTCTGATCTCACTATCACTGCGCTCTGGGGCTCTGATCTCACTGTTCCTGTGCTCTGGGGCTCTGATCACACTGTCCCTGCACTCTGGGGCTCTGATCTCACTGTCCCTGCACTCTGGGGCTCTGTTCGCACAGTCCCTGCACTGTGGGGCTCTGATCTCACTGTCCCTGCACTCTGGGTCCCTGATCTCACTGTCCCTGCGCTCTGGGGCTCTGATCTCACTGTTCCTGTGCTCTGGGGCTCTGATCACACTGTCCCTGCACTCTGGGGCTCTGATCTCACTGTCCCTGCACTCTGGGGGTCTGATCTCACTATCCCTGTGCTCTGGGGCTCTGATCTCACTGTCCCTGCGCTCTGGGGCTCTGATTTCACTCTCCCTGTCCTCTGGAGCTCTGATTTCACTGTCCCTGCCCTCTGGGGCTCTGATCTCACTGTCTCTGTGCTCTGGGGCTCTGATCTCACTGCCCCTGCGCTCTGGGGCTCTGATCACGCTGTCCCTGCACTCTGGGGCTCTGCTCTCACTGTCCCTGTGCTCTGGGGCTCTGATCTCACTGTTCCTGTGCTCTGGGGCTCTGATCTCACTGCTCCTGTGCTCTGGGGCTCTGATCACACTGTCCCTGTGCTCTGGGGCTCTGGTCCCACGGCCCCTGCGGTCTTGGGCTCTGATGTCACTGTCCCTGTGCTCTGGAGCTCTGATCACACTGTCCCTGTGGCCTGGGGCTCTGATCTCACTGTCACTGTGCTCTGGGGCTCTGATCACACAGTCCCTGCACTCTGGGGCTCTGATCTCACTGTCCCTGCACTCTGGGGCTCTGATTACACTGTCACTGTGCTCTGGGGCTCTGATCTCATTGTCCCTGCGGCCTGGGGCTCTGATCTCACTGTCCCTGCGCTCTGGGGCTCTGATCTCACTGTCCGTGCGCTCTGGGGCTCTGATCTCACTGTCCCTGCACTCTGGGGCTCTGATCGCACTGTCCCTGTGCTCTGGGGCTCTGCTCTCACTGTCCCTGCTCTCTGGGGCTCTGATCTCACTGTCCTTGCGCTCTGGGGCTCTGCTGTCACTGTTCCTATGCTCTGGGGCTCTGATCTCAATGTCCCTGCACTCTGGTGCTCTGATCTCACTGTTTCTGTGCTCTGGGGCTCTGATCTCACTGTCCCTGTGCTCTGGGGCTCTGATCTCACTGTCCCTGCACTCTGGGGCTCTGATCTCACTGTACCTGTGCTCTGGGGCTCTGATCTCACTGTCCCTGTGCTCTGGGTCTCTGATCTCACTGTCCCTGCACTCTGGGGCTCTGATCTCACTGTCCCTGCACTCTGGGGCTCTGAGCCCATTGTCCCTGTGCTCTGGGGCTCTGATCTCACTGTCCCTATGCTCTGGGGCTCTGATCTCACTGTCCCTGCGCTCTGGGGCTCTGATCACACTGTCCCTGTGCTCTGGGGCGCTGATCACACTGTCCCTGCACTCTGGGGCTATGATCTCACTGTCCCTGCGCTCTGGGGCTCTGATCTCACTGTCCCTGCACTCTGGGGCTCTGATCTCACTGTCCCTGCACTCTGGGGCTCTGATCTCACTGTCCCTGCACTCTGGGGCTCTGGTCCCACTGTCCCTGTGCTCTGGGGCTCTGATCTCACTGTCCCTGTGCTCTGGGGCTCTGATCACACTGTCCCTGCGCTCTGGGTCTCTGATCTCACTATCACTGCGCTCTGGGGCTCTGATCGCACTGTCGCTGTGCTCTGGTGCTGTGATCACACTGTCCCTGCACTCTGGGGCTCTGATCTCACTGTCCCTCCGCTCTGGGGCTCTGCTCTCACTGTCCCTGCGCTCTGGGGCTCTGGTCTCACTGTCCTTGTGCTCTGGGGCTCTGATCACACTGTCCCTGTGCTCTGGGGCTCTGATCTCAATGTCCCTGCACTCTGGCACTCTGATCTGATTGTCCCTGTGCTTTGGGGCTCTGATCTCACTGCCACTATGCTCTGGGGCTCTGATCTCACTGTCCCTGCACTCTAGGGCTCTGATCTCACTGTCCCTGTGCTCTGAGGCACTGATCACACTGGCCCTGCGCTCTGGGGCTGTGATCTCACTGTCCCTGCACTCTGGGGCTCTGGTCATACTGTCCGTGCACTCTGGGGCTCTGATCTCACTGTCCCTGCACTCTGGGGCCCTGATCTCACTGTCCCTGCGCTCTGGGGCTCTGATCTCACTGTCCCTGTGGTCTGGGGCTCTGATCTCACTGTCCCTGTGCTCTGGGGCTCTGATCACACTGTCCCTGCGCTCTGGGTCTCTGATCTCACTATCACTGCGCTCTGGGGCTCTGATCGCAGTGTCGCTGTGCTCTGGGGCTCTGATCACACAGGCCCTGCACTCTGAGGCTCTGATCGCACTGTCCCTGCACTCTGGGGCTGTCATTTCACTGTTCCTGCACTCTGGGGCTCTGATCTCACTGTGCCTGTGCCCTGGGGCTCTGACCTCACTGTCCCTGCGCTCTGGGGCTCTCATCTCACTGTCCCTGTGCTCTGGGGCTCTGATCTCACTGTCCCTGAGCTCTGGGGCTCTGATCTCACTGCCTCTGTGCTCTGGGGCTCTGATCTCACTGTCCCTGCGCTCTGGGGCTCTGATCACACTGTGCCTGCGCTCTGGGGCACAGCTCTCACTGTCCCTGTGCTCTGGGGCTCTGATCTCACTGTCCCTGTGCTCTGGGGCTCTGATCTCACTGCCCCTGTGCTCTGGGGCTCTGACCACACTGTCCCCATGCTCTGGGGCTCTGGTCCCACTGTCCCTGCGCTCTGGGGCTCTGATCTCACTGTCCCTGTGCTCTGGGGCTCTGATCACACTGTCCCTGCGCTCTGGGTCTCTGATCTCACTATCACTGCGCTCTGGGGCTCTGATCGCACTGTCGCTGTGCTCTGGGGCTCTGCTCTCACTGTCCTTGCGCTCAGGGGCTCTGATCTCACTGTCCCTGTGCTCTGGGGCTCTGATCTCAATGTCCCTGCACTCTGGCGCTCTGATCTGAGTGTCCCTGTGCTCTGTTGCTCTGATCTCTCTGTCCCTATGCTCTGGGGCTCTGATCTCACTGTCCCTGCACTCTGGGGCTCTGATCTCACTGTCCCTCCGCTCTGGGGCTCCGATCACACTGTCCCTGCACTCTGGGGCTCTGATCGCACTGTCCCTGTGCTCTGGGGCTCTGATCTCACTGTCCCTGCGCTCTGGGGCTCTGATTTCACTCTCCCTGTCCTCTGGAGCTCTGATTTCACTGTCCCTGCCCTCTGGGGCTCTGATCTCACTGTCTCTGTGCTCTGGGGCTCTGATCTCACTGCCCCTGCGCTCTGGGGCTCTGATCACGCTGTCCCTGCACTCTGGGGCTCTGCTCTCACTGTCCCTGTGCTCTGGGGCTCTGATCTCACTGTTCCTGTGCTCTGGGGCTCTGATCTCACTGCTCCTGTGCTCTGGGGCTCTGATCACACTGTCCCTGTGCTCTGGGGCTCTGGTCCCACGGCCCCTGCGGTCTTGGGCTCTGATCTCACTGTCCCTGTGCTCTGGAGCTCTGATCACACTGTCCCTGTGCTCTGGGTCTCTGATCTCACTATCACTGCGCTCTGGGGCTCCGATCGCACTGTCACTGTGCTCTGGGGCTCTGATCACACTGTCCCTGCACTCTGGGGCTCTGATCTCACTGTCCCTGCACTCTGGGGCTCTGATTACACTGTCACTGTGCTCTGGGGCTCTGATCTCATTGTCCCTGCGGCCTGGGGCTCTGATCTCACTGTCCCTGCGCTCTGGGGCTCTGATCTCACTGTCCGTGCGCTCTGGGGCTCTGATCTCACCGTCCCTGCACTCTGGGGCTCTGATCGCACTGTCCCTGTGCTCTGGGGCTCTGCTCTCACTGTCCCTGCTCTCTGGGGCTCTGATCTCACTGTCCTTGCGCTCTGGGGCTCTGATCTCACTGCCCCTATGCTCTGGGGCTCTGATCTCAATGTCCCTGCAATCTGGTGCTCTGATCTCACTGTTTCTGTGCTCTGGGGATCTGATCTCACTGTCCCTGTGCTCTGGGGCTCTGATCTCACTGTCCCTGCACTCTGGGGCTCTGATCTCACTGTACCTGTGCTCTGGGGCTCTGATCTCACTGTCCCTGTGCTCTGGGTCTCTGATCTCACTGTCCCTGCACTCTGGGGCTCTGATCTCACTGTCCCTGCACTCTGGGGCTCTGAGCCCATTGTCCCTGTGCTCTGGGGCTCTGATCTCACTGTCCCTATGCTCTGGGGCTCTGATCTCACTGTCCCTGCGCTCTGGGGCTCTGATCACACTGTCCCTGTGCTCTGGGGCGCTGATCACACTGTCCCTGCACTCTGGGGCTATGATCTCACTGTCCCTGCGCTCTGGGGCTCTGATCTCACTGTCCCTGCACTCTGGGGCTCTGATCTCACTGTCCCTGCACTCTGGGGCTCTGATCTCACTGTCCCTGCACTCTGGGGCTCTGGTCCCACTGTCCCTGTGCTCTGGGGCTCTGATCTCACTGTCCCTGTGCTCTGGGGCTCTGATCACACTGTCCCTGCGCTCTGGGTCTCTGATCTCACTATCACTGCGCTCTGGGGCTCTGATCGCACTGTCGCTGTGCTCTGGGGCTGTGATTACACTGTCCCTGCACTCTGGGGCTCTGATCTCACTGTCCCTCCGCTCTGGGGCTCTGCTCTCACTGTCCCTGCGCTCTGGGGCTCTGGTCTCACTGTCCTTGTGCTCTGGGGCTCTGATCACACTGTCCCTGTGCTCTGGGGCTCTGATCTCAATGTCCCTGCACTCTGGCGCTCTGATCTGATTGTCCCTGTGCTCTGGGGCTCTGATCTCACTGCCACTATGCTCTGGGGCTCTGATCTCACTGTCCCTGCACTCTAGGGCTCTGATCTCACTGTCCCTGTGCTCTGAGGCACTGATCACACTGGCCCTGCGCTCTGGGGCTGTGATCTCACTGTCCCTGCACTCTGGGGCTCTGGTCATACTGTCCGTGCACTCTGGGGCTCTGATCTCACTGTCCCTGCACTCTGGGGCCCTGATCTCACTGTCCCTGCGCTCTGGGGCTCTGATCTCACTGTCCCTGTGGTCTGGGGCTCTGATCTCACTGTCCCTGTGCTCTGGGGCTCTGATCACACTGTCCCTGCGCTCTGGGTCTCTGATCTCACTATCACTGCGCTCTGGGGCTCTGATCGCAGTGTCGCTGTGCTCTGGGGCTCTGATCACACAGGCCCTGCACTCTGAGGCTCTGATCGCACTGTCCCTGCACTCTGGGGCTGTCATTTCACTGTTCCTGCACTCTGGGGCTCTGATCTCACTGTGCCTGTGCCCTGGGGCTCTGACCTCACTGTCCCTGCGCTCTGGGGCTCTCATCTCACTGTCCCTGTGCTCTGGGGCTCTGATCTCACTGTCCCTGAGCTCTGGGGCTCTGATCTCACTGCCTCTGTGCTCTGGGGCTCTGATCTCACTGTCCCTGCGCTCTGGGGCTCTGATCACACTGTGCCTGCGCTCTGGGGCACAGCTCTCACTGTCCCTGTGCTCTGGGGCTCTGATCTCACTGTCCCTGTGCTCTGGGGCTCTGATCTCACTGCCCCTGTGCTCTGGGGCTCTGACCACACTGTCCCCATGCTCTGGGGCTCTGTTCCCACTGTCCCTGCGCTCTGGGGCTCTGATCTCACTGTCCCTGTGCTCTGGGGCTCTGATCACACTGTCCCTGCGCTCTGGGTCTCTGATCTCACTATCACTGCGCTCTGGGGCTCTGATCGCACTGTCGCTGTGCTCTGGGGCTCTGCTCTCACTGTCCTTGCGCTCTGGGGCTCTGATCTCACTGTCCCTGTGCTCTGGGGCTCTGATCTCAATGTCCCTGCACTCTGGCGCTCTGATCTGAGTGTCCCTGTGCTCTGTTGCTCTGATCTCTCTGTCCCTATGCTCTGGGGCTCTGATCTCACTGTCCCTGCACTCTGGGGCTCTGATCTCACTGTCCCTCCGCTCTGGGGCTCCGATCACACTGTCCCTGCACTCTGGGGCTCTGATCGCACTGTCCCTGCGCTCTGGGGCTCTGATCTCACTGTCCCTGCACTCTGGGGCTCTGGTCGCACTGTCCCTGCACTCTGGGGCTCTGATCTCACTGTCCCTGCACTCTGGGGCCCTGATCTCACTGTCCCTGCGCTCTGGGGCTCTGATCTCACTGTCCCTGCGCTCTGGGGCTCTGATTTCACTCTCCCTGTCCTCTGGAGCTCTGATTTCACTGTCCCTGCCCTCTGGGGCTCTGATCTCACTGTCTCTGTGCTCTGGGGCTCTGATCTCACTGCCCCTGCGCTCTGGGGCTCTGATCACGCTGTCCCTGCACTCTGGGGCTCTGCTCTCACTGTCCCTGTGCTCTGGGGCTCTGATCTCACTGTTCCTGTGCTCTGGGGCTCTGATCTCACTGCTCCTGTGCTCTGGGGCTCTGATCACACTGTCCCTGTGCTCTGGGGCTCTGGTCCCACGGCCCCTGCGGTCTTGGGCTCTGATCTCACTGTCCCTGTGCTCTGGAGCTCTGATCACACTGTCCCTGTGCTCTGGGTCTCTGATCTCACTATCACTGCGCTCTGGGGCTCCGATCGCACTGTCACTGTGCTCTGGGGCTCTGATCACACTGTCCCTGCACTCTGGGGCTCTGATCTCACTGTCCCTGCACTCTGGGGCTCTGATTACACTGTCACTGTGCTCTGGGGCTCTGATCTCACTGCCCCTATGCTCTGGGGCTCTGATCTCAATGTCCCTGCACTCTGGTGCTCTGATCTCACTGTTTCTGTGCTCTGGGGCTCTGATCTCACTGTCCCTGTGCTCTGGGGCTCTGATCTCACTGTCCCTGCACTCTGGGGCTCTGATCTCACTGTACCTGTGCTCTGGGGCTCTGATCTCACTGTCCCTGTGCTCTGGGTCTCTGATCTCACTGTCCCTGCACTCTGGGGCTCTGATCTCACTGTCCCTGCACTCTGGGGCTCTGAGCCCATTGTCCCTGTGCTCTGGGGCTCTGATCTCACTGTCCCTATGCTCTGGGGCTCTGATCTCACTGTCCCTGCGCTCTGGGGCTCTGATCACACTGTCCCTGTGCTCTGGGGCGCTGATCACACTGTCCCTGCACTCTGGGGCTCTGATCCCACTGTCCCTGCACTCTGGGGCTCTGATCTCACTGTCCCTGCACTCTGGGGCTCTGATCTCACTGTCCCTGCGCTCTGGGGCTCTGATCACACTGTGCCTGCGCTCTGGGGCACAGCTCTCACTGTCCCTGTGCTCTGGGGCTCTGATCTCACTGTCCCTGTGCTCTGGGGCTCTGATCTCACTGCCCCTGTGCTCTGGGGCTCTGACCACACTGTCCCCATGCTCTGGGGCTCTGTTCCCACTGTCCCTGCGCTCTGGGGCTCTGATCTCACTGTCCCTGTGCTCTGGGGCTCTGATCACACTGTCCCTGCGCTCTGGGTCTCTGATCTCACTATCACTGCGCTCTGGGGCTCTGATCGCACTGTCGCTGTGCTCTGGGGCTCTGCTCTCACTGTCCTTGCGCTCTGGGGCTCTGATCTCACTGTCCCTGTGCTCTGGGGCTCTGATCTCAATGTCCCTGCACTCTGGCGCTCTGATCTGAGTGTCCCTGTGCTCTGTTGCTCTGATCTCTCTGTCCCTATGCTCTGGGGCTCTGATCTCACTGTCCCTGCACTCTGGGGCTCTGATCTCACTGTCCCTCCGCTCTGGGGCTCCGATCACACTGTCCCTGCACTCTGGGGCTCTGATCGCACTGTCCCTGCGCTCTGGGGCTCTGATCTCACTGTCCCTGCACTCTGGGGCTCTGGTCGCACTGTCCCTGCACTCTGGGGCTCTGATCTCACTGTCCCTGCACTCTGGGGCCCTGATCTCACTGTCCCTGCGCTCTGGGGCTCTGATCTCACTGTCCCTGTGCTCTGGGGCTCTGATCTCACTGTCCCTGTGCTCTGCGGCTCTGATCTCACTGTTCCTGTGCTCTGGGGCTCTGATCACACTATCCCTGCACTCTGGGGCTCTGATCTCACTGTCCCTGCACTCTGGGGCTCTGATCTCACTGTTCCTGCACTCTGGGGCTCTGATGTCACTCTCCCAGTGCTCTGGAGCTCTGATTTCACTGTTCCAGCACTCTGCGGCTGTGATCTCACTGTCTCTGTGCTCTGGGGCTCTGGTCTCACTGCCCCTGTGCTCTGGGGCTCTGATCACACTGTCCCTGCGCTCTGGGGCTCTGCTCTCACTGTCCCTGTGCTCTGGGGCTCTGATCTCACTGCCCCTGTGCTGTAGGGCTCTGATCACACTGTCCCTGTGCTCTGGGGCTCTGATCACACTGTCCCTGTGCTCTGGGGCTCTGGTCCCACAGTCCCTGCGGTCTGGGGCTCTGATCTCACTGTCCCTGTGCTCTGGGGCTCTCATCACACTGTCCCTGCGCTCTGGGTCTCTGATCTCACTATCACTGCGCTCTGGGGCTCTGATCGCACTGTCGCTGTGCTCTGGGGCTGTGATCACACTGTCCCTGCACTCTGGGGCTCTGATCTCACTGTCCCTCCGCTCTGGGGCTCTGCTCTCACTGTCCCTGCGCTCTGGGGCTCTGGTCTCACTGTCCTTGTGCTCTGGGGCTCTGATCACACTGTCCCTGTGCTCTGGGGCTCTGATCTCAATGTCCCTGCACTCTGGCGCTCTGATCTGATTGTCCCTGTGCTCTGGGGCTCTGATCTCACTGCCACTATGCTCTGGGGCTCTGATCTCACTGTCCCTGCACTCTAGGGCTCTGATCTCACTGTCCCTGTGCTCTGAGGCACTGATCACACTGGCCCTGCGCTCTGGGGCTGTGATCTCACTGTCCCTGCACTCTGGGGCTCTGGTCATACTGTCCGTGCACTCTGGGGCTCTGATCTCACTGTCCCTGCACTCTGGGGCCCTGATCTCACTGTCCCTGCGCTCTGGGGCTCTGATCTCACTGTCCCTGTGGTCTGGGGCTCTGATCTCACTGTCCCTGTGCTCTGGGGCTCTGATCACACTGTCCCTGCGCTCTGGGTCTCTGATCTCACTATCACTGCGCTCTGGGGCTCTGATCGCAGTGTCGCTGTGCTCTGGGGCTCTGATCACACAGGCCCTGCACTCTGAGGCTCTGATCGCACTGTCCCTGCACTCTGGGGCTGTCATTTCACTGTTCCTGCACTCTGGGGCTCTGATCTCACTGTGCCTGTGCCCTGGGGCTCTGACCTCACTGTCCCTGCGCTCTGGGGCTCTCATCTCACTGTCCCTGTGCTCTGGGGCTCTGATCTCACTGTCCCTGAGCTCTGGGGCTCTGATCTCACTGCCTCTGTGCTCTGGGGCTCTGATCTCACTGTCCCTGCGCTCTGGGGCTCTGATCACACTGTGCCTGCGCTCTGGGGCACAGCTCTCACTGTCCCTGTGCTCTGGGGCTCTGATCTCACTGTCCCTGTGCTCTGGGGCTCTGATCTCACTGCCCCTGTGCTCTGGGGCTCTGACCACACTGTCCCCATGCTCTGGGGCTCTGTTCCCACTGTCCCTGCGCTCTGGGGCTCTGATCTCACTGTCCCTGTGCTCTGGGGCTCTGATCACACTGTCCCTGCGCTCTGGGTCTCTGATCTCACTATCACTGCGCTCTGGGGCTCTGATCGCACTGTCGCTGTGCTCTGGGGCTCTGCTCTCACTATCCCTGTGCTCTGGGGCTCTGATCTCACTGTCCCTGCGCTCTGGGGCTCTGATTTCACTCTCCCTGTCCTCTGGAGCTCTGATTTCACTGTCCCTGCCCTCTGGGGCTCTGATCTCACTGTCTCTGTGCTCTGGGGCTCTGATCTCACTGCCCCTGCGCTCTGGGGCTCTGATCACGCTGTCCCTGCGCTCTGGGGCTCTGCTCTCACTGTCCCTGTGCTCTGGGGCTCTGATCTCACTGTTCCTGTGCTCTGGGGCTCTGATCTCACTGCTCCTGTGCTCTGGGGCTCTGATCACACTGTCCCTGTGCTCTGGGGCTCTGGTCCCACGGCCCCTGCGGTCTTGGGCTCTGATCTCACTGTCCCTGTGCTCTGGAGCTCTGATCACACTGTCCCTGTGCTCTGGGTCTCTGATCTCACTATCACTGCGCTCTGGGGCTCCGATCGCACTGTCACTGTGCTCTGGGGCTCTGATCACACTGTCCCTGCACTCTGGGGCTCTGATCTCACTGTCCCTGCACTCTGGGGCTCTGATTACACTGTCACTGTGCTCTGGGGCTCTGATCTCATTGTCCCTGCGGCCTGGGGCTCTGATCTCACTGTCCCTGCGCTCTGGGGCTCTGATCTCACTGTCCGTGCGCTCTGGGGCTCTGATCTCACCGTCCCTGCACTCTGGGGCTCTGATCGCACTGTCCCTGTGCTCTGGGGCTCTGCTCTCACTGTCCCTGCTCTCTGGGGCTCTGATCTCACTGTCCTTGCGCTCTGGGGCTCTGATCTCACTGCCCCTATGCTCTGGGGCTCTGATCTCAATGTCCCTGCACTCTGGTGCTCTGATCTCACTGTTTCTGTGCTCTGGGGATCTGATCTCACTGTCCCTGTGCTCTGGGGCTCTGATCTCACTGTCCCTGCACTCTGGGGCTCTGATCTCACTGTACCTGTGCTCTGGGGCTCTGATCTCACTGTCCCTGTGCTCTGGGTCTCTGATCTCACTGTCCCTGCACTCTGGGGCTCTGATCTCACTGTCCCTGCACTCTGGGGCTCTGAGCCCATTGTCCCTGTGCTCTGGGGCTCTGATCTCACTGTCCCTATGCTCTGGGGCTCTGATCTCACTGTCCCTGCGCTCTGGGGCTCTGATCACACTGTCCCTGTGCTCTGGGGCGCTGATCACACTGTCCCTGCACTCTGGGGCTATGATCTCACTGTCCCTGCGCTCTGGGGCTCTGATCTCACTGTCCCTGCACTCTGGGGCTCTGATCTCACTGTCCCTGCACTCTGGGGCTCTGATCTCACTGTCCCTGCACTCTGGGGCTCTGGTCCCACTGTCCCTGTGCTCTGGGGCTCTGATCTCACTGTCCCTGTGCTCTGGGGCTCTGATCACACTGTCCCTGCGCTCTGGGTCTCTGATCTCACTATCACTGCGCTCTGGGGCTCTGATCGCACTGTCGCTGTGCTCTGGGGCTGTGATCACACTGTCCCTGCACTCTGGGGCTCTGATCTCACTGTCCCTCCGCTCTGGGGCTCTGCTCTCACTGTCCCTGCGCTCTGGGGCTCTGGTCTCACTGTCCTTGTGCTCTGGGGCTCTGATCACACTGTCCCTGTGCTCTGGGGCTCTGATCTCAATGTCCCTGCACTCTGGCGCTCTGATCTGATTGTCCCTGTGCTCTGGGGCTCTGATCTCACTGCCACTATGCTCTGGGGCTCTGATCTCACTGTCCCTGCACTCTAGGGCTCTGATCTCACTGTCCCTGTGCTCTGAGGCACTGATCACACTGGCCCTGCGCTCTGGGGCTGTGATCTCACTGTCCCTGCACTCTGGGGCTCTGGTCATACTGTCCGTGCACTCTGGGGCTCTGATCTCACTGTCCCTGCACTCTGGGGCCCTGATCTCACTGTCCCTGCGCTCTGGGGCTCTGATCTCACTGTCCCTGTGGTCTGGGGCTCTGATCTCACTGTCCCTGTGCTCTGGGGCTCTGATCACACTGTCCCTGCGCTCTGGGTCTCTGATCTCACTATCACTGCGCTCTGGGGCTCTGATCGCAGTGTCGCTGTGCTCTGGGGCTCTGATCACACAGGCCCTGCACTCTGAGGCTCTGATCGCACTGTCCCTGCACTCTGGGGCTGTCATTTCACTGTTCCTGCACTCTGGGGCTCTGATCTCACTGTGCCTGTGCCCTGGGGCTCTGACCTCACTGTCCCTGCGCTCTGGGGCTCTCATCTCACTGTCCCTGTGCTCTGGGGCTCTGATCTCACTGTCCCTGCACTCTGGCGCTCTGATCTCACTGTACCTGTGCTCTGGGGCTCTGATCTCACTGTCCCTGTGCTCTGGGGCTCTGATCTCACTGTCCCTGCACTCTGGGGCTCTGATCTCACTGTACCTGTGCTCTGGGGCTCTGATCTCACTGTCCCTGTGCTCTGGGGCTCTGATCTCACTGTCCCTGCACTCTGGGGCTCTGATCTCACTGTCCCTGCACTCTGGGGCTCTGATCTCACTGTCCCTGTGCTCTGGGGCTCTGATCTCACTGTCCCTCTGCTCTGGGGCTCTGATCTCACTGTCCTTCCGTTCTGGGGCTCTGATCTCACTGTCCGCGTGCTCTGGGGCTCTGATCTCACTGTCCCTGCACTCTGGGGCTCTGATCTCACTGTCCCTGTGCTCTGGGGCTCTGATCTCACTGTCCCTGCACTCTGGGGCTCTGATGTCACTGTCCCTGCGCTCTGGGGCCCTGCTGTCACTGTTCCTGTGCTCTGGGGCTCTGATCTCACTGTCCCTGTGCTCTGGGGCTCCAAACTCTCTGTCCCTGCACTCTGGGGCTCTTATCTCACTGTCCCTGCGCTCTGGGGCTCTGATCTCACTGTCCCTGTGATCTGGGGCTCTGGCCTCACTGTCCCTGTGCTAAAGGGCTCTGATCTCACTGTCCCTCTGTTCTGGGGCTCTGATCTCACTGTCCTTCCGTTCTGGGACTCTGATCACACTGTCCCTGTGCTCTGGGGCTCTGATCACACTGTCCCTGTGCTCTGGGGCTCTGATCTCACTGTCCTTCCGTTCTGGGGCTCTGATCTCACTGTCCCCGTGCTCTGGGGCTCTGATCACACTGTCCCTGCGCTCTGGGGCTCTGAACTTACTGTCCCTGCACTCTGGGGCTCTGATCACAGTGTCCCTGTGCTCTGGGGCTCTGATCTCACTGTCCCTGCACTCTGGGGCTCTGATCTCACTGCCCCTGTGCTCTGGGGCTCTGATCTCAATGTCCCTGCACTCTGGCGCTCTGATCTCACTGTACCTGTGCTCTGGGGCTCTGATGTCACTGTCCCTACACTCTGGGGATCTGACCTCACTGTCCCTGCGCTCTGGGGCTCTGATCTCACTGTCCCTGTGCTCTGGGGCTCTGATCTTACTGTCCCTGCACTCTGGGGCTCTGATCTCACTGTCACTGCACTCTGGGGCTCTGATCTCACTGTCCCTGTGCTCTGGGGCGCTGATCACACTGTCCCTGCACTCTGGGGCTATGATCTCACTGTCCCTGCGCTCTGGGGCTCTGATCTCACTGTCCCTGCACTCTGGGGCTCTGATCTCACTGTCACTGCACTCTGGGGCTCTGATCTCACTGTCCCTGCACTCTGGGGCTCTGGTCCCACTGTCCCTGCGCTCTGGGGCTCTGATCTCACTGTCCCTGTGCTCTGGGGCTCTGATCACACTGTCCCTGCGCTCTGGGTCTCTGATCTCACTATCACTGCGCTCTGGGGCTCTAATCGCACTGTCGCTGTGCTCTGGGGCTGTGATCACACTGTCCCTGCACTCTGGGGCTCTGATCTCACTGTCCCTCCACTCTGGGGCTCTAATCACACTGTCCCTGCACTCTGGCGCTCTGATCGCACTGTCCCTCCGCTCTGGGGCTCTGCTCTCACTGTCCCTGCGCTCTAGGGCTCTGATCTCACTGTCCTTGCGCTCTGGGGCTCTGATCTCACTGTCCCTGTGCTCTGGGGCTCTGATCTCAATGTCCCTGCACTCTGGCGCTCTGATCTGATTGTCCCTGTGCTCTGGGGCTCTGATCTCACTGTCACTATGCTCTGGGGCTCTGATCTCACTGTCCCTGCACTCTGGGGCTCTGGTCATACTGTCCGTGCACTCTGGGGCTCTGATCCCACTGTCCCTGCACTCTGGGGCCCTGATCTCACTGTCCCTGCGCTCTGGGGCTCTGATCTCACTATCACTGCGCTCTGGGGCTCTGATCGCACTGTCGCTGTGCTCTGGGACTCTGATCGCACTGTCCCTGCACTCTGGGGCTGTCATTTCACTGTTCCTGCACTCTGGGGCTCTGATCGCACTGTGCCTGTGCCCTGGGGCTCTGACCTCACTGTCCCTGTGCTCTGGGGCTCTCATCTCACTGTCCCTGTGCTCTGGGGCTCTGATCTCACTGTCCCTGCACTCTGGGGCTCTGGTCGCACTGTCCCTGCACTGTGGGGCTCTGATCTCACTGTCCCTGCACTCTGGGGCACTGATCTCACTGTCCCTGCGCTCTGGGGCTCTGATCTCACTGTCCCTGTGCTCTGGGGCTCTGATCACACTGTCCCTGCGCTCTGGGGCTCTGCTCTCACTGTCCCTGTGCTCTGGGGCTCTGATCTCACTGCCCCTGTGCTGTGGGGCTCTGATCACACTGTCCCTGTGCTCTGGGGCTCTGGTCCCACAGTCCTTGCGGTCTGGGGCTCTGATCTCACTGTCCCTGTGCTCTGGGGCTCTCATCACACTGTCCCTGCGCTCTGGGTCTCTGATCTCCCTATCACTGCGCTCTGGGGCTCTGATCGCACTGTCGCTGTGCTCTGGGGCTCTGATCACACTGTCCCTGCACTCTGGGGCTCTGATCTCACTGTCCCTGCACTCTGGGGCTCTGATCACACTGTCCCTGAGCTCTGGGGCTCTGCTCTCTCTGTCCCTGCGCTCTGGGGCTCTGATCTCACTGTCCCTGCGCTCTAGGGCTCTGATCTCACTGTCTCTGTGCGCTGGGGCTTTGATCTCAATGTCCCTGCACTCTGGCGCTCTGAACTCACTGTACCTGTGCTCTGGGGCTCTGATCTCACTGTCCCTCTACTCTGGGCCCCTGATCTCACTGCCCCTGTGCTCTGGGGCTCTGATCTCACTGTCCCTGCGCTCTGGGGCTCTGATCTCACTGTCCCTGTGCTGTGTGGCTCTGAACTCACTGTCCCTGCACTCTGGGGCTCTGATCACACTGTCCCTGCGCTCTGGGGCTCTGATCTCACTGTCCCTGCACTCTGGGGCTCTGATTACACTGTCACTGTGCTCTGGGGCTCTGATCTCATTGTCCCTGCGGCCTGGGGCTCTGATCTCACTGTCCCTGCGCTCTGGGGCTCTGATCTCACTGTCCCTGCGCTCTGGGGCTCTGATCTCACTGTCCCTGCACTCTGGGGCTCTGATCGCACTGTCCCTGTGCTCTGGGGCTCTGCTCTCACTGTCCCTGCTCTCTGGGGCTCTGATCTCACTGTCCTTGCGCTCTGGGGCTCTGATCTCACTGCCCCTGTGCTCTGGGGCTCTGATCTCAATGTCCCTGCACTCTGGCACTCTGATCTCAATGTACCTGTGCTCTGGGGCTCTGATCTCACTGTCCCTGTGCTCTGGGGCTCTGATCTCACTGTCCCTGCACTCTGGGGCTCTGATCTCACTGTACCTGTGCTCTGGGGCTCTGATCTCACTGTCCCTGTGCTCTGGGGCTCTGATCTCACTGTCCCTCTGCTCTGGGGCTCTGATCTCATTGTCCTTCCGTTCTGGGGCTCTGATCTCACTGTCCCCGTGCTCTGGCGCTCTGATCTCACTGTCCCTGCACTCTGGGGCTCTGATCTCACTGTCCCTGTGCTCTGGGGCTCTGATCTCACTGTCCCTGCACTCTGGGGCTCTGATGTCACTGTCCCTGCGCTCTGGGGCCCTGCTGGCACTGTTCCTGTGCTCTGGGGCTCTGATCTCACTGTCCCTGTGCTCTGGGGCTCTTATCTCACTGTCCCTGCGCTCTGGGGCTCTGATCTCACTGTCCCTGTGATCTGGGGCTCTAGCCTCACTGTCCCTGTGCTAAAGGGCTCTGATCTCACTGTCCCTCTGTTCTGGGGCTCTGATCTCACTGTCCTTCCGTTCTGGGACTCTGATCACACTGTCCCTGTGCTCTGGGGCTCTGATCACACTGTCCCTGTGCTCTGGGGCTCTGATCTCACTGTCCTTCCATTCTGGGGCTCTGATCTCACTGTCCCCGTGCTCTGGGGCTCTGATCACACTGTCCCTTCACTCTGGGGCTCTGAACTTACTGTCCCTGCACTCTGGGGCTCTGATCACAGTGTCCCTGTGCTCTGGGGCTCTGATCTCACTGTCCCTGCGCTCTGGGGCTCTGATCTCACTGTCCCTGTGCTGTGGGGCTCTGAACTCACGATCCCTGCACTCTGGGGCTCTGATCACACTGTCCCTGCGCTCTGGGGCTCTGATCTCACTGTCCCTGCTCTCTGGGGCTCTGATTACACTGTCACTGTGCTCTGGGGCTCTGATCTCAGTGTCCCTGCGGCCTGGGGCTCTGATCTCACTGTCCCTGCGCTCTGGGGCTCTGATCTCACTGTCCCTGCGCTCTGGGGCTCTGATCTCACTGTCCCTGCACTCTGGGGCTCTGATCGCACTGTCCCTGTGCTCTGGGGCTCTGCTCTCACTGTCCCTGCTCTCTGGTGCTCTGATCTCACTGTCCTTGCGCTCTGGGGCTCTGATCTCACTGCCCCTGTGCTCTGGGGCTCTGATCTCAATGTCCCTGCACTCTGGCGCTCTGATCTCACTGTACCTGTGCTCTGGGGCTCTGATCTCTGTCCCTGTGCTCTGGGGCTCTGATCTCACTGTCCCTGCACTCTGGGGCTCTGATCTCACTGTACCTGTGCTCTGGGGCTCTGATCTCACTGTCCCTGTGCTCTGGGGCTCTGATCTCACTGTCCCTGCACTCTGGGGCTCTGATCTCACTGTCCCTGCACTCTGGGGCTCTGATCTCACGGTCCCTGTGCTCTGGGGCTCTGATCTCACTGTCCCTCTGTTCTGGGGCTCTGATCTCACCGTCCTTCCGTTCTGGGACTCTGATCACACTGCCCCTGTGCTCTGGGGCTCTGATCACACTGTCCCTGTGCTCTGGGGCTCTGATCTCACTGTCCTTCCATTCTGGGGCTCTGATCTCACTGTCCCCGTGCTCTGGGGCTCTGATCACACTGTCCCTGCACTCTGGGGCTCTGAACTTACTGTCCCTGCACTCTGGGGCTCTGATCACAGTGTCCCTGTGCTCTGGGGCTCTGATCTCACTGTCCCTGCACTCTGGGGCTCTGATCTCACTGCCCCTGTGCTCTGGGGCTCTGATCGCAATGTCCCTGCACTCTGGCGCTCTGATCTCACTGTACCTGTGCTCTGGGGCTCTGATGTCACTGTCCCTACACTCTGGGGATCTGACCTCACTGTCCCTGTGCTCTGGGGCTCTGATCTCACTGTCCCTGTGCTCTGGGGCTCTGATCATACTGTCCCTGCACTCTGGGGCTCTGATCTCACTGTCCCTGCACTCTGGGGCTCTGAGCTCATTGTCCCTGTGCTCTGGGGCTCTGATCTCACTGTCCCTATGCTCTGGGGCTCTGATCTCACTGTCCCTGCGCTCTGGGGCTCTGATCACACTGTCCCTGTGCTCTGGGGCGCTGATCACACTGTCCCTGCACTCTGGGGCTATGATCTCACTGTCCCTGCGCTCTGGGGCTCTGATCTCACTGTCCCTGCACTCTGGGCTCTGATCTCACTGTCCCTGCACTCTGGGGCTCTGATCTCACTGTCGCTGCACTCTGGGGCTCTGGTCCCACTGTCCCTGCGCTCTGGGGCTCTGATCTCACTGTCCCCGTGCTCTGGGGCTCTGATCACACTGTCCCTGCGCTCTGGGTCTCTGATCTCACTATCACTGCGCTCTGGGGCTCTGATCGCACTGTCGCTGTGCTCTGGGGCTGTGATCACACTGTCCCTGCACTCTGGCGCTCTGATCTGATTGTCCCTGTGCTCTGGGGCTCTGATCCCACTGTCATTATGCTCTGGGGCTCTGATCTCACTGTCCCTGCACTCTAGGGCTCTGATCTCACTGTCCCTGTGCTCTGGGGCTCTGATCACACTGGCCCTGCACTCTGAGGCTCTGATCGCACTGTCCCTGCGCTCTGGGGCTGTGATCTTACTGTCCCTGCACTCTGGGGCTCTGGTCATACTGTCCGTGCACTCTGGGGCTCTGATCTCACTGTCCCTGCACTCTGGGGCCCTGATCTCACTGTCCCTGCGCTCTGGGGCTCTGATCTCACTATCACTGCGCTCTGGGGCTCTGATCGCACTGTCGCTGTGCTCTGGGGCTCGGATCACACTGGCCCTGCACTCTGAGGCTCTGATCACACTGTCCCTGCACTCTGGGGCTGTCATTTCACTGTTCCTGCACTCTGGGGCTCTGATCTCACTGTGCCTGTGCCCTGGGGCTCTGACCTCACTGTCCCTGCGCTCTGGGGCTCTCATCTCACTGTCCCTGTGCTCTGGGGCTCTGATCTCACTGTCCCTGCGCTCTGGGGCTCTGATCTCACTGCCTCTGTGCTTTGGGGCTCTGATCTCACTGTCCCTGCACTCTGGGGCTCTGATCACACTGTGCCTGCGCTCTGGGGCACTGCTCTCACTGTCCCTGTGCTCTGGGGCTCTGATCTCACTGTCCCTGTGCTCTGGGGCTCTGATCTCACTGCCCCGGGGCTCTGATCTCACTGCCCCTGTGCTCTGGGGCTCTGACCACACTGTCCCCATGCTCTGGGGCTCTGGTCCCACTGTCCCTGCGCTCTGGGGCTCTGATCGCACTGTCGCTGTGCTCTGGGGCTCTGCTCTCACTGTCCTTGCGCTCTGGGGCTCTGATCTCACTGTCCCTGTGCTCTGGGGCTCTGATCTCAATGTCCCTGCACTCTGGCGCTCTGATCTGAGTGTCCCTGTGCTCTGTTGCTCTGATCTCTCTGTCCCTGCACTCTGGGGCTCTGGTCGCACTGTCCCTGCACTCTGGGGCTCTGATCTCACTGTCCCTGCGCTCTGGGGCTCCGATCATACTGTCCCTGCACTCTGGGGCTCTGATTGCACTGTCCCTGCGCTCTGGGGCTCTGATCTCACTGTCCCTGCACTCTGGGGCTCTGGTCGCACTGTCCCTGCACTCTGGGGCTCTGACCTCACTGTCCCTGCACTCTGGGGCCCTGATCTCACTGTCCCTGCGCTCTGGGGCTCTGATCTCACTGTCCCTGTGCTCTGGGGCTCTCATCTCACTGTCCCTGTGCTCTGCGGCTCTGATCTCACTGTTCCTGTGCTCTGGGGCTCTGATCACACTGTCCCTGCACTCTGGGGCTCTGATCTCACTGTCCCTGCACTCTGGGGCTCTGATCTCACTGTTCCTGCACTCTGGGGCTCTGATCTCACTGTCCCTGTGCTCTGGGGCTCTGATCTCACTGTCCCTGCGCTCTGGGGCTCTGATGTCACTCTCCCAGTGCTCTGGAGCTCTGATTTCACTGTTCCAGCACTCTGGGGCTCTGGTCTCACTGTCCCTGTGCTGTGGGGCTCTGATCACACTGTCCCTGCACTCTGGCGCTCTGATCTGAGTGTCCCTGTGCTCTGTTGCTCTGATCTCACTGTCCCTATGCTCTGGGGCTCTGATCTCACTGTCCCTGCACTCTGGGGCTCTGATCTCACTGTCCCTGCGTTCTGGGGCTCCGATCACACTGTCCCTGCACTCTGGGGCTCTGATCACACTGTCCCTGCGCTCTGGGGCTCTGATCTCACTGTCCCTGCACTCTGGGGCTCTGGTCGCACTGTCCCTGCACTCTGGGGCTCTGATCCCACTGTCCCTGCACTCTGGGGCCCTGATCTCACTGTCCCTGCGCTCTGGGGCTCTGATCTCACTGTCCCTGTGCTCTGGGGCTCTGATCTCACTGTTCCTGTGCTCTGGGGCTCTGATCACACTGTCCCTGCGGGGCTCTGATCACACTGTCCCTGCACTCTGGGGCTCTGATCTCACTGTTCCTGCACTCTGGGGCTCTGATCTCACTGTCCCTGTGCTCTGGGGCTCTGATCTCACTGTCCCTGGGCTCTGGGGCTCTGATCTCACTGTTCCTCTGCTCTGGGGCTCTGATCACACTGTCCCTGCACTCTGCGGCTCTGATCTCACCGCCCCTGCGCTCTGGGGCTCTGATCACACTGTCCCTGCGCTCTGGGGCTCTGCTCTCACTGTCCCTGTGCTCTGGGGCTCTGATCTCACTGCCCCTGTGCTCTGGGGCTCTGATCACACTGTCCCTGTGCTCTGGTCCCACAGTCCCTGCGGTCTGGGGCTCTGATCTCACTGTCGCTGTGCTCTGGGGCTCTGATCACACTGTCCCTGCACTCTGGGGCTCTGATCTCACTGACCCTGCACTCTGGGGCTCTGATCACACTGTCCCTGAGCTCTGGGGCTCTGCTCTCACTGTCCCTGCACTCTGGGGCTCTGATCTCACTGTCCCTGCGCTCTAGGGCTCTGTTCTCACTGTCCCTGTGCTCTGGGGCTTTGATCTCATTGCCCCTGCACTCTGGGGCTCTGATCACACTGTCCCTGCACTCTGGGGCTCTGATCTCACTGTCCCTGTGCTCTGGGCCTCTGATCTCACTGCCCCTGTGCTCTGGGGCTCTGATCTCACTGTCCCTGCGCTCTGGGGCTCTGATCTCACTGTCCCTGTGCTGTGGGGCTCTGAACTCACTGTCCCTGCACTCTGGGGCTCTGATCACACTGTCCCTGTGCTCTGGGGCTCTGATCTCACTGTCCGTGCACCCTGGGGCTCTGATCACACTGTCCCTGTGCTCTGGGGCTCTGATCTCACTGTCCCTGCACTCTGGGGCTCTGATCACACTGTCCCTGTGCTCTGGGGCTCTGATCTCACTGTACATGCGCTCTGGTGCTCTGATCTCACTGTCCCTGTGCTCTGGGGCTCTGATCTTACTGCCCCTGCACGCTGGGGCTCTGATCTCACTGTCCCTGCACTCTGGGGCTCTGATGTCATTGCCCCTGTGCTCTGGGGCTCTGATCTCACTGTCCCTATGCTCTGGGGCTCTGATCTCACTGTCCCTGCGCTCTGGGGCTCTGATATCACTGTCCCTGCACTCTGGGGCCCTGATCTCACTGTCCCTGCGCTCTGGGGCTCTGATCTCACTGTCCCTGTGCTCTGGGGCTCTCATCTCACTGTCCCTGTGCTCTGCGGCTCTGATCTCACTGTTCCTGTGCTCTGGGGCTCTGATCACACTGTCCCTGCACTCTGGGGCTCTGATCTCACTGTCCCTGCACTCTGTGGCTCTGATCTCACTGTTCCTGCACTCTGGGGCTCTGATCTCACTGTCCCTGTGCTCTGGGGCTCTGATCTCACTGTCCCTGCGCTCTGGGGCTCTGATGTCACTCTCCCAGTGCTCTGGAGCTCTGATTTCACTGTTCCAGCACTCTGGGGCTCTGGTCTCACTGTCCCTGTGCTCTGGGGCTCTGATCACACTGTCCCTGCACTCTGGCGCTCTGATCTGAGTGTCCCTGTGCTCTGTTGCTCTGATCTCACTGTCCCTATGCTCTGGGGCTCTGATCTCACTGTCCCTGCACTCTGGGGCTCTGATCTCACTGTCCCTGCGTTCTGGGGCTCCGATCACACTGTCCCTGCACTCTGGGGCTCTGATCACACTGTCCCTGCGCTCTGGGGCTCTGATCTCACTGTCCCTGCACTCTGGGGCTCTGGTCGCACTGTCCCTGCACTCTGGGGCTCTGATCCCACTGTCCCTGCACTCTGGGGCCCTGATCTCACTGTCCCTGCGCTCTGGGGCTCTGATCTCACTGTCCCTGTGCTCTGGGGCTCTGATCTCACTGTTCCTGTGCTCTGGGGCTCTGATCACACTGTCCCTGCGGGGCTCTGATCACACTGTCCCTGCACTCTGGGGCTCTGATCTCACTGTTCCTGCACTCTGGGGCTCTGATCTCACTGTCCCTGTGCTCTGGGGCTCTGATCTCACTGTCCCTGGGCTCTGGGGCTCTGATCTCACTGTTCCTCTGCTCTGGGGCTCTGATCACACTGTCCCTGCACTCTGCGGCTCTGATCTCACCGCCCCTGCGCTCTGGGGCTCTGATCACACTGTCCCTGCGCTCTGGGGCTCTGCTCTCACTGTCCCTGTGCTCTGGGGCTCTGATCTCACTGCCCCTGTGCTCTGGGGCTCTGATCACACTGTCCCTGTGCTCTGGTCCCACAGTCCCTGCGGTCTGGGGCTCTGATCTCACTGTCGCTGTGCTCTGGGGCTCTGATCACACTGTCCCTGCACTCTGGGGCTCTGATCTCACTGACCCTGCACTCTGGGGCTCTGATCACACTGTCCCTGAGCTCTGGGGCTCTGCTCTCACTGTCCCTGCACTCTGGGGCTCTGATCTCACTGTCCCTGCGCTCTAGGGCTCTGTTCTCACTGTCCCTGTGCTCTGGGGCTTTGATCTCATTGCCCCTGCACTCTGGGGCTCTGATCACACTGTCCCTGCACTCTGGGGCTCTGATCTCACTGTCCCTGTGCTCTGGGCCTCTGATCTCACTGCCCCTGTGCTCTGGGGCTCTGATCTCACTGTCCCTGCGCTCTGGGGCTCTGATCTCACTGTCCCTGTGCTGTGGGGCTCTGAACTCACTGTCCCTGCACTCTGGGGCTCTGATCACACTGTCCCTGTGCTCTGGGGCTCTGATCTCACTGTCCGTGCACCCTGGGGCTCTGATCACACTGTCCCTGTGCTCTGGGGCTCTGATCTCACTGTCCCTGCACTCTGGGGCTCTGATCACACTGTCCCTGTGCTCTGGGGCTCTGATCTCACTGTACATGCGCTCTGGTGCTCTGATCTCACTGTCCCTGTGCTCTGGGGCTCTGATCTTACTGCCCCTGCACGCTGGGGCTCTGATCTCACTGTCCCTGCACTCTGGGGCTCTGATGTCATTGCCCCTGTGCTCTGGGGCTCTGATCTCACTGTCCCTATGCTCTGGGGCTCTGATCTCACTGTCCCTGCGCTCTGGGGCTCTGATATCACTGTCCCTGCACTCTGGGGCCCTGACCTCACTGTCCCTGCACTCTGGGGCTCTGATCTCACTGTCCCTGCACTCTGGGTCTCTGATCTCACTGTCCCTGCACTCTGGGGCCCTGATCTCACTGTCCCTGCGCTCTGGGGCTCTGATCTCACTGTCCCTGTGCTCTGGGGCTCTGATCTCTCTGTCCCTGTGCTCTGGGGCTCTGATCTCACTGTCCCGGTGCTCTGGGGCTCTGATCACACTGTCCCTGCACTCTGGGGCTCTGATCTCACTGTCCCCGCACTCTGGGGCTCTGATCTCACTGTTCCTGCACTCTGGGGCTCTGATCTCACTGTCCCTGTGCTCTGGGGCTCTGATCTCACTGTGCCTGCGCTCTGGGGCTCTGATCTCACTGTCCCTGTGCTCTGGAGCTCTGACCTCACTGTCCCTGTGCTCTGGGGCTCTGATCTCACTGTGCCTGCGCTCTGGGGCTCTGATCTCACTGTCCCTGTGCTCTGGGGCTTTGATCACACTGTCCCTGCGCTATGGGGCTCTGCTCTCACTGTCCCTGTGCTATGGGGCTCTGATCACACTGTCCCTGTGCTCTGGGGCTCTGATCTCACTGCCCCTGTGCTTTGGGGCTCTGATCTCACTGTCCTTGCGCTCTGGGGCTCTGATCTCACTGCCCCTGTGCTCTGGGGCTCTGATCTCAATGTCCCTGCACTCTGGCGCTCTGATCTCACTGTACCTGTGCTCTGGGGCTCTGATGTCATTGTCCCTACACTCTGGGGATCTGACCTCACTGTCCCTGTGCTAAGGGGCTCTGATCTCTCTGTCCCTCTGCTCTGCGGCTCTGATCTCACTGTCCTTCCGTTCTGGGGCTCTGATCACACTGTCCCTGCACTCTGGGGCTCTGAACTCACTGTCCCCGCACTCTGGGGCTCTGATCACACTGTCCCTGTGCTCTGGGGCTCTGATCTCACTGGCCCTGCACTCTGTGGCTCTGATCACACTGTCCCTGTGCTCTGGGGCTCTGATCTCACTGTCCCTGCACTCTGGGGCTCTGATCACACTGTCCCTGTGCTCTGGGGCTCTGATCTCACTGTACCTGCGCTCTGGGGCTCTGATCTCACTGTCCCTGTGCTCTGGGGATCTGATCTTACTGTCCCTGCACTCTGGGGCTCTGATCTCACTGTCCCTGCACTCTGGGGCTCTGAGCTCATTGTCCCTGTGCTCTGGGGCTCTGATCACACTGTCCCTGCGCTCTGTGGCGCTGATCACACTGTCCCGGCACTCCGGGGCTCTGATCTCACTGTCCCTGCGCTCTGGTGCTCTGATCTCACTGCCCCTGCACTCTGGGGCTCTGATCTCACTGTCCCTGCACTCTGGGGCTCTGGTCGCACTGTCCCTGCACTCTGGGGCTCTGATCTCACTGTCCCTGTGCTTTGGTGCTCTGATCTCACTGTCCCTGTGCTCTGGTGCTCTGATCTCACTGTCCATGTGCTCTGGGGCTCTGATCTCACTGTCCCTGTGCTCGGGGGCTCTGATCTCACTGTTCCTGCGCTCTGGGGCTCTGATCTCACTGTCCCTGTGCTCTGGGGCTCTGATCTCTCTATTACTGCGCTGTGGGGCTCTGATCGCACTGTTGCTGTGCTCTGGGGCTCTGATCTCATTGTCCCTGTGCTCTGGGGCTCTGATCTCACTGTCCCTGCGCTCTGGGGCTCTGATCTCACTGTACCTGTGCTCTGGGGCTCTGATCTCACTGTCCCTGCGCTCTGGTGCTCTGATCTCACTGTCCCTGCGCTCTGGAGCTCTGATCTCACTGTCCCTGTGCTCTGGGGCTCTGATCACACTGTCCCTGCACTCTGGGGCTCTGATCACACTGTCCCTGTGCTCTGGGGCTCTGATCTCATTGTCCTTGTGCTCTGGGGCTCTGATCTCACTTTCCCTGAACTCTGAGGCTCTGATCTCACTGCCCCTGTGCTCCGGGGCTCTTATCACATTGTCCCTGTGCTCTGGGGCTCTGATCACACTATTCCTGCGCTCTGGGTCTCTGATCTCACTATCACTGTGCTCTGGGGCTCTGCTTGCACTGTCGCTGTGCTCTGGGGCTCTGATCACACTGTCCCTGCACTCTGGGGCTCTGATCACACTGTCCCTGTGCTCTGGGGCTCTGATCTCACTGTCCCTGTGCTCTGGGGCTTTGATCTCAATGTCCCTGCACTCTGGCTCTCTGATCTCACTGTCCCTGCACTCTGGGGCTCTGATCTCACTGTCCCTCTGCTCTGGGGCTCTGATCTCACTACACCTGCGCTCTGGGGCCCTGATCTCCCTGTCCCTGCACTCTGGGGCTCTGAGCTCACTGTCCCTGCACTCTGGGGCTCTGATCTCACTGTCCCTGCGTTCTGGGGCTCTGATCTCACTGTCCCTGTGCTCTGGGGCTCTGATCTCACTGTCCCTGTGCTCTGGGGCTCTGATCTCACTGTCCCTGCGCTCTGGGGCTCTGATCTCACTGTCCCTGCTCTCTGGGGCTCTGATCTCAATGTCCCTGCACTCCGGGGCTTTGATCTCACTGTCCCTGCACTCTGGGGCTCTGGTTGCACTGTCCCTGCACTCTGGGGCTCTGATCTCACTGTCCCTGCACTCTGGGGCCCTGATCTCACTGTCCCTGTGCTCTGGGGCTCTGATCTCGCTGTCCCTGTGCTCTGGGGCTCTGATCTCACTGTCCCTGTGCTCTGGGGCTCTGATCACACTGTCCCTGCACTCTGGGGCTCTGAACTCACTGTCCCCGCACTCTGGGGCTCTGATCTCACTGTTCCTGCGCTCTGGGGCTCTGATCTCACTGTCCCTGTGCTCTGGGGCTCTGATCACACTGTCCCTGCTCTCTGGGGCTCTGCTCTCACTGTCCCTGTGCTATGGGGCTCTGATCTCACTGTCCCTGTGCTCTGGGGCTCTGATCTCACTGCCCCTGTGCTCTGGGGCTCTGATCACACTGTCCCTGTGCTCTGGGGCTCTGGTCCCACTGTCCCTGCGCTCTGGGGCTCTGATCTCACTGTCCCTGTGCTCTGGGGCACTGATCACACTGTCGCTGTGCTCTGTGTCTCTGATCTCTCTATCACTGCGCTGTGGGGCTCTGATCGCACTGTCGCTGTGCTCTGGGTCTCTGACCTCATTGTCCCTGCGCTCTGGGGCTCTGATCTCACTGTCTCTGCGCTCTGGGGCTCTGATCTCACTGTACCTGTGCTCTGGGGCTCTGATCTCACTGTACCTGCGCTCTGGTGCTCTGATCTCACTGTCCCTGCGCTCTGGGGCTCTGATCTCACTGTACCTGCGCTCTGGGGCTCTGATTTCACTCTCCCTGTGCTCTGGAGCTCTGATCTCACTGTCCCTGTGCTCTGGGGCTCTGATCACACTGTCCCTGCACTCTGGGGCTCTGATCACACTGTCCCTGTGCTCTGGGGCTCTGATCTCATTGTCCCTGTGCTCTGGGGCTCTGATCTCACTGTCCCTGTGCTCTGAGGCTCTGATCTCACTGTCCCTGCACTCTGGGGCTCTTATCACATTGTCCCTGTGCTCTGGGGCTCTGATCTCACTGTCTTTGTGCTCTGGGGCTCTGATCACACTGTCCCTGCGCTCTGGGTCTCTGATCTCACTATCACTGTGCTCTGGGGCTCTGATTGCACTGTCGCTGTGCTCTGGGGCTCTGATCACACTGTCCCTGCACTCTGGGGCTCTGATCTCACTGTCCCTGCACTCTGGGGCTCTGATCACACTGTCCCTGAGCTCTGGGGCTCTGCTCTCACTGTCCCTGCGCTCTGGGGCTCTGATCTCACTGTCCCTGTGCTCTGGGGCTCTGATCTCACTGTCCCTGTGCTCTGGGGCTTTGATCTCAATGTCCCTGCACTCTGGCTCTCTGATCTCACTGTACCTGTGCTCTGGGGCTCTGATCTCACTGTCCCTCTGCTCTGGGGCTCTGATCTCACTGCCCCTGCGCTCTGGGGCCCTGATCTCACTGCCCCTGCACTCTGGGGCTCTGATCACACTGTCCCTGCACTCTGCGGCGCTGATCTCACTGTCCCTGCGCTCTGGCCCTCTGATCTCACTGCCCCTGTCCTCTGGGGCTGTGAACTCACTGTCCCTGCACTCTGGGGCTCTGATCACACTGTCCCTGTGCTCTGGGGCTCTGATCTCACTGTCCCTGCACTCTGGGGCTCTGATCTCACTGTCCCTGTGCTCTGGGGCTCTGATCTGACTGTCGCTGCACTCTGTGGCTCTGATCACACTGTCTTTGTGCTCTGGGGCTCTGATCTCACTGTACCTGTGCTCTGGTGCTCTGATCTCACTGTCCCTGTGCTCTGGAGCTCTGATCTTACTGTCCCTGCACTCTGGGGCTCCGATCTCACTGTCCCTGCGCTCTGGGGCTCTGATCTCATTGCCCCTGTGCTCTAGGGCCCTGATCTCACTGTCCCTATGCTCTGGGGCTCTGATCTCACTGTCCTTGTGCTCTGGGGCTCTGATCTCACTGTCCCTGCGCTCTGCGGCTCTGATCTCACTGTCCCTGTGCTCTGGAGCTCTGATCTCACTGTCCCCGTGCTCTGGGGCTCTGATCTCACTGTGCCTGCGCTCTGGGGCTCTGATCTCACTGTCCCTGTGCTCTGGGGCTCTGATCACACTGTCCCTGTGCTCTGGGGCTCTGGTCCCACTGTCCCTGCGCACTGGGGCTCTGATCTCACTGTCCCTGTGCTTTGGGGCTCTGATGAAACTGTCCCTGCGCTCTGTGTCTCTGATCTCACTGTCCCTGTGCTCTGGGGCTCTGATCTCACTGCCCCTGTGCTCCGGGGCTCTTATCACATTGTCCCTGTGCTCTGGGGCTCTGATCACACTATTCCTGCGCTCTGGGTCTCTGATCTCACTATCACTGTGCTCTGGGGCTCTGCTTGCACTGTCGCTGTGCTCTGGGGCTCTGATCACACTGTCCCTGCACTCTGGGGCTCTGATCACACTGTCCCTGTGCTCTGGGGCTCTGATCTCACTGTCCCTGTGCTCTGGGGCTTTGATCTCAATGTCCCTGCACTCTGGCTCTCTGATCTCACTGTCCCTGCACTCTGGGGCTCTGATCTCACTGTCCCTCTGCTCTGGGGCTCTGATCTCACTACACCTGCGCTCTGGGGCCCTGATCTCCCTGTCCCTGCACTCTGGGGCTCTGAGCTCACTGTCCCTGCACTCTGGGGCTCTGATCTCACTGTCCCTGCGTTCTGGGGCTCTGATCTCACTGTCCCTGTGCTCTGGGGCTCTGATCTCACTGTCCCTGTGCTCTGGGGCTCTGATCTCACTGTCCCTGCACTCTGGGGCTCTGATCTCACTGTCCCTGCTCTCTGGGGCTCTGATCTCAATGTCCCTGCACTCCGGGGCTTTGATCTCACTGTCCCTGCACTCTGGGGCTCTGGTTGCACTGTCCCTGCACTCTGGGGCTCTGATCTCACTGTCCCTGCACTCTGGGGCCCTGATCTCACTGTCCCTGCACTCTGGGGCTCTGATCTCGCTGTCCCTGTGCTCTGGGGCTCTGATCTCACTGTCCCTGTGCTCTGGGGCTCTGATCACACTGTCCCTGCACTCTGGGGCTCTGAACTCACTGTCCCCGCACTCTGGGGCTCTGATCTCACTGTTCCTGCGCTCTGGGGCTCTGATCTCACTGTCCCTGTGCTCTGGGGCTCTGATCACACTGTCCCTGCTCTCTGGGGCTCTGCTCTCACTGTCCCTGTGCTATGGGGCTCTGATCTCACTGTCCCTGTGCTCTGGGGCTCTGATCTCACTGCCCCTGTGCTCTGGGGCTCTGATCACACTGTCCCTGTGCTCTGGGGCTCTGGTCCCACTGTCCCTGCGCTCTGGGGCTCTGATCTCACTGTCCCTGTGCTCTGGGGCACTGATCACACTGTCGCTGTGCTCTGTGTCTCTGATCTCTCTATCACTGCGCTGTGGGGCTCTGATCGCACTGTCGCTGTGCTCTGGGGCTCTGACCTCATTGTCCCTGCGCTCTGGGGCTCTGATCTCACTGTCTCTGCGCTCTGGGGCTCTGATCTCACTGTACCTGTGCTCTGGGGCTCTGATCTCACTGTACCTGCGCTCTGGTGCTCTGATCTCACTGTCCCTGCGCTCTGGGGCTCTGATCTCACTGTACCTGCGCTCTGGGGCTCTGATTTCACTCTCCCTGTGCTCTGGAGCTCTGATCTCACTGTCCCTGTGCTCTGGGGCTCTGATCACACTGTCCCTGCACTCTGGGGCTCTGATCACACTGTCCCTGTGCTC
This sequence comes from Somniosus microcephalus, assembly GCF_052327205.1. Lineage (NCBI taxonomy): Eukaryota > Metazoa > Chordata > Chondrichthyes > Squaliformes > Somniosidae > Somniosus > Somniosus microcephalus. The sequence goes on from NC_140998.1 coordinate 196,345,106, forward strand.
TGGGGCTCTGATCTCATTGTCCCTGTGCTCTGGGGCTCTGATCTCACTGTCCCTGTGCTCTGAGGCTCTGATCTCACTGTCCCTGCACTCTGGGGCTCTTATCACATTGTCCCTGTGCTCTGGGGCTCTGATCTCACTGTCTTTGTGCTCTGGGGCTCTGATCACACTGTCCCTGCGCTCTGGGTCTCTGATCTCACTATCACTGTGCTCTGGGGCTCTGATTGCACTGTCGCTGTGCTCTGGGGCTCTGATCACACTGTCCCTGCACTCTGGGGCTCTGATCTCACTGTCCCTGCACTCTGGGGCTCTGATCACACTGTCCCTGAGCTCTGGGGCTCTGCTCTCACTGTCCCTGCGCTCTGGGGCTCTGATCTCACTGTCCCTGTGCTCTGGGGCTCTGATCTCACTGTCCCTGTGCTCTGGGGCTTTGATCTCAATGTCCCTGCACTCTGGCTCTCTGATCTCACTGTACCTGTGCTCTGGGGCTCTGATCTCACTGTCCCTCTGCTCTGGGGCTCTGATCTCACTGCCCCTGCGCTCTGGGGCCCTGATCTCACTGCCCCTGCACTCTGGGGCTCTGATCACACTGTCCCTGCACTCTGCGGCGCTGATCTCACTGTCCCTGCGCTCTGGCCCTCTGATCTCACTGCCCCTGTCCTCTGGGGCTGTGAACTCACTGTCCCTGCACTCTGGGGCTCTGATCACACTGTCCCTGTGCTCTGGGGCTCTGATCTCACTGTCCCTGCACTCTGGGGCTCTGATCTCACTGTCCCTGTGCTCTGGGGCTCTGATCTGACTGTCGCTGCACTCTGTGGCTCTGATCACACTGTCTTTGTGCTCTGGGGCTCTGATCTCACTGTACCTGTGCTCTGGTGCTCTGATCTCACTGTCCCTGTGCTCTGGAGCTCTGATCTTACTGTCCCTGCACTCTGGGGCTCCGATCTCACTGTCCCTGCGTTCTGGGGCTCTGATCTCATTGCCCCTGTGCTCTAGGGCCCTGATCTCACTGTCCCTATGCTCTGGGGCTCTGATCTCACTGTCCTTGTGCTCTGGGGCTCTGATCTCACTGTCCCTGCGCTCTGCGGCTCTGATCTCACTGTCCCTGTGCTCTGGAGCTCTGATCTCACTGTCCCCGTGCTCTGGGGCTCTGATCTCACTGTGCCTGCGCTCTGGGGCTCTGATCTCACTGTCCCTGTGCTCTGGGGCTCTGATCACACTGTCCCTGTGCTCTGGGGCTCTGGTCCCACTGTCCCTGCGCACTGGGGCTCTGATCTCACTGTCCCTGTGCTTTGGGGCTCTGATGAAACTGTCCCTGCGCTCTGTGTCTCTGATCTCACTGTCCCTGTGCTCTGGGGCTCTGATCTCACTGCCCCTGTGCTCCGGGGCTCTTATCACATTGTCCCTGTGCTCTGGGGCTCTGATCACACTATTCCTGCGCTCTGGGTCTCTGATCTCACTATCACTGTGCTCTGGGGCTCTGCTTGCACTGTCGCTGTGCTCTGGGGCTCTGATCACACTGTCCCTGTGCTCTGGAGCTCTGATCTCATTGTCCCTGTGCTCTGGGGCTCTGATCTCACTGTCCCTGCGCTCTGGGGCTCTGATCTCACTGTCCCTGCACTCTGGGGCTCTGATCGCACTGTCCCTGCACTCTGGGGCTCTGATCACACTGTCCCTGTGCTCTGGGCCTCTGATCTCACTATACCTGCGCTCTGGGGCTCTGATCTCACTGTCCCTGTGCTCTGGGGCTCTGATCTTACTGTCCCTGCACTCTGGGGCTCTGATCTCACTGTCCCTGCACTCTGGGGCTCTGAGCTCATTGTCCCTGTGCTCTGGGGCTCTGATCTCACTGTCCCTGTGCTCTGGGGCTCTGATCTCACTGTCCCTGTGCTCTGGGGCACTGATCATACTGCCCCTGCGCTCTGGGGCGCTGATCGTACTGTCCCTGCACTCTGGGGCTCTGATCTCACTGTCCCTGCGCTCTGGGGCTTTGATCTCACTGTCCCTGCACTCTGGGGTTCTAATCTCACTATCCCTGCACTCTGGGGCTCTGATCTCACTCTCCCTGCTCTCTGGCGCTCTGGTCGCACTGTCCCTGCACTCTGGGGCTCTGATCTCACTGTCCCTGCACTCTGGGTCCCTGATCTCACTGTCCCTGCGCTCTGGTGCTCTGATCTCACTGTCCCTGTGCTCTGGGGCTGTGATCTCACTGTCCCTGTGCTCTGGAGCTCTGATCTCACTGTCCCTGTGCTCTGGGGCTCTGATCGCACTGTCCCTGTGCTCTGGGGCTCTGATCTCACAGTCCCTGTGCTCTGGGGCTCTGATCTCACTGTCCCTGCGCTCTGGGGCTCTGATCACACTGTCCCTGCACTCTGGGGCTCTGATCTCACTGTCCCTGCGCTATGGGGCTCTGATCTCACTGTCCCTGCACTCTGGGGCTCTGATCTCACTGTCCCTGCACTCTGGGGCTCTGATCTCACTGCCCCGGCACTCTGGGGCTCTGGTCGCACTGTCCCTGCACTCTGGGGCTCTGATCTCACTGTCCCTGCACTCTGGGGCCCTGATCTCACTGTCCCTACGCTCTGGGGCTCTGATCTCACTGTCCCTGTGCTCTGGGGCTCTGATCTCACTGTCCCTGTGCTCTGGGGCTCTGATCTCACTGTCCCTGTGCTCTGGGGCTCTGATCACACTGTCCCCGTACTCTGGGGCTCTGATCTCACTGTCCCCACACTCTGGGGCTCTGATCTCACTGTTCCTGCACTCTGGGGCTCTGATCTCACTGTCCCTGTGCTCTGGGGCTCTGATCTCACAGTGCCTGTGCTCTGGGGCTCTGATCTCACTGTCACTGTGCTCTGGAGCTCTGATCTCACTGTCCCTGTGCTTTGGGGCTCTGATCTCACTGTGCCTGCGCTCTGGGGCTCTTATCTCACTGTCCCTGTGCTCTGGGGCTCTGATCACACTGTCCCTGCGCTCTGGGGCTCTGCTCTCACTGTCCCTGTGCTATGGGGCTCTGATCACACTGTCCCTGTGTTCTGGGGCTCTGGTCCCACTGTGCCTGCGCTCTGGGGCTCTGATCTTACTGTCCCTGTGCTTTGGGGCTCTGATCTCACTGTGCCTGCGCTCTGGGGCTCTTATCTCACTGTCCCTGTGCTCTGGGGCTCTGATCACACTGTCCCTGCGCTCTGGGGCTCTGCTCTCACTGTCCCTGTGCTATGGGGCTCTGATCACACTGCCCCTGTGTTCTGGGGCTCTGGTCCCACTGTGCCTGCGCTCTGGGGCTCTGGTCTTACTGTCCCTGTGCTCTGGGGCACTGATCACACTGCCCCTGCACTCTGGGGCTCTGATCTCACTGCCCCTCTGCTCTGGGGCTCTGATCACACTGCCCTTGTGCTCTGGGGCTCTGGTCCACTGTCCCTGCGCTCTTTGTCTCTGATCTCACTATCACTGCGCTCTGGGGCTCTGATCTCACTGTCCCTGCACTCTGGGGCTCTGATCGCACTGTCCCTGTGCTCTGGGGCTCTGCTCTCACTGTCCCTGCTCTCTGGGGCTCTGATCTCACTGTCCTTGCGCTCTGGGGCTCTGATCTCACTGCCTCTGTGCTCTGGGGCTCTGATCTCAATGTCCCTGCACTCTGGCGCTCTGATCTCACTGTACCTGTGCTCTGGGGCTCTGATCTCACTGTCCCTGCACTCTGGGGCTCTGATCTCACTGTCCCTGCACTCTGGGGCTCTGATCACACTGTCCCTGTGCTCTGGGCCTCTGCTCTCACTGTGTCTGCGCTCTGGGGCTCTGATCTCATTGTCCCTGTGCTCTGGGGCTCTGATCTCACTGTCCCTGCACTCTGGGGCTCTGATCTCACTGTCCCTGCACTCTGGGGCTCTGATGTCACTGTCCCTGTGCTCTGGGGCTCTGATCTCACTGTCCCTGCACTCTGGGGCTCTTATCTCACTGTCCCTGCGCTCTGGGGCTCTGATCTCACTGTCCCTGTGCTCTGGGGCTCTGACCTCACTGTCCCTGTGCTAAGAGGCTCTGATCTCACTGTCCCTCTGCTCTGGGGCTCTGATCTCACTGTCCTTCCGTTCTGGGGCTCTGATCTCACTGTCCCCGTGCTCTGGGGCTCTGATCACACTGTCCCTGCACTCTGCGGCTCTGAACTCACTGTCCCTGCACTCTGGGGCTCTGATCTCACTGTCCCTGCGCTATGGGGCTCTGATCTCACTGTCCCTGCACTCTGGGGCTCTGATCTCACTGTCCCTGCACTCTGGGGCTCTGATCTCACTGCCCCGGCACTCTGGGGCTCTGGTCGCACTGTCCCTGCACTCTGGGGCTCTGATCTCACTGTCCCTGCACTCTGGGGCCCTGATCTCACTGTCCCTACGCTCTGGGGCTCTGATCTCACTGTCCCTGTGCTCTGGGGCTCTGATCTCACTGTCCCTGTGCTCTGGGGCTCTGATCTCACTGTCCCTGTGCTCTGGGGCTCTGATCACACTGTCCCCGTACTCTGGGGCTCTGATCTCACTGTCCCCACACTCTGGGGCTCTGATCTCACTGTTCCTGCACTCTGGGGCTCTGATCTCACTGTCCCTGTGCTCTGGGGCTCTGATCTCACAGTGCCTGTGCTCTGGGGCTCTGATCTCACTGTCCCTGTGCTCTGGAGCTCTGATCTCACTGTCCCTGTGCTTTGGGGCTCTGATCTCACTGTGCCTGCGCTCTGGGGCTCTTATCTCACTGTCCCTGTGCTCTGGGGCTCTGATCACACTGTCCCTGCGCTCTGGGGCTCTGCTCTCACTGTCCCTGTGCTATGGGGCTCTGATCACACTGTCCCTGTGCTCTGGGGCTCTGATCTCACTGTCCCTGCACTCTGGGGCTCTGATGTCACTGTCCCTGTGCTCTGGGGCTCTGATCTCACTGTCCCTGCACTCTGGGGCTCTGATCTCACTGCCCCGGCACTCTGGGGCTCTGGTCGCACTGTCCCTGCACTCTGGGGCTCTGATCTCACTGTCCCTGCACTCTGGGGCCCTGATCTCACTGTCCCTACGCTCTGGGGCTCTGATCTCACTGTCCCTGTGCTCTGGGGCTCTGATCTCACTGTCCCTGTGCTCTGGGGCTCTGATCTCACTGTCCCTGTGCTCTGGGGCTCTGATCACACTGTCCCCGTACTCTGGGGCTCTGATCTCACTGTCCCCACACTCTGGGGCTCTGATCTCACTGTTCCTGCACTCTGGGGCTCTGATCTCACTGTCCCTGTGCTCTGGGGCTCTGATCTCACAGTGCCTGTGCTCTGGGGCTCTGATCTCACTGTCACTGTGCTCTGGAGCTCTGATCTCACTGTCCCTGTGCTTTGGGGCTCTGATCTCACTGTGCCTGCGCTCTGGGGCTCTTATCTCACTGTCCCTGTGCTCTGGGGCTCTGATCACACTGTCCCTGCGCTCTGGGGCTCTGCTCTCACTGTCCCTGTGCTATGGGGCTCTGATCACACTGTCCCTGTGTTCTGGGGCTCTGGTCCCACTGTGCCTGCGCTCTGGGGCTCTGATCTTACTGTCCCTGTGCTTTGGGGCTCTGATCTCACTGTGCCTGCGCTCTGGGGCTCTTATCTCACTGTCCCTGTGCTCTGGGGCTCTGATCACACTGTCCCTGCGCTCTGGGGCTCTGCTCTCACTGTCCCTGTGCTATGGGGCTCTGATCACACTGCCCCTGTGTTCTGGGGCTCTGGTCCCACTCTGCCTGCGCTCTGGGGCTCTGGTCTTACTGTCCCTGTGCTCTGGGGCACTGATCACACTGCCCCTGCACTCTGGGGCTCTGATCTCACTGCCCCTCTGCTCTGGGGCTCTGATCACACTGCCCTTGTGCTCTGGGGCTCTGGTCCCACTGTCCCTGCGCTCTTTGTCTCTGATCTCACTATCACTGCGCTCTGGGGCTCTGATCTCACTGTCCCTGCACTCTGGGGCTCTGATCGCACTGTCCCTGTGCTCTGGGGCTCTGCTCTCACTGTCCCTGCTCTCTGGGGCTCTGATCTCACTGTCCTTGCGCTCTGGGGCTCTGATCTCACTGCCTCTGTGCTCTGGGGCTCTGATCTCACTGTACCTGTGCTCTGGGGCTCTGATCTCACTGTCCCTGCACTCTGGGGCTCTGATCTCACTGTCCCTGCACTCTGGGGCTCTGATCACACTGTCCCTGTGCTCTGGGCCTCTGCTCTCACTGTGTCTGCGCTCTGGGGCTCTGATCTCATTGTCCCTGTGCTCTGGGGCTCTGATCTCACTGTCCCTGCACTCTGGGGCTCTGATCTCACTGTACCTGTGCTCTGGGGCTCTGATCTCACTGTCCCTGTGCTCTGGGCTCTGATCTCACTGTCCTGCACTCTGGGGCTCTGATGTCACTGTCCCTGTGCTCTGGGGCTCTGATCTCACTGTCCCTGCACTCTGGGGCTCTTATCTCACTGTCCCTGCGCTCTGGGGCTCTGATCTCACTGTCCCTGTGCTCTGGGCCTCTGACCTCACTGTCCCTGTGCTAAGAGGCTCTGATCTCACTGTCCCTCTGCTCTGGGGCTCTGATCTCACTGTCCTTCCGTTCTGGGGCTCTGATCTCACTGTCCCCGTGCTCTGGGGCTCTGATCACACTGTCCCTGCACTCTGCGGCTCTGAACTCACTGTCCCTGCACTCTGGGGCTCTGATCTCACTGTCCCTGCGCTATGGGGCTCTGATCTCACTGTCCCTGCACTCTGGGGCTCTGATCTCACTGTCCCTGCACTCTGGGGCTCTGATCTCACTGCCCCGGCACTCTGGGGCTCTGGTCGCACTGTCCCTGCACTCTGGGGCTCTGATCTCACTGTCCCTGCACTCTGGGGCCCTGATCTCACTGTCCCTACGCTCTGGGGCTCTGATCTCACTGTCCCTGTGCTCTGGGGGCTCTGATCTCACTGTCCCTGTGCTCTGGGGCTCTGATCTCACTGTCCCTGTGCTCTGGGGCTCTGATCACACTGTCCCCGTACTCTGGGGCTCTGATCTCACTGTCCCCCACACTCTGGGGGCTCTGATCTCACTGTTCCTGCACTCTGGGGCTCTGATCTCACTGTCCCTGTGCTCTGGGGCTCTGATCTCACAGTGCCTGTGCTCTGGGGCTCTGATCTCACTGTCCCTGTGCTCTGGAGCTCTGATCTCACTGTCCCTGTGCTTTGGGGCTCTGATCTCACTGTGCCTGCGCTCTGGGGCTCTTATCTCACTGTCCCTGTGCTCTGGGGCTCTGATCACACTGTCCCTGCGCTCTGGGGCTCTGCTCTCACTGTCCCTGTGCTATGGGGCTCTGATCACACTGTCCCTGTGTTCTGGGGCTCTGGTCCCACTGTGCCTGCGCTCTGGGGCTCTGATCTTACTGTCCCTGTGCTTTGGGGCTCTGACCTCACTGTGCCTGCGCTCTGGGGCTCTTATCTCACTGTCCCTGTGCTCTGGGGCTCTGATCACACTGTCCCTGCGCTCTGGGGCTCTGCTCTCACTGTCCCTGTGCTATGGGGCTCTGATCACACTGCCCCTGTGTTCTGGGGCTCTGGTCCCACTGTGCCTGCGCTCTGGGGCTCTGATCTCACTGCCCCTCTGCTCTGGGGCTCTGATCACACTGCCCTTGTGCTCTGGGGCTCTGGTCCCACTGTCCCTGCGCTCTTTGTCTCTGATCTCACTATCACTGCGCTCTGGGGCTCTGATCTCACTGTCCCTGCACTCTGGGGCTCTGATCGCACTGTCCCTGTGCTCTGGGGCTCTGCTCTCACTGTCCCTGCTCTCTGGGGCTCTGATCTCACTGTCCTTGCGCTCTGGGGCTCTGATCTCACTGCCTCTGTGCTCTGGGGCTCTGATCTCAATGTCCCTGCACTCTGGCGCTCTGATCTCACTGTACCTGTGCTCTGGGGCTCTGATCTCACTGTCCCTGCACTCTGGGGCTCTGATCTCACTGTCCCTGCACTCTGGGGCTCTGATCACACTGTCCCTGTGCTCTGGGCCTCTGCTCTCACTGTGTCTGCGCTCTGGGGCTCTGATCTCATTGTCCCTGTGCTCTGGGGCTCTGATCTCACTGTCCCTGCACTCTGGGGCTCTGATCTCACTGTACCTGTGCTCTGGGGCTCTGATCTCACTGTCCCTGTGCTCTGGGGCTCTGATCTCACTGCCCCTGCACTCTGGGGCTCTTATCTCACTGTCCCTGCGCTCTGGGGCTCTGATCTCACTGTCCCTGTGCTCTGGGGCTCTGACCTCACTGTCCCTGTGCTAAGAGGCTCTGATCTCACTGTCCCTCTGCTCTGGGGCTCTGATCTCACTGTCCTTCCGTTCTGGGGCTCTGATCTCACTGTCCCCGTGCTCTGTGGCTCTGATCACACTGTCCCTGCACTCTGCGGCTCTGAACTCACTGTCCCTGCACTCTGGGGCTCTGATCACACTGTCCCTGTGCTCTGGGGCTCTGACCTCACTGTCTCTGCACTCTGGCGCTCTGAGCTCATTGTCCTTGTGCTCTGGGGCTCTGATCTCACTGTCCCTATGCTCTGGGGCTCTGATCACACTGTCCCTGCGCTCTGGGGTGCTGATCGCACTTTACCTGCACTCTGGGGCTCTGATCTCACTGTCCCTGCGCTCTGGGGCTCTGACCTCACTGTCCCTGCACTCTGGGGCTCTGATCTCACTGTCCCTGCACTCTGGGGCTCTGATCTCACTGTCCCTGCACTCTGGGGCTCTGGTCGCACTGTCCCTGCACTCTGGGGCTCTGATCTCACTGTCCCTGCACTCTGGGGCCCTGATCTCACTGTCCCTGTGCTCTGGGGCTCTGATCACACTGTCCCTGTGCTCTGGGGCTCTGATCTCACTGTCCCTGTGCTCTGGGGCTCTGAGCACACTGTCCCTGCACTCTGGGGCTCTGATCTCACTGTCCCTGCACTCTGCGGCTCCGATCTCAGTGTTCCTGCACTCTGGGGCTCTGATCTCACTGCCCCTGTGCTCTGGGGCTCTGGTCTCACTGTGCCTGCGCTCTGGGGCTCTGATCTCACTGTCTCTGTGCTCTGGGGCGCTGATCTCATTGTCCCTGCGCTCTGGGGCTCTGATCTCACTGTCTCTGTGCTCTGGAGCTCTGATCTCACTGTCCATGTGCTCTGGGGCTCTGATCTCACTGCCTCTGTGCTCTGGGGCTCTGATCTCACTGTCCCTGTGCTCTGGGGCTCTGATCTCACTGTCCCTGCGCTCTGGGGCTCTGATCTCACTGTCCCTGCGCTCTGGGGCTCTGATCTCACTGTCCCTGCGCTCTGGGGCTCTGATCTCACTGTACCTGCGCTCTGGGGCTCTGATCTCACTGTCCCTGTGCTCTGGGGCTCTGATCTCACTGTACCTGCGCTCTGGGGCTCTGATCTCACTGTCCCTGTGCTTTGGGGCTCTGATATCACTGTGCCTGTGCTCTGGGGCTCTGATCTCATTGTCCCTGCGCTCTGGGGCTCTGATCCCAACGTCCCTGCGCTCTGGGGCTCTGATCACACTGTCCCTGTGCTTTGGGGCTCTGATATCACTGTCCCTGTGCTCTGGGGCTCTGATCACAGTGTCCCTGTGCTTTGTGGCTCTGATCTCTCTGTCCCTGCACTCTGGGGCTCTGACCTCACTGTCCCTGTGCTCTGGGGCTCTGATCTCACTGTCCCTGCGCCCTGCGGCTCTGATCTCACTGTCCCTGTGCTCTGGGGCTCTGATCTCACTGTCCCTGCACTCTGGGGCTCTGAACTCACTGTCCCTGCGCTGTGGGGCTCTGATCTTACTGACCCTGTGCTCTGGGTCTCTGATCTCACTATCACTGCGCTCTGGTTGCACTGTCGCTGTGCTCTGGGGCTCTGATCACACTCTCCCTGCACTCTGGGGCTCTGATCTCACTGCCCCTGCACTCTGGGGTCTGATCTCACTGTCCCTGCACTCGGGGGCTATGATCACACTGTCCCTGTGCTCTGGCGCTCTGATCTCACTGTACATGTGCTCTGGGGTTCTGATCTCACTGTCCCTGTGCTCTGGGGCTCTGATCTCACTGTCCCTGCACTCTGGGGCTCTGATCTCACTGCCCCTGCGCCTTGGGGCTCTGATCTCACTGTCCCTGTGCTCTGGGGCTCTGATCTCACTGTCCCTGCACTCTGGGGCTCTGATCTCACTGTCCCTGTGCTCTGGGGCTCTGATCTCACTGTCCCTGTGCTCTGGGGCTCTGCTCTCACTGTGCCTGTACTCTGGGGCTCTGATCTCACTGTCCCTGCACTCTGGGGCTCTGATTTCACTGATCCAACACTCTGGGGCTCTAATCTCACTGTCCCTGCGCTCTGGGGCTCTGCTCTCACTGTTCCTGTGCTCTGGGGTTCTGATCTCACCGATCCACCACTCTGGAGCTCTGATCTCACTGTCCCTGCGCTCTGGGGCTCTGCTGTCACTGTTCCTGTGCTCTGGGGCTCTGATCTCACCGATCCACCACTCTGGAGCTCTGATCTCACTGTCCCTGCGCTCTGGGGCTCTGATCTCACTGTCCCTGTGCTCTGGGGCTATGATCTCACTGTCCCTGCGCTCTGGGGCTCTGCTCTCGCTGTCCCTGTGCTCTGGGGCTCTGATCTCACTGTCCCTGTGCTATGGGGCTCTGATCACACTGCCCCTGTGTTCTGGGGCTCTGGTCCCACTCTGCCTGCGCTCTGGGGCTCTGGTCTTACTGTCCCTGTGCTCTGGGGCACTGATCACACTGCCCCTGCACTCTGGGGCTCTGATCTCACTGCCCCTCTGCTCTGGGGCTCTGATCAACTGCCCTTGTGCTCTGGGGCTCTGGTCCCACTGTCCCTGCGCTCTTTGTCTCTGATCTCACTATCACTGCGCTCTGGGGCTCTGATCTCACTGTCCCTGCACTCTGGGGCTCTGATCGCACTGTCCCTGTGCTCTGGGGGCTCTGCTCTCACTGTCCCTGCTCTCTGGGGCTCTGATCTCACTGTCCTTGCGCTCTGGGGCTCTGATCTCACTGCCTCTGTGCTCTGGGGCTCTGATCTCACTGTACCTGTGCTCTGGGGCTCTGATCTCACTGTCCCTGCACTCTGGGGCTCTGATCTCACTGTCCTGCACTCTGGGGCTCTGATCACACTGTCCTGTGCTCTGGGCCTCTGCTCTCACCTGTGTCTGCGCTCTGGGCTCTGATCTCATTGTCCCTGTGCTCTGGGGCTCTGATCTCACTGTCCCTGCACTCTAGGGCTCTGATCTCACTGTACCTGTGCTCTGGGGCTCTGATCTCACTGTCCCGTGCTCTGGGGCTCTGATCTCACTGTCCCTGCACTCTGGGGCTCTGATGTCACTGTCCCTGTGCTCTGGGGCTCTGATCTCACTGTCCCTGCACTCTGGGGCTCTTATCTCACTGTCCCTGCGCTCTGGGGCTCTGATCTCACTGTCCCTGTGCTCTGGGGCTCTGACCTCACTGTCCCTGTGCTAAGAGGCTCTGATCTCACTGTCCCTCTGCTCTGGGGCTCTGATCTCACTGTCCTTCCGTTCTGGGCTCTGATCTCACTGTCCCGTGCTCTGGGGCTCTGATCACACTGTCCCTGCACTCTGCGGCTCTGAACTCACTGTCCCTGCACTCTGGGGCTCTGATCTCACTGTCCCTGCGCTATGGGGCTCTGATCTCACTGTCCCTGCACTCTGGGGCTCTGATCTCACTGTCCCTGCACTCTGGGGCTCTGATCTCACTGCCCCGGCACTCTGGGGCTCTGGTCGCACTGTCCCTGCACTCTGGGGCTCTGATCTCACTGTCCCTGCACTCTGGGGCCCTGATCTCACTGTCCCTACGCTCTGGGGCTCTGATCTCACTGTCCCTGTGCTCTGGGGCTCTGATCTCACTGTCCCTGTGCTCTGGGGCTCTGATCTCACTGTCCCTGTGCTCTGGGGCTCTGATCACACTGTCCCCGTACTCTGGGGCTCTGATCTCACTGTCCCCACACTCTGGGGCTCTGATCTCACTGTTCCTGCACTCTGGGGCTCTGATCTCACTGTCCCTGTGCTCTGGGGCTCTGATCTCACAGTGCCTGGCTCTGGGGCTCTGATCTCACTGTCCCTGTGCTCTGGAGCTCTGATCTCACTGTCCCTGTGCTTTGGGGCTCTGATCTCACTGTGCCTGCGCTCTGGGGCTCTTATCTCACTGTCCCTGTGCTTGGGGCTCTGATCACACTGTCCCTGCGCTCTGGGGCTCTGCTCTCACTGTCCTGTGCTATGGGGCTCTGATCACACTGTCCCTGTGTTCTGGGGGCTCTGGTCCCACTGTGCCTGCGCTCTGGGGCTCTGATCTTACTGTCCCTGTGCTTTGGGGCTCTGACCTCACTGTGCCTGCGCTCTGGGGCTCTATCTCACTGTCCCTGTGCTCTGGGGCTCTGATCACACTGTCCCTGCGCTCTGGGGCTCTGCTCTCACTGTCCCTGTGCTATGGGGCTCTGATCACACTGCCCCTGTGTTCTGGGGCCTCTGGTCCCACTGTGCCTGCGCTCTGGGGCTCTGGTCTTACTGTCGCCTGTGCTCTGGGGCACTGATCACACTGCCCCTAGCACTCTGGGGCTCTGATCTCACTGCCCCTCTGCTCTGGGGCTCTGATCACACTGCCCTTGTGCTCTGGGGCTCTGGTCCCACTGTCCCTGCGCTCTTTGTCTCTGATCTCACTATCACTGCGCTCTGGGGCTCTGATCTCACTGTCCCTGCACTCTGGGGCTCTGATCGCACTGTCCCCTGTGCTCTGGGGCTCTGCTCTCACTGTCCTGCTCTCTGGGGCTCTGATCTCACTGTCCTTGCGCTCTGGGGCTCTGATCTCACTGCCTCTGTGCTCTGGGCTCTGATCTCAATGTCCTGCACTCTGGCGCTCTGATCTCACTGTACCTGTGCTCTGGGGCTCTGATCTCACTGTCCCTGCACTCTGGGGCTCTGATCTCACTGTCCCTGCACTCTGGGGCTCTGATCACACTGTCCCTGTGCTCTGGGCCTCTGCTCTCACTGTGTCTGCGCTCTGGGGCTCTGATCTCATTGTCCCTGTGCTCTGGGGCTCTGACTCACTGTCCTGCACTCTGGGCTCTGATCTCACTGTACCTGTGCTCTGGGCTCTGATCTCACTGTCCCTGTGCTCTGGGGCTCTGATCTCACTGCCCTGCACTCTGGGGCTCTTATCTCACTGTCCCTGCGCTCTGGGGCTCTGATCTCACTGTCCCTGTGCTCTGGGCTCTGACCTCACTGTCCCTGTGCTAAGAGGCTCTGATCTCACTGTCCCTCTGCTCTGGGGCTCTGATCTCACTGTCCTTCCGTTCTGGGCTCTGATCTCACTGTCCCCGTGCTCTGGGGCTCTGATCACACTGTCCCTGCACTCTGCGGCTCTGAACTCACTGTCCTGCACTCTGGGGCTCTGATCACACTGTCCCTGTGCTCTGGGGCTCTGATCTCACTGTCTCTGCACTCTGGCGCTCTGAGCTCATTGTCCTTGTGCTCTGGGGCTCTGATCTCACTGTCCCTATGCTCTGGGGCTCTGATCACACTGTCCTGCGCTCTGGGGTGCTGATCGCACTTTACCTGCACTCTGGGGCTCTGATCTCACTGTCCCTGCGCTCTGGGGCTCTGACCTCACCTGTCCTGCACTCTGGGGCTCTGATCTCACTGTCCCTGCACTCTGGGGCTCTGATCTCACTGTCCCTGCACTCTGGGGCTCTGGTCGCACTGTCCACTGCACTCTGGGGCTCTGATCTCACTGTCCCTGCACTCTGGGCCCTGATCTCACTGTCCCTGTGCTTGGGGCTCTGATCACACTGTCCCTGTGCTCTGGGGCTCTGATCTCACTGTCCCTGTGCTCTGGGGCTCTGAGCACACTGTCCATGCACTCTGGGGCTCTGATCTCACTGTCCCTGCACTCTGCGGCTCCGATCTCAGTGTTCCTGCACTCTGGGGCTCTGATCTCACTGCCCCTGTGCTCCTGGGGCTCTGGTCTCACTGTGCCTGCGCTCTGGGGCTCTGATCTCACTGTCTCTGTGCTCTGGGGCGCTGATCTCATTGTCCCTGCGCTCTGGGGCTCTGATCTCACTGTCTCTGTGCTCTGGAGCTCTGATCTCACTGTCCATGTGCTCTGGGGCTCTGATCTCACTGCCTCTGTGCTCTGGGGCTCTGATCTCACTGTCCCTGTGCTCTGGGGCTCTGATCTCACTGTCCCTGCGCTCTGGGGCTCTGATCTCACTGTCCCTGCGCTCTGGGGCTCTGATCTCACTGTCCCTGCGCTCTGGGCTCTGATCTCACTGTACCTGCGCTCTGGGGCTCTGATCTCACTGTCCCTGTGCTCTGGGGCTCTGATCTCACTGTACCTGCGCTCTGGGGCTCTGATCTCACTGTCCCTGTGCTTTGGGGCTCTGATATCACTGTGCCTGTGCTCTGGGGCTCTGATCTCATTGTCCCTGCGCTCTGGGGCTCTGATCCAACGTCCCTGCGCTCTGGGGCTCTGATCACACTGTCCCTGTGCTTTGGGGCTCTGATATCACTGTCCCTGTGCTCTGGGGCTCTGATCACAGTGTCCCTGTGCTTTGTGGCTCTGATCTCTCTGTCCCTGCACTCTGGGGCTCTGACCTCACTGTCCCTGTGCTCTGGGGCTCTGATCTCACTGTCCCTGCGCCCTGCGGCTCTGATCTCACTGTCCCTGTGCTCTGGGGCTCTGATCTCACTGTCCCTGCACTCTGGGCTCTGAACTCACTGTCCCTGCGCTGTGGGGCTCTGATCTTACTGACCCTGTGCTCTGGGTCTCTGATCTCACTATCACTGCGCTCTGGTTGCCTGTCGCTGTGCTCTGGGGCTCTGATCACACTCTCCCTGCACTCTGGGCTCTGATCTCACTGCCCCTGCACTCTGGGGTCTGATCTCACTGTCCCTGCACTCGGGGGCTATGATCACACTGTCCCTGTGCTCTGGCGCTCTGATCTCACTGTACATGTGCTCTGGGGTTCTGATCTCACTGTCCCTGTGCTCTGGGGCTCTGATCTCACTGTCCCTGCACTCTGGGGCTCTGATCTCACTGCCCCTGCGCCTTGGGGCTCTGATCTCACTGTCCCTGTGCTCTGGGGCTCTGATCTCACTGTCCCTGCACTCTGGGGCTCTGATCTCACTGTCCCTGTGCTCTGGGGCTCTGATCTCACTGTCCCTGTGCTCTGGGGCTCTGCTCTCACTGTGCCTGTACTCTGGGGCTCTGATCTCACTGTCCCTGCACTCTGGGGCTCTGATTTCACTGATCCAACACTCTGGGGCTCTAATCTCACTGTCCCTGCGCTCTGGGGCTCTGCTCTCACTGTTCCTGTGCTCTGGGGTTCTGATCTCACCGATCCACCACTCTGGAGCTCTGATCTCACTGTCCCTGCGCTCTGGGGCTCTGCTGTCACTGTTCCTGTGCTCTGGGGCTCTGATCTCACCGATCCACCACTCTGGAGCTCTGATCTCACTGTCCCTGCGCTCTGGGGCTCTGATCTCACTGTCCCTGTGCTCTGGGGCTATGATCTCACTGTCCCTGCGCTCTGGGGCTCTGCTCTCGCTGTCCCTGTGCTCTGGGGCTCTGATCTCACTGTCCCTGTGCTGTGGGGCTCTGATCTCACTGTCCCTGTGCATTGGGGCTCTGACCTCACTGTCCCTGCGCTCTGGGGCTCTGATCTCACTGTCCCTGCGCTCTGGGGCTCTGATCTCACTGTCCCTGCGCTCTGGGGCTCTGATCTCAGTGTCCCTGCGCTCTGGGGCTCTGATCTCACTGTCCCTGCGCTCTGGGGCTCTGACCTCACTGTACCTGCGCTCTGGGGCTCTGATCTCACTGTCCCTGTGCTCTGGGGCTCTGATCTCACTGTCCATGCGCTGTGAGGCTCTGATCTCACTGTCCCTGTGCTTTGGGGCTCTGATATCACTGTGCCTGTGCGCTGGGGCTCTGATCTCATTGTCCCTGCGCTCTGGGGCTCTGATCTCACTGTCCCTGCACTCTGGGGCTCTGATTTCACTGTCCCTGTGCTCTGGGGCTCTGATCACACTGTCCCTGCCCTCTGGGGCTCTGACCTCACTGTCCCTGCACTCTGGGGCTCTGATCTCACTGTTCCTGCACTCTGGGGCCCTGCTCTCACTGTCCCTGTGCTCTGGGTCTCTGATCTCACTGTGCCTGCGCTCTGGGGCTCTGATCTCACTGTCCCTGTGCTCTGGACGTCTGATCTCACTGTCCCTGTGCTCTGGGGCTCTGATCTCACTGTGCCTGCGCTCTGGGGCTCTGATCTCACTGTTCCTGTGCTCTGTTGCTCTGATCAGACTGTCGCTGCGCTCTGGGGCTCTGCTCTCACTGTCCCTGTGCTCTGGGGCTCTGATCTCACTGTCCCTGTGCTCTGGGGTTCTGGTCTCACTGCCCCTGTGCTCTGGGGCTCTGATCACACTGTCCCTGTGCTCTGGGGCTCTGGTCCCACTGTCCCTGCGCTCTGGGGCTCTGATCTCACTGTCCCTTTGCTCTGGGGCTCTGATCTCACTGTCCCTGCACTCTGGGGCTCTGATCTCAATGTCCCTGCACTCTGGGGCTCTGATCTCACTGTACCTGTCCTCTGGGACTCTGATCTCACTGTCCCTGTGCTCTGGGGCTCTGATCACACTGTCCCTGCACTCTGGGGCTCTGATCTCAATGTCCCTGCACTCTGGGGCTCTGATCTCACTGTACCTGTGCTCTGGGGCTCTGATCTCACTGTCCCTGTGCTCTGGGGCTCTGATCTCACTGTGCTCTGGGGCTCTGATCTCACTGTCCCTGCTCTCTGGGGCTCTGATCTCACTGTCCCTGCGCTCTGGGGCTCTGATCTCACTGTCCCTGCGCTCTGGGGCTCTGATCTCACTGCCTCTGTGCTCTGGGGCTCTGATCACACTGTCCCTGCGCTCTGGGGTGCTGATCGCACTTTACCTGCACTCTGGGGCTCTGATCTCACTGTCCCTGCGCTCTGGGGCTCTGACCTCACTGTCCCTGCACTCTGGGGCTCTGATCTCACTGTCCCTGCACTCTGGGGCTCTGATCTCACTGTCCCTGCACTCTGGGGCTCTGGTCGCACTGTCCCTGCACTCTGGGGCTCTGATCTCACTGTCCCTGCACTCTGGGGCCCTGATCTCACTGTCCCTGTGCTCTGGGGCTCTGATCACACTGTCCCTGTGCTCTGGGGCTCTGATCTCACTGTCCCTGTGCTCTGGGGCTCTGAGCACACTGTCCCTGCACTCTGGGGCTCTGATCTCACTGTCCCTGCACTCTGCGGCTCCGATCTCAGTGTTCCTGCACTCTGGGGCTCTGATCTCACTGCCCCTGTGCTCTGGGGCTCTGGTCTCACTGTGCCTGCGCTCTGGGGCTCTGATCTCACTGTCTCTGTGCTCTGGGGCGCTGATCTCATTGTCCCTGCGCTCTGGGGCTCTGATCTCACTGTCTCTGTGCTCTGGAGCTCTGATCTCACTGTCCATGTGCTCTGGGGCTCTGATCTCACTGCCTCTGTGCTCTGGGGCTCTGATCTCACTGTCCCTGTGCTCTGGGGCTCTGATCTCACTGTCCCTGCGCTCTGGGGCTCTGATCTCACTGTCCCTGCGCTCTGGGGCTCTGATCTCACTGTCCCTGCGCTCTGGGGCTCTGATCTCACTGTACCTGCGCTCTGGGGCTCTGATCTCACTGTCCCTGTGCTCTGGGGCTCTGATCTCACTGTACCTGCGCTCTGGGGCTCTGATCTCACTGTCCCTGTGCTTTGGGGCTCTGATATCACTGTGCCTGTGCTCTGGGGCTCTGATCTCATTGTCCCTGCGCTCTGGGGCTCTGATCCCAACGTCCCTGCGCTCTGGGGCTCTGATCACACTGTCCCTGTGCTTTGGGGCTCTGATATCACTGTCCCTGTGCTCTGGGGCTCTGATCACAGTGTCCCTGTGCTTTGTGGCTCTGATCTCTCTGTCCCTGCACTCTGGGGCTCTGACCTCACTGTCCCTGTGCTCTGGGGCTCTGATCTCACTGTCCCTGCGCCCTGCGGCTCTGATCTCACTGTCCCTGTGCTCTGGGGCTCTGATCTCACTGTCCCTGCACTCTGGGGCTCTGAACTCACTGTCCCTGCGCTGTGGGGCTCTGATCTTACTGACCCTGTGCTCTGGGTCTCTGATCTCACTATCACTGCGCTCTGGTTGCACTGTCGCTGTGCTCTGGGGCTCTGATCACACTCTCCCTGCACTCTGGGGCTCTGATCTCACTGCCCCTGCACTCTGGGGTCTGATCTCACTGTCCCTGCACTCGGGGGCTATGATCACACTGTCCCTGTGCTCTGGCGCTCTGATCTCACTGTACATGTGCTCTGGGGTTCTGATCTCACTGTCCCTGTGCTCTGGGGCTCTGATCTCACTGTCCCTGCACTCTGGGGCTCTGATCTCACTGCCCCTGCGCCTTGGGGCTCTGATCTCACTGTCCCTGTGCTCTGGGGCTCTGATCTCACTGTCCCTGCACTCTGGGGCTCTGATCTCACTGTCCCTGTGCTCTGGGGCTCTGATCTCACTGTCCCTGTGCTCTGGGGCTCTGCTCTCACTGTGCCTGTACTCTGGGGCTCTGATCTCACTGTCCCTGCACTCTGGGGCTCTGATTTCACTGATCCAACACTCTGGGGCTCTAATCTCACTGTCCCTGCGCTCTGGGGCTCTGCTCTCACTGTTCCTGTGCTCTGGGGTTCTGATCTCACCGATCCACCACTCTGGAGCTCTGATCTCACTGTCCCTGCGCTCTGGGGCTCTGCTGTCACTGTTCCTGTGCTCTGGGGCTCTGATCTCACCGATCCACCACTCTGGAGCTCTGATCTCACTGTCCCTGCGCTCTGGGGCTCTGATCTCACTGTCCCTGTGCTCTGGGGCTATGATCTCACTGTCCCTGCGCTCTGGGGCTCTGCTCTCGCTGTCCCTGTGCTCTGGGGCTCTGATCTCACTGTCCCTGTGCTGTGGGGCTCTGATCTCACTGTCCCTGTGCATTGGGGCTCTGACCTCACTGTCCCTGCGCTCTGGGGCTCTGATCTCACTGTCCCTGCGCTCTGGGGCTCTGATCTCACTGTCCCTGCGCTCTGGGGCTCTGATCTCAGTGTCCCTGCGCTCTGGGGCTCTGATCTCACTGTCCCTGCGCTCTGGGGCTCTGACCTCACTGTACCTGCGCTCTGGGGCTCTGATCTCACTGTCCCTGTGCTCTGGGGCTCTGATCTCACTGTCCATGCGCTGTGAGGCTCTGATCTCACTGTCCCTGTGCTTTGGGGCTCTGATATCACTGTGCCTGTGCGCTGGGGCTCTGATCTCATTGTCCCTGCGCTCTGGGGCTCTGATCTCACTGTCCCTGCACTCTGGGGCTCTGATTTCACTGTCCCTGTGCTCTGGGGCTCTGATCACACTGTCCCTGCCCTCTGGGGCTCTGACCTCACTGTCCCTGCACTCTGGGGCTCTGATCTCACTGTTCCTGCACTCTGGGGCCCTGCTCTCACTGTCCCTGTGCTCTGGGTCTCTGATCTCACTGTGCCTGCGCTCTGGGGCTCTGATCTCACTGTCCCTGTGCTCTGGACGTCTGATCTCACTGTCCCTGTGCTCTGGGGCTCTGATCTCACTGTGCCTGCGCTCTGGGGCTCTGATCTCACTGTTCCTGTGCTCTGTTGCTCTGATCAGACTGTCGCTGCGCTCTGGGGCTCTGCTCTCACTGTCCCTGTGCTCTGGGGCTCTGATCTCACTGTCCCTGTGCTCTGGGGTTCTGGTCTCACTGCCCCTGTGCTCTGGGGCTCTGATCACACTGTCCCTGTGCTCTGGGGCTCTGGTCCCACTGTCCCTGCGCTCTGGGGCTCTGATCTCACTGTCCCTTTGCTCTGGGGCTCTGATCTCACTGTCCCTGCACTCTGGGGCTCTGATCTCAATGTCCCTGCACTCTGGGGCTCTGATCTCACTGTACCTGTCCTCTGGGACTCTGATCTCACTGTCCCTGTGCTCTGGGGCTCTGATCACACTGTCCCTGCACTCTGGGGCTCTGATCTCAATGTCCCTGCACTCTGGGGCTCTGATCTCACTGTACCTGTGCTCTGGGGCTCTGATCTCACTGTCCCTGTGCTCTGGGGCTCTGATCTCACTGTGCTCTGGGGCTCTGATCTCACTGTCCCTGCTCTCTGGGGCTCTGATCTCACTGTCCCTGCGCTCTGGGGCTCTGATCTCACTGTCCCTGCGCTCTGGGGCTCTGATCTCACTGCCTCTGTGCTCTGGGGCTCTGATCTCACTGTGCTCTGGGGCTCTGATCTCACTGTCCCTGCTCTCTGGGGCTCTGATCTCACTGTCCCTGCGCTCTGGGGCTCTGATCTCACTGTCCCTGCGCTCTGGGGCTCTGATCTCACTGTACCTGCGCTCTGGGGCTCTGATCTCACTGTCCCTGCGCTCTGGGGCTCTGATCTCACTGCCTCTGTGCTCTGGGGCTCTGATCTCACTGTGCTCTGGGGCTCTGATCTCACTGTCCCTGCTCTCTGGGGCTCTGATCTCACTGTCCCTGCGCTCTGGGGCTCTGATCTCACTGTCCCTGCGCTCTGGGGCTCTGATCTCACTGTACCTGCGCTCTGGGGCTCTGATCTCACTGTCCCTGTGCTCTGGGGCTCTGATCTCACTGTACCTGCGCTCTGGGGCTCTGATCTCACTGTCCCTGTGCTTTGGGGCTCTGATATCACTGTGCCTGTGCGCTGGGGCTCTGATCTCATTGTCCCTGCGCTCTGGGGCTCTGATCTCACTGTCCCTTCACTCTGGGGCTCTGATTTCACTGTCCCTGTGCTCTGGGGCTCTGATCACACTGTCCCTGCCCTCTGGGGCTCTGACCTCACTGTCCCTGCACTCTGGGGCTCTGATCTCACTGTTCCTGCACTCTGGGGCCCTGCTCTCACTGTCCCTGTGCTCTGGGTCTCTGATCTCACTGTGCCTGCGCTCTGGGGCTCTGATCTCACTGTCCCTGTGCTCTGGACGTCTGATCTCACTGTCCCTGTGCTCTGGGGCTCTGATCTCACTGTGCCTGCGCTCTGGGGCTCTGATCTCACTGTTCCTGTGCTCTGTTGCTCTGATCAGACTGTCGCTGCGCTCTGGGGCTCTGCTCTCACTGTCCCTGTGCTCTGGGGCTCTGATCTCACTGTCCCTGTGCTCTGGGGTTCTGGTCTCACTGCCCCTGTGCTCTGGGGCTCTGATCACACTGTCCCTGTGCTCTGGGGCTCTGGTCCCACTGTCCCTGCGCTCTGGGGCTCTGATCTCACTGTCCCTTTGCTCTGGGGCTCTGATCACACTCTCCCTGCGCTCTGGGTCTCTCACCTCACTATCACTGCGCTCTGGGGCTCTGATCGCACTGTTGCTGTGCTCTGGGGCTCTGATCACACTGTCCCTGCACTCTGGGGCTCTGATCACACTGTTCCTGTGCTCTGTGGCTCTGATCTCATTGTCCCTGTACTGTGGGGCTCTGATCTCACTGTCCCTGCACTCTGGGGCTCTGATCTCAATGTCCCTGCACTCTGGGGCTCTGATCTCACTGTACCTGTGCTCTGGGACTCTGATCTCACTGTCCCTGTGCTCTGGGGCTCTGATCACACTGTCCCTGCACTCTGGGGCTCTGATCTCAATGTCCCTGCACTCTGGGGCTCTGATCTCACTGTACCTGTGCTCTGGGGCTCTGATCTCACTGTCCCTGTGCTCTGGGGCTCTGATCTCATTGTCCCTGTGCAGTGGGGCTCTGATCTCACTGTCACTGCGCTCTGGGGCTCTGATCTCAATGTCCCTGCACTCTGGGGCTCTGATCTCACTGTACCTGTGCTCTGGGGCTCTGATCTCACTGTCCCTGTGCTCTGGGGCTCTGATCTCATTGTCCCTTTGCTGTGGGGCTCTGATCTCACTGTCCCTGCACTCTGGGGCTCTGACCTCAATGTCCCTGCGCTCTGGGGCGCTGATCTCACTGCCCCTGTGCTCTGGGGCTCTGATCTCACTGTCTCTGTGCTCTGGAGCTCTGATCTCACTGTCCATGTGCTCTGGGGCTCTGATCTCACTGCCTCTGTGCTCTGGGGCTCTGATCTCACTGTGCTCTGGGGCTCTGATCTCACTGTCCCTGCTCTCTGGGGCTCTGATCTCACTGTCCCTGCGCTCTGGGGCTCTGATCTCACTGTCCCTGCGCTCTGGGGCTCTGATCTCACTGTACCTGCGCTCTGGGGCTCTGATCTCACTGTCCCTGTGCTCTGGGGCTCTGATCTCACTGTATCTGCGCTCTGGGGCTCTGATCTCACTGTCCCTGTGCTTTGGGGCACTGATATCACTGTGCCTGCGCTGTGGGGCTCTGATCTCATTGTCCCTGCGCTCTGGGGCTCTGAGCCCAACGCCCCTGCGCTCTGGGGCTCTGATCACACTGTCCCTGTGCTTTGGGGCTCTGATATCACTGTCCCTGTGCTCTGGGGCTCTGATCACACTGTCCCTGTGCTTTGGGGCTCTGATCTCACTGTCCCTGCACTCTGGGGCTCTGATCTCACTGTCCCTGTGCTCTGGACGTCTGATCTCACTGTCCCTGTGCTCTGGGGCTCTGATCTCACTGTGCCTGCGCTCTGTTGCTCTGATCAGACTGTCGCTGCGCTCTGGGGCTCTGCTCTCACTGTCCCTGTGCTCTGGGGCTCTGATCTCACTGTCCCTGTGCTCTGGGGTTCTGGTCTCACTGCCCCTGTGCTCTGGGGCTCTGATCACACTGTCCCTGTGCTCTGGGGCTCTGGTCCCACTGTCCCTGCGCTCTGGGGCTCTGATCTCACTGTCCCTGTGCTCTGGGGCTCTGATCACACTCTCCCTGCACTCTGGGTCTCTCACCTCACTATCACTGCGCTCTGGGGCTCTGATCGCACTGTTGCTGTGCTCTGGGGCTCTGATCGCACTGTCCCTGCACTCTGGGGCTCTGATCACACTGTTCCTGTGCTCTGGGGCTCTGATCTCATTGTCCCTGTGCTGTGGGGCTCTGATCTCACTGTCCCTGCACTCTGGGGCTCTGATCTCAATGTCCCTGCACTCTGGGGCTCTGATCTCACTGTACCTGTGCTCTGGGGCTCTGATCTCACTGTCCCTGTGCTCTGGGGCTCGGATCTCATTGTCCCTGTGCTGTGGGGCTCTGATCTCACTGTCACTGCGCTCTGGGGCTCTGATCTCAATGTCCCTGCACTCTGGGGCTCTGATCGCACTGTCCCTGTGCTATGGGGCTCTGCTCTCACTGTACCTGCGCTCTGGGGCTCTGATCTCACTGTCCTTGCGCTCTGGGGCGCTGATCTCACTGCCCCTGTGCTCTGGGGCTCTGATCTCAATGTCCCTGCACTCTGGCGCTCTGATCTCACTGTACCTGTGCTCTGGGGCTCTGATCTCACTGTCCCTGTGCTCTGGGGCTCTGACCTCACTGTCACTGCGCTCTGGGGCTCTGATCTCAATGTCCCTGCACTCTGGGGCTCTGATCTCACTGTACTGTGCTCTGGGGCTCTGATCTCACTGTCCCTGTGCTCTGGGGCTCTGATCGCAGTGTCCCTGCACTCTGGGGCTCTGATGTCACTGTCCCTGCGCTCTGGGGCTCTGATCTCACTGTCCCTGCACTCTGGGGCTCTGGTCGCACTGTCCCTGCACTCTGGGGCTCTGATCTCACTGTCCCTGCACTCTGGGGCCCTGATCTGACTGTCCCTGTGCTCTGGGGCTCTGATCACACTGTCCCTGTGCTCTGGGGTTCTGATCTCACTGTCCCTGCGCTCTGGGGCTCCGATCTCAGTGTTCCTGCACTCTGGGGCTCTGATCTCACTGTCCCTGTGCTCTGGGGCTCTGATCTCACTGTGCCTGCGCTCTGGGGCTCTGATCTCACTGTCCCTGCGCTCTGGGGCGCTGATCTCACTGTCCCTGCGCTCTGGGGCTCTGATCTCACTGTCTCTGTGCTCTGGAGCTCTGATCTCAGTGTCCATGTGCTATGGGGCTCTGATCTCACTGCCTCTGTGCTCTGGGGCTCTGATCTCAGTGTCCCTGCGCTCTGGGGCTCTGATCTCACTGTCCCTGTGCTCTGGGGCTCTGATCTCACTGTGCCTGCGCTCTGGGGCTCTGATCTCACTGTCCCTGCGCTCTGGGGCGCTGATCTCACTGTCCCTGCGCTCTGGGGCTCTGATCTCACTGTCTCTGTGCTCTGGAGCTCTGATCTCACTGTCCATGTGCTCTGGGGCTCTGATCTCACTGCCTCTGTGCTCTGGGGCTCTGATCTCACTGTGCTCTGGGGCTCTGATCTCACTGTCCCTGCTCTCTGGGGCTCTGATCTCACTGTCCCTGCGCTCTGGGGCTCTGATCTCACTGTCCCTGCGCTCTGGGGCTCTGATCTCACTGTACCTGCGCTCTGGGGCTCTGATCTCACTGTCCCTGTGCTCTGGGGCTCTGATCTCACTGTACCTGCGCTCTGGGGCTCTGATCTCACTGTCCCTGTGCTTTGGGGCTCTGATATCACTGTGCCTGCGCTCTGGGGCTCTGATCTCATTGTCCCTGCACTCTGGGGCTCTGAGCCCAACGTCCCTGCGCTCTGGGGCTCTGATCACACTGTCCCTGTGCTTTGGGGCTCTGATATCACTGTCCCTGTGCTCTGGGGCTCTGATCACACTGTCCCTGTGCTTTGGGGCTCTGATCTCACTGTCCCTGCACTCTGGGGCTCTGACCTCACTGTCCCTGTGCTCTGGGGCTCTGATCTCACTGTCCCTGCGCCCTGGGGCTCTGATCTCACTGTCCCTGTGCTCGGGGGCTCTGATCTCACTGTCCCTGCACTCTGGGGCTCTGAACTCACTGTCCCTGAGCTCTGGGGCTCTGCTCTCACTGTTCCTGTGCTCTGGGGCTCTGATCTCACCGATCCACCACTCTGGAGCTCTGATCTCACTGTCCCTGCGCTCTGGGGCTCTGCTGTCACTGTTCCTGTGCTCTGGGGCTCTGATCTCACCGATCCACCACTCTGGAGCTCTGATCTCTCTGTCCCTGTGCTCTGGGGCTCTGATCTCACTGTCCCTGTGCTCTGGGGCTCTGATCTCACTGTCCCTGCGCTCTGGGGCTCTGCTCTCGCTGTCCCTGTGCTCTGGGGCTCTGATCTCACTGTCCCTGTGCTGTGGGGCTCTGATCTCACTGTCCCTGTGCATTGGGGCTCTGATCTCACTGTGCCTGTGCGCTGGGGCTCTGATCTCATTGTCCATGCGCTCTGGGGCTCTGATCTCACTGTCCCTGCACTCTGGGGCTCTGCTCTCGCTGTCCCTGTGCTCTGGGGCTCTGATCTCACTGTCCCTGTGCTGTGGGGCTCTGATCTCACTGTCCCTGTGCTGTGGGGCTCTGATCTCACTGTCCCTGTGCATTGGGGCTCTGATCTCACTGTGCCTGTGCGCTGGGGCTCTGATCTCATTGTCCATGCGCTCTGGGGCTCTGATCTCACTGTCCCTGCACTCTGGGGCTCTGATTTCACTGTCCCTGTGCTCTGGGGCTCTGATCTCACTGTCCCTGTGCTCTGGGGCTCTGATCACACTGTGCCTGCGCTCTGGGGCTCTAATCTCACTGTCCCTGTGCTCTGGACCTCTGATCTCACTGTCCCTGTGCTCTGGGGCTCTGATCTCACTGTGCGTGCGCTGTGGGGCTCTGATCTCACTGTTCCTGTGCTCTGTTGCTCTGATCTCACTGTTCCTGTGCTCTGGGGCTCTGATCAGACTGTCGCTGCGCTCTGGGGCTCTGATCTCACTGTCCCTGTGCTCTGGGGCTCTGATCTCACTGTGCCTGTGCTCTGGGGCTCTGATCTCACTGTCCCTGTGCTCTGGGGCTCTGATCTCACTGCCCCTGTGCTCTGGGGCTCTGATCACACTGTCCCTGTGCTCTGGGGCTCTGGTCCCACTGTCCCTGCGCTCTGGGGCTCTGATCTCAATGTCCCTGCACTCTGGGGCTCTGATCTCACTGTACCTGTGCTCTGGGGCTCTGATCTCACTGTCCCTGTGCTCTGGGGCTCTGATTTCACTGTTTCTGTGCTCTGGGGCTCTGATCACACTCTCCCTGCGCTCTGGGTCTCTGATCTTACTATCACTGCGCTCTGGGGCTCTGATCGCACTGTTGCTGTGCTCTGGGGCTCTGATCACACTGTCCCTGAACTCTGGGGCTCTGATCTCACTGTCCCTGCACTCTGGGGCTCTGATCTCACTGTCCCTGCACTCTGGGGCTCTGATCGCACTGTCCCTGTGCTATGGGGCTCTGCTCTCACTGTCCCTGCGCTCTGGGGCTCTGATCTCACTGTCCTTGCGCTCTGGGGCGCTGATCTCGCTGCCCCTGTGCTCTGGGGCTCTGATCTCAATGTCCCTGCACTCTGGCGCTCTGATCTCACTGTACCTGTGCTCTGGGGCTCTGATCTCACTGTCACTGTGCTCTGGGGCTCTGATCTCACTGTCACTGCGCTCTGGGGCTCTGATCTCAATGTCCCTGCACTCTGGGGCTCTGATCTCACTGTACCTGTGCTCTGGGGCTCTGATCTCACTGTCCCTGTGCTCTATGGCTCTGATCTCAGTGTCCCTGCACTCTGGGGCTCTGATGTCACTGTCCCTGCGCTCTGGGGCTCTGATCTCACTGTCCCTGTGCTCCATGGCTCTAATCTCACTGTCCCTGCACTCTGGGGCTCTGATCTCACTCTCCCTGCGCTTTGGGTCTCTGATCTCAATGTCCCTGCACTCTGGGGCTCTGATCTCAATGTCCCTGCGCTCTGGTGCTCTGATCACACTGTCCTTGCGCTCTGGGGCTCTGATCACACTGTCCCTGTGCTTTGGGGCTCTGATATCACTGTCCCTGTGTTCTGGGGCTCTGATCTCACTGTCCCTGCGTTCTGGGGCTCTGACCTCACTGTCCCTCTGCTCTGGGGCTCTGATCTCAATGTCCCTGCAATCTGGGGCTCTGATTTCACTGTCCCTGCGCTCTGAGGCTCTGATGTCACTGTCCCTGTGCTCTGGGGCTCTGATCTCACTGTACCTGCGTTCTGGGGCTCTGATCTCACTGTCCCTGTGCTCTGGGGCTCTGATCTCAATGTCCCTGTGCTCTGGGGCTCTGATCTCACTGTCCATGCGCTGTGAGGCTCTGATCTCACTGTCCCTGTGCTTTGGGGCTCTGATATCACTGTGACTGTGCGCTGGGGCTCTGATCTCATTGTCCCTGTGCTCTGGGGCTCTGATCTCACTGTCCCTGCACTCTGGGGCTCTGATTTCACTGTCCCTGTGCTCTGGGGCTCTGATCTCACTGTCCCTGTGCTCTGGGGCTCTGATCACACTGTCCCTGCCCTCTGGGGCTCTGACCTCACTGTCCCTGCACTCTGGGGCTCTGATCTCACTGTTCCTGCACTCTGGGGCCCTGATCTCAATGTCCCTGCACTCTAGCGCTCTGATCTCACTGTACCTGTGCTCTGGGGCTCTGATCTCACTGTCCCTGTGCTCTGGGGCTCTGATCTCACTGTCCCTGTGCTCTGGGGCTCTGATCTCACTGTCCCTGTGCTCTGGGGCTCTGATCTCACTGTTCCTGCACTCTGGGACTCTGATGTCACTATCCCTGCACTCTGGGGCCCTG
The DNA here is from genome assembly GCF_052327205.1 of Somniosus microcephalus. Classification (NCBI taxonomy): domain Eukaryota; kingdom Metazoa; phylum Chordata; class Chondrichthyes; order Squaliformes; family Somniosidae; genus Somniosus; species Somniosus microcephalus. Next base: position 196,372,721 of record NC_140998.1, read on the forward strand.
CTGTCACTGTTCCTGTGCTCTGGGGCTCTGACCTCACTGTCCCTGTGCTCTGGGGCTCTGATCACATTGACCCTGTGCTCTCCCTGTCCCTGTGCTCTGTTGCTCTGATCTCACTGTCTCTGCGCTCTGGGGCTTTGATCTCACTCACCCTGCACTCTGGGGCTCTTATCTCACTGTCTCTGTGCTCTGGGGCTCTGATCTCACTGTCCCTGCACTCCGGGGCTCTGATCACATTGTCCCTGTGCTCCGGGGCGCTGATCTCACTGTCCCTGCGCTCTGGGGCTCTGATCTCACTGCCCCTGTGCTCTGGGGCTCTGATCTCACTGTCCCTGCACTCTGGGGCTCTGAACTCACTGTCCCTGCACTCTGGGGCTCTGATCTCACTGTCCCTGTGCTCTGGGGCTCTGATCTCACTGTCCCTGCACTCTGGGGCTCTGATCTCACTGTCCCTGCACTCTGGGGCTCTGATCTCACTGTCCGTGCACTCTGGGGCTCTGATCACACTGTCCATGCGCTGTGAGGCTCTGATCTCACTGTCCCTGTGCTTTGGGGCTCTGATATCACTGTGCATGTGCTCTGGGGCTCTGATCTCACTGTACCTGCGCTCTGGGGCTCTGATCACACTGTCCCTGCGCCCTGGGGCTCTGATCTCACTGTCCCTGTGCTCTGGGGCTCTGATCTCACTGTCCCTGCACTCTGGGGCTCTGATCTCACTGTCCCTGTGCTCTGGGGCTCTGATCTCACTGTCCCTGTGCTCTGGGGCTCTGCTCTCACTGTCCCTGTGCTCTGGGGCTCTGATCTCACTGTCCCTGCACTCCGGGGCTCTGATCTCACTGATCCAACACTCTGGGGCTCTAATCTCACTGTCCCTGCGCTCTGGGGCTCTGCTCTCACTGTTCCTGTGCTCTGGGGCTCTGATCTCACCGATCCACCACTCTGGAGCTCTGATCTCACTGTCCCTGTGCTCTGGGGCTCTGCTGTCACTGTTCCTGTGCTCTGGGGCTCTGATCTCACCGATCCACCACTCTGGAGCTCTGATCTCACTGTCCCTGCGCTCTGGGGCTCTGATCTCACTGTCTCTGTGCTCTGGGGCTCTGATCTCACTGTCCCTGCGCTCTGGGGCTCTGCTCTCGCTGTCGCTGCTTTCTGGGGCTCTGATCTCACTGTCCCTGTGCTCTGGGGCTCTGATCACACTGTCCCTGTGCTCTGGGGCTCTGATCTCACTGTCCCTGTGCTCTGGGGCTCTGATCTCACTGTCCCTGTGCTCTGAGGTTCTGATCTCACTGATCCACCACTCTCCTTTCCATTTCAGGTCTGCTCTCGACACCAAATCTTCTACAGCTACCTCAGCAAAGCCAAGGAGGAATCCTGCAGGCCCAACCCCGCCTGGGGCTCGCTGCACAGGTCAGTCAATCTGCTACATCCCAGGCCGTAGACAGTCACCACCCACCGATAGTTAAAGGGCAGAATTACCTTCAATCTCCTCAATCGGAGCCTGTGTTAGTCTCTACACACACTCAGTGCCCGTGTTAGTCTCTACACACACTCAGTGCCTGTGTTAGTCTCTACACACACTCAGTGCCTGTGTTAGTCTCTACACACACTCAGTGCCTGTGTTGGTCTCTACACACACTCAGTGCCTGTTAGTCTCTACACACACTCAGTGCCTGTGTTAGTCTCTACACACACTCAGTGCCTGTGTTAGTCTCTGCACACACTCAGTGCCTGTGTTAGTCTCTACACACACTCAGTGCCTGTGTTAGTCTCTACACACACTCAGTGCCTGTGTTAGTCTCTACACACACTCAGTGCCTGTGTTAGTCTCTACACACACTCAGTGCCTGTCTTAGTCTCTACACACACTCAGTGCCTGTGTTAGTCTCTACACACACTCAGTGCCTGTGTTAGTCTCTACACACACTCTGTGCCTGTGTTAGTCTCTACACACACTCTGTGCCTGTGTTAGTCTCTACACACACTCAGTACCTGTGTTAGTCTCTAAACACACTCAGTGCCTGTGTTAGTGATGGGCCTTCAATAACCACAAAACTAGAAGTTATAGACTTAAACAAGTTGGCTTTTAATCACTAAGATCAGAGCTAACATCTCAACACGCCGACTGGTTCACAGGAATGAGTCATACAGATCCTGGGATCTTTATGTAAGAGAAGTCAGGGGCGGAGCCAAGAGCCAAGACCTGGAACCTCCCAGGTTAGTCGGGAAAGAGGAAGTGAAACTATACACAGTGGGGGAGGGTAATATACATGAGTGCAAAACGAATACAGGATCAAGACAAACAGATTTCATTACATTCACCCCTTCTATAGATTTAGTCCATCGGGGTGATGTTTCTTAAAAGTTGGTATAAGTGAGTCTGTCAGGAGGTTTTGCAGTTCTCAGTGATCGGCGCAAAGCCGGTTAGGGTGCCTCCAGGGGAGTGGATTCTGGTTCCTCCGCTGTCCGGGCCTCCGCAGTGTCTTCCAGGTTATCTGCAGTGTCCTCCAGGTTAAAGTTGGGTATTGATACCTCTGGGCGTCCTGTCTCTTTGTAGTGTAGGTCTTCATCGGGTAGTCTCCCATCGTTCTCTCCGCTCCCCGAGGGAGCGAGGTCTTTTATGGAAACAGTGTCCTCTCGCCCGTCAGAGTATTCGATATAGGCGTACTGAGGGTTTGCATGGAGGAGCTGTACCTTTTCCACAAGGGGGTCCGTTTTATGGCCTCTCACGTGCTTCCGTAATAGTACTGTCCCCGGAGACGTCAGCTACGCGGGTAGAGATATGCCCGAGGTGGATTTCCGGGGGGAAACGAACATCTTTTCGTGAGGGGTAGCGTTAGTGGCTGTACATAACAGAGACCTTATGGAGTGGAGCACGTCTGGGAGGACTTCCTGCCAGCGGGAGGTCGGAAGGCCTTTTGACTTTAAGGCTAACGTGACAGCCTTCCAAACAGTAGCATTCTCCCTTTCCACTTGCCCATTACCCCGGGGCTCGTAGCTAGTGGTTCTGCTGGTGGTTATCCCCTTCGAGAGCAAGAACTGGCGCAGCTCGTCACTCATGAATGACGTCCCCCTATCGCTGTGTATGTAGTTCGGCATGCCAAACATGCAGAATAGATTACAGAGACACTTGATGACCGTGGCACTGGTCATGTCTGGGCAGGGAATGGCGAAGGGGAAGCGGGAATATTCATCAATGATCTTGAGGAAGTATACGTTACGGTCGGCAGAGGGAAGGGATCCCTTGAAGTCCAGACTTAGGCGCTCGAATGGCCGTGTGGCTTTGATAAGGTGTGCACGGTCAGGCCTGTAGAAACGAGGCTTGCATTCCGCACAGATGCGGCAGGCTCTGGTCATTGCCCTGACCTCCTCGATGGAGAGGGGCAGATTGCGGGACTTTATAAAATGGTATAGTCGGGTGACCCCTGGGTGACAGAGGTCGTTGTGGAGACCTTGTAATTTGTCCGTATGAATGCTGGCACACATTCCCCGCGATAGGGCGTCTGGGGGTTCATTAAGGGCTCCCGGCCTGTACATAATATCATAGTCGAACGTGGATAGTTCGATCCTCCACCTGAGTATTTTGTCATTCTTGATTTTCCCCCTTGGTTTGTTATTAAACCTGAAAGCCACCGACCGCTAGTCGGTGAGCAGGGTGAAACGTTTGCCGGCTAGGTAGTGTCTCCAGTGCCGCACTGCCTCCACTATAGCCTGTGCCTCCTTCTCGACAGAAGAGTGCCTGATTTCAGGTCCCTGAAGGGTTCGGGAGAAGAAGGCCACAGGTCTCCCAGCCTGATTGAGGGTCGCAGCTAAGGCAAAGTCTAACGCATCGCTTTCGACTTGAAAGGGAATGCATTCGTCCACTGCACCCCTTTCAATGTCCTGTTTAATACTGGTGAAAGCCTCCCGAGCTTCAGCTGATAGTGGGAAGGACGTCGATTTAATGAGGGGTCGGGCCTTATCAGAGTAATTGGGCACCCATTGGGCATAATACGAAAAAAATCCCAGGCACCTTTTTAAAGCTTTGGGATTGTGTGGCAGGGGCAGTTCCTTTAGGGGGCGTAATCGGTCAGGGTCCGGTCCAATTACCCCATCTTCCACCACACAGCCGAGGATACAGAGACGGGTTGTGTTGAAGACACATTTGTCTTCGTTGTAGGTTAGATTCAGCTTTAGGGCAGTTTTTAAAAATCTCGCAAGATTTAGATCGTGGTCTTGCTGGTTGTGCCTGCAGATAGTGACATTGTCCAGATAGGGGTAGGTAGCTTGTAGTTTATTCTCGTCAACCATGCGGTCCATCTCACGTTGGAAGACCGAGACCCCATTTGTTACCTCGAAGGGCACTCTTAGAAAATGGTAGAGGCGCCCGTTCACCTCGAAGGCGGTGTATGGGCGGTCCTCCGTTCTAATGGGGAGCTGGTGATACGCGGATTTGAGGTCGATAGTCGAGAAGACTCAGTATTGCGCAACCTGGTTGACCATTTCTGATATGCGGTGTAAAGGGTAGGCGTCCAGCTGGGTATAAATATTAACAGTCTGGCTGTAGTCAATTACCATCCGTTTCTTTTCGCTATTTTTAACTATGGCTACTTGGACACGCCACGGGCTGGTACTGCATTCAATAATGCCTTCCCGCAGGAGTCTGTCCACTTCCGCCTTGATAAAGTGTCTGTCTTCCAGACTGTACCGTCTACTTTTGGTCGCTATGGGCCTACAGTTCGGAGCGAGATTAGCGAATAAAGAGGGCGGGCTGATTTTTAAGGTTGATAGGCCACAGACTGTGAGTGGCGGCTGGGACCTGCCATATGCTAGCGCGACACTTTCGTGGTGGCACTGGAAGTCCAGGCCCAAGATTACATTAACACAGAGTTCTGGCATCACGAGGAGTTTAAAATCCTTGTAGTCCGTGCCTTTTACAGTCAGTGTTACCACACAGTAGCCCAAAATGTCCAAAGTGTGGGGCTTAGCAGCCATAGCAATTCTGCTCCGTGTAGGGGTTACCGTTAATGAGTGCCGCCGTACCAGGCTAGGGTGGATAAAACTCTCGGTAGAGTCATAGAGTCATAGAGTTATACAGCACGGATAGAGGCCCTTCGGCCCATCGTGTCCGCGCCGGCCATCCAGCCCTGTCTAATCTAATCCCATATTCCAGCATTTGGTCCGTAGCCTTGTATGCTATGGCATTTCAAGTGCTCATCCAAATGCTTCTTAAATGTTGTGAGGGTTCCTGCCTCCACAACCCTTTCAGGCAGTGAGTTCCAGACTCCAACCACCCTCTGGGTGAAAAAGTTCTTTCTCAAATCCCCTCTAAACCTCCCGCCTGTTAAATCTGTGAGTTGTTCAAGTAATTAATACTCAGACTTAATCAGTAACAATAAAACAGGTCTTTACTGGTTGGAGGTAGGGACTATACATAGGTCTTTACTTCATGCCCACAGGCGGGAACTGAGGGGAGATCAGTACCCACAGTACTATTTATACCCCTATGGCCAGGAGTGGTACTGCGTATCACTACGCCCAACAAGTAGTGCAGTCCTGTCCATAGGTTCAAAGTAGCACACATATTACATACACAACATTCCTCCCTTCCTAGCTTTACAGTCATCTCCCCATTTAACATAACGTAATAACATATATACATATATAACTTCAGGTTTACATAACAGAATAACATAGATACATAGATAACTTCATGTCAAAACAGATCACAGATTCAGTCTCTGCGGAAAACAGTTCACAGATTCAATCTCTGTGGTGGAGTCGGTTCACGTTGCTGGAGTGACTCATTCAATAGTCCTTCCATGGATTTAACAGTTTGAACTTCCGAACTGAATTGGCTCCGTTCGGAGGGACCACGTGTGTGATCTGGTAGAGGTAATAATGGTTCAGATGGGTCATCTTCTGTTTCGACTTTTCCTTTTCTGCTTCTTGGAGACTCTCTGGGCTCCACTGTCAGCTGCCAGCTGCATGCGCAGTTCCTCCTTCTCTCCCTCCTTTTTCCGTAGTAGAGCCACCTTCTCCCGATGTTCCGTAGACTTTCGGTGCTCCTCCATGATTTCTGTATGGTGGGAGTCGAAGTTACAAGTTGGGCAGGACAGGACATAGTAATATTCGGTGTCGTCCTGATCTAGGCCAGCGAGAGGGTCTTCTATTTCCTCCATACCCAGCTGGGCGTTAGCCAGCTTTTGTTCCAAGTCCAGACATCTTTCCTGAAGAGACTTCTTCATGCGTACCTCTTCATCCAGCTTTTTCTGGGCTTTCAGCAAGTCGTTTACTAATGACCTCATTTGAGATTTTACTACTTCAACTTCTTTTGGAGATTGATTGATCGGACTATTCAATCCCTCTACCGGAGCAGCTGTTTCAGCGGTCTGTTGTTCTACGTTGACGTGAGTCAGCGTACTTTTGGCATCCAAGGGCTGCTCTGTTGCAGTCATCTCAGTCTGTGTTGCCACCTCAGCTCTTCCAATAACCTTTGAGAGCTCCGAACCCCTTTCGTTTGAATATTGAAGTTCGTGTTCAAGTTTTTCCCATTTCAGAGTCCTGTCCTTCAGCATATGCAGGAGTTGGCTGACCGTTAACTCCTCTGACGTCAGACGTTTTGTGTGCTCCTGCTCCATTTTCTCCATCAGCTGCTTCTGTTGTCTTTCCAGATTCTCCAACTCTATATCAAAGAACTCTTTCGTTGCATTCAACTCTTGCTCACAATGGCGAAGCATTTGTTCTAATTGCTGTTGTAGTTTGAAATGGAGTTGAGTTCGAGCCCGGTGTCCCTCAGAAATGGGCACATCAGTAGACTTGCCAGACTCAGAATCCACAGTTAAACTATGTTGTTGTTGCTCAGTGGAATTCTGTGCTGAAACTTTGTCTTTTGCACCTGAGTTGGGCTTACCATCATCCGTTCCAGAGTCTGGGCCGACTATCTTCACCGAGTTCTCACTCGTTATTGTTTGTAGGAAATGCCAGTCCATATTCATTTTCCTAATCCACTCCCGTCCTAGTAGTGGAGGACCTCCTTCAGATATCACATATAAGTCCATTATTTGACTGTCTTCGCCCTTGTGGACCACTGCAACCTCTATTTTCCCGATGGGGTACACTCTTTGCCCCGTGTATGTTTCCAATATAATCCCCGTATCCTGTAGGGGAATATGTTGGAATAACTTTCCGTAATCTTTCTTATTTATGACCGTCAATGCCGATCCAGTGTCCAATTCCAGTTTTACTTGGACTCCTTCTATCTGAAGAGTGACCCAAATTGTCTGGAGGTCTGCACCCTTACCAGCGTTGAGTACTCTTAAGCTAGCCAGTTCATTACTGCTAGCGTCTGAATCGGACTCCTGTTCGGTCACCTTGTGTACCTTTGCGTATTTTCCTTGCGGTGACTTCTTGTTGCTGGTCTTCTTCGCTGACCTGCATACTCTAGCTATATGTCCAAGCCTACCACAAGTTCTACATTCTTGGTTTTTAAACCAACACTGGTTCTGATCATGCGTTGTCTTTCCACAACGATAACATTTGCCAGAACTCACACCCAATTTGTGTGCACTGAGCTCCGGTGACCGTAGCTGCATTACTGCCGTGCCTCTCGCTGCGGCTTCGTGTGCTGCTGCCATAGTGACCGCCTTCTCAAGCGTCAGCTCATTCTCCTCGAGCAGTCGCTTTTGTGTATCCTGTTTAAATAAACCACACACAAATTTGTCTCGAAGTGCCTCTGTCAGTCCCGTTCCAAACTGGCAATATTTCGCTAATTTACGCAATTCCAGCAAATAATCAGCATTGCTTTCATGCTGTAGCTGCCTTCTGTCGTAAAATTTAAATCGTTCCGCTAGCATCAGCGGCGTGGGGTTTAGATGATCTTTCAGGACAGTAACAATCTCATCGAACGTCTTATCCGCCGGTTCATCTGGTGATAACAGGTGTTTCAATTGCCCGTATGTCTTCGCACCCATTAAATTTAATAATGTTAGAGCTTTATCTTGGTCACGAATTTTATTGGCCTTACAATAATTTTTTACTCTTTCAACATATATGGCCCAATCTTCGAGGTCACTATCAAAGGTGCTAATATTCCCGTGTTTAGGCATTGTAGATTTGCAATTTCTCAGATTTTTTTTTTTTTTACTGCTATCCAAGATGGCGGCTTCCCGCTCTTGCCGTCGTCCTCCGCCCACAAAATGGCGGTTTTCCCGCGCTTGGCGGTCTTCACCCGTCCCCCAACGCCGTCTCCCTTCAGCCCCCGAGTGCGGCCCTTATCTTCGCCGCGATCGCCCGAGTGCGGCCCTTATCAGCGGATGCGATCGCTGGATCGCGAAGCGGCTCTCGGCTCTTATCAGGAGATGCGATCGCTCTGTTGAAACGCCTCCCGCTCGAAGCGGCTCTCGCGCCCTATTCCTCCAGCTCCCCCAGCCCCGTTCGTGCGGCCAACGCGGTCGACTGCCTGTCGCGCCGCTGCCCGGCTCAGACAACGGCTTACCCACCACCAAGCTGGAGAAGAAGCTGACGGTCGCCGATGGAGGCTCCGAGGTCAGGATGTCTTCCAGTGGGGTGGAGAGGGTGGAAACCTCTCTGCAACGTCCTGGCTGTGGACGAAGCTGCCGTGGAGTGACTGCCGCAGGGTCCGAATCAGACTCGTCGCCAGTGTTAAATCTGTGAGTTGTTCAAGTAATTAATACTCAGACTTAATCAGTAACAATAAAACAGGTCTTTACTGGTTGGAGGTAGGGACTATACATAGGTCTTTACTTCATGCCCACAGGCGGGAACTGAGGGGAGATCAGTACCCACAGTACTATTTATACCCCTATGGCCAGGAGTGGTACTGCGTATCACTACGCCCAACAAGTAGTGCAGTCCTGTCCATAGGTTCAAAGTAGCACACATATTACATACACAACACCGCCCTTTACCTTGAATCTATGCCCCCTAGTTATTGACCCTTCTACTAAGGGAAAAAGCTCCTCAGCATCCATCCTATCTACGCCCCTCATAATTTTGTACACCTCAATCATGTCCCCCCTCAGCCTCCTCTGCTCCAAGGAAAACAAACCCAATCTGCCCAGTCTCTCTTCATAGCTGAAGCGCTCCAGCCCTGGTAACATCCTGGTGAACCTCCTCTGCACCCTCTCTAACGCGATCACATCCTTCCTGTAGTGTGGCGACCAGAACTGCACACAGTATTCCAGCTGTGGCCTAACCAGTGTTTTATACAGCTCCATCCTAACCTCCTTGCTCTTATATTCAATGCCTCGGCTAATGAAGGCAAGTATCCCATATGCCTTTTTTACCACCTTATCCACCTGTTCCGCCGCCTTCAGGGATCTGTGTACTTGCACACCCAGATCCCTCTGACCCTCCGTCTTGCCTAGGGTCTTTCCATTCATTGTGTATTCCCTTGCCTTGTTAGTCCCCCCAAAGTGCATCACCTCGCACTTTTCCGGGTTAAATTCCATTTGCCACTGTTCCGCCCATCTGACCAACCCATCTATATCGTCCTGCAGACTGAGGCTACCCTCCTCGCTATTTACCACCCTACCAATTTTTGTATCATCCGCGAACTTACTGATCATACCTTTTACATTCATATCCAAGTCATTAATGTAGACCACAAACAGCAAGGGACCCAGCACCGATCCCTGTGGTACCCCACTGGCCACAGGCTTCCAGTCACAAAAACAACCTTCGACCATCACCCTCTGCCTTCTGCCACTAAGCCAGTTTTGTATCCAATGTGCCAAGGCACCCTGGATTCCATGGGCTCTTACCTTCTTGACCAGTCTCCTGTGCGGGACTTTATCGAAGGCCTTACTGAAATCCATGTATACCACATCCACTGCGTTACCCTCATCCACACACCTAGTCACCCCCTCAAAAAATTCAATCAAATTAGTCAGACATGATCTTCCCTTGACAAAGCCATGTTGACTATCCCTGATTAATCCTTGCCTCTCCAAGTGGAGACAAATTTTGTCCCTCAGAATTTTTTCCAATAATTTTCCTACCACTGATGTTAGGCTCACTGGCCTGTAGTTCCCCGGTTTTTCCCTACTACCCTTCTTGAATAATGGTACAACATTAGCGGTTCTCCAGTCCTCTGGCACATCCCCTGTGGCCAGAGAGGTCCTGAATATATGTGTTAGAGCCCCCGCAATCTCTTCCTTTGCCTCACACAGCAGCCTGGGATACATTTCATCCGGGCCTGGGGATTTATCCATTTTTCGGCCAGCTAAAACCGCCAATACCTCCTCCCTCTCGATGTTAATATGTTCGAGCATATCACAGTCCCCCCGCCCTATTTCTATGTCTACATCGTCCTTCTCCATAGTGAAAACAGATGCAAAAAATTCATTTAGAACCCCTCCTACATCTTCCGGCTCCACACACAGATTGCCACTTTTGTCCCTAATGGGCCCTATTTTTTCCCTAGTTATCCTCTTGCCCTTAATATACTTATAAAACATCTTAGGATTTTCCTTTATTTTGCTCGCCAGTGTTATTTCATGGCCCCTCCTTGATCTCCTAATTTCTTTTTTAAGTATTCCCCTGCACTTTTTGTACTCCTCTAGGGCTTCCTCTGTCTTTAGCCTTTTGTATCTACCAAAAGCCCTCCTTTTTTTCCTAATCCATTCTCGTATATCCCCTGACATCCAAGGTTCCCTGTGGTTTTTGGAACCACCCTTGACCTTTACGGGAACATGTTGCCATTGTATGATCTCAATCTCCCTTTTGAAAGCCTCCCATTGCTCCGATGTGGATTTTCCTACAAGTAGCTGATCCCAGTCCATTTTGGCCAGATCCTGCCTTATCCTATTAAAATCGGCCTTCCCCCAATTTAGAACCTTTATTTCCGGCCCATCCCTGTCCTTTTCCATGACCACCTTAAATCTTACCATATTATGGTCACTATCACCAAAGTGCTCACCTACTAGCACTTTTTCCACTTGGCCGGCCACATTCCCTAGAATTAGGTCCAGTACCGCCCCCTCTCTTGTAGGACTTTCTACATGCTGGCTCAAAAAGCTCTCCTGGATGCACTTTAAGAATTCTACACCCTCTGAGCCTTTCACACTCTGACTATCCCAGTTAATATTGGGGAAGTTGAAATCCCCCATTATTATTACCCTATTATTTGCACATTTCTCTGAGATTTGCCTACATATCTGTTCCTCTATCTCCCCCTGACTGTTTGGAGGCCTATAGTACACTCCCAGCAAAGTGCTTGCCCCCTTTTTGTTTTTAAGCTCCACCCATATGGCCTCATTAGAGGAACCTGCTAATATATCATCCCTCCTTACTGCAGTAATTGACTCCTTAATTAATATTGCGACACCCCCTCCTCTTATACCTCCCCCTCTGTCTCGCCTGAAGATTCTGTACCCCGGAATATTGAGCTGCCAGTCTTGCCCCTCCCTCAACCATGTCTCCGTGATAGCAACAATATCATACTCCCATGTGTTTATCAACACCTTCAGTTCATCCACCTTATTTGCAAGACTCCTTGCATTAAAATAGATGCCATCCAGCCTTGCCCTTATATATTTGCTCTGTCTACCAAGCTGACTTGTTTTTTTCTCTATAATTGGCAGCACATCACCCCCTATTTCAGCTCCCCTCTGTATCCCATCCCCCTGCCAAGTTAGTTTAAACCCCCCCCAACAGTGCTAGCAAACCTCAGTCCCACAGTCAATTAAACATTTCGTTAAATTCCCGTTTACCTGTATGTCCATCATGGATTTTGTCAACGGGTGTGGCCTGGATTGATCCACCGTGATCGCAGCCACTGTTGGGCCCTGGGCGGCCGTTGAGTCGGGAAAAGATGGCGGATGCCAAGATGGCGGCCCGCACAGCACGCACGAGGCGGTGACGGAGTTGGAAATCGGAATCCCCCTGCAGACTTTGCTAAAATGCCCCTTTTTCTTACATTTGAAGCATGTAGCGTCCTTCGCTGGGCATCGTTGTCTGGGGTGTTTGGCCTGGTCGCAGAAGTAGCATTTTGGGCCTCGAGACATTGCCGCTGTAGTAGGACTCCTGGGTGAACTTCTGTGTGGGGACTCCGGCGGCGTAGAGCTGGTCTGAGACCTGGATGGGGAAGATGGCTGATTCCAAGATGGCGGGCCCCTCGGCGCGCACGAGGCGGTGAGGGCCGCATGGCCGGAAGAATTAGAGTCAGAGTTTCTCTGGGCCACGTCCAGCGATCGCACAGTGGCCACTGCCTTTTTTAAGTCCAGGACCTCCTTCTCCAGCAGTCTCTGCCGGATATAATTCGATTTGAGGCCCGTGATGAAGGAATCGCGGACCAATTCGTCAGAGTACGCGTTGGCCGTCACGGCCTTGCAGTTACAGTCCCGGACCAGGTCCTTTAGGCCCTGTAAGAAATCGTCCATTGATTCCTCTGGCCGCTGCCTGCGTGTAGCCAGCAGATGTCTGGCGTACACTTCGTTTACCGGCCTCTGGTATTGGGCCTTCAGGATAGTGATAGCCTCCGTGTAAGAGGTGGCGTCCCGGATGAACGAATAAATCCGATGACTTACACGAGTAGTCAGTAGACTCAGTTTATCTACCTCGCTAGCGGATGAGGCCCCCGCGAAGAGTTCGAAGCATTTGAGCCAGTGTCCAAATTGATTTGATGCTTCAGTAGAATGTGGATCCAAGTCCAGACGCTCTGGTTTTAGGAGTCGATCCATCCTAGTATTCTTTAGTGATTAAAATTGATGGGCCTTCAATAACCACAAAACTAGAAGTTATAGACTTAAACAAGTTGGCTTTTAATCACTAAGATCAGAGCTAACATCTCAACACGCCGACTGGTTCACAGGAATGAGTCATACAGATCCTGGGATCTTTATGTAAGAGAAGTCAGGGGCAGAGCCAAGACCTGGAACCCCCCAGGTTAGTCGGGAAAGAGGAAGTGAAACTATACACAGTGGGGGAGGGTAATATACATGAGTGCAAAATGAATACAGGATCAAGACAAACAGATTTCATTACATTTAGTCTCTACACACACTCAGTGCCTGTGTTAGTCTCTACACACACTCAGTGCCTGTGTTAGTTTCTACACACACTCAGTGCCTGTGTTAGACTGTACACACACTCAGAGCCTGTGTTAGACTGTACACACGTTCAGTGCCTGTGTTAGTCTCTACACACACTCAGTGCCTGTGTTAGTCTCTACACACACTCAGTGCCTGTCTTAGTCTCTACACACACTCAGTGTCTGTGTTAGTCTCTACACACACTCAGTGCCTGTGTTAGTCTCTACACACACTCAGTGCCTGTGTTAGTCTCTACACACACTCAGTGCCTGTGTTAGTCTCTACACACACTCAATGCCTGTGTTAGACTGTACACACACTCAGTGCCTGTGTTAGTCTCTACACACACTCAGTACCTGTGTTAGTCTCTACACACACTCAGTGCCTGTGTTAGACTGTACACACACTCAGAGCCTGTGTTAGTCTCTACACACATTCAGTGCCTGTGTCAGTCTCTACACACACTCAGTGCCTATGTTAGTCTCTACACAGACTCAGTGCCTGTGTTAGTCTCTACACACACTCAGTGCCTGTGTTAGACTGTACACACACTCAGTGCCTGTGTTAGTCTCTACACACACTCAGTGCCTGTGTTAGACTGTACACACACTCAGAGCCTGTGTTAGTCTCTACACAGACTCAGTGCCTGTGTTAGACTGTACACACACTCAGTGCCTGTGTTAGTCTCTACACACACTCAGTGCCTGTGTTAGACTGTACACACACTCACTGCCTGTGTTAGACTGTACACACACTCAGTGCCTGTGTTAGACTGTACACACACTCAGTGCCTGTGTTAGTCTCTACACACACTCAGTGCCTGTGTTAGACTGTACACACACTCAGTGCCTGTGTTAGTCTCTACACACACTCAGTGCCTGTGTTAGACTGTACACACACTGAGTGCCTGTGTTAGTCTCTACACACACTCAGTGCCTGTGTTAGACTGTACACACACTCAGTGCCTGTGTTAGTCTCTACACACACTCAGTGCCTGTGTTAGACTGTACACACACTGAGTGCCTGTGTTAGTCTCTACACACACTCAGTGCCTGTGTTAGACTGTACACACAATCAGAGCCTGTGTTAGTCTCTACACACACTCAGTGCCTGTGTTAGACTGTACACACACTCAGTGCCTGATTTTGAGAGGATGAGAATGGAACTAGGGAAAATAAACTGTAAAATAATGTTCACAATTGCGTCCAGGAAAAATAGATCCCGCTTAAAGCAAAAACAAACCAGCCAACACTCATAGAATCCTAGAAATTTACAGCACAGAAGGAGGCCATTCGGCCCGTCGTGCCCGTGCTGGCTCCAGTCGTGCTCAGTCCCACATCCCCGCTTTTTGTCCATAACCCCGTAAGTTCCTCATCCTCAACTACCTGTCCCAACTCCCTTTTAAAATTATTTATGGAATCAGCTTCCACCAGCTTTTCAGGGAGAGCGTTCCAGATCCCGACAACTCTGAGTGAAAAACTCTCTCCTCATCTCCCCTCTAGATCTTTTACCAATGATTTTCAATGTATGATCCCTGGCTATTCACCTACTTGCCAGAAGGAATAATTTTTCGCTATCTACTCTATCAAAACCCCTCATCATCTTAACCTTCTCTGTTCCAAGGAGAACTAACTTTTCCAATCTCTCCTCATAACTGAAGTACCTCAACCCTGGTAACATTCTGGTAAATCTCCTCATACCCTTTCTAAGGCCTTTATCTCTTTTCCTGAAGGGTGGTGCCCATAATTATCCAAATACTCCAGCTGAGGTCTAACCAGTGATTTATAAAGCACTTTGCTTTTATATTGTGTTCCTCTATTTATAAACCCCAATAAACCATATTTTTTTAACCACCTTATCAAGTTGCCCTGCCATCGTTAAGGATTTGTGTATATGGACACCAAGATCTCTCTGCTCATCTACACTCTTCAAAATCGTGTCATTTATAGTGTACTGTCTTTCCATATTAGTCCTTCCAAAATGCATCAATTCACACTTCTCCTCATTGAACTCCGTCTGCCATGCTTCTGCCCATTTCACCATCCTGTCTGTGTCATCCTGAAGTCTAGAGTAATGGACCCAAAATTGACCCTTGGAACACCACTGAAAATCACCTCCCAGTCTGAAAATGATCCATCCACCACCACCCTCTGCTTCCTGTCACTGAGCCAATTCCGTATCCACTCCGCCACTTTCCCCTTAATTCCGTGGGTTTCCATCTTCTTAATAAGCCTCTTGTGTGGCACTTTGTCGAATGCCTTCCGAAAGTCCATATATATATAAAAAAACATCTACTGCACTACCTTGATCAACCTTCTCTGTTACCTCATCAAAGAATTGAATCAAGTTAGTCAGACACAATTTGCCTTTAACAAATCCATGATTACCCTTGATTAACCCATGCATTTCCAAATGAAAGTTTATTTTGTCCCTGATAATGATTTCCAATAACTTCCCCACCACTGATGTTAGGCTGACTGGCCTGTAGTTTCCTGGTTTATCCCTCTCGCCTTTCTTGAATAGTGGTATAACGTTAGCCGCCCTCTGGCACTACCCCTGTATCCAATGAGGGTTGAAAGATTGTGACCAATGCCTCTGCTATTTCTACCTTTGCTTCTTTCAGCAACCTAGGATGCATTCCATCCGGACCAGGTGACTTACCAACTTTCAGTAATGCTAATCTTTTTAGTACGTCTTCTCAATCTATTGCTATCCTGTCCATAACTTCCCTCTCCTCGTTTAGTGTAACCTTCACATCCTCCGCTTCCTTTGTGAAGACAGATGTAAAGCACTATAATGAAACACCTTTGGTGATTAAAGACTTGGGGGAAAAATTAAAACTAAAGATAAAGGCCTACACTAAGTACATCTATCTATATATATAAAGCGGTTGATCTGTCTGTCTGTCATTCCGTCTGTCTGTCTGTCTGTCTGTCTTAGAGCGTACCTACACGTGTGTTACATTGAAAGAAAGCTTACGATTCCAGAACCGTCAGAAGCGTATTTACGTTTCGGCCAGACAAAAATTGCGCCCGCGGTATCCAAAAAACGTTCAACATTCCGCTCATTATCCGCTCATTAGCATCGAGTGACGTCGAGGTCGACCAATCGTACGGTCGAGCAACCCGATGGTCCACCAATCGCTGCGTGGCGGGGGCGGGTTCCTGGCGCTTGCGGGCGAGCCCTCCTAGAGTCGAGTGACGGGACGATTGACCAATCCTACGCTTCGGTGACCTGATGGTCGAGCAATCGGTGCGTGTGTGGGCGGGCCTTATCGTTCTGAACCGAGGTGAGTCGCCGCCATCTTGATTCCAAACTTTTCATTTCTTTTTCCCGCTTTCTGCGTGTTTCTTTTCAAATCTACATTTCCAGCAAAAAAAAAGTTGCTTTTAAAACACAAATTGTTTTTAAAAAAAAGTTAATTAATTTGTAAATCTTTTCTGTAACATCTAGAATTTTCCTACCTTTAACCGTTTTTCCAAGCCTGTAAGCCTGGGCCTCTGTTGCCCAGCCACGCCCGAGCTAGGCACCTCCCGTCGCACTGAACAAGCGGCTCGCGATCTCTGCCATCTTTGTGAAGGCTGGAGGGGGCGGGCCTGAGCCAAGCGTCGCCACCGCCGCCATGTTAGTAAAGGCGGGTGGGGCAGGAGTCAGCGCGCGCGACTTGAGTCCGGCCGGGCCTCACGCGGTAGGTTGCGCGGCGGCGTCTCTCTCTCTGCTCTTGAAGCCGGCTCGGGCAGGGGCGGGGCTCGGGAGATCGGGCCTCTGGAGATCGGGGGTGGGGGGGGGCGAGCCTCGGGAGATTGGGGGGGGGGGCGGGGCTCGGGAGATTGGGCCTCGGGAGATCGGCGCTCGGGAGATTGGGGCGCGGGGCTCAGGAGATTGGGCCTCGTGAGATCGGGCCTCGGGAGGGCGGGGCTTGGGACATCGGGGGGTGGGGCTCGGGACATCGGGGGGCGGGGCGCGGGGCTACCCCCCTCCCCCTCCTCCCCCCCTCCCCTCCCCTCCCCCCTCTCCCTCCCCTCCCCTCCCCTCTCTCCCTCCCCTCCCCTCTCCCCCCTCCCTCCCCCCTCCCCTCCCCTCCCTCCCCTCCCCTCCCCCTCCCCTCCCCTCCTCCCCTCCCCTTCCCCCCTCTTCCCCCCTTCCCCCCTCTTCCCCCAGTCGCTCTCTCTCTTCCCCCCAGTCGCTCTCTCTCTTCCCCCTAGTCGCGCTCTCTCTCCCCCCAGTCGCGCTCTCTCTTCCCCCCAGTCGCGCTCTCTCTTCCCCCCAGTCGCGCTCTCTCTTCCCCCCAGTCGCTCTCTCTCTTCCCCCCAGTCGCTCTCTCTCTTCCCCCCAGTCGCTCTCTCTCTCTCTTCCAATAACAACATGCCCTCGAAAAAGCCTCGGCACCGCCGGGCACTCCAGCTAGTAGACAATAAAGGAGAGGATGACAAAAGGGAATACGAAGAGGTTAGGAAAGAAGTCAAAAATAAATTAGGAAAGCAAAGAGCAACTATAAAATTAAATTATCAAAGAATATCAAAATAAATAAAGTATTCTATACACACATAAATAACAAATGAGAAATTAGGATAGGGATAGGCATACACACAATAAACTCACAGGTAATGACAGCGAAATGGCAGAAATATTAAATAATTACTTTGCCTCAGTATTTACCAGGGAGACTAACATGGTGATCATGACATTAGATGAAGAGATCAAAAAAGATATCAAGACATTTAAGGTAGAAAGGGGGGAGATAATTCATAAACTAATCAAACTTAGGAGGATAAAACCCCTGGTCCGGATGGATTGCATCGGCACATATTAAAAGAAGTCAGGGAAGGGATAACAGAGGCACTATTCCATATATATAAAAATTCATTAGAAAAGGAAATAGTGCCAGAGGACTGTCGGACAGCTAATGTTATTCCTATATTTAAAAAGGGAGATAGAACAAGCCCAGGAAACTATGGACCAATTAACTTAACATCGGTGGTAGGATATATAATGGAATCCTTACTTCAAGATGTAATAAACAAACATCTGGAAACCGAAAATGTAACAGAGTATTCAGCACGGATTTCAAAAGGGAAGGTCATGCTTGACCAACCTTAGTGAATTCTTTGAAGAAGCAACAGAAAGGGTAGACAAGGGTAATGCAGTAGATGTAATATATTTGGATTTTCAAAAGGCTTTCAATAAGGTAGGCTAAGGTCAGAGCATGTGGAGTCAGGGGACAAGTCGCAGAATGGAATGCAAGCTGGCTACAAAATAGAAAACAGAGAGTAGGGGATCAGGGTAGTTACTCAAACTGGCAAGGGGTGGGAAGTGGTGTTCCACAAGGATTGGTGCTGGGACCACTGTTGTTTACAATTGACAATTGATTTGGACTTGGGGAATCGGAAGTACAATTTCAAAATTTGCGGATGACACCAAATCGGGAAGCATAGCTAATACAGAAGAGGACTGCGACAAAATACAGGAAGACATTAATAAGCTTGCCGAATGGGCGTGTAATTGGCAAATTAATTTCAGTACAGATAAGTGTGAGGTGGTGTATTTTGGTAGGAAGAATGAGGAGGCCACATACTCCTTGGAAAGTAAGTGTCTAAATGGGGTAGAGGAGCAAAGGGATCTAGGGGTACAGATTCACGAATCACTAAAAGTAGTGATGCAGGTCAATAAGGCCATTAAAGAAAAGCACACCAAGCAGTAGGGTTTATTTCTAGAGGGATAGAATTGAAAAGCAGTTATGTTAAACTTGTATCAAACCTTGGTTAGACCACACTTGGCGTACTGTGCACAGTTCTGGTCTCCATCTATCTATATAAAAAGCAGTTGGTTTGTCTGTCTGTCTGTCTGTCTGTGTGTCCGCTATAGACTCAAAAGTTATAGAGCGTACCTACACATATGTTATATAAAAAGAAAGGTTATGATCAGGGGAGTGTCATAGGCGTATTTACTTTTTGGTCAGACAAAGATTGTTCGGACAGTATACAAACAAGTTCAAAAATCCGCTCATTAGCGGTTGACCAATCCTACCGCTCATTAGCGTTGAGTGACGTGATGGTTGACCAATCGGTGCATCACAGGCGGGACCTAATCCTGCAGCCTCCCCAACGTCGCCGCCATTTTTCCCCCTGCTTTTCCTCAACAGCGAGCGGGGCAGCTGCGTTGGCCCGCTGGAGCGGGAGGTGAATTGGGGTCACTCGGGCCGGGCCTCACAACCGCTCGGCCCGAGACACAGAGTGGGGGAGCGGCAGCGGCCGGCCGTCAACCGCGCGGCCCTCTAAACTGCCCTGGCAACGCCGGGCCCCCCCAGCTAGTATTATATAAAGGATATAGAGGCATTGGAGAAGGTGCAAAACAAGATTTACAATGATGAGACCAGAACTGAGAGGTTATACCTATCGGGAAAGCTTGCACAGGCTGGGGCTCTTTTTCTCGCAAAGAAAAGGCTGAGGGCTGACCTGACAGAGGTCTTTAAAATTCTGACGTAGAGAAGATGTTTCCAATTGTGGGGGGAGACTCGAACTGAGGGCCATAATTATAAGATAATCTCCAATAAATCCAATCGGGAATTCAGGAGAAACATTCTTTATCCAGAGAGTGGTGAGACTGTGGAACTCGCTACCACAGGGAGTAGTTGAGGCAAATAGCACAGATGTATTTAAGGGGAGGCTAGATAAGTACATGAGGGAAAGGAATAGAAGGATATGTTGATGAGGTGAGATGAAGTAGGAAGGGAGGAGGCTCGTGTGGAGCATAAACACCAGCATAGACCAGTTAGGCCGAATGGCCTGTTTCTGTGCTGTAAACACTGTGTATTACGATGTATTGGGAAGAGGCAAGAGTGAAGTAGGGAGAGAGGGACAGAAGGCATGAGAGAGAGAGAGGGGAGAACATGGGAGAGAGAGAGGGGAGGGCATGGGAGAGAGAGGGGATGGAGAGGCAGATTGCAGAGAGGGGTAGTGCATGCGAATGATGGGACTGTATTATGGAGACTCCTCTCCTGTAACAGACACCATTCTCTGAGAGGGGAGCCTGTCTTGGTGGAGGGGTTGTAGGTAGTGCCAACTCAATAGGACAGTCCTTAATATTCTTTAATGTGTGAATCTGACTCTTGTGTTGCAGGCAGTGACCCGGCCAGGCCTCTCCGGGTCCTTAGCCCATGAGCCTCACCTGCAGGGACTCCCTCACTCACAGACAACCAAAGGTGTGGAGGCCCCGTCACACCCCGAGGAGCCCAGCGACCTGGAAGAGCTGGAGCAGTTCGCTCGCACCTTCAAACAGCGGCGCATCAAGCTGGGCTTCACCCAGGTAACGTGCTCAATGGCGGGTGGGCAGAGGTAGTGCTGTGTGGGTAAACAGAATGAGGTGGGTCAGTCCTGTAACCGTGCCGGGAACAGTCAGTCTGTCCGGTAACCGTGCCGGGAACAGTCAGTCAGTACTGTAACCATGCCGGGAACAGTCAGTCAGTACTGTAACCATGCTGGGAACAGTCAGGCTGTCCTGTAACCGTGCCGGGAACAGTCAGTATATCCTGTAACCGTGCCGGGAACAGTCAGTCCGTTCTGTAACCGTGCCGGGAAAGGGCAGTCTGTCCTGTAACTGTGCTGGGAACAGGCAGTCTGTCCTGTAACTGTGCTGGGAACAGGCAGTCTGTCCTGTAACTGTGCTGGGAACAGTCAGCCTGTCCTGTAACTGTGCTGGGAACAGTCAGTCAGTCCTGTAACCGTGCCAGGAACAGTCAGTCTGTCCGGTAACCGTGCCGGGAACAGTCAGTCAGTACTGTAACCATGCTGGGAACAGTCAGGCTGTCCTGTAACCGTGCCGGGAACAGTCAGGCTGTCCTGTAACCATGCCGGGAACAGTCAGTATTTCCTGTAACCGTGCTGGGAACAGTCAGTCCGTTCTGTAACCGTGCCGGGAACAGGCAGTCTGTCCTGTAACTGTGCTGGGAACAGGCAGTCTGTCCTGTAACTGTGCTGGGAACAGTCAGTCTGTCCTGTAACTGTGCTGGGAACAGTCAGCCTGTCCTGTAACTGCTGGGAACAGTCAGTCTGTCCTGTAACCGTGCCGGGAACAGTCAGTCTGTCCTGTAACCGTGCCGGGAACAGTCAGTCTGTCCTGTAACCGTGCCGGGAACAGTCAGTCTGTCCTGTAACCGTGCCGGGAACAGTCAGTCTGTCCTGTAACCGTGCCGGGAACAGTTAGTCTGTGCTGTAACCCAGCCTGTCACTCAGTCTGTGCTGTAACCCAGCCTGTCACTCAGTCTGTGCTGTAACCCAGCCTGTCACTCAGGGTGTGCTGTAACCCAGCCTGTCACTCAGTCTGTGCTGTGACCCAGCCTGTCACTCAGTCTGTGCTGTAACCCAGCCTGTCACTCAGTCTGTGCTGTAACCCAGCCTGTCACTCAGTCTGTGCTGTAACCCAGCCTGTCACTCAGTCTGTGCTGTAACCCAGCCTGTCACTCAGTCTGTGCTGTAACCCAGCCTGTCACTCAGGGTGTGCTGTAACCCAGCCTGTCACTCAGGGTGTGCTGTAACCCAGCCTGTCACTCAGGGTGTGCTGTAACCCAGCCTGTCACTCAGTCTGTGCTGTAACCCAGCCTGTCACTCAGTCTGTGCTGTAACCCAGCCTGTCACTCAGTCTGTGCTGTAACCCAGCCTGTCACTCAGTCTGTGCTGTGACCCAGCCTGTCACTCAGGGTGTGCTGTAACCCAGCCTGTCACTCAGTCTGTGCTGTAACCCAGCCTGTCACTCAGGGTGTGCTGTAACCCAGCCTGTCACTCAGTCTGTGCTGTAACCCAGCCTGTCACTCAGTCTGTGCTGTAACCCAGCCTGTCACTCAGGGTGTGCTGTAACCCAGCCTGTCACTCAGTCTGTGCTGTAACCCAGCCTGTCACTCAGTCTGTGCTGTAACCCAGCCTGTCACTCAGTCTGTGCTGTAACCCAGCCTGTCACTCAGTCTGTGCTGTAACCCAGCCTGTCACTCAGTCTGTGCTGTAACCCAGCCTGTCACTCAGTCTGTGCTGTAACCCAGCCTGTCACTCAGTCTGTGCTGTAACCCAGCCTGTCACTCAGGGTGTGCTGTAACCCAGCCTGTCACTCAGTCTGTGCTGTAACCCAGCCTGTCACTCAGGGTGTGCTGTAACCCAGCCTGTCACTCAGGGTGTGCTGTAACCCAGCCTGTCACTCAGGGTGTGCTGTAACCCAGCCTGTCACTCAGTCTGTGCTGTAACCCAGCCTGTCACTCAGTCTGTGCTGTAACCCAGCCTGTCACTCAGTCTGTGCTGTAACCCAGCCTGTCACTCAGTCTGTGCTGTGACCCAGCCTGTCACTCAGGGTGTGCTGTAACCCAGCCTGTCACTCAGTCTGTGCTGTAACCCAGCCTGTCACTCAGGGTGTGCTGTAACCCAGCCTGTCACTCAGTCTGTGCTGTAACCCAGCCTGTCACTCAGTCTGTGCTGTAACCCAGCCTGTCACTCAGTCTGTGCTGTAACCCAGCCTGTCACTCAGTCTGTGCTGTAACCCAGCCTGTCACTCAGTCTGTGCTGTAACCCAGCCTGTCACTCAGTCTGTGCTGTGACCCAGCCTGTCACTCAGGGTGTGCTGTAACCCAGCCTGTCACTCAGTCTGTGCTGTAACCCAGCCTGTCACTCAGTCTGTGCTGTAACCCAGCCTGTCACTCAGTCTGTGCTGTAACCCAGCCTGTCACTCAGTCTGTGCTGTAACCCAGCCTGTCACTCAGGTTGTGCTGTAACCCAGCCTGTCACTCAGTCTGTGCTGTAACCCAGCCTGTCACTCAGGGTGTGCTGTAACCCAGCCTGTCACTCAGTCTGTGCTGTAACCCAGCCTGTCACTCAGTCTGTGCTGTAACCCAGCCTGTCACTCAGGGTGTGCTGTAACCCAGCCTGTCACTCAGTCTGTGCTGTAACCCAGCCTGTCACTCAGTCTGTGCTGTAACCCAGCCTGTCACTCAGGGTGTGCTGTAACCCAGCCTGTCACTCAGGGTGTGCTGTGACCCAGCCTGTCACTCAGTCTGTGCTGTAACCCAGCCTGTCACTCAGGGTGTGCTGTGACCCAGCCTGTCACTCAGTCTGTGCTGTGACCCAGCCTGTCACTCAGGGTGTGCGGTAACCCAGCCTGTCACTCAGTCTGTGCTGTAACCCAGCCTGTCACTCAGGGTGTGCTGTGACCCAGCCTGTCACTCAGTCTGTGCTGTAACCCAGCCTGTCACTCAGTCTGTGCTGTAACCCAGCCTGTCACTCAGGGTGTGCTGTAACCCAGCCTGTCACTCAGGGTGTGCTGTAACCCAGCCTGTCACTCAGTCTGTGCTGTAACCCAGCCTGTCACTCAGTCTGTGCTGTAACCCAGCCTGTCACTCAGTCTGTGCTGTGACCCAGCCTGTCACTCAGTCTGTGCTGTGACCCAGCCTGTCACTCAGGGTGTGCTGTAACCCAGCCTGTCACTCAGTCTGTGCTGTAACCCAGCCTGTCACTCAGTCTGTGCTGTGACCCAGCCTGTCACTCAGTCTGTGCTGTAACCCAGCCTGTCACTCAGGGTGTGCTGTAACCCAGCCTGTCACTCAGTCTGTGCTGTAACCCAGCCTGTCACTCAGGGTGTGCTGTAACCCAGCCTGTCACTCAGTCTGTGCTGTAACCCAGCCTGTCACTCAGTCTGTGCTGTAACCCAGCCTGTCACTCAGTCTGTGCTGTAACCCAGCCTGTCACTCAGGGTGTGCTGTAACCCAGCCTGTCACTCAGTCTGTGCTGTGACCGAGCCTGTCACTCAGTCTGTGCTGTAACCCAGCCTGTCACTCAGTCTGTGCTGTAACCCAGCCTGTCACTCAGTCTGTGCTGTAACCCAGCCTGTCACTCAGTCTGTGCTGTAACCCAGCCTGTCACTCAGTCTGTGCTGTGACCCAGCCTGTCACTCAGTCTGTGCTGTGACCCAGCCTGTCACTCAGGGTGTGCTGTAACCCAGCCTGTCACTCAGTCTGTGCTGTAACCCAGCCTGTCACTCAGTCTGTGCTGTGACCCAGCCTGTCACTCAGTCTGTGCTGTAACCCAGCCTGTCACTCAGGGTGTGCTGTAACCCAGCCTGTCACTCAGTCTGTGCTGTGACCGAGCCTGTCACTCAGTCTGTGCTGTAACCCAGCCTGTCACTCAGTCTGTGCTGTAACCCAGCCTGTCACTCAGTCTGTGCTGTAACCCAGCCTGTCACTCAGTCTGTGCTGTAACCCAGCCTGTCACTCAGGGTGTGCTGTAACCCAGCCTGTTACTCAGTCTGTGCTGTGACCCAGCCTGTCACTCAGTCTGTGCTGTAACCCAGCCTGTCACTCAGTCTGTGCTGTGACCCAGCCTGTCACTCAGTCTGTGCTGTAACCCAGCCTGTCACTCAGTCTGTGCTGTAACCCAGCCTGTCACTCAGTCTGTGCTGTAACCCAGCCTGTCACTCAGTCTGTGCTGTGACCGAGCCTGTCACTCAGGGTGTGCTGTGACCGAGCCTGTCACTCAGTCTGTGCTGTAACCCAGCCTGTCACTCAGGGTG
Source organism: Somniosus microcephalus (assembly GCF_052327205.1). Taxonomy (NCBI): domain Eukaryota; kingdom Metazoa; phylum Chordata; class Chondrichthyes; order Squaliformes; family Somniosidae; genus Somniosus; species Somniosus microcephalus. The sequence continues at coordinate 196,397,290 of NC_140998.1, forward strand.
TGCTGTAACCCAGCCTGTCACTCAGTCTGTGCTGTAACCCAGCCTGTCACTCAGGGTGTGCTGTAACCCAGCCTGTCACTCAGTCTGTGCTGTAACCCAGCCTGTCACTCAGTCTGTGCTGTAACCCAGCCTGTCACTCAGTCTGTGCTGTAACCCAGCCTGTCACTCAGTCTGTGCTGTAACCCAGCCTGTCACTCAGTCTGTGCTGTAACCCAGCCTGTCACTCAGTCTGTGCTGTAACCCAGCCTGTCACTCAGTCTGTGCTGTGACCCAGCCTGTCACTCAGTCTGTGCTGTGACCCAGCCTGTCACTCAGTCTGTGCTGTAACCCAGCCTGTCACTCAGTCTGTGCTGTAACCCAGCCTGTCACTCAGTCTGTGCTGTGACCCAGCCTGTCACTCAGTCTGTGCTGTAACCCAGCCTGTCACTCAGTCTGTGCTGTAACCCAGCCTGTCACTCAGTCTGTGCTGTAACCCAGCCTGTCACTCAGGGTGTGCTGTAACCCAGCCTGTCACTCAGGGTGTGCTGTAACCCAGCCTGTCACTCAGTCTGTGCTGTAACCCAGCCTGTCACTCAGGGTGTGCTGTAACCCAGCCTGTCACTCAGTCTGTGCTGTGACCCAGCCTGTCAGTCAGTCTGTGCTGTAACCCAGCCTGTCACTCAGGGTGTGCTGTAACCCAGCCTGTCACTCAGTCTGTGCTGTAACCCAGCCTGTCACTCAGTCTGTGCTGTGACCCAGCCTGTCACTCAGTCTGTGCTGTGACCCAGCCTGTCACTCAGTCTGTGCTGTGACCCAGCCTGTCACTCAGTCTGTGCTGTGACCCAGCCTGTCACTCAGTCTGTGCTGTAACCCAGCCTGTCACTCAGTCTGTGCTGTAACCCAGCCTGTCACTCAGTCTGTGCTGTGACCCAGCCTGTCACTCAGTCTGTGCTGTAACCCAGCCTGTCACTCAGTCTGTGCTGTAACCCAGCCTGTCACTCAGTCTGTGCTGTAACCCAGCCTGTCACTCAGGGTGTGCTGTAACCCAGCCTGTCACTCAGGGTGTGCTGTAACCCAGCCTGTCACTCAGTCTGTGCTGTAACCCAGCCTGTCACTCAGGGTGTGCTGTAACCCAGCCTGTCACTCAGTCTGTGCTGTGACCCAGCCTGTCAGTCAGTCTGTGCTGTAACCCAGCCTGTCACTCAGGGTGTGCTGTAACCCAGCCTGTCACTCAGTCTGTGCTGTAACCCAGCCTGTCACTCAGTCTGTGCTGTGACCCAGCCTGTCACTCAGTCTGTGCTGTGACCCAGCCTGTCACTCAGTCTGTGCTGTGACCCAGCCTGTCACTCAGTCTGTGCTGTAACCCAGCCTGTCACTCAGACTGTGCTGTAACCCAGCCTGTCACTCAGTCTGTGCTGTAACCCAGCCTGTCACTCAGTCTGTGCTGTAACCCAGCCTGTCACTCAGGGTGTGCTGTAACCCAGCCTGTCACTCAGTCTGTGCTGTAACCCAGCCTGTCACTCAGGGTGTGCTGTAACCCAGCCTGTCACTCAGTCTGTGCTGTAACCCAGCCTGTCACTCAGGGTGTGCTGTAACCCAGCCTGTCACTCAGTCTGTGCTGTAACCCAGCCTGTCACTCAGTCTGTGCTGTAACCCAGCCTGTCACTCAGTCTGTGCTGTAACCCAGCCTGTCACTCAGTCTGTGCTGTAACCCAGCCTGTCACTCAGGGTGTGCTGTGACCCAGCCTGTCACTCAGTCTGTGCTGTGACCCAGCCTGTCACTCAGGGTGTGCGGTAACCCAGCCTGTCACTCAGTCTGTGCTGTAACCCAGCCTGTCACTCAGGGTGTGCTGTGACCCAGCCTGTCACTCAGTCTGTGCTGTAACCCAGCCTGTCACTCAGTCTGTGCTGTAACCCAGCCTGTCACTCAGGGTGTGCTGTAACCCAGCCTGTCACTCAGGGTGTGCTGTAACCCAGCCTGTCACTCAGTCTGTGCTGTAACCCAGCCTGTCACTCAGTCTGTGCTGTAACCCAGCCTGTCACTCAGTCTGTGCTGTGACCCAGCCTGTCACTCAGTCTGTGCTGTGACCCAGCCTGTCACTCAGGGTGTGCTGTAACCCAGCCTGTCACTCAGTCTGTGCTGTAACCCAGCCTGTCACTCAGTCTGTGCTGTGACCCAGCCTGTCACTCAGTCTGTGCTGTAACCCAGCCTGGCACTCAGGGTGTGCTGTAACCCAGCCTGTCACTCAGTCTGTGCTGTGACCGAGCCTGTCACTCAGTCTGTGCTGTAACCCAGCCTGTCACTCAGTCTGTGCTGTAACCCAGCCTGTCACTCAGTCTGTGCTGTAACCCAGCCTGTCACTCAGTCTGTGCTGTAACCCAGCCTGTCACTCAGGGTGTGCTGTAACCCAGCCTGTTACTCAGTCTGTGCTGTGACCCAGCCTGTCACTCAGTCTGTGCTGTAACCCAGCCTGTCACTCAGTCTGTGCTGTGACCCAGCCTGTCACTCAGTCTGTGCTGTAACCCAGCCTGTCACTCAGTCTGTGCTGTAACCCAGCCTGTCACTCAGTCTGTGCTGTAACCCAGCCTGTCACTCAGTCTGTGCTGTGACCGAGCCTGTCACTCAGGGTGTGCTGTGACCGAGCCTGTCACTCAGTCTGTGCTGTAACCCAGCCTGTCACTCAGGGTGTGCTGTAACCCAGCCTGTCACTCAGTCTGTGCTGTAACCCAGCCTGTCACTCAGGGTGTGCTGTAACCCAGCCTGTCACTCAGTCTGTGCTGTAACCCAGCCTGTCACTCAGTCTGTGCTGTAACCCAGCCTGTCACTCAGTCTGTGCTGTAACCCAGCCTGTCACTCAGTCTGTGCTGTAACCCAGCCTGTCACTCAGTCTGTGCTGTAACCCAGCCTGTCACTCAGTCTGTGCTGTAACCCAGCCTGTCACTCAGTCTGTGCTGTGACCCAGCCTGTCACTCAGTCTGTGCTGTGACCCAGCCTGTCACTCAGTCTGTGCTGTAACCCAGCCTGTCACTCAGTCTGTGCTGTAACCCAGCCTGTCACTCAGTCTGTGCTGTGACCCAGCCTGTCACTCAGTCTGTGCTGTAACCCAGCCTGTCACTCAGTCTGTGCTGTAACCCAGCCTGTCACTCAGTCTGTGCTGTAACCCAGCCTGTCACTCAGGGTGTGCTGTAACCCAGCCTGTCACTCAGGGTGTGCTGTAACCCAGCCTGTCACTCAGTCTGTGCTGTAACCCAGCCTGTCACTCAGGGTGTGCTGTAACCCAGCCTGTCACTCAGTCTGTGCTGTGACCCAGCCTGTCAGTCAGTCTGTGCTGTAACCCAGCCTGTCACTCAGGGTGTGCTGTAACCCAGCCTGTCACTCAGTCTGTGCTGTAACCCAGCCTGTCACTCAGTCTGTGCTGTGACCCAGCCTGTCACTCAGTCTGTGCTGTGACCCAGCCTGTCACTCAGTCTGTGCTGTGACCCAGCCTGTCACTCAGTCTGTGCTGTAACCCAGCCTGTCACTCAGTCTGTGCTGTAACCCAGCCTGTCACTCAGTCTGTGCTGTGACCCAGCCTGTCACTCAGTCTGTGCTGTAACCCAGCCTGTCACTCAGTCTGTGCTGTAACCCAGCCTGTCACTCAGTCTGTGCTGTAACCCAGCCTGTCACTCAGGGTGTGCTGTAACCCAGCCTGTCACTCAGGGTGTGCTGTAACCCAGCCTGTCACTCAGTCTGTGCTGTAACCCAGCCTGTCACTCAGGGTGTGCTGTAACCCAGCCTGTCACTCAGTCTGTGCTGTGACCCAGCCTGTCAGTCAGTCTGTGCTGTAACCCAGCCTGTCACTCAGGGTGTGCTGTAACCCAGCCTGTCACTCAGTCTGTGCTGTAACCCAGCCTGTCACTCAGTCTGTGCTGTGACCCAGCCTGTCACTCAGTCTGTGCTGTGACCCAGCCTGTCACTCAGTCTGTGCTGTGACCCAGCCTGTCACTCAGTCTGTGCTGTAACCCAGCCTGTCACTCAGACTGTGCTGTAACCCAGCCTGTCACTCAGTCTGTGCTGTAACCCAGCCTGTCACTCAGTCTGTGCTGTAACCCAGCCTGTCACTCAGGGTGTGCTGTAACCCAGCCTGTCACTCAGTCTGTGCTGTAACCCAGCCTGTCACTCAGGGTGTGCTGTAACCCAGCCTGTCACTCAGTCTGTGCTGTAACCCAGCCTGTCACTCAGGGTGTGCTGTAACCCAGCCTGTCACTCAGTCTGTGCTGTAACCCAGCCTGTCACTCAGGGTGTGCTGTAACCCAGCCTGTCACTCAGTCTGTGCTGTAACCCAGCCTGTCACTCAGTCTGTGCTGTGACCCAGCCTGTCACTCAGTCTGTGCTGTGACCCAGCCTGTCACTCAGGGTGTGCTGTAACCCAGCCTGTCACTCAGTCTGTGCTGTAACCCAGCCTGTCACTCAGTCTGTGCTGTGACCCAGCCTGTCACTCAGTCTGTGCTGTAACCCAGCCTGTCACTCAGTCTGTGCTGTAACCCAGCCTGTCACTCAGGGTGTGCTGTGACCCAGCCTGTCACTCAGTCTGTGCTGTAACCCAGCCTGTCACTCAGTCTGTGCTGTGACCCAGCCTGTCACTCAGTCTGTGCTGTAACCCAGCCTGTCACTCAGTCTGTGCTGTAACCCAGCCTGTCACTCAGTCTGTGCTGTAACCCAGCCTGTCACTCAGTCTGTGCTGTGACCGAGCCTGTCACTCAGTCTGTGCTGTAACCCAGCCTGTCACTCAGGGTGTGCTGTGACCCAGCCTGTCACTCAGGGTGTGCAGTGACCCAGCCTGTCACTCAGGGTGTGCTGTAACCCAGCCTGTCACTCAGTCTGTGCTGTGACCCAGCCTGTCACTCAGTCTGTGCTGTAACCCAGCCTGTCACTCAGTCTGTGCTGTAACCCAGCCTGTCACTCAGTCTGTGCTGCAACCCAGCCTGTCACTCAGTCTGTGCTGTGACCCAGCCTGTCACTCAGGGTGTGCTGTGACCCAGCCTGTCACTCAGTCTGTGCTGTAACTCAGCCTGTCACTCAGGGTGTGCTGTGACCCAGCCTGTCACTCAGTCTGTGCTGTAACCCAGCCTGTCACTCAGTCTGTGCTGTGACCCAGCCTGTCACTCAGTCTGTGCTGTGACCCAGCCTGTCACTCAGGGTGTGCTGTAACCCAGCCTGTCACTCAGGGTGTGCTGTGACCCAGCCTGTCACTCAGGGTGTGCTGTAACCCAGCCTGTCACTCAGTCTGTGCTGTGACCCAGCCTGTCACTCAATCTGTGCTGTAACCCAGCCTGTCACTCAGGGTGTGCTGTAACCCAGCCTGTCACTCAGTCTGTGCTGTAACCCAGCCTGTCACTCAGTCTGTGCTGTAACCCAGCCTGTCACTCAGTCTGTGCTGTAACCCAGCCTGTCACTCAGGGTGTGCTGTAACCCAGCCTGTCACTCAGTCTGTGCTGTGACCGAGCCTGTCACTCAGTCTGTGCTGTAACCCAGCCTGTCACTCAGTCTGTGCTGTACCCCAGCCTGTCACTCAGTCTGTGCTGTAACCCAGCCTGTCACTCAGTCTGTGCTGTAACCCAGCCTGTCACTCAGTCTGTGCTGTAACCCAGCCTGTCACTCAGGGTGTGCTGTAACCCAGCCTGTCACTCAGTCTGTGCTGTGACCCAGCCTGTCACTCAGTCTGTGCTGTAACCCAGCCTGTCACTCAGGGTGTGCTGTAACCCAGCCTGTCACTCAGTCTGTGCTGTGACCGAGCCTGTCACTCAGTCTGTGCTGTAACCCAGCCTGTCACTCAGTCCGTGCTGTAACCCAGCCTGTCACTCAGTCTGTGCTGTAACCCAGCCTGTCACTCAGGGTGTGCTGTGACCGAGCCTGTCACTCAGTCTGTGCTGTAACCCAGCCTGTCACTCAGTCTGTGCTGTAACCCAGCCTGTCACTCAGTCTGTGCTGTGACCCAGCCTGTCACTCAGTCTGTGCTGTAACCCAGCCTGTCACTCAGTCTGTGCTGTAACCCAGCCTGTCACTCAGTCTGTGCTGTGACCGAGCCTGTCACTCAGGGTGTGCTGTGACCGAGCCTGTCACTCAGTCTGTGCTGTAACCCAGCCTGTCACTCAGGGTGTGCTGTAACCCAGCCTGTCACTCAGTCTGTGCTGTAACCCAGCCTGTCACTCAGTCTGTGCTGTAACCCAGCCTGTCACTCAGTCTGTGCTGTGACCGAGCCTGTCACTCAGGGTGTGCTGTGACCGAGCCTGTCACTCAGTCTGTGCTGTAACCCAGCCTGTCACTCAGGGTGTGCTGTAACCCAGCCTGTCACTCAGTCTGTGCTGTAACCCAGCCTGTCACTCAGTCTGTGCTGTAACCCAGCCTGTCACTCAGTCTGTGCTGCAACCCAGCCTGTCACTCAGTCTGTGCTGTAACCCAGCCTGTCACTCAGGGTGTGCTGTAACCCAGCCTGTCACTCAGTCTGTGCTGTAACCCAGCCTGTCACTCAGTCTGTGCTGTAACCCAGCCTGTCACTCAGTCTGTGCTGTAACCCAGCCTGTCACTCAGTCTGTGCTGTAACCCAGCCTGTCACTCAGTCTGTGCTGTAACCCAGCCTGTCACTCAGTCTGTGCTGTAACCCAGCCTGTCACTCAGTCTGTGCTGTGACCCAGCCTGTCACTCAGTCTGTGCTGTGACCCAGCCTGTCACTCAGGGTGTGCTGTAACCCAGCCTGTCACTCAGTCTGTGCTGTAACCCAGCCTGTCACTCAGTCTGTGCTGTAACCCAGCCTGTCACTCAGTCTGTGCTGTAACCCAGCCTGTCACTCAGTCTGTGCTGTAACCCAGCCTGTCACTCAGTCTGTGCTGTAACCCAGCCTGTCACTCAGTCTGTGCTGTAACCCAGCCTGTCACTCAGTCTGTGCTGTAACCCAGCCTGTCACTCAGTCTGTGCTGTAACCCAGCCTGTCACTCAGGGTGTGCTGTAACCCAGCCTGTCACTCAGTCTGTGCTGTGACCCAGCCTGTCACTCAGTCTGTGCTGTAACCCAGCCTGTCACTCAGGGTGTGCTGTAACCCAGCCTGTCACTCAGTCTGTGCTGTAACCCAGCCTGTCACTCAGTCTGTGCTGTGACCCAGCCTGTCACTCAGTCTGTGCTGTAACCCAGCCTGTCACTCAGTCTGTGCTGTAACCCAGCCTGTCACTCAGTCTGTGCTGTAACCCAGCCTGTCACTCAGGGTGTGCTGCAACCCAGCCTGTCACTCAGTCTGTGCTGTAACCCAGCCTGTTACTCAGTCTGTGCTGTAACCCAGCCTGTCACTCAGGGTGTGCTGTAACCCAGCCTGTCACTCAGGGTGTGCTGTAACCCAGCCTGTCACTCAGTCTGTGCTGTAACCCAGCCTGTCACTCAGTCTGTGCTGTAACCCAGCCTGTCACTCAGTCTGTGCTGTGACCCAGCCTGTCACTCAGTCTGTGCTGTAACCCAGCCTGTCACTCAAGGTGTGCTGTAACCCAGCCTGTCACTCAGTCTGTGCTGTAACCCAGCCTGTCACTCAGTCTGTGCTGTAACCCAGCCTGTCACTCAGGGTGTGCTGTAACCCAGCCTGTCACTCAGGGTGTGCTGTAACCCAGCCTGTCACTAAGTCTGTGCTGTGACCGAGCCTGTCACTCAGGGTGTGCTGTAACCCAGCCTGTCACTCAGGGTGTGCTGTAACCCAGCCTGTCACTCAGTCTGTGCTGTAATCCAGCCTGTCACTCAGTCTGTGCTGTGACCGAGCCTGTCACTCAGTCTGTGCTGTCACCCAGCCTGTCACTCAGTCTGTGCTGTAACCCAGCCTGTCACTCAGGGTGTGCTGTAACCCAGCCTGTCACTCAGTCTGTGCTGTAACCCAGCCTGTCACTCAGTCTGTGCTGTAACCCAGCCTGTCACTCAGGGTGTGCTGTAACCCAGCCTGTCACTCAGTCTGTGCTGTGACCGAGCCTGTCACTCAGGGTGTGCTGTAACCCAGCCTGTCACTCAGTCTGTGCTGTAACCCAGCCTGTCACTCAGTCTGTGCTGCAACCCAGCCTGTCACTCAGTCTGTGCTGTAACCCAGCCTGTCACTCAGTCTGTGCTGTAACCCAGCCTGTCACTCAGTCTGTGCTGTAACCCAGCCTGTCACTCAGTCTGTGCTGTAACCCAGCCTGTCACTCAGTCTGTGCTGTACCCCAGCCTGTCACTCAGTCTGTGCTGTAACCCAGCCTGTCACTCAGTCTGTGCTGTAACCCAGCCTGTCACTCAGTCTGTGCTGTGACCCAGCCTGTCACTCAGGGTGTGCTGTGACCCAGCCTGTCACTCAGGGTGTGCTGTAACCCAGCCTGTCACTCAGTCTGTGCTGTAACCCAGCCTGTCACTCAGTCTGTGCTGTAACCCAGCCTGTCACTCAGTCTGTGCTGTAACCCAGCCTGTCACTCAGTCTGTGCTGTAACCCAGCCTGTCACTCAGTCTGTGCTGTAACCCAGCCTGTCACTCAGTCTGTGCTGTAACCCAGCCTGTCACTCAGTCTGTGCTGTAACCCAGCCTGTCACTCAGTCTGTGCTGTAACCCAGCCTGTCACTCAGTCTGTGCTGTAACCCAGCCTGTCACTCAGTCTGTGCTGTAACCCAGCCTGTCACTCAGGGTGTGCTGTAACCCAGCCTGTCACTCAGTCTGTGCTGTAACCCAGCCTGTCACTCAGTCTGTGCTGTAACCCAGCCTGTCACTCAGTCTGTGCTGTAACCCAGCCTGTCACTCAGTCTGTGCTGTAACCCAGCCTGTCACTCAGTCTGTGCTGTGACCGAGCCTGTCACTCAGTCTGTGGTGTAACCCAGCCTGTCACTCAGTCTGTGCTGTGACCCAGCCTGTCACTCAGTCTGTGCTGTAACCCAGCCTGTCACTCAGTCTGTGCTGTAACCCAGCCTGTCACTCAGTCTGTGCTGTAACCCAGCCTGTCACTCAGTCTGTGCTGTAACCCTGCCTGTCACTCAGTCTGTGCTGTAACCCAGCCTGTCACTCAGTCTGTGCTGTAACCCAGCCTGTCACTCAGTCTGTGCTGTAACCCTGCCTGTCACTCAGTCTGTGCTGTAACCCAGCCTGTCACTCAGGGTGTGCTGTAACCCAGCCTGTCACTCAGTCTGTGCTGTGACCCAGCCTGTCACTCAGTCTGTGCTGTAACCCAGCCTGTCACTCAGGGTGTGCTGTGACCGAGCCTGTCACTCAGTCTGTGCTGTAACCCAGCCTGTCACTCAGTCTGTGCTGTTACCCAGCCTGTCACTCAGTCTGTGCTGTAACCCAGCCTGTCACTCAGTCTGTGCTGTGACCCAGCCTGTCACTCAGGGTGTGCTGTAACCCAGCCTGTCACTCAGGGTGTGCTGTAACCCAGCCTGTCACTCAGTCTGTGCTGTAACCCAGCCTGTCACTCAGTCTGTGCTGTGACCCAGCCTGTCACTCAGTCTGTGCTGTAACCCAGCCTGTCACTCAGTCTGTGCTGTAACCCAGCCTGTCACTCAGGGTGTGCTGTAACCCAGCCTGTCACTCAGGGTGTGCTGTAACCCAGCCTGTCACTCAGTCTGTGCTGTTACCCAGCCTGTCACTCAGGGTGTGCTGTAACCCAGCCTGTCACTCAGGGTGTGCTGTCACCCAGCCTGTCACTCAGGGTGTGCTGTCACCCAGCCTGTCACTCAGTCTGTGCTGTGACCCAGCCTGTCACTCAGTCTGTGCTGTAACCCAGCCTGTCACTCAGTCTGTGCTGTGACCGAGCCTGTCACTCAGTCTGTGCTGTGACCCAGCCTGTCACTCAGTCTGTGCTGTAACCCAGCCTGTCACTCAGTCTGTGCTGTAACCCAGCCTGTCACTCAGTCTGTGCTGTAACCCAGCCTGTCACTCAGTCTGTGCTGTAACCCAGCCTGTCACTCAGTCTGTGCTGTAACCCAGCCTGTCACTCAGTCTGTGCTGTAACCCAGCCTGTCACTCAGGGTGTGCTGTAACCCAGCCTGTCACTCAGGGTGTGCTGTCACCCAGCCTGTCACTCAGTCTGTGCTGTAACCCAGCCTGTCACTCAGTCTGTGCTGTAACCCAGCCTGTCACTCAGTCTGTGCTGTAACCCAGCCTGTCACTCAGTCTGTGCTGTAACCCAGCCTGTCACTCAGGGTGTGCTGTAACCCAGCCTGTCACTCAGTCTGTGCTGTAACCCAGCCTGTCACTCAGGGTGTGCTGTAACCCAGCCTGTCACTCAGGGTGTGCTGTAACCCAGCCTGTCACTCAGTCTGTGCTGTGACCCAGCCTGTCACTCAGTCTGTGCTGTAACCCAGCCTGTCACTCAGGGTGTGCTGTAACCCAGCCTGTCACTCAGTCTGTGCTGTAACCCAGCCTGTCACTCAGGGTGTGCTGTAACCCAGCCTGACACTCAGTCTGTGCTGTAACCCAGCCTGTCACTCAGTCTGTGCTGTAACCCAGCCTGTCACTCAGGGTGTGCTGTAACCCAGCCTGTCACTCAGTCTGTGCTGTGACCGAGCCTGTCACTCAGTCTGTGCTGTGACCCAGCCTGTCACTCAGTCTGTGCTGTAACCCAGCCTGTCACTCAGTCTGTGCTGTAACCCAGCCTGTCACTCAGTCTGTGCTGTGACCCAGCCTGTCACTCAGTCTGTGCTGTAACCCAGCCTGTCACTCAGTCTGTGCTGTAACCCAGCCTGTCACTCAGTCTGTGCTGTAACCCAGCCTGTCACTCAGTCTGTGCTGTAACCCAGCCTGTCACTCAGGGTGTGCTGTAACCCAGCCTGTCACTCAGTCTGTGCTGTAACCCAGCCTGTCACTCAGTCTGTGCTGTAACCCAGCCTGTCACTCAGGGTGTGCTGTAACCCAGCCTGTCACTCAGTCTGTGCTGTGACCGAGCCTGTCACTCAGTCTGTGCTGTAACCCAGCCTGTCACTCAGTCTGTGCTGTAACCCAGCCTGTCACTCAGTCTGTGCTGTAACCGAGCCTGTCACTCAGGGTGTGCTGTAACCCAGCCTGTCACTCAGTCTGTGCTGTGACCGAGCCTGTCACTCAGTCTGTGCTGTGACCCAGCCTGTCACTCAGTCTGTGCTGTAACCCAGCCTGTCACTCAGTCTGTGCTGTGACCCAGCCTGTCACTCAGTCTGTGCTGTGACCCAGCCTGTCACTCAGGGTGTGCTGTAACCCAGCCTGTCACTCAGGGTGTGCTGTGACCCAGCCTGTCACTCAGGGTGTGCTGTAACCCAGCCTGTCACTCAGTCTGTGCTGTAACCCAGCCTGTCACTCAGGGTGTGCTGTGACCCAGCCTGTCACTCAGTCTGTGCTGTGACCCAGCCTGTCTCTCAGGGTGTGCTGTAACCCAGCCTGTCACTCAGTCTGTGCTGTAACCCAGCCTGTCACTCAGTCTGTGCTGTAACCCAGCCTGTCACTCAGTCTGTGCTGTGACCGAGCCTGTCACTCAGTCTGTGCTGTGACCCAGCCTGTCTCTCAGTCTGTGCTGTGACCGAGCCTGTCACTCAGTCTGTGCTGTAACCCAGCCTGTCACTCAGTCTGTGCTGTGACCGAGCCTGTCACTCAGTCTGTGCTGTGACCCAGCCTGTCTCTCAGTCTGTGCTGTGACCGAGCCTGTCACTCAGTCTGTGCTGTAACCCAGCCTGTCACTCAGTCTGTGCTGTGACCGAGCCTGTCACTCAGTCTGTGCTGTGACCCAGCCTGTCACTCAGTCTGTGCTGTGACCCAGCCTGTCACTCAGGGTGTGCTGTAACCCAGCCTGTCACTCAGGGTGTGCTGTGACCCAGCCTGTCACTCAGGGTGTGCTGTAACCCAGCCTGTCACTCAGTCTGTGCTGTAACCCAGCCTGTCACTCAGGGTGTGCTGTGACCCAGCCTGTCACTCAGTCTGTGCTGTGACCCAGCCTGTCTCTCAGGGTGTGCTGTAACCCAGCCTGTCACTCAGTCTGTGCTGTAACCCAGCCTGTCACTCAGTCTGTGCTGTAACCCAGCCTGTCACTCAGTCTGTGCTGTGACCGAGCCTGTCACTCAGTCTGTGCTGTGACCCAGCCTGTCTCTCAGTCTGTGCTGTGACCGAGCCTGTCACTCAGTCTGTGCTGTAACCGAGCCTGTCACTCAGTCTGTGCTGTGTCTGCAGGGCGATGTTGGGCTAGCGATGGGGAAGCTCTACGGCAATGACTTCAGCCAGACGACAATCTCCCGTTTTGAGGCCCTGAACCTCAGCTTTAAGAACATGTGCAAACTGAAACCCTTACTGGAGAAATGGCTGAATGATGCAGGTACGTGACCTCTGATTCTTCAACTCTGACCTTTCAACATCCTCTTTTATCATGATCACCTCAAATTTCTTATAGAATATAATAGTACCGCACAGAAGGAGGCCATTCAGCCATTGAGTCTGCACCGGCTCTTTCGAAGAGCAATCCAGTTAGTCCCACTCCCCCGCTCTTTCCCCATATACCTGCAGTTCTTTCTCGTTCCAAGTATTTATCCAATTCCCTTTTGAAGGCTGCTATTGAATCTGTACCTGTATTGAATCAGGCAGTGCATTCCAAATCCTAACCATTCGTTGCATAAAAAAGGTTTACTCATGTCGCCTTTGGTTCTTTTGCCAATCTCTGCCCTCTGGTTATCGACCCTTCAGCCATTAAGAATAGTTTCTCTTTAGTTACTCTATCTAAACCCTTCATGATTTCAAACACCTCGATCAAATCTCCTCTGAGCCTTCTCTGCTCTAAGGAGATGTTGGCCTTCATAGCGAGGGGATTCGAGTACAGGAGCAAGGATGTCTTGCTGCAGTTGTACAGGGCCTTGGTGAGACCACACCTTGAGTATTGTGTGCAGTTTTGGTCGCCTTATCTGAGGAAGGATGCTCTTGCCATGGAGGGAGTGCAGCGAAGATTCACCAGACTGATACCTGGGATGGCAGGAATGACGTATGAGGAGAGATTGGGTCGATTGGGCTTGTACTCGCTGGAGTTTAGAAGAATGAGAGGGAATCTCATTGAAACTTATAAAATTCTAACAGGACTAGACAGACTCGATGCAGGTAGGATGTTCCCGATGGCGGGGGAGTCCAGAACCAGGGGTCACAGTCTAAGGATAAGGGGTAAGCCATTTAGGACAGAGATGAGGAGGAATTTCTTCACCCAGAGAGTGGTGAACCTGTGGAATTCTCTACCACAGAAGGCAGTTGAGGCCAATTCATTAAATATATTCAAGGAGTTAGATATATTTCTTAAGGCCAAAGGGATCAAGGGATATGGGGAGAAAGCAGGGACAGGGTACTGAATTTGGATGATCAGCCATGATCTCATTAAATGGCGGAACAGGCTCGAGGGGCCGAATGGCCTACTCCTGCTTCTATCTTCTATGTTTCTATGAAGTTACCACCGTCCCTTTAATCCCATCCGCTTCTATTTTCCGAATAAATCTTTTATGAGGTACTTTATCAAATGCCTTTTCAAAGTCCATATATACAACATCTACTGCACTACCTTCATCAACCCTCTCAGTTATTTCATCAAAGAACTCTGTCAGGTTAGTCAGACACGATTTGCCTTTGACAAATCCGTGCTGAGTGTCCCTTATTAACCCATGCTTCTCCAAGTGAGAATTAATTTTGTCCTTGACAATGGACTCCAGTTTTCCCACCACTGATGTTAGGCTGACTGGCCTGTAGTTACCAGGTTTATCCCTCTCCCTTTTTTTGAACAGGGGTGTTAACATTTTCAGTCCTCCAGTCCTCTGGCACCACCCCCATATCCAAGGAGGATTGTTCTTTAATCCTCCTGGAGTTCGTCACATGTCAGGTTCTGGTGAAAAAGGAGGCGGTGAGGGGGAGTTGGATGAGGGGTGAGGGAGATTCAGTTGAGGGGGATTTGGGTGAGGGATGTTGAGTGAGGGGTGAAGGGGTGAGGGAGTTGGGGGAGATGGATTAGGGGGGAGGGGGAGTTGTGGATTGTGTGCACCTCCCTTATATTTCTCCCTTCTTTCTTTAGAAAACATGTCCGCGGACTCCACACTGCCCAGCCCGAATTCCATGAGCAGTCCTCCGATTGGCATAGAGGGAATGGGAGGGCGACGGAGGAAAAAGCGAACAAGCATCGAGACCAATGTCCGAGTGGCCTTAGAGAAGAGCTTCCTCGCGGTAAATAATCCAAATACTAGGCGGGTAACGGTGTGTGGGTGAAACCCAGGCCCCAGTCACTGCCTAGAACCAGGGCCCAGGCACCAGTCACTGCCCAAAACCAGGGCCCAGGCACCAGTCGCTGCCCGAAACCAGGGCCCAGGCACCAGTCACTGCCTGAAACCAGGGCCCAGGCCCCAGTCACTGCCTAGAACCAGGGCCTAGGCCCCAGTCACTGCCTAGAACCAGGGCCTAGGCCCCAGTCACTGCCTAGAAACCAGGGCCCAGGCCCCAGTCACTGCCTCAAACCAGGGCCCAAGCACCAGTCACTGCCTAAAACCAGGGCCCAGGCACCAGTCACTGCCTGAAACCAGGGCCCAGGCCCCAGTCACTGCCTAGAACCAAGGCCTAGGCACCAGTCAATGTCCGAAACCAGGGCCCAGTCTCCAGTCACTGTCCGAAACCAGGGCCCAGGCCCCAGTCACTGCCCGAACCAGGGCCCAGGTCCCAGTCAAGGCCCAAAACCAGTGCCCAGGCCCCAGTCACTGCCCGAAACAAGGGCCTGTGACAGGCACGGTGTGACGGAATCCATGCGACGAGAATACTGTGACAAGACGGTGTGATGAGACACGGTGTGATGGCAGGGTGTGACGGGTCTGTGTGACGGGTCTTTGTGAGGGGACTGTGTGATGGGTTTGTCTGACGATAGGGTATGACAGGAGAGTGTGACGGGGACCGTCTGACGGTAGGGTGTGACAGGAAAGTGTGATGGGAACCGTCTGACGGTAGGGTGTGACAGGAGAGTGTGACGGGGACCATCTGACGTGTGACGGAGAGTGTGACGGGGCTGTCTGACGGTAGGGTGTGACAGGAGAGTGTGACGGGGCTGTCTGATGGTAGGTGTGACAGGAGAGTGTGACGGGGCTGTCTGACAGCAGGGTGTGACGGGAGAGTGTGACGGGGACCGTCTGACGGCAGGATATGACAGGAGTGTGTGACAGGTCTTTGTGAGGGGACTGTGTCACGAGGACCGTCTGACGGTAGGGTGTGACAGGAGAGTGTGACGGGTCTTTGTGAGGGGACTGTGTGACGAGGACCGTCTGACGGTAGGGTGTGAAGGAGTGTGTGACGGGGCTGTGTGACGGGACTGTGTGACGAGGACCGTCTGACGGTAGGGTGTGAAGGAGTCTGTGACGGGGCTGTGTGACGGGTCTTTGTGAGGGGACTGTGTGACGGGGACTGTCTGACGGGAGGGTGTGACGGGTCTGTGTGAGGGGCCCTTGTGAGGGGACTGTGTGACAGGGACCGTCTGACGGCAGGGTGTGACAGGAGAGTGTGACGGGGACCGTCTGACGGCAGGGTGTGACAGGAGAGTGTGACGGGGTCCGTCTGACGGCAGGGTGTGACAGGAGAGTGTGACGGGGACCGTCTGATGGCAGGGTGTGACAGGAGAGTGTGACGGGGACCGTCTGACGGTAGGGTGTGACAGGAGAGTGTGACGGGGACTGTCTGATGGCAGGGTGTGACAGGAGAGTGTGACGGGGACCGTCTGACGGTAGGGTGTGACAGGAGAGTGTGACGGGGACCGTCTGACGGTAGGGTGTGACAGGAGAGTGTGACGGGGACCGTCTGACGGTAGGGTGTGACAGGAGAGTGTGACGGGGACCGTCTGACGGCAGGGTGTGACAGGAGAGTGTGACGGGGCTGTCTGACGGCAGGGTGTGACAGGAGAGTGTGACGGGGCTGTGTGACGGGTCTTTGTGAGGGGACTGTGTGACAGGGACCGTCTGACGGCAGGGTGTGACAGGAGAGTGTGACGGGGCTGTCTGACAGCAGGGTGTGACAGGAGAGTGTGACGGGGCTGTCTGACAGCAGGGTGTGACAGGAGAGTGTGACAGGGACCGTCTGACAGCAGGGTGTGACGGAAGAGTGTGACGGGGCTGTCTGACAGCAGGGTGTGACAGGAGAGTGTGACAGGGACCGTCTGACAGCAGGGTGTGACGGGAGAGTGTGACGGGGACTGTCTGACAGCAGGGTGTGATGGGAGAGTGTGACGGGGACTGTCTGACAGCAGGGTGTGACAGGATAGTGTGACGGGGACCGTCTGACGGTAGGGTGTGACGGGAGAGTGTGACGGGGCTGTCTGTGTCCCAACAGAATCAGAAGCCGACCTCAGAGGAGATTCAGCTGATTGCAGACCAGCTGACCATGGAGAAGGAGGTGATTCGAGTCTGGTTCTGCAACAGGAGACAGAAAGAAAAACGAATCAATCCAGCCAGCAACAGCGGGGTGTCCACGCACACACACAGCAAACCATCCATCTACAGCACTCACATGGTGAGTACTGGCATCAGAGTGAGATTACTCCCCAGAGAGAGTGAGAGTTACAGTCCCAGAGAGAGAGAGAGAGAGAGAGTTACTGTCCCAGAGAGAGAGAGCGAGAGTTACAGTCCCAGAGAGAGAGAGAGAGAGTTACTGTCCCAGAGAGAGAGAGAGAGAGAGAGTTACTGTCCCAGAGAATGAGAGTTACAGTGCCAGAGAGAGAGAGAGAGAGAGTTACTGTCCCAGAGAGAGAGAGAGAGAGAGTTACTGTCCCAGAGAGAGAGAGAGAGAGAGTTACCGTCCCAGAGAGAGAGAGAGTTACTGTCCCAGAGAGAGAGAGAGAGAGAGTTACTGTCCCAGAGAGAGAGAGAGAGTTACTGTCCCAGAGAGAGAGAGAGAGTTACTGTCCCAGAGAGAGAGAGTGAGAGTTACTGTCCCAGAGAGAGAGAGTGAGAGTTACTGTCCCAGAGAGAGAGAGAGAGAGAGTTACTGTCCCAGAGAGAGAGAGAGAGAGAGTTACTGTCCCAGAGAGAGAGAGAGAGTTACTGTCCCAGAGAGAGAGAGAGAGAGTTACTGTCCCAGAGAGAGAGAGAGAGAGTTACAGTCCCAGAGAGAGAGAGAGAGAGAGAGTTACTGTCCCAGAGAGAGAGAGAGAGAGTTACTGTCCCAGAGAGAGAGAGCGAGAGTTACAGTCCCAGAGAGAGAGAGAGAGAGTTACTGTCCCAGAGAGAGAGAGCGAGAGTTACAGTCCCAGAGAGAGAGAGAGAGAGTTACTGTCCCAGAGAGAGAGAGAGAGAGAGTTACTGTCCCAGAGAGAGAGAGAGAGAGAGAGAGTTACTGTCCCAGAGAGAGAGAGTGAGAGTTACTGTCCCAGAGAGAGAGAGCGAGAGAGTTACTGTCCCAGAGAGAGAGAGAGTTACTGTCCCAGAGAGAGAGAGTGAGAGTTACTGTCCCAGAGAGAGAGAGAGAGAGCTACTGTCCCAGAGAGCGAGAGTTACTGTCCCAGAGAGAGAGAGAGCGAGAGTTACAGTCCCAGAGAGAGAGAGAGAGAGAGAGTTACTGTCCCAGAGAGAGAGAGCGAGAGTTACAGTCCCAGAGAGAGAGAGTGAGAGTTACTGTCCCAGAGAGAGAGAGAGAGAGTTACTGCCCCAGAGAGAGAGAGAGAGAGAGTTACAGTCCCAGAGAGAGAGAGAGAGAGTTACTGTCCCAGAGAGAGAGAGAGAGAGTTACTGTCCCAGAGAGAGAGAGAGAGAGGTACTGTCCCAGAGAGAGAGAGTTACTGTCCCAGAGAGAGAGAGAGTTACTGTCCCAGAGAGAGAGAGAGTTACTGTCCCAGAGAGATAGAGTGAGAGTTACAGTCCCAGAGAGAGAGAGTTACTGTCCCAGAGAGAGAGAGAGTTACAGTCCCAGAGAGAGAGAGAGAGAGAGTTACTGTCCCAGAGAGAGAGAGAGAGAGTTACTGTCCCAGGGAGAGAGAGAGTTACTGTCGCAGAGAGAGAGAGAGAGAGAGAGAGTTACAGTCCCAGAGAGAGAGAGAGAGAGAGTTACTGTCCCAGAGAGAGAGAGAGAGAGTTACTGTCCCAGAGAGAGAGAGAGTTACTGTCCCAGAGAGAGAGAGAGTTACAGTCCCAGAGAGCCAAAATTGGGCCCTAACAGTAAATCTAAAGAAAACCAACATCATGATTTTTCAAAAAGGAAAAGGCCCAGGTGTCAGGAAAACAAATACCAGTTTACTCTCAGTGATACCATCATAGGACACACTATGAGCTACACTTACCTTGGTCTAACCATTACCGCATCAGGGAGCTTCAGCATAGCAGTGAATGCACTAAAAGAAAAAGCCCGAAGAGCCCTATATGCAATAAAAAGAAAATTCTACAACATCCAAATCCCAATCAAAATCTGGCTAAAAATATTTGACAGCGTAATCCTGCCGATTGCGCTGTACGGTAGTGAAGTATGGGGCCCGCTCAATCACCATAGCTACACTAAATGGGAAAAACACACAATAGAAGCCCTACATGCAGAATTTTGCCGAAGCATCCTTCGCACCCAAAGGAAAACACCAACAAATGCATGCAGAGCCGAACTAGGCAGATACCCACTGATAATAAACATCCAAAAACGAGCACTAAACTTCCTAAATCACCTCAAATCTAGCTCCCCAGACACCCTTCATTTTAAAGCCTTCCAGACCCAAGAGCCAAACCCAGAAAAGAGTCCCCTGAGTCAGCTGCTACTGAAACTAAGTACTCCTACTCAGCCGGACCCTGACCAGTCCCAGACCAACACTGCCATCCAAACACCAATCCGAGTGAACCAAATCATTAAACAAAGCAAAGAAACCTACCTGGAACATTGGAACAAAATAACCAAAAGCCAAAGCAGATTAGAATGCTACCGGGCCCTAAAAAGAGAATATAAACTGGCAGACTATCTCTCGACCATCAGAGACACAAAACAGAGACAGACCCTCACCAGGTACAGACTAAGCGACCACCAACTGACAATTGAAAAAGGAAGATACAAGAAATCCTGGCAGCCTAGAGAGAATAGAATATGTGATCAATGTCTGGCCGGCGAGGTTGAGACAGAGATCCATTTCCTCCTAAAATGCGAAAAATTCAACACATCAAGAAACATATTATTTGACAAGCTCAGCCAAACAACCCCAGATTTCAAGGAATTGGATGACCTGTCAAAATTAAGATTAGTCCTGGGAGGAGACAGACCATACCTTGGTGCCAAATATGTAACAACATGTCACAACCTGAGGACTGTTTAAAATTAATACTGAATGTACCCACTGATGTACAAAGACTGTTTAAATTAATATTGTTTAAAGTAATATTGTATGTACCCAACGAAGGTCAAAATTGTTTGACACCTACAGAATGTTGGAAAACTGTACTTTTTGTTATGTAAGCTTTGGCAATATGGTTCCCTGTAAACTTTCATGCCAATAAAGCATTTGAATTGAATTGAATTGAATTGAGAGAGAGTTACAGTCCCAGAGAGAGAGAGAGAGAGTTACAGTCCCAGAGAGAGAGAGAGAGAGAGAGTTACTGTCCCAGAGAGAGAGAGAGAGAGAGTTACAGTCCCAGAGAGAGAGAGTTACAGTCCCAGAGAGAGAGAGAGAGAGTTACAGTCCCAGAGAGCGAGAGAGAGAGAGTTACTGTCCCAGAGAGAGAGAGCGAGAGAGTTACTGTCCCAGAGAGAGAGAGAGAGAGTTACAGTCCCAGAGAGAGAGAGAGAGAGCGAGAGAGTTACTGTCCCAGAGAGAGAGAGAGAGAGAGAGTTACTGTCCCAGAGAGAGAGAGCGAGAGAGTTACTGTCCCAGAGAGAGAGAGCGAGAGTTACAGTCCCAGAGAGAGAGAGAGAGAGCGAGAGAGTTACTGTCCCAGAGAGAGAGAGAGAGAGAGAGAGAGAGAGAGTTACTGTCCCAGAGAGAGAGAGAGAGAGAGTTACAGTCCCAGAGAGAGAGAGAGAGAGAGTTACTGTCCCAGAGAGCGAGAGCGAGAGTTACAGTCCCAGAGCGAGAGAGCGAGAGAGTTACAGTCCCAGAGAGAGAGAGAGAGAGAGTTACAGTCCCAGAGAGAGAGAGAGAGAGTTACTGTCCCAGAGAGAGAGAGCGAGAGAGCTACTGTCCCAGAGAGAGAGAGAGAGAGAGCGAGAGAGTTACTGTCCCAGAGAGAGAGAGAGCGAGAGAGTTACTGTCCCAGAGAGAGAGAGAGAGAGTTACAGTCCCAGAGAGAGAGAGCGAGAGAGTTACTGTCCCAGAGAGAGAGAGAGAGAGCGAGAGAGTTACTGTCCCAGAGAGCGAGAGCGAGAGTTACAGTCCCAGAGCGAGAGAGCGAGAGAGTTACAGTGCCAGAGAGAGAGAGAGAGAGTTACAGTCCCAGAGAGAGAGAGAGAGAGAGTTACTGTCCCAGAGAGAGAGAGAGCGAGAGAGCTACTGTCCCAGAGAGAGAGAGAGCGAGAGAGTTACTGTCCCAGAGAGAGAGAGAGAGAGCGAGAGAGTTACTGTCCCAGAGAGCGAGAGCGAGAGTTACAGTCCCAGAGCGAGAGAGCGAGAGAGTTACAGTGCCAGAGAGAGAGAGAGAGAGTTACAGTCCCAGAGAGAGAGAGAGAGAGAGTTACTGTCCCAGAGAGAGAGAGAGCGAGAGAGCTACTGTCCCAGAGAGAGAGAGAGCGAGAGAGTTACTGTCCCAGAGAGCGAGAGAGAGAGTTACTGTCCCAGAGAGCGAGAGAGCGCGAGAGTTACAGTCCCAGAGAGAGAGAGAGCGAGAGAGTTACTGTCCCAGAGAGAGAGAGCGAGAGTTACAGTCCCAGAGAGCGAGAGAGAGAGTTACAGTGCCAGAGAGAGAGAGAGAGAGAGAGTTACGGTCCCAGAGAGAGAGAGAGAGAGTTACTGTCCCAGAGAGCGAGAGAGAGAGTTACTGTCCCAGAGAGCGAGAGAGCGCGAGATTTACAGTCCCAGAGAGAGAGAGAGCGAGAGAGTTACTGTCCCAGAGAGAGAGAGCGAGAGTTACAGTCCCAGAGCGAGAGAGTTACTGTCCCAGAGAGAGAGAGTTACAGTGCCAGAGAGAGAGAGAGAGAGAGAGTTACAGTCCCAGAGAGAGAGAGAGAGAGAGAGAGTTACAGTCCCAGAGAGAGAGAGCGAGAGCGAGAGTTACAGTCCCAGAGAGAGAGAGAGCGAGAGAGTTACTGTCCCAGAGAGCGAGAGCGAGAGTTACAGTCCCAGAGCGAGAGAGAGAGAGAGTTACTGTCCCAGAGAGAGAGAGAGAGAGTTACTGTCCCAGAGAGAGAGAGAGAGAGGGAGAGTTACAGTCCCAGAGAGAGAGAGAGAGTTACTGTCCCAGAGAGAGAGAGAGAGAGTTACAGTGCCAGAGAGAGAGAGAGAGAGTTACAGTCCCAGAGAGAGAGAGAGAGAGAGTTACTGTCCCAGAGAGAGAGAGAGAGAGTTACAGTGCCAGAGAGAGAGAGCGAGAGAGTTACTGTCCCAGAGAGAGTGAGTGAGAGTTACTGTCCCAGAGAGAGAGAGAGAGAGAGAGTTACAGTCCCAGAGAGAGAGAGAGCGAGAGAGTTACTGTCCCAGAGAGAGAGAGAGAGTTCCAGTCCCAGAGAGAGAGAGAGAGAGAGTTACTGTCCCAGAGAGAGAGAGTTACAGTCCCAGAGAGAGAGAGAGAGAGTTACTGTCCCAGAGAGAGAGAGAGAGAGTTACTGTCCCAGAGAGAGAGAGAGAGAGTTACAGTGCCAGAGAGAGAGAGAGAGAGAGAGTTACTGTCTCAGAGAGAGAGAGAGAGTTACTGTCCCAGAGAGAGAGAGAGAGAGAGAGTTACTGTCCCAGAGAGAGAGAGAGAGTTACTGTCCCAGAGAGAGAGAGAGAGAGAGAGAGTTACAGTCCCAGAGAGAGAGAGAGAGAGAGTTACAGTCCCAGAGAGAGATAGAGAGAGTTACTGTCCCAGAGAGAGAGAGAGAGAGAGTTACTGTCCCAGAGAGAGAGAGAGAGAGTTACAGTGCCAGAGAGAGAGAGCGAGAGAGTTACTGTCCCAGAGAGAGAGAGAGAGTTCCAGTCCCAGAGAGAGAGTGAGTGAGAGTTACTGTCCCAGAGAGAGAGAGAGAGTTACAGTCCCAGAGAGAGAGAGAGCGAGAGAGTTACTGTCCCAGAGAGAGAGAGAGAGTTCCAGTCCCAGAGAGAGAGAGAGAGAGAGTTACTGTCCCAGAGAGAGAGAGTTACAGTCCCAGAGAGAGAGAGAGAGAGTTACTGTCCCAGAGAGAGAGAGAGAGAGTTACTGTCCCAGAGAGAGAGAGAGAGAGTTACAGTGCCAGAGAGAGAGAGAGAGAGAGAGTTACTGTCCCAGAGAGAGAGAGAGAGTTACTGTCCCAGAGAGAGAGAGAGAGAGAGAGTTACTGTCCCAGAGAGAGAGAGAGTTACTGGTTCTGCTGTCTCCCACAGAACAGGGATTACAGCAACAACTAGACCTACTCGACAAATACTGCCAAAATTGGGCTCTAACAGTAAATCTAAAGAAAACCAACATCATGATTTTTCAGAAAAGACCCAGATGTCAGGAAAACAAATACCAGTTTACCCTCAGTGATACCACTATAGGACACACTATGAGCTACACCTACCTTGGTCTAACTATTACAGCATCAGGGAGCTTCAGCATAGCAGTGAATGCACTAAAAGAAAAAGCCCGAAGAGCCCTATATGCAATAAAAAGAAAATTCTACAACATCCAAATCCCAATCAAAATCTGGCTCAAAATTTTTGACAGCATAATCCTGCCCATTGCACTGTACGGTAGTGAAGTATGGGGCCCGCTAAATCACCAAAGCTACACTAAATGGGAAAAACACACAATAGAAGCCCTACATGCAGAATTCTGCCGAAGCATCCTTCGCACCCAAAGAAAAACGCCAACAAATGCATGCAGAGCCGAACTAGGCAGATACCCACTGATAATAAACATCCAAAAACGAGCACTAAACTTCCTAAATCACCTCAAATCTAGCTCCCCAGACACCCTTCATTTCAAAGCCTTTCAGACCCAAGAGCTAAACCCAGAAAAGAGTCCCCTGAGTCAGCTGCTACTGAAACTAAGTACTCAGCCGGACCCTGACCAGCCCCAGACCAACACAGCCGTCCAAACACCAATCCGAGTGAACCAAATCATTAAAAAATGCAAAGAAACCTACCTGGAACATTGGAACAAAATAACCGAAAGCCAAAGCAGATTAGAATGTTACCGGGCCCTAAAAAGAGAATATAAACTGGCAGACTACCTCACGACCATCAGAGACACAAAACAGAGACAGACCCTCACCAGGTACAGACTAAGCGACCACCAACTGGAAATTGAAAAAGGCAGATACAAGAAATCCTGGCAGCCTAGAGAGAATAGAATATGCGATCAATGTCTGGCTGGCGAGGTTGAAACAGAAATGCATTTCCTCCTAAAATGCGAAAAATTCAACACATCAAGAAACATATTATTCAACAAGCTAAGCCAAACAACCCCAGATTTCAAGGAATTGGATGATCTGTCAAAATTGAGATTAATCCTAGGAGAAGGAGACAGACCATACCTTGGGGCTAAATATGTAACAACATGTCACAACCTGAGGACTGTTTAAAAGTAAGACTGTTTAAAATTAATATTGAACGTACCAAATGAAGTAGAAAGACTGTTTAAAATTAATATTGTTTAAAAGTAATATTGTATATACCCAACAAATGTCAAATCGATTGACACCTACAGAATGTTGGAAAACTGTACCTTTTTGCTATGTAAGCTTTGGCAATATGGTTCTCTGTAAACTTTCATGCCAATAAAGCATTTGAACTGAACTGAACTGAACTGAACTGTTACAGTGCCAGAGAGAGAGAGCGAGAGAGTTACAGTCCCAGAGAGAGAGAGAGAGAGTGTGTTACAGTCCCAGGGAGAGAGAGAGAGAGTGTTACAGTCCCAGAGAGAGAGAGAGAGAGTTACAGTCCCAGAGAGAGAGAGAGAGTTACTGTCCCAGAGAGAGAGAGAGAGTTACTGTCCCAGAGAGAGAGAGAGAGAGAGAGTTACTGTCCCAGAGAGAGAGAGAGAGAGAGAGTTACTGTCCCAGAGAGAGAGAGAGAGAGAGAGTTACTGTCCCAGAGAGAGAGAGAGAGAGTTACTGTCCCAGAGAGAGAGAGAGAGAGAGTTACTGTCCCAGAGAGAGAGAGAGTTACTGTCCCAGAGAGAGAGAGAGAGAGAGAGAGAGTTACAGTCCCAGAGAGAGAGAGAGAGAGTTACTGTCCCAGAGAGAGAGAGAGAGAGTTACTGTCCCAGAGAGAGAGAGCGAGAGTTACTGTCCCAGAGAGAGAGAGAGAGTTACTGTCCCAGAGAGAGAGAGCGAGAGTTACAGTGCCAGAGAGAGAGAGTTACTGTCCCAGAGAGAGAGAGAGAGTTACAGTCCCAGAGAGAGAGAGAGAGAGTTACTGTCCCAGAGAGAGAGAGTTACTGTCCCAGAGAGAGAGAGAGAGAGTTACTGTCCCAGAGAGAGAGAGTTACAGTCCCAGAGAGAGAGAGAGAGAGTTACTGTCCCAGAGAGAGAGAGTTACTGTCCCAGAGAGAGAGAGAGAGAGTTACTGTCCCAGAGAGAGAGAGTTACTGTCCCAGAGAGAGAGAGAGAGAGTTACTGTCCCAGAGAGAGAGAGTTACAGTCCCAGAGAGAGAGAGAGAGAGAGTTACTGTCCCAGAGAGAGAGAGAGAGAGTTACTGTCCCAGAGAGAGAGAGAGAGTTACTGTCCCAGAGAATGAGAGTGAGAGTTACTGTCCCAGAGAGAGAGAGTTACTGTCCCAGAGAGAGAGAGTGAGAGTTACTGTCCCATAGAGAGAGAGAGAGTTACTGTCCCAGAGAGAGAGAGTTACTGTCCCAGAGAGAGAGAGAGAGTTACTGTCCCAGAGAGAGAGAGTTACTGTCCCAGAGAGAGAGAGAGAGAGAGAGAGAGAGAGTTACTGTCCCAGAGAGAGAGAGTTACTGTCCCAGAGAGAGAGAGTGAGAGTTACTGTCCCAGAGAGAGAGAGAGAGTTACTGTCCCAGAGAGAGAGAGTTACTGTCCCGAGAGAGAGAGAGAGAGTTACAGTCCCAGAGAGAGAGAGAGAGTTACTGTCCCAGAGAGAGAGAGAGAGTTACTGTCCCAGAGAGAGAGAGAGAGAGAGAGTTACTGTCCCAGAGAGAGAGAGAGAGAGAGAGTTACTGTCCCAGAGAGAGAGAGAGAGAGAGAGTTACTGTCCCAGAGAGAGAGAGAGAGAGTTACTGTCCCAGAGAGAGAGAGAGAGAGAGTTACTGTCCCAGAGAGAGAGAGAGTTACTGTCCCAGAGAGAGAGAGAGAGAGAGAGAGAGTTACAGTCCCAGAGAGAGAGAGAGAGAGTTACTGTCCCAGAGAGAGAGAGAGAGAGTTACTGTCCCAGAGAGAGAGAGCGAGAGTTACTGTCCCAGAGAGAGAGAGAGAGTTACTGTCCCAGAGAGAGAGAGCGAGAGTTACAGTGCCAGAGAGAGAGAGTTACTGTCCCAGAGAGAGAGAGAGAGAGTTACAGTCCCAGAGAGAGAGAGAGAGAGTTACTGTCCCAGAGAGAGAGAGTTACTGTCCCAGAGAGAGAGAGAGAGAGTTACTGTCCCAGAGAGAGAGAGTTACAGTCCCAGAGAGAGAGAGAGAGAGTTACTGTCCCAGAGAGAGAGAGTTACTGTCCCAGAGAGAGAGAGAGAGAGTTACTGTCCCAGAGAGAGAGAGTTACTGTCCCAGAGAGAGAGAGAGAGAGTTACTGTCCCAGAGAGAGAGAGTTACAGTCCCAGAGAGAGAGAGAGAGAGAGTTACTGTCCCAGAGAGAGAGAGAGAGAGTTACTGTCCCGAGAGAGAGAGAGAGTTACTGTCCCAGAGAATGAGAGTGAGAGTTACTGTCCCAGAGAGAGAGAGTTACTGTCCCAGAGAGAGAGAGTGAGAGTTACTGTCCCATAGAGAGAGAGAGAGTTACTGTCCCAGAGAGAGAGAGTTACTGTCCCAGAGAGAGAGAGAGAGTTACTGTCCCAGAGAGAGAGAGTTACTGTCCCAGAGAGAGAGAGAGAGAGAGAGAGAGAGAGTTACTGTCCCAGAGAGAGAGAGTTACTGTCCCAGAGAGAGAGAGTGAGAGTTACTGTCCCAGAGAGAGAGAGAGAGTTACTGTCCCAGAGAGAGAGAGTTACTGTCCCAGAGAGAGAGAGAGAGAGTTACTGTCCCAGAGAGAGAGAGCTACTGTCCCAGAGAGAGAGAGAGAGAGAGTTACAGTGCCAGAGAGAGAGAGAGAGTTACTGTCCCAGAGAGAGAGAGAGAGTTACAGTGCCAGAGAGAGAGAGAGAGTTACTGTCCCAGAGAGAGAGAGAGAGAGAGAGAGAGAGTTACTGTCCCAGAGAGAGAGAGAGAGAGAGCAAGAGTTACTGTCCCAGAGAATGAGAGTTACAGTCCCAGAGAGAGAGAGAGAGAGTTACTGTCCCAGAGAATGAGAGTGAGAGTTACTGTCCCAGAGAGAGAGTTACTGTCCCAGAGAGAGAGAGAGAGAGTTACAGTGCCAGAGAGAGAGAGAGAGAGAGAGTTACTGTCCCAGAGAGAGAGAGAGCTACAATGCCAGAGAGAGAGAGAGTTACTGTCCCAGAGAGAGAGAGAGCTACAGTGCCAGAGAGAGAGTGAGAGTTACTGTCCCAGAGAGAGAGAGAGAGTTACTGTCCCAGAGAGAGAGAGTTACTGTCCCAGAGAGAGAGAGAGAGAGTTACTGTCCCAGAGAGAGAGAGAGTTACTGTCCCAGAGAGAGAGAGAGAGAGAGAGAGAGTTACAGTGCCAGAGAGAGAGAGAGAGTTACTGTCCCAGAGAGAGAGAGAGAGAGAGTTACAGTGCCAGAGAGAGAGTGAGAGTTACTGTCCCAGAGAGAGAGAGAGAGAGAGAGAGAGTTACTGTCCCAGAGAGAGAGAGAGAGTTACTGTCCCAGAGAGAGAGAGTTACTGTCCCAGAGAGAGAGAGAGAGAGTTACTGTCCCAGAGAGAGAGAGCTACTGTCCCAGAGAGAGAGAGAGAGAGTTACTGTCCCAGAGAGAGAGAGAGAGAGTTACTGTCCCAGAGAGAGAGAGAGAGAGTTACAGTGCCAGAGAGAGAGAGAGAGAGAGAGTTACTGTCCCAGAGAGAGAGAGAGAGTTACTGTCCCAGAGAGAGAGAGAGAGAGAGAGTTACTGTCCCAGAGAGAGAGAGAGTTACTGGTTCTGCTGTCTCCCACAGAACAGGGATTACAGCAACAACTAGACCTACTCGACAAATACTGCCAAAATTGGGCTCTAACAGTAAATCTAAAGAAAACCAACATCATGATTTTTCAGAAAAGACCCAGATGTCAGGAAAACAAATACCAGTTTACCCTCAGTGATACCACTATAGGACACACTATGAGCTACACCTACCTTGGTCTAACTATTACAGCATCAGGGAGCTTCAGCATAGCAGTGAATGCACTAAAAGAAAAAGCCCGAAGAGCCCTATATGCAATAAAAAGAAAATTCTACAACATCCAAATCCCAATCAAAATCTGGCTCAAAATTTTTGACAGCATAATCCTGCCCATTGCACTGTACGGTAGTGAAGTATGGGGCCCGCTAAATCACCAAAGCTACACTAAATGGGAAAAACACACAATAGAAGCCCTACATGCAGAATTCTGCCGAAGCATCCTTCGCACCCAAAGAAAAACGCCAACAAATGCATGCAGAGCCGAACTAGGCAGATACCCACTGATAATAAACATCCAAAAACGAGCACTAAACTTCCTAAATCACCTCAAATCTAGCTCCCCAGACACCCTTCATTTCAAAGCCTTTCAGACCCAAGAGCTAAACCCAGAAAAGAGTCCCCTGAGTCAGCTGCTACTGAAACTAAGTACTCAGCCGGACCCTGACCAGCCCCAGACCAACACAGCCGTCCAAACACCAATCCGAGTGAACCAAATCATTAAAAAATGCAAAGAAACCTACCTGGAACATTGGAACAAAATAACCGAAAGCCAAAGCAGATTAGAATGTTACCGGGGCCCTAAAAAGAGAATATAAACTGGCAGACTACCTCACGACCATCAGAGACACAAAACAGAGACAGACCCTCACCAGGTACAGACTAAGCGACCACCAACTGGAAATTGAAAAAGGCAGATACAAGAAATCCTGGCAGCCTAGAGAGAATAGAATATGCGATCAATGTCTGGCTGGCGAGGTTGAAACAGAAATGCATTTCCTCCTAAAATGCGAAAAATTCAACACATCAAGAAACATATTATTCAACAAGCTAAGCCAAACAACCCCAGATTTCAAGGAATTGGATGATCTGTCAAAATTGAGATTAATCCTAGGAGAAGGAGACAGACCATACCTTGGGGCTAAATATGTAACAACATGTCACAACCTGAGGACTGTTTAAAAGTAAGACTGTTTAAAATTAATATTGAACGTACCAAATGAAGTAGAAAGACTGTTTAAAATTAATATTGTTTAAAAGTAATATTGTATATACCCAACAAATGTCAAATCGATTGACACCTACAGAATGTTGGAAAACTGTACCTTTTTGCTATGTAAGCTTTGGCAATATGGTTCTCTGTAAACTTTCATGCCAATAAAGCATTTGAACTGAACTGAACTGAACTGAACTGTTACAGTGCCAGAGAGAGAGAGCGAGAGAGAGTTACAGTCCCAGAGAGAGAGAGAGAGAGTGTGTTACAGTCCCAGGGAGAGAGAGAGAGTGTTACAGTCCCAGAGAGAGAGAGAGTTACAGTCCCAGAGAGAGAGAGAGAGTTACTGTCCCAGAGAGAGAGAGAGAGTTACTGTCCCAGAGAGAGAGAGAGAGAGAGAGTTACTGTCCCAGAGAGAGAGAGAGAGAGAGAGTTACTGTCCCAGAGAGAGAGAGAGAGAGAGAGTTACTGTCCCAGAGAGAGAGAGAGAGAGTTACTGTCCCAGAGAGAGAGAGAGAGAGAGTTACTGTCCCAGAGAGAGAGAGAGTTACTGTCCCAGAGAGAGAGAGAGAGAGAGAGAGAGTTACAGTCCCAGAGAGAGAGAGAGAGAGTTACTGTCCCAGAGAGAGAGAGAGAGAGTTACTGTCCCAGAGAGAGAGAGCGAGAGTTACTGTCCCAGAGAGAGAGAGAGAGTTACTGTCCCAGAGAGAGAGAGCGAGAGTTACAGTGCCAGAGAGAGAGAGTTACTGTCCCAGAGAGAGAGAGAGAGTTACAGTCCCAGAGAGAGAGAGAGAGAGTTACTGTCCCAGAGAGAGAGAGTTACTGTCCCAGAGAGAGAGAGAGAGTTACTGTCCCAGAGAGAGAGAGTTACAGTCCCAGAGAGAGAGAGAGAGAGTTACTGTCCCAGAGAGAGAGAGTTACTGTCCCAGAGAGAGAGAGAGAGAGTTACTGTCCAGAGAGAGAGAGTTACTGTCCCAGAGAGAGAGAGAGAGAGTTACTGTCCCAGAGAGAGAGAGTTACAGTCCCAGAGAGAGAGAGAGAGAGAGTTACTGTCCCAGAGAGAGAGAGAGAGTTACTGTCCCAGAGAGAGAGAGAGAGTTACTGTCCCAGAGAATGAGAGTGAGAGTTACTGTCCCAGAGAGAGAGAGTTACTGTCCCAGAGAGAGAGAGTGAGAGTTACTGTCCCATAGAGAGAGAGAGAGTTACTGTCCCAGAGAGAGAGAGTTACTGTCCCAGAGAGAGAGAGAGAGTTACTGTCCCAGAGAGAGAGTTACTGTCCCAGAGAGAGAGAGAGAGAGAGAGAGAGAGAGTTACTGTCCAGAGAGAGAGAGTTACTGTCCCAGAGAGAGAGAGTGAGAGTTACTGTCCCAGAGAGAGAGAGAGAGTTACTGTCCCAGAGAGAGAGTTACTGTCCCAGAGAGAGAGAGAGAGAGTTACTGTCCCAGAGAGAGAGAGCTACTGTCCCAGAGAGAGAGGAGAGAGAGAGTTACAGTGCCAGAGAGAGAGAGAGAGTTACTGTCCCAGAGAGAGAGAGAGAGTTACAGTGCAGAGAGAGAGAGAGAGTTACTGTCCCAGAGAGAGAGAGAGAGAGAGAGAGAGTTACTGTCCCAGAGAGAGAGAGAGAGAGAGCAAGAGTTACTGTCCCAGAGAATGAGAGTTACAGTCCCAGAGAGAGAGAGAGAGAGTTACTGTCCCAGAGAATGAGAGTGAGAGTTACTGTCCCAGAGAGAGAGTTACTGTCCCAGAGAGAGAGAGAGAGAGTTACAGTGCCAGAGAGAGAGAGAGAGAGAGAGTTACTGTCCAGAGAGAGAGAGAGCTACAATGCCAGAGAGAGAGAGAGTTACTGTCCCAGAGAGAGAGAGAGCTACAGTGCCAGAGAGAGAGTGAGAGTTACTGTCCCAGAGAGAGAGAGAGAGTTACTGTCCCAGAGAGAGAGAGTTACTGTCCCAGAGAGAGAGAGAGAGTTACTGTCCCAGAGAGAGAGAGTTACTGTCCCAGAGAGAGAGAGAGAGAGAGAGAGAGTTACAGTGCCAGAGAGAGAGAGAGAGTTACTGTCCCAGAGAGAGAGAGAGAGAGAGTTACAGTGCCAGAGAGAGAGAGTGAGAGTTACTGTCCCAGAGAGAGAGAGAGAGAGAGAGAGAGTTACTGTCCCAGAGAGAGAGAGAGAGTTACTGTCCCAGAGAGAGAGAGTTACTGTCCCAGAGAGAGAGAGAGAGAGTTACTGTCCCAGAGAGAGAGAGCTACTGTCCCAGAGAGAGAGAGAGAGAGAGAGAGAGAGTTACAGTGCCAGAGAGAGAGAGAGAGTTACTGTCCCAGAGAGAGAGAGAGGAGAGTTACAGTGCCAGAGAGAGAGAGAGAGTTACTGTCCCAGAGAGAGAGAGAGAGAGAGAGAGAGTTACTGTCCCAGAGAGAGAGAGAGAGAGAGCAAGAGTTACTGTCCCAGAGAATGAGAGTTACAGTCCCAGAGAGAGAGAGAGAGAGTTACTGTCCCAGAGAATGAGAGTGAGAGTTACTGTCCCAGAGAGAGAGTTACTGTCCCAGAGAGAGAGAGAGAGAGAGTTACAGTGCCAGAGAGAGAGAGAGAGAGAGAGTTACTGTCCCAGAGAGAGAGAGAGCTACAGTGCCCAGAGAGAGAGAGAGTTACTGTCCCAGAGAGAGAGAGAGCTACAGTGCCAGAGAGAGAGTGAGAGTTACTGTCCCAGAGAGAGAGAGAGAGTTACTGTCCCAGAGAGAGAGAGTTACTGTCCCAGAGAGAGAGAGAGGAGAGTTACTGTCCCAGAGAGAGAGAGAGTTACTGTCCCAGAGAGAGAGAGAGAGAGAGAGAGAGTTACAGTGCCAGAGAGAGAGAGAGAGTTACTGTCCCAGAGAGAGAGGAGAGAGAGTTACAGTGCCAGAGAGAGAGAGAGAGTTACTGTCCCAGAGAGAGAGAGAGAGAGAGAGAGAGTTACTGTCCCAGAGAGAGAGAGAGAGAGAGAGAGAGAGTTACAGTCCCAGAGAGAGAGAGAGAGAGAGCAAGAGTTACTGTCCCAGAGAGAGAGAGTTACAGTCCCAGAGAGAGAGAGAGAGAGTTACTGTCCCAGAGAATGAGAGTGAGAGTTACTGTCCCAGAGAGAGAGAGTTACTGTCCCAGAGAGAGAGAGAGAGAGAGAGAGTTACAGTGCCAGAGAGAGAGAGAGAGAGAGAGAGAGTTACTGTCCCAGAGAGAGAGAGAGCTACAGTGCCAGAGAGAGAGAGAGTTACTGTCCCAGAGAGAGAGAGAGCTACAGTGCCAGAGAGAGAGAGAGAGAGAGTTACTGTCCCAGAGAGAGAGAGAGCTACAGTCCCAGAGAGAGAGAGAGTTACTGCCCCAGAGAGAGAGAGAGTTACAGTGCCAGAGAGAGAGAGAGAGAGAGTTACTGTCCCAGAGAGAGAGAGAGAGAGTTACTGTCCCAGAGAGAGAGTAAGTAGAGGTAGAAAGGAACAGAAGGATACGTTGCTGGGGTTAGATGTAGAAGAGTGGGAGGAGGCTCGTGTGGAGCACAAACAGCAGCATGGACCAGCTGGGCCGAATGGCCTGCTGTACACTCGATGAAGTTGCAGCACTGTGGACTGGAATTCAAGGAATGTTCGACAGGAAGTAAGGATGGTGCAGGGAGCTGAGTCTAACAGCAACAACTTGCATTTATATAGCGCCTTTAACGTAGTAAAACATCCCAAATTGCTTCCCAGGCGCGATTCTCAGGCTAAAATAGACAGCCCGAGCCACATCAGGAGATTCTTGGGGTAGGTGACCAAAAGATTGGTCAAATCAGTGGGTTTTCAGGAGCGTCTTAAAGAAGAAGAGAGAGATAAGAGAGGCGGGGTGGTTTAGGGTGGGAATTCCAGAGCTCGGGGGCCCAGGCAGCTGAAGGCACGGCCGCCAATGGTGAGTGATTAAAATTGGGGATGCTCAAGAGGCCAGAATTAGAGGAGCGCAGAGATCTCAGAGGGGGGTTGTGGGGCTGAAGGAGATTACAGAGATATGAGGGGCGAGGGCCATGGAGGGATTTGAAAACAAGGATGAGAATTTAAAATCGAGGCGTTTCGGTCCGGGGAGGCAATGTAGGTCAGCGAGCACAGGGGTGATGGGTCGAGTGGGTTAGAATGCTATGTGTCCAGGCCCTCTCTTTCTCATTAACCCTTTATTACTCATTGATTCTGATGCAGTTACGCCTGTTTAGTGATGTCCATCGCGACGATATCGACTTCTGTCTCCATTGACTGCACCAGGATGGTCTCAACGCTCGCAACATCCCAGAGTGTCTTTAAACGTCATCTCTAACCTTTGTCCCTTCGCCCCTCTCAATCAGGTCTCTCCGCAGCCGACGGGTTTGAACCTCCCGATGTCACAGGGCACAAACAGCCTCAGCACAACAGGTAAAGGAAAGGGTTAACTCTGCAACAATCTGGGACCGGTACAGGGCGTGGGACCGGTACAGGGCGTGGACCGGTACAGGGCGTGCGACCGGTACAGGGCGTGGGACCGCTACAGGGCGTGGGACCGCTACAGGGCGTGGGACCGCTACAGGGCGTGGGACCGCTACAGGGCGTGGGACCGCTACAGGGCGTGGGAGCGTACAGGGCGAGGGACCGGTACAGGGCGAGGGACCGGTACAGGGCGAGGGACCGGTACAGGAGGTTGGACCGTGCAGGGTGTGGGACCGGGACAGGGTGTGGGACCGGTACAGGGTGAGGGGACCGGGTACAGGGGTGTGGGGACCGGTACAGAGGTACAGGGGTGTGAGACCGGTACAGGGTGTGGGAGCGGGTCCAGGGCTAGCTACTGGTAGAGGGTGTGTGGGACCGGTACAGGGTGAGGGACCGGTACAGGTTGAGGGACCGGTACAGGGTGAGGGGACCGGTACAGGGCGTGGGACCGGTAAAGGGCGCGGGACCGGTACAGGGCGAGGGGACCGGTACAGGGCGAGGGACCGGTATAGGGCGAGGGACCGGTACAGGGCGTGGGACCGGTGCAGGGGGTTGGACCGGTGCAGGGTGTGGGACTGGTACAGGGCGAGGGACCGGTACAGGGCTGGGACCGGTACAGGGCGTGGGAGCGGTACAGGGCGTGGGACCGGTACAGGGCGTGGGAGCGGCACAGGGCGTGGGACCGGTACAGGGTGTGGGACCGGTACAGGTTGAGGGACCGGTACAGGGTGAGGGACCGGTACAGGGGCGTGGGACCGGTACAGGGTGCGGGACCGGTACAGGGCGAGGGACCGGTACAGGTGTGGGACCGGGACAGGGTGCGGGAGCGGTACAGGCGAGGGACCGGTAGAGGGCGAGGGACCGGTACAGGGCGAGGGACCGGCACAGGGTGTGGGACCGGGACGGGGTGTGGGACCGGTACAGGGTGTGGGACCGGGACAGGGTGCGGGAGCGGTACAGGGCGAGGGACCGGTAGAGGGCGAGGGACCGGTACAGGGCGAGGGACCGGCACAGGGTGTGGGACCGGGACGGGGTGTGGGACCGGTACAGGGTGTGGGACCGGGACAGGGTGCGGGAGCGGTACAGGGCGAGGGACCGGCACAGGGTGAGGGACCGGTACAGGGTGTGGGACCGGTACAGGGCGTGGGACCGTTACAGGGTGAGGGACCGGTACAGGGTGAGGGACCGGTACAGGGTGTGGGACCGGGACAGGGTGTGGGACCGGTACAGAGTGAGATACCGGTACAGGGTGAGGGACCGCTAGAGGGCGAGGGACCGGTACAGGGTGTGGGACCGGTACAGGGCGTGGGACCGGTACAGGGCGTGGGACCGGTACAGGGCGTGCGACCGGTACAGGGCGTGGGACCGCTACAGGGCGTGGGACCGCTACAGGGCGTGGGACCACTACAGGGCGTGGGACCGCTACAGGGCGTGGGACCGCTACAGGGCGTGGGAGCGGTACAGGGCGAAGGGACCGGTACAGGGCGAGGGACCGGTACAGGGCGAGGGACCGGTACAGGAGGTTGGACCGGTGCAGGGTGTGGGACCGGGACAGGGTGTGGGACCGGTACAGGGTGAGGGACCGGTACAGGGTGTGGGACCGGTACAGAGGTACAGGGTGTGAGACCGGTACAGGGTGTGGGAGCGGTCCAGGGCTAGCTACTGGTAGAGGGTGTGGGACCGGTACAGGGTGAGGGACCGGTACAGGTTGAGGGACCGGTACAGGGTGAGGGACCGGTACAGGGCGTGGGACCGGTACAGGGTGCGGGACCGGTACAGGGCGAGGGACCGGTACAGGGCGAGGGACCGGTATAGGGCGAGGGACCGGTACAGGGCGTGGGACCGGTGCAGGGGGTTGGACCGGTGCAGGGTGTGGGACTGGTACAGGGCGAGGGACCGGTACAGGGCGTGGGACCGGTACAGGGCGTGGGAGCGGTACAGGGCGTGGGACCGGTACAGGGCGTGGGAGCGGCACAGGGCGTGGGACCGGTACAGGGTGTGGGACCGGGACAGGGTGTGGGACCGGGACAGGGCGTGGGACCGGGACGGGGTGTGGGACCGGTACAGGGTGTGGGACCGGGACAGGGTGCGGGAGCGGTACAGGGCGAGGGACCGGTAGAGGGCGAGGGACCGGTACAGGGCGAGGGACCGGCACAGGGTGTGGGACCGGGACGGGGTGTGGGACCGGTACAGGGTGTGGGACCGGGACAGGGTGCGGGAGCGGTACAGGGCGAGGGACCGGCACAGGGTGAGGGACCGGTACAGGGTGTGGGACCGGTACAGGGCGTGGGACCGTTACAGGGTGAGGGACCGGTACAGGGTGAGGGACCGGTACAGGGTGTGGGACCGGGACAGGGTGTGGGACCGGTACAGAGTGAGATACCGGTACAGGGTGAGGGACCGCTAGAGGGCGAGGGACCGGTACAGGGTGTGGGACCGGTACAGGGCGTGGGACCGGTACAGGGCGAGGGACCGGTACAGGGTGAGGGACCGCTACAGGGCGTGGGACCGGTACAGGGCGAGGGACCGGTACAGGGTGTGGGACTGGTACAGGGCGAGGGACCGGTACAGGGTGTGGGACCGGTACAGGGTGAGGGACCGGTACAGGGTGTGGGACCGGTACAGGGCGAGGGACCGGTACAGGGTGTGGGACTGGTATAGGGAGGGATGGAATGTTGTGCTGAGAGTTGATGTTGACCGTGACTGTTTCACCTTGCAGTGACGACGATGTCTGCAGCTGGGACAATGCACACTTCGGGGATAACCGGAAGCTCACTATCGGCACTGAACTCCTCACCCACCCCACCCCTCAACAGCACAAACAGCAGCCACTCACTGGCACTCTCGGGCCTGACCTCGAGCACAGGGTAAGAAGGATCAGCTAGCAGTGGGTGTAATGGACAAACCAGGGGCCTATCATCACTCGCAAACGCTGACCCACCATCCCATCCTCACAGGGAACAATACAGAGAGAGGGAGACAGAGATGTGATGGGGACAGAGAAAGGAGGGAGAGAAAGAGAAAGGAGAGACAGAGAGAAAGGAGGGAGAGGCAGAGACAGACAGACAGAGAATGAAGAAGGAAAGTGAGAAAGGAGAGAGAGAGAGACAGAGCGAAAGTAGAGAGAGACAGAGCGAAAGGAGAGAGAGACAGTGCGAAAGGAGAGAGAGACAGTGCGAAAGGAGAGAGAGACAGAGCGAAAGGAGAGAGAGACAGAGCGAAAGGAGAGACAGAGCGAAAGGAGAGTGAGACAGAGCGAAAGGAGAGAGAGACAGAGCGAAAGGAGAGAGAGACAGAGCGAAAGGAGAGTGAGACAGTGCGAAAGGAGAGTGAGACAGTGCGAAAGGAGAGTGAGACAGTGCGAAAGGAGAGTGAGACAGTGCGAAAGGAGAGAGAGACAGTGCGAAAGGAGTGAGACAGTGCGAAAGGAGAGAGAGACAGTGCGAAAGGAGTGAGACAGTGCGAAAGGAGAGAGAGACAGTGCGAAAGGAGAGAGACAGAGCAAAAGGAGAGAGACAGAGCAAAAGGAGAGAGAGACAGTGCGAAAGGAGAGTGACAGTGCGAAAGGAGAGAGAGACAGAGCGAAAGGAGAGTGAGACAGTGCGAAAGGAGAGAGAGACAGTGCGAAAGGAGAGAGAGACAGTGCGAAAGGAGAGTGAGACAGTGCGAAAGGAGAGTGAGACAGTGCGAAAGGAGAGAGAGACAGAGCGAAAGGAGAGAGACAGAGCGAAAGGAGAGAGAGACAGAGCGAAAGGAGAGAGAGACAGAGCGAAAGGAGAGAGAGAGAGAATGGAGAGAGAGAGAGAGAATGGAGAGAGAGAGAATGGAGAGAGAGAGAGAGAATGGAGAGAGAGAGAATGGAGAGAGAGAGAGAGAATGGAGAGAGAGAGAGAGAATGGAGAGAGAGAGAATGGAGAGAGAGAGAATGGAGAGAGAGAGAGAATGGAGAGAGAGAGAGAATGGAGAGAGAGAGAGAGAATGGAGAGAGAGAGAGAATGGAGAGAGAGAGAGAGAATGGAGAGAGAGAGAGAGAATGGAGAGAGAGAGAGAGAGAATGGAGAGGGAGAGAGAGAATGGAGAGAGAGAGAGAATGGAGAGAGAGAGAGAGAATGGAGAGAGAGAGAGAATGGAGAGAGAGAGAGAGAGAATGGAGAGGGAGAGAGAGAATGGAGAGAGAGAGAGAATGGAGAGAGAGAGAGAATGGAGAGAGAGAGAATGTAGAGAGAGAGAGAGAATGGAGAGAGAGAATGGAGAGAGAGAGAGAATGGAGAGAGAGAGAGAAGAGAGAGAGAGAGAGAATGGAGAGAGAGAGAGAATGGAGAGAGAGAGAGAGAATGGAGAGAGAGAGAGAATGGAGAGAGAGAGAATGGAGAGAGAGAGAGAATGGAGAGAGAGAGAGAGAATGGAGAGAGAGAGAGAATGGAGAGAGAGAGAGAGAATGGAGAGAGAGAGAGAGAGAATGGAGAGAGAGAGAGAGAGAATGGAGAGAGAGAGAGAATGGAGAGAGAGAGAGAGAATGGAGAGAGAGAGAGAGAATGGAGAGAGAGAGAGAATAGAGAGAGAGAGAGAGAAAGAGAGAATGGAGAGAGAGAGAGAATGGAGAGAGAGAGAAAGAATGGAGAGAGAGAGAGAGAATGGAGAGAGAGAGAGAGAATGGAGAGAGAGAGAGAGAGAATGGAGAGAGAGAGAGAGAATGGAGAGAGAGAGAGAGAGAATGGAGAGAGAGAGAGAATGGAGAGAGAGAGAGAGAATGGAGAGAGAGAGAGAGAGAATGGAGAGAGAGAGAGAGAGAATGGAGAGAGAGAGAGAGAATGGAGAGAGAGAGAATGGAGAGAGAGAGAATGGAGAGAGAGAGAGAGAATGGAGAGAGAGAGAGAATGGAGAGAGAGAGAGAATGGAGAGAGAGAGAATGGAGAGAGAGAGAGAGAATGGAGAGAGAGAGAGAGAATGGAGAGAGAGAGAGAATGGAGAGAGAGAGAATGGAGAGAGAGAGAGAGAATGGAGAGAGAGAGAGAGAATGGAGAGAGAGAGAGAATGGAGAGAGAGAGAATGGAGAGAGAGAGAGAGAATATCTATACCCTTCACACTCTCATTGAAAAACATATACACCAAACAAAAAATGGGAAAATATTCGCTTGTTTCATTGACTTCAAGAAAGCCTTTGACTCTATCTGGCACGAAGGGCTCTATTATAAACTTCTTCAGTGTGGAATAGGGGGCAAAGTCTATGACCTTATTAAATCGATGTATCTGAAAAATAAATGCGGTGTCAAAATTGGAGACAAACGCACCGGTTTCTTCACCCAGAGAAGAGGCGTCCGGCAGGGCTGCAATTTGAGCCCGACCCTGTTCAACATATACATAAATGAATTAGCAGACATGCTGGAGAAAAGCGAGTCACCGGGTCTCTGTCTCCTGGATGGAGAAGTGAAATCCCTGTTCTATGCGGACGACCTGGTTCTGCTGTCTCCCACAGAACAGGGATTACAGCAACAACTAGACCTACTCGACAAATACTGCCAAAATTGGGCCCTAACAGTAAATCTAA
The DNA here is from genome assembly GCF_052327205.1 of Somniosus microcephalus. NCBI lineage: Eukaryota > Metazoa > Chordata > Chondrichthyes > Squaliformes > Somniosidae > Somniosus > Somniosus microcephalus. The sequence goes on from NC_140998.1 coordinate 196,435,732, forward strand.
AGAAAACCAACATCATGATTTTTCAAAAAAGGCCCAGGTGTCAGGAGAACAAATACCAGTTTACTCTCAGTGATACCATCATAGGACACACTATGAGCTACACTTACCTTGGTCTGACCATTACAGTATCAGGGAGCTTCAGCATAGCAGTGAATGCACTAAAAGAAAAAGCCCGAAGAGCCCTATATGCAATAAAAAGAAAATTCTACAACATCCAAATCCCAATCAAAATCTGGCTCAAAATATTTGACAGCATAATCCTGCCCATTGCGCTGTACGGTAGTGAAGTATGGGGCCCGCTCAATCACCATAGCTACACTAAATGGGAAAAACACACAATAAGAAGCCCTACATGCAAAATTTTGCCGAAGCATTCTTCGCACCCAAAGGAAAACACCAACAAATGCATGCAGAGCCGAACTAGGCAGATACCCACTGATAATAAACATCCACAAACGAGCACTAAACTTCCTAAATCACCTCAAATCTAGCTCCCCAGGCACCCTTCATTTTAAAGCCTTCCAGACCCAAGAGCTAAACCCAGAAAAGAGTCCCCTGAGTCAGCTGCTACTGAAACTAAGTACTCCTACTCAGGCGGACCCTGACCAGTCCCAGACCAACACTGCCGTCCAAACACCAATCCGAGTGAACCAAATCATTAAACAATGCAAAGAAACCTACCTGGAAAATTGGAACAATGTAACCAAAAGCCAAAGCAGATTAGAATGTTACCGGGCCCTAAAAAGAGAATATAAACTGGCAGACTACCTCTCGACCATCAGAGACACAAAACAGAGACAGACCCTCACCAGGTACAGACTAAGCGACCACCAACTGGCAATTGAAAAAGGAAGATACAAGAAATCCTGGCAGCCTAGAGAGAATAGAATATGTGATCAATGTCTGGCCGGCGAGGTTGAGACAGAGATGCATTTCCTCCTAAAATGCAAAAAATTCAACACAACAAGAAACATATTATTTGACAAGCTCAGCCAAACAACCCCAGGTTTCAAAGAATTGGATGACCTGTCAAAATTAAGATTAGTCCTGGGAGAAGGAGACAGACCATACCTTGGTGCCAAATATGTAAAAACATGTCACAACCTGAGGACTGTTTAAAAATTAATACTGAATGTACCCAACGATGTTCAACGACTTTAAATTAATATTGTTTAAACTAATATTGTATGTACCCAACGAAGGTCAAAATTGTTTGACACCTACAGAATGTTGGAAAACTGTACTTTTTGTTATGTAAGCTTTGGCAATATGGTTCCCTGTAAACTTTCATGCCAATAAAGCATTTGAATTGAATTGAATTGAGAGGCAGAGAATGGTGTGAGAGAGGCAGAGAATGGAGAGAGAGAGAGAGAGGCAGAGAATGGAGAGAGAGAATGGAGAGAGAGAGAGAGGCAGAGAATGGAGCGAGAGAGAGAGGCAGAGAATGGAGAGAGAGAGAGAGGCAGAGAATGGAGAGAGAGAATGGACAGAGAGAGAGGCAGAGAATGGAGAGAGGCAGAGAATGGAGAGAGAGAATGGACAGAGAGAGAGGCAGAGAATGAAGAGAGAGAGAATGGAGAGAGAGAGGCAGCGAATGGAGAGAGAGAGAGAGGCAGAGAATGGAGAGAGAGAATGGACAGAGAGAGAGGCAGAGAATGAAGAGAGAGAGAATGGAGAGAGAGAGGCAGCGAATGGAGAGAGAGAGAAGCAGAGAATGGAGCGAGAGAGAGAGGCAGAGAATGGAGAGAGAGAGGCAGCGAATGGAGAGAGAGAGGCAGCGAATGGAGAGAGAGAATGGAGAGAGAGAATGGAGAGAGAGAGAGGCAGAGAATGGAGTGAGAGAGAGAGGCAGAGAATGGAGCGAGGGACAGGCAGAGAATGGCGCGAGAGAGAGAGGCAGAAACATAGAAGATAGGAGCAGGAGTAGGCCATTCGGCCCCTCGAGCCTGCTCCGCCATTTAATGAGATCATGGCTGATCATCCAAATTCAGTACCCTGTCCCTGCTTTCTGCCCATATCCCTTGATACCTTTATCCTTAAGAAATATATCTAACTCCTTCTTGAATATATTTAATGAATTGACCTCAACTGCCTTCTGTGGCAGAGAATTCCACAGGTTCACCACTCTCTGGGTGAAGAAATTCCTCCTCATCTCAGTCCTAAATGGCTTACCCCTTATCCTTAGACTGTGACCCCTGGTTCTGGACTCCCCCGCCATCGGGAACATCCTTCCTGCATCTAGTCTGTCTAGTCCTGTTAGAATTTTATAAGTTTCAATGAGATCCCCTCTCATTCTTCTAAACTCCAGCGAATATAAGCCGAATCGACCCAATCTCTCCTCATACGTCATTCCTGCCAACCCAGGTATCAGTCTGGTAAATCTTTGCTGCACTGCCTCCATGGCAAGAACATCCTTCCTCAGCTAAGGCGACCAAAACTGCACACAATACTCAAGGTGTGGTCTCACCAAGGCCCTGTACAACTGCAGCAAGACTTCCTTGCTCCTGTACTCGAATCCTCTCGCTATGAAGGCCAACATACCATTTGCCTTCTTAACCGCCTGCTGCGCCTGCATGCTTACCTTCAGCGACTGATGCACAAGAACACCCAGGTCTCGTTGCACTTCCCCTTTTCCCAATCTATTGTCGTTCAGATAATAATCTGTCTTCCTGTTTTTGCCACCGAAGTGGATAACCTTGCATTTCTCCACATTATACTGCATCTGCCATGCATCTGCCCAGTCACCCAACCTGTCCAAATCGCACAGCACACACACCCACCCAGCTTTGAGTCGTCTGCAAATTTGGAGATATTACATCTAGTTCCCTCGTCTAGATCATTTATATATATATATATTGTGAATAGCTGGAGTCCGAGCACCGATCCCTGCGGCCCCCCCACCCCCACCCCCAGTCGCTCTCTCTCTCTCTTCCAACAACAACATGCCCTCGAAAAAGCCTTGGCACCGCCGGGCACCCCCAGCTAGTATATATATTTTGTGAATAGCTGGAGTCCGAGCACCGATCCCTGCGGTACCCCACTAGTCACAGCCTGTCACTCGGAAAAAGACCCGTTTATTCCAACTGTTTGCATCCTGTCTGCCAGCCAGTTCTATCCAAGACAGTACCTTACCCCCAATCCCATGTGCTTTTTTACACGCTAATCTCTTATGCGGGACTTATCGAAAGCCTTCTGAAAACCCAAATAGACCACATCCACTGGTTCTCCCTTATCTATTCTACCAGTTACATCCTCAAAAAATTCCAGTAGATTAGTCAAGCATGATTTACCTCGCAGAGAATGGAGCGAGAGAGAGGCAGAGAATGGAGAGAGAGCGAGGCAGAGAATGGAGAGAGAGAGAAAGACAGACAAAGAGAGAGGCAGAGACATAGAGATAAAGAAGTGAGAGAGAGGGAGAAAAAGGTGAGATAGAGAGGGAGATTATGATGTAGAGTAAGCTGGTTTCAGGTGAGAGGTAGTTGAAGGGTTGCTGGTCTCTGAGTTAGTCACCGCCCTTCTCACCTACATCACTGTGTGTACAGGGTGAGCACAGGTTCTGAATGCCTGTTGTTTGGTTGGATTACAGGAGTTCAATGCTGGGTATGAACCACGGGATTAACCCCTCGCTAATGGCCAACAATCCCTTGGCCACCATCCAAGGTTTGTTTGTATCTGTGTGTCAACTCACTCCATTCCCACACACACCCCATAGTACTGTTCGTGCAGTGATTGTGTCCCACATCACGCTCCATCCGTGTCCCACGTCCCACTCCATCCGTGTCCCACGTCCCGCTCCATCCGTGTCCCACGTCCCGCTCCATCCGTGTCCCACGTCCCGCTCCATCCGTGTCCCACGTCCCGCTCCATCCGTGTCCCACGTCCCGCTCCATCCGTGTCCCACGTCCCGCTCCATCCGTGTCCCACGTCCCGCTCCATCCGTGTCCCACGTCCCGCTCCATCCGTGCCCCACCTTTCGCTCCACCCGTGCCCCACATCCCGCTCCACCCGCGCCCCACATCCCGCTCCACCCGCGCCCCACATCCCGCTCCAGCCGCGTCCCACATCCCGCTCCACCCGCGCCCCACATCCCGCTCCATCCGTGTCCCACGTCCCGCTCCATCCGTGCCCCACCTTTCGCTCCACCCGCGCCCCACATCCCGCTCCACCCGCGCCCCACATCCCGCTCCAGCCGCGTCCCACATCCCGCTCCAGCCGCGTCCCACATCCCGCTCCATCCGCGTCCCACATCCCGCTCCATCCGCGTCCCACATCCCGCTCCATCCGCGTCCCACATCCCGCTCCATCCGCGTCCCACATCCCGCTCCATCCGCGTCCCACATCCCGCTTCATCCGCGTCCCACATCCCGCTTCATCCGCGTCCCAGATCCCGCTCCATCCGTATCCCACATCTCCCTCCATCGGTGTCCGACATCCCGCTCCATCCGGTTCCCACATCCCGCTCCATCCGTGTCCCACATCCCGCTCCATCCGTGTCCCACATCCCGCTCCATCCGTGTCCCACATCCCGCTCCATCCGTGTCCCACATCCCGCTCCATCCGTGTCCCACATCCCGCTCCATCCGTGTCCCACATCCCGCTCCATCCGTGTCCCACATCCCGCTCCATCAGTGTCCCACATCCCGCTCCATCCGTGTCCCACATCCCGCTCCATCCGTGTCCCACATCCCGCTCCATCCGTTTCCCACATCCCGCTCCATCCGTGTCCCACATCCCGCTCCATCCGTGTCCCACATCCTGCTCCATCCGTTTCCCACATCCCGCTCCATCCGTGTCCCACATCCCGCTCCATCCGTGTCCCACATCCCGCTCCATCCGTGTCCCACATCCCGCTCCATCCGTGTCCCACATCCCGCTCCATCCGTGTCCCACATCCCGCTCCATCCGGTTCCCACATCCCGCTCCATCCGTGTTCCACATCCCCCTCCATCCGTGTCCCACATCCCGCTCCATCCGTGTCTCACATCCCGCTCCATCCGCGTCCCACATCCCGCTCCATCCGTGTCTCACATCCCGCTCCATCCGTGTCTCACATCCCGCTCCATCCGTGTCTCACATCCCCCTCCACCCGCGTCCCACATCCCGCTCCATCCGTGTCCCACATCCCGCTCCATCCGTGTCCCACATCCCGCTCCATCGGTGTCCCACATCCCGCTCCATCCGTGTCCCACATCCCGCTCCATCCGTGTCCCACATCCCGCTCCATCCGCGTCCCACATCCCGCTCCATCCGCGTCCCACATCCCGCTCCATCCGCGTCCCACATCCCGCTCCATCCGTGTTCCACATCCCGCTCCATCCGTGTCCCACATCCCGCTCCATCCGTGTCCCACATCCCGCTCCATCCGTGTCCCACATCCCGCTCCATCCGTGTCCCACATCCCGCTCCATCCGTGTCCCACATCCCGCTCCATCCGTGTCCCACATCCCGCTCCATCCGTGTCCCACATCCCGCTCCATCAGTGTCCCACATCCCGCTCCATCCGTGTCCCACATCCCGCTCCATCCGTGTCCCACATCCCGCTCCATCCGTTTCCCACATCCCGCTCCATCCGTGTCCCACATCCCGCTCCATCCGTGTCCCACATCCCGCTCCATCCGTGTCCCACATCCCGCTCCATCCGTGTCCCACATCCCGCTCCATCCGTGTCCCACATCCCGCTCCATCCGTGTCCCACATCCCGCTCCATCCGGTTCCCACATCCCGCTCCATCCGTGTTCCACATCCCCCTCCATCCGTGTCCCACATCCCGCTCCATCCGTGTCTCACATCCCGCTCCATCCGTGTCTCACATCCCGCTCCATCCGTGTTCCACATCCCGCTCCATCCGTGTCCCACATCCCGCTCCATCCGTGTCCCACATCCCGCTCCATCCGTGTCCCACATCCCGCTCCATCCGTGTCCCACATCCCGCTCCATCCGTGTCCCACATCCCGGTCCATCCGTGTCCCACATCCCGCACCAACCGTGTTCCACATCCCGCTCCATCGCTGTTCCACATTCCGTTCCATCCGTGCTCCACATCCCGTTACATCCGTGTCCCATATCCTGTTCCATCCATGTCCCTGAAGGTGTTGACTCTCCCCCCTCCCCTGAAGGTGCTGACTCTCTCCCCCCTCCCCTGAAGGTGCTGACTCTCTCCCCCCTCCCCTGAAGGTGCTGACTCTCTCCCCCCTCCCCTGAAGGTGCTGACTCTCTCCCCCCTCCCCTGAAGGTGCTGACTCTCCCCCTCCCCTGAAGGTGCCGACTCTCTCCCCCTCCCCTGAAGGTGCTGACTCTCTCCCCCTCCCCTGAAGGTGCTGACTCTCCCCCCTCCCCTGAAGGTGCCGACTCTCTCCCCCCTCCCCTGAAGGTGCTGACTCTCTCCCCCCTCCCCTGAAGGTGCTGACTCTCTCCCCTCCCCTGAAGGTGCTGACTCTCTCCCCCCTCCCCTGAAGGTGCTGACTCTCTTCCCCCTCCCCTGAAGGTGCTGACTCTCTCCCCCCTCCCCTGAAGGTGCTGACTCTCTCCCCCCTCCCCTGAAGGTGCTGACTCTCTCCCCCCTCCCCTGAAGGTGCTGACTCTCTCCCCCCTCCCCTGAAGGTGCTGACTCTCTCCCCACTCCCCTGAAGGTGCTGACTCTCTCCCCCCTCCCCTGAAGGTGCTGACTCTCTCCCCCCTCCACTGAAGGTGCTGACTCTCTCCCCCCTCCCCTGAAGGTGCTGACTCTCTTCCCCCTCCCCTGAAGGTGCTGACTCTCTCCCCCCTCCCCTGAAGGTGCTGACTCTCTTCCCCCTCCCCTGAAGGTGCTGACTCTCTCCCCCCTCCCCTGAAGGTGCTGACTCTCTCCCCCCTCCCCTGAAGGTGCTGACTCTCTCCCCCTCCCCTGAAGGTGCTGACTCTCTCCCCCCTCCCCTGAAGGTGCTGACTCTCTTCCCCCTCCCCTGAAGGTGCTGACTCTCTCCCCCCTCCCCTGAAGGTGCTGACTCTCTTCCCCCTCCCCTGAAGGTGCTGACTCTCTCCCCCCTCCCCTGAAGGTGCTGACTCTCTCCCCCCTCCCCTGAAGGTGCTGACTCTCTCCCCCCTCCCCTGAAGGTGCTGACTCTCTCCCCCCTCCCCTGAAGGTGCTGACTCTCTCCCCCCTCCCCTGAAGGTGCTGACTCTCCCCCCTCCCCTGAAGGTGCTGACTCTCTCCCCCCTCCCCTGAAGGTGCTGACTCTCTCCCCCCTCCCCTGAAGGTGCTGACTCTCTCCCCCCTCCTCTGAAGGTGCTGACTCTCTCCCCCCTCCCCTGAAGGTGCTGACTCTCTCCCCCCTCCTCTGAAGGTGCTGACTCTCCCTCCTCCCCTGATGGCGCTGACTCTCTTCCCCCTCCCCTGAAGGTGCTGACTCTCTCCCCCCTCCCCTGAAGGTGCTGACTCTCTTCCCCCTCCCCTGAAGGTGCTGACTCTCTCCCTCCTCCCCTGATGGCGCTGACTCTCTTCCCCCTCCCCTGAAGGTGCTGACTCTCACCCCCCCTCCCCTGAAGGTGCTGACTCTCTCCCCCTCCCCTGAAGGTGCTGACTCTCTCCCCTCCCCTGAAGGTGCTGACTCTCTCCCCCCTCCCCTGAAGGTGCTGACTCTCTCCCCCCCTCCCCTGAAGGTGCTGACTCTCTCCCCCCTCCCCTGAAGGTGCTGACTCTCTCCCCCCTCCTCTGAAGGTGCTGACTCTCTCCCCCCTCCCCTGAAGGTGCTGACTCTCTCCCCCCTCCCCTGAAGGTGCTGACTCTCTTCCCCCTCCCCTGAAGGTGCTGACTCTCTCCCCCCTCCCCTGAAGGTGCTGACTCTCTCCCCTCCCCTGAAGGTGCTGACTCTCCCCCCTCCCCTGATGGCGCTGACTCTCTTCCCCCTCCCCCTGAAGGTGCTGACTCTCCCCCCTCCCCTGATGGCGCTGACTCTCTTCCCCCTCCCCTGAAGGTGCTGACTCTCTCCCCCCTCCCCTGAAGGTGCTGACTCTCTCCCCTCCCCTGAAGGTGCTGACTCTCTCCCTCCTCCCCTGAAGGTGCTGACTCTCTCCCCCCTCCCCTGAAGGTGCTGACTCTCTCCCCCCTCCCCTGAAGGTGCTGACTCTCCCCCCTCCCCTGAAGGTGCCGACTCTCTCCCCCCTCCCCTGAAGGTGCTGACTCTCTCCCCCCTCCCCTGAAGGTGCTGACTCTCTCCCCCCTCCCCTGAAGGTGCTGACTCTCTCCCCCTCCCCTGAAGGTGCTGACTCTCTCCCCCCTCCCCTGAAGGTGCTGACTCTCTCCCCCCTCCCCTGAAGGTGCTGACTCTCTCCCCCCCTCCCCTGAAGGTGCTGACTCTCTCCCCCCTCCCCTGAAGGTGCCGACTCTCTCCCCCCTCCCCTGAAGGTGCTGACTCTCTCCCCCCTCCCCTGAAGGTGCTGACTCTCTCTCCCCCCCTCCCCTGAAGGTGCTGACTCTCTCCCCCCTCCCCTGAAGGTACTGACTCTCTCTCCTCCCCTGAAGGTGCTGACTCTCTCCCTCCTCCCCTGATGGCGCTGACTCTCTTCCCCCTCCCCTGAAGGTGCTGACTCTCTCCCCCCTCCCCTGAAGGTGCTGACTCTCCCCCCCCTCCCCTGAAGGTGCCGACTCTCTCCCCCCTCCCCTGAAGGTGCTGACTCTCCCCCCCCTCCCCTGAAGGTGCTGACTCTCTCCCCCCTCCCCTGAAGGTGCTGACTCTCTCCCCCCCTCCCCTGAAGGTGCTGACTCTCTCCCCCCTCCCCTGAAGGTGCTGACTCTCTCCCCCTCCCCTGAAGGTGCTGACTCTCTCCCCCCCTCCCCTGAAGGTGCTGACTCTCTCCCCCCCTCCCCGTGAAGGTGCTGACTCTCTCCCCCTCCCCTGAAGGTGCTGACTCTCCCCCCCCTCCCCTGAAGGTGCTGACTCTCTCCCCCTCCCCTGAAGGTGCTGACTCTCTCCCCCCTCCCCTGAAGGTGCTGACTCTCTCCCCCCTCCCCTGAAGGTGCTGACTCTCTCCCCTCCCCTGAAGGTGCTGACTCTCTCCCCCTCCCCTGAAGGTGCTGACTCTCTCCCCCCCTCCCGTGAAGGTGCTGACTCTCTCCCCCCTCCCCTGAAGGTGCTGACTCTCTCCCCTCCCCTGAAGGTGCTGACTCTCTCCCCCCTCCCCTGAAGGTGCTGACTCTCTCCCCCCCTCCCCTGAAGGTGGTGACTCTCCCCCCTCCCCTGAAGGTGCTGACTCTCTCCCCCCTCCCCTGAAGGTGCTGACTCTCTTCCCCCTCCCCTGAAGGTGGTGACTCTCTCCCCCCTCCCCTGAAGGTGCTGACTCTCTCCCCCCTCCCCTGAAGGTGCTGACTCTCTCCCCCCTCCCCTGAAGGTGGTGACTCTCCCCCCTCCCCTGAAGGTGCTGACTCTCTCCCCCCTCCCCTGAAGGTGCTGACTCTCTTCCCCCTCCCCTGAAGGTGGTGACTCTCTCCCCCCTCCCCTGAAGGTGCTGAATCTCCCCTCCCCTGAAGGAGCTGACTCTCTCCCCCCTCCCCTGAAGGTGCTGACTCTCTTCCCCCTCCCCTGAAGGTGCTGACTCTCTCCCCCCTCCCCTGAAGGTGCTGACTCTCTCCCCCTCCCCTGAAGGTGCTGACTCTCCCCCCTCCCCTGAAGGTGCTGACTCTCTCCCCCCTCCCCTGAAGGTGCTGACTCTCTCCCCCCTCCCCTGAAGGTGCTGACTCTCTCCCCCCTCCCCTGAAGGTGCTGACTCTCTCCCCTCCCCTGAAGGTGCTGACTCTCTCCCCCCTCCCCTGAAGGTGTTGACTCTCTCCCCTCCCCTGAAGGTGCTGACTCTCTCTCCCCTCCCCTGAAGGTGCTGACTCTCTCCCCCCTCCCCTGAAGGTGCTGACTCTCCCCTCCCCTGAAGGTGCTGACTCTCTCCCCCCTCCCCTGAAGGTGCTGACTCTCCCCTCCCCTGAAGGTGCTGACTCTCCCCTCCCCTGAAGGTGCTGACTCTCCCCTCCCCTGAAGGTACTGACTCTCTCCCCCCTCCCCTGAAGGTGCTGACTCTCTCCCCCCTCCCCTGAAGGTGCTGACTCTCTCCCCGCTCCCCTGAAGGATTAAATTATATTTGTTCCTTTTGGATGCAGACTATCTATTTTGGTGGCCCTGTGTTCCTGGTCCCTCTGTTCCCCAGTGTGTCCTTTCTCTATCCCTTTGTTCCCCAGTGTGTCCCCCCTCGATCCCTCTGTTCCCCAGTGTGTTCCCTATATATCCCTCTGTTCCCCAGCGTGTCCCCACTCTATCCCTCTGTTCCCCAGTGTGTTGCCTATATATCCCTCTGTTCCCCAGTATGTCCCCTCCCTATCCCTCTGTTCCCCAGTGTGTTCTCTCTCTAGCTCTCTGTTCCCCAGTGTGTTCCCTCCATATCCATCTGTTCCCCAGTGTGTTCCCGAGATATCCCTCTGTTCCCCAGTGTGTCCCCTCTCTATCCCTCTGTTCCCCAGTGCGGTCACTCTATACCCCAGTGTGTTCTTACTGTGTGTTCTCTATGTGCATTCTTGCTGTGTGCTCTCACTGTGTGCTCTCACTGTCTGTTCTCACTGTGTGTTCTCACTGTGTGTTCTTCCTGTGTGTTCTCGCTGTGTGCTCTCGCTGTGTGCTCTCGCTGTGTGTTCTCGCTGTGTGTTCTCGCTGTGTGTTCTCGCTGTGTGCTCTCGCTGTGTGCTCTCGCTGTGTGCTCTCGCTGTGTGTTCTCACTGTGTGTTCTCACTGTGTGTTCTCGCTGTGTGTTCTCACTGTGTGCTCTCGCTGTGTGTTCTCACTGTGTGCTCTCACTGTGTGTTCTCACTGTGTGTTCTCACTGTGGGCTCTCACTGTGTGTTCTCTCACTGTGTGTTCCCACTGTGTGCTCTCACTGCGTGTTCTCACTGTGTGCTCTCGCTGTGTGTTCTCGCTGTGTGTTCTCACTGTGTGCTCTCGCTGTGTGTTCTCACTGTGTGCTCTCACTGTGTGTTCTCACTGTGTGTTCTCACTGTGTGTTCTCACTGTGTGCTCTCACTGTGTGTTCTCACTGTGTTCTCTGTGTGTTCTCACTGTGTGTTCTCGCTGTGTGCTCTCGCTGTGTGCTCTCGCTGTGTGCTCTCGCTGTGCGCTCTCAATGTGTGTTCTCGCTGTGTTCTCACTGTGTGTTCTCACTGTCTTCTCACTGTGTGTTCTCACTGTGCTCTCACTGTGTGCTTTCACTGTGTGGTCTCACTCTGTGTTCTCACTGTGTGTTCTCACTGTGTGCTGTCACTGTGTGTTCTCACTGTGCTCTCACTGTGTGTTCTCGCTGTGTGTTCTCGCTGTGTTCTCACTGTGCTCTCACTGTGTGCTCTCACTGTGTGCTCTCACTGTGTGTTCTCACTGTGGGCTCACACTGTGTGTGCTGTGCGCTCTCGCTGTGCGCTCTCGCTATGCGCTCTCGCTGTGCGTTCTCGCTGTGCGTTCTCGCTGTGCGTTCTCGCTGGGTGCTCTCGCTGTGTGTTCTCGCTGTGTGCTCTCGCTGTGTGTTATCGCTGAGTGTTCTCGCTGAGTGTTCTCGCTGAGTGTTCTCACTGTGTGCTCTCGCTGTGTGCTCTCACTGTGTGCTCTCACTGTGTGCTCTCACTGTTTGCTCTCACTGTGTGCTCTCACTGTTTGCTCTCACTGTGTGTTCTTACTGTGTGTTCTCACTGTGTGCTCTCACTGTTCTCACTGTGTTCTCACTGTGTGTTCTCACTGTGTGTTCTCACTGTGTGTTCTCACTGTGTGTTCTCACTGTGTGCTCTCACTGTGTGCTCTCACTGTGTGCTCTCACTGTGCTGTCACTGTGTGGTTCTCACTGTATGCTCTCACTGTGCTCTCACTGTGTGTTCTCACTGTGTGCTCTCACTGCGCGCTCTTAATGTGTGTTCGCTGTGTGCTCTCGCTGTGTGCTCTCACTGTGTGCCCTCACTGTGTGCTCTCACTGCGCGCTCTCAATGTGTGTTCTCGCTGTGTTCTCACTGTGTGCTCTCACTGTGTGCTGTCACTGTGTGCTCTCACTGTGTGCTCTCACTGTGCGCTCTCACTGTGTGCTCTCACTGTGTACTCTCACTGTGTGTTCTCACTGTGTGTTCTCACTGTGCGCTCTCACTGTGTGTGCTCTCACTGTGCGTTCTCACTGTGCGTTCTCACTGTGCGCTCTCACTGTGCGTTCTCACTGTGCGTTCTCACTGTGTGTTCTCAATGTGTGTTCCCACTGTGTGCTCTCACTGTGTGCTCTCACTGTGTGCTCTCACTGTGCTCTCACTGTGTGTTCTCACTGTGTGCTCTCACAGTGTGCTCTCACTGTGCTGTCACTGTGTGTTCTCACTGTGCGCTCTCACTGTGCGCTCTCACTGTGCACTCTCACTGTATTCTCACTGTATTCTCACTGTGTTCTCACTGTGCTCTCACTGTGTGCTCTCACTGTGCTCTCACATTGTGCTCTCACTGTGTGTTCTTACTGTGCGCTCTCACTGTGCGCTCTCACTGTGCTCTCACTGTGTGCTCTCACTGTGTTCTCACTGTGTGTTCTCACTGTGTGCTCTCACTGTGTGCTCTTACTGTGTGCTCTCACTGTGTGTTCTCACTGTGTGTTCTCACTGTGTGTTCTCACTGTGTGCTCTCACTGTGTTCTCTGTGTGTTCTCACTGTGTGCTCTCACTGTGTGCTCTCACTGTGTGCTCTCACTGTGTGTTCTCACTGTGTGTTCTCCCTCTGTGTTCTCCCTCTGTGTTCTCCCTCTGTGTTCTCACTGTGCGCTCTCACTGTGCGTTCTCACTGTGTGCTCTCACTGTGTGCTCTCACTGTGTGCTCTCACTGTGTGGTCTCACTGTGTGGCCTCACTGTGTGTTCTCCCTGTGTGTTCTCCCTGTGTGTTCTCCCTGTGTGTTCTCCCTGTGTGTTCTCCCTGTGTGCTCTCACTGTGTGCTCTCACTGTGTGTTCTCACTGTGTGTTCTCACTGTGTGCTCTCACTGTGTGTTCTCACTGTGAGCTCTCTCTGTGTGTTCTCACTGTGAGCTTGCACTGTGTGTTCTCACTGTGTGTTCTCACTGTGTGTTCTCACTGTGCGTTCTCGGTGTGCGTTCTCGGTGTGCGTTCTCACTGTGCGCTCTCAGTGTGCGCTCTCCGTGTGCGCTCTCACTGTGCGTTCTCACTGTGCGCTCTCATTGTGCGTTCTCACTGTGCGCTCTCACTGTGCGTTCTCACTGTGCGCTCTCACTGTGTGTTCTCACTGTGTGCACTCACTGTGTGCTCTCACTGTGTGCACTCACTGTGTATTCTCACTGAGTGTTCTCACTGTGTTTTCTCACTGTGTGTTCTCACTGTGTGCTCTCACTGTGTGCTCTCTCTGTGTGTTCTCTGTGTTCTCACTGTGTGCTCTCACTGTGTGTTCTCGCTGTGTGCTCTCACTGTGTTCTCACTGCGTGCTCTTACTGGGTGCTCTCACTGTGCTCTCTCTGTGTGCTCTCACTGTGTGCTCTCACTGCGTGCACTCACTGTGTGCTCTCATTGCGTGCTCTCACTGTGTGTTCTCACTGTGTGCTCTCACTGTGTGTTCTCACTGCGTGCTCTCACTGCGTGCTCTCACTGCGTGCTCTCACTGCGTGCTCTCACTGTGTGCTCTCACTGTGTATTCTCACTCTGCTCGCACTGTTTGCTCTCACTGTGTGCTCTCACTGTGTATTCTCACTCTGCTCGCACTGTGTGCTCTCACTGTGTGCTCTCACTGTGTGCTCTCACTGTGTGTTCTCACTGTGTGCTCTCACTGTGTGTTCTCACTGTGTGTTCTCACTGTGTGTTCGCACTGTGTGCTCTCACTGTTCTAGCTGTGATCTCACTGTGTGTTCTCACTGCGCTCACTGTGTTCTCACAGTGCGCTTTCGCTGTTTGCTGTCACTGTGTGCTCTCTGTCTGCTCTCACTGTGTGTTCTCACTTTGTGCTCTCACTGTGTGTTCTCGCTGTCTGTTCTCGCTGAGTGTTCTCGCTGTGTGCTCTCACTGTGTGCTCTCACTGTGTGCTCTCACTGTGTGCTCTCACTGTTTGCTCTCACTGTGTGCTCTCACTGTGTGTTCTCACTGTGTGCTCTCACTGTGTGCTCTCACTGTGTGTTCTCGCTGTGTGCTATCACTGTGCTCTCACTTTTTGTTCTCACTGTGTGCTCTCACTGTGTGCTCTCACTGTATGCTCTCACTGTATGCTCTCACTGTTTGCTCTCACAGTGTGCTCTCACTGTGTTCTCACTGTGTGTTCTCACTGTGTGCGCTCACTGTGTGTTCTCACTGTGTGCTCTCACTGTGTGTTTTAACCGTGTGCTCTCACTGTGTGTTCTCGCTGTGCTCACACTGTGTTCTCGCTGTGTGTTCTCACTGTGTGCTCTCTCTGTGTGTTCTAACTGTGTGCTCTCACTGTGTGTTCTCGCTGTGTGCTCTCACTGTGTGTTCCCACTGTGTGCTCTCGCTGTGTGCTCTCGCTGTGTGTTCTCGCTGTGTGTTCTCGCTGTGTGTTCTCGCTGTGTGTTCTCGCTGTGTGCTCTCTCTCTGTGCTCTCACTGTATTCTCACTGTGTGTTCTCACTGTGTTCTCTCTGTGTGCTCTCACTGTGTGCTCTCACTGTGTGCTCTCACTGTGTGATCTCACTGTGTGACTACACTGTGTGCTCTCACTGTGTGCTGTCACTGCGTGTTCTCACTGCATGCTCTCACTGTGTATTCTCACTGTGCTCTCACTGTGTGTTCACTGTGTGCTCTCACTGTGTGTTCACTGTGTGTTCTCACTGTGTGCTCTCACTGTGTGCTCTCACGGTGTGTTCTCACTGTGTGTTCTCACTGTGTGTTCTCACTGTGTTTTCTCACTGTGTATTCTCACTGAGTGCTCTCACTGTGTGCTCTAACTGTGTGATCTCACTGTGTGCCTTCACTGTGTGTTCTCAGTGTGTGCTCTCTCTCTGTGCTCTCACTGTAGTCTCACTGTATGTTCTCACTGTGTTCTCTCTGTGTGCTCTCACTGTGTGCTCTCACTGTGTGCTCTCACTGTGTGTTCTCACTGTGTGCTCTCACTGCGTTTTCTCACTGCGTGTTCTCACTGCATGCTCTCACTGTGTTCTCACTGTGTGCTCTCACTGTGTGCTCTCACTGTGTGCTCTCACTGCATGCTCTCACTGTGTATTCTCGCTGTATGCTCTCACTGTGTGTTCTCAATGTGTGCTCTCACTGTGTGCTCTCCCTGCGTGCTCACTCTTTGTTCTTACTGTATGTTCTCGCTGTGTGCTCTCGCTGTGTGCGCTCGCTCTGTGCTCTCACTGTGTGCTCTTAATGTGTGTTCTCGCCGTGTTCTCGCTGTGTGCTCTCACTGTGTGCGCTCGCTGTGTGCTGTCACTGTGTGCTCTTAATGTGTGTTCTCGCCGTGCTCTCACTGTGTTCTCTCACTATGTGCACTCACTGTGTGCTCTTACTGTGTGCTCTCACTGTGTGCTCTCACTGTGTGCACTCACTGTGTGGTCTCACTGTGTTCTCACTCTGTGTTCTCACTGAGTGCTCTCACTGTGTGCTCTCACTGAGTGTTCTCACTGTGTGTGGTCACGGTGTGTTCTCACTGTGTGCTCACGGTGCGCTCTCACTGTGCTCTCACTGTGTGCTCTCACTGTGTGCGCTCACTGTGTGCGCTCACTGTGTGTTCTCACTTTATGCTCTCACTGTGTGTTCTCACTGTGTGCTCTCACTGTATGCTCTGACTGTTTGCTCTCACAGTGTGCTCTCACTGTGTTCTCACTGTGTGTTCTCACTGTGTGCGCTCACTGTGTGTTCTCACTGTGTGCTCTCACTGTGTTCTCACTGTGTGTTCTCACTGTGTGCGCTCACTGTGTGTTCTCACTGTGTGCTCTCACTGTGTGTTCTCGCTGTGTGCTATCACTGTGCTCTCACTGTGTGCTCACGGTGCGCTCTCACTGTGTGCTCTCACTGTGTGCGGTCACTGTGTGCGCTCACTGTGTGCTCTCACTGTGTGTTCTCACTGTGTGTTCTCACTGTGTGCTCTCACTGTGTGCTCTCACTGTATGCTCTCACTGTATGCTCTCACTGTTTGCTCTCACAGTGTGCTCTCACTGTGTTCTCACTGTGTGTTCTCACTGTGTGCGCTCACTGTGTGTTCTCACTGTGTGCTCTCACTGTGTGTTTTAACCGTGTGCTCTCACTGTGTGTTCTCGCTGTGCTCACACTGTGTTCTCGCTGTGTGTTCTCACTGTGTGCTCTCACTGTGTGTTCTAACTGTGTGCTCTCACTGTGTGTTCTCGCTGTGTGCTCTCACTGTGTGTTCCCACTGTGTGCTCTCGCTGTGTGCTCTCGCTGTGTGTTCTCGCTGTGTGTTCTCGCTGTGTGTTCTCGCTGTGTGTTCTCGCTGTGTGCTCTCTCTCTGTGCTCTCACTGTATTCTCACTGTGTGTTCTCACTCTGTTCTCTCTGTGTGCTCTCACTGTGTGCTCTCACTGTGTGCTCTCACTGTGTGATCTCACTGTGTGACTACACTGTGTGCTCTCACTGTGTGCTGTCACTGCGTGTTCTCACTGCATGCTCTCACTGTGTATTCTCACTGTGTGCTCTCACTGTGTGTTCACTGTGTGTTCTCACTGTGTGCTCTCACTGTGTGCTCTCACTGTGTGCTCTCACTGTGTGCTCTCACTGTGTGTTCTCACTGTGTGTTCTCACTGTGTGTTCTCACTGTGTGTTCTCACTGTGTGTTCTCACTGAGTGCTCTCACTGTGTGCTCTAACTGTGTGATCTCACTTTGTGCCTTCACTGTCTGTTCTCAGTGTGTGCTCTCTCTCTGTGCTGTCACTGTAGTCTCACTGTATGTTCTCACTGTGTTCTCTCTGTGTGCTCTCACTGTGTGCTCTCACTGTGTGCTCTCACTGTGTGTTCTCACTGTGTGCTCTCACTGCGTTTTCTCACTGCGTTTTCTCACTGCGTGTTCTCACTGCATGCTCTCACTGTGTTCTCACTGTGTGCTCTCACTGTGTGCTCTCACTGTGTGCTCTCACTGCATGCTCTCACTGTGTATTCTCGCTGTATGCTCTCACTGTGTGTTCTCAATGTGTGTTCTCACTGTGTGTTCTCACTGTGTGCTCTCACTGTGTGCTCTCACTGTGTGTTCTCACTGTGTGCTCTCACTGTGTGCTCTCACTGTGTGCTCTCACTGTGTGCTCTCACTGTGTGCTCTCACTGTGTGTTCACTGTCTGTTCTCACTGTGTGCTCTCACTGTGCTCTCGCTGTGTGCACTCACTGTGTGTTCTCACTGTGTGTTCTCACTGTGTGTTCACTGTCTGTTCTCACTGTGTGCTCTCACTGTGCTCTAGCTGTGTGTTCTCACTGTGTGCTCTCAGTGTGTTCTCACTGTGTGCTCTCACTGTGTGCTCTCATTGCGTGCTCTCATTGCGTGCTCTCACTGTGTGTTCTCACTGTGTGCTCTCACTGTGTGCTCTCACTGCGTGCTCTCACTGCGTGCTCTCACTGCGTGCTCTCACTGTGTATTCTCACTCTGCTCGCACTGTTTGCTCTCACTGTGTGCTCTCACTGTGTATTCTCACTCTGCTCGCACTGTGTGCTCTCACTGTGTGCTCCCACTGTGTGCTCCCACTGTGTGCTCTCACTGTGTGCTCCCACTGTGTGCTCTCACTGTGTGCTCTCACTGTGTGCTCTCACTGTGTGCTCTCACTGTGTGTTCTCACTGTGTGCTCTCACTGTGTGTTCTCACTGTGTGCTCTCACTGTTCTAGCTCTGATCTCACTGTGTGTTCTCACTGCGCTCACTGTGTTCTCACAGTACGCTCTCGCTGTTTGCTGTCACTGTGTGCTCTCTGTGTGCTCTCACTGTGTGTTCTCACTTTGTGCTCTCACTGTGTCTTTTCGCTGTCTGTTCTCGCTGAGTGTTCTCGCTGTGTGCTCTCACTGTGTGCTCTCACTGTGTGCTCTCACTGTGTGCTCTCACTGTTTGCTCTCACTGTGTGCTCTCACTGTGTGTTCTCACTGTGTGCTCTCACTGTGTGTTCTCGCTGTGTGCTATCACTGTGCTCTCACTGTGTGCTCACGGTGCGCTCTCACTGTGCTCTCACTGTGCGCTCTCACTGTGTGCGCTCACTGTGTGCGCTCACTGTGTGTTCTCACTGTGTGCTCTCACTGTGTGTTCTCACTGTGTGTTCTCACTGTGTGCTCTCACTGTGTGCTCTCACTGTATGCTCTGACTGTTTGCTCTCACAGTGTGCTCTCACTGTGTTCTCACTGTGTGTTCTCACTGTGTGCGCTCACTGTGTGTTCTCACTGTGTGCTCTCACTGTGTTCTCACTGTGTGTTCTCACTGTGTGCGCTCACTGTGTGTTCTCACTGTGTGCTCTCACTGTGTGTTTTAACCGTGTGCTCTCACTGTGTGTTCTCGCTGTGCTCACACTGTGTTCTCACTGTGTGTTCTCACTGTGCTCTCACTGTGCTCTCACTGTGTTCTCGCTGTGTGTTCTTGCTGTGTGCTCTCGCTGTGTGCTCTCGCTGTGTGCTCTCACTGTGTGTTCTTACTGTGTGCTCTCACTGTGTTCTCACTGTGTGTTCCCACTGTGCTCTCACTGTGTTCTTGCTGTGTGTTCTTGCTGTGTGCTCTCGCTGTGTGCTCTCGCTGTGTGCTCTCGCTGTGTGTTCTCACTGTGTTCTCACTGTGTGCTCTCACTGTGTGTTCTTACTGTGTGCTCTCACTGTGTTCTCACTGTGTGTTCCCACTGTGTGCTCTCACTGTGTGTTCTCGCTGTGTGTTCTCACTGTGTGCTCTCACTGTGTGTTCTAACTGTGTGCTCTCACTGTGTGTTCTCGCTGTGTGCTCTCACTGTGTGTTCCCACTGTGTGCTCTCGCTGTGTGCTCTCGCTGTGTGTTCTCGCTGTGTGTTCTCGCTGTGTGTTCTCACTGTGTGTTCTCGCTGTGTGCTCTCCCTCTGTGCTCTCACTGTATTCTCACTGTGTGTTCTCACTGTGTTCTCACTGTGTTCTCTCTGTGTGCTCTCACTGTGTGCTCTCACTGTGTGCTCTCACTGCGTGTTCTCACTGCGTGCTCTCACTGTGTATTCTCACTGTGTGCTTGCACTGTGTGTTCTCACTGTGTGTTCTCACTGTGTGCTCTCACTGTGTGCTCTCACTGTGTGCTCTCACTGTGTGATCTCACTGTGTGCCTACACTGTGTGCTCTCACTGTGTGCTGTCACTGCGTGTTCTCACTGCATGCTCTCACTGTGTATTCTCACTGTGTGCTCTCACTGTGTGTTCACTGTGTGTTCTCACTGTGTGTTCTCACTGTGTGTTCTCACTGTGTGCTCTCACTGTGTGCTCTCACTGTGTGCTCTCATGGTGTGTTCTCACTGTGTGTTCTCACTGTGTTCTCACTGAGTGCTCTCACTGTGTGCTCTAACTGTGTGATCTCACTGTGTGCCTTCACTGTGTGTTCTCACTGTGTGCTCTCTCTCTGTGCTCTCACTGTAGTCTCACTGTATGTTCTCACTGTGTGCTCTCACTGTGTGCTCTCACTGCGTGCTCTCACTGCGTGTTCTCACTGCATGCTCTCACTGTGTATTCTCGCTGTATGCTCTCAGTGCGCACTCACTGTGTGCTCTCACTGTGTGCTCTCACTGTGTGCTCTCACTGTGTGTTCTCACTGTGTGTTCTCACTGTGTGTTCTCACTGTGTGCTCTCACTGTGTGTTCTCAATGTGTGCTCTCACTGTGCGCTCTCACTGTGCGCTCTCACTTTGTGCTCTCACTGTGCGCACTCACTGTGCGCACTCACTGCGCACTCACTGCGTTCTCACTGTGTGCTCTCACTGTGTGTTCTCACTGTGTGTTCTCACTGTGTACTCTCAGTGTACTCTCACTGTGTGCTCTCCCTGCGTGCTCACTCTTTGTTCTTACTGTATGTTCTCGCTGTGTGCTCTCGCTGTGTGCTCTCGCTGTGTGCGCTCGCTGTGTGCTCTCACTGTGTGCTCTTAATGTGTGTTCTCGCCGTGTTCTCGCTGTGTGCTCTCACTATGTGCACTCACTGTGTGATCTCACTGTGTGTTCTCACTGTGTGTTCTCACTGTGTGTTCTCACTGTGTGCTCTCACTGTGTGCTCTCACTGTGTGCTCTCACTGTGTGCACTCACTGTGTGCTCTCACTGTGTGCTCTCACTATGTATTCTCACTTTGTGTTCTCACTCTGCTCTCGCTGTGCGTTCTCGCTGTGTATTCTCACTGTGTTCTCACGGTGCGTTCTCGCTGTGCGCTCTCACTGTGCGTTCTCGCTGTGTGTTCCCACTGTGTGCTCTCACTGTGTGCTCTCACTGTGTGCTCTCACTGTGTGCTCTCACTGTGTGTTCTCACTGTGTGTTCTCACTGTGTGTTCTCACTGTGTGCTCTCACTGTGTGCTCTCACTGTGTGCTCTCACTGTGTGCTCTCCCTGTGTGCGCTCCCTGTGTGCGCTCACTGTGTGCTCTGACTGTGTGCTCTCATTGTCTGCTCTCACTGTGTGTGTTCGCTGTGTGCTCTCACTGTGTGTTCTCACCGTGCTCTCACTGTGTTCTCGCTGTGTGCTCTCACTCTGCGCTCTCTGTGCACTCCATGGGCGCTCTCATTGTGTGCTCTCACTGTGTGTTTTCACTGTGTGTTCTCACTGTGTGCCCTCACTGTGTGTTCTCACTGTGTGTGCTCACTGTGTGCTCTCACTTTGTGCTCTCACTGTGTGCTCTCACTGTGTGCTCTCACTGTGTGTTCTCACTGTGTGCTCTCACTGTGTGCTCTCACTGTGTGCTCTCACTGTGTGTTCTCACTGTGTGCTCTCACTGTGTGTTCACTGTCTGTTTTCACTGTGCTCTCGCTGTGTGCACTCACTGTGTGTTCTCACTGTGTGTTCTCACTGTGTGTTCACTGTCTGTTCTCACTGTGTGCTCTCACTGTGCTCTCGCTGTTTGTTCTCACTGTGTGCTCTCATTGTGTTCTCACTGTGTGCTCTCACTGTGTTCTCACTGTCTGTTCTCACTGTTTGCTCTCACTGTGTGCTCTCACTGTGTGTTCTCACTGTGTGCTCTCACTGTGTTATCTTCGTGTGTACTCTCACTGCGTGTTCTCACTGCATGCTCTCACTGCGTGCTCTCCCTGCGTGCTCTCACTGTGTTCTCACTCTGTGTTCTTACTGTATGTTCTCGCTGTGTGCTCTCAGTGTGCTCTCGCTGTGTGCTCTCGCTGTGTGCTCTCACTGTGTGCTCTCACTGCGTGCTCTCACTGCATGCTCTCACTGTGTGCTCTCACTGCGTGTTCTCTCTGCGTGTTCTCACTGCGTGTTCTCGCTGCGTGCTCTCGCTGCGTGCTCTCACTGTGTGTTCTCACTGTGTGTTCTCACTGTGTTCTTACTGTGTGTTCTTCCTGTGCGCTCTCTGTATGTTCTCGCTGTGTGTTCTCGCTGTGTGCTCTCACTCTGCTCTCAATGTGCGCTCCATGGGCGCTCTCACTGTGTGCTCTCACTGTGTGTTCTCACTGAGTGCTCTCACTGAGTGCTCTCACTGAGTGCTCTCACTGTGTGTTCTCACTGTGTGTTCTCACTGTGTGTTCTCACTGTGTGTTCTCACTGTGTGCTCTCACTGTGTTCTCACTCTGTGTCCTTACTGTGTGTTCTCGCTGTGTGCTCTCAGTGTGCTCTCGCTGTGTGCTCTCACTGTGTGCTCTCACTATGTGCTCTCACTGTGCTCTCATTGTGTGCTGTCTGTGTGTTCTCACTGTGTGTTCTCAGTGTGTA
Organism: Somniosus microcephalus; assembly: GCF_052327205.1. Taxonomy (NCBI): domain Eukaryota; kingdom Metazoa; phylum Chordata; class Chondrichthyes; order Squaliformes; family Somniosidae; genus Somniosus; species Somniosus microcephalus. Next base: position 196,457,542 of record NC_140998.1, read on the forward strand.
TTCTCACTGTGTCCTCTCACTTTGTGTTCCCACTGTGTGCTCTCACTGCGTGCTCTCACTGCGTGCTCTGACTGTGTGCTCTCACTGTGTGTTCTCACTATGTGTTCTCACTGTTTGCTCTCACTGAGTGCTCTCACTGTGTTCTCACTATGTGTTCTCACTGTTTGCTCTCACTGTTTGCTCTCACTGTGTGTTCTCACTGTGTGTTCTCACTGAGTGTTCTCACTGTGTGTTCTCACTGTGTGTTCTCACTGTGTGTTCTCACTGTGTGCTCTCACTGTGTGCTCTCACTGTGTGCTCTCACTATGTATTTTCACTGTGTGTTCTCACTCTGCTCTCGCTGTGCGTTCTCGCTGTGTGTTCTCACTGTGTTCTCACTGTGTGTTCTCACGGTGCGTTCTCGCTGTGCGCTCTCACTGTGCGTTCTCGCTCTGTGTTCCCACTGTGTGCTCTCACTTTGTGCTCTCACTGTGCGTACTCAGTGTGCGCACTCACTGTGTTCTCGCTGTGTGCTCTTGTTGTGTGCTCTCGCTGTGTGCTCTCACTCTGTGCTCTCACTGTGTGCTCTCACTGTGTGTTCTCACTGTGTGTTCTCACTGTGTGTTCTCACTGTGTGCTCTGACTGTGTGTTCTCACTGTGTGCTCTCATTGTCTGCTCTCACTGTGTGTTTTCGCTGTGTGCTCTCACTATGTGTTCTCACTGTGCTCTCACTGTGTTCTCGCTGTGTGCTCTCACTCTGCGCTCTCTGTGCACTCCATGGGCGCTCTCATTGTGTGCTCTCACTGTGTGTTTTCACTGTGTGTTCTCACTGTGTGCCCTCACTGTGTGTTCTCACTGTGTGTGCTCACTGTGTGCTCTCACTGTGTGCTCTCACTGTGTGCTCTCACTGTGTGCTCTCACTGTGTGCTCTCACTGTATGTTCTCACTGTGTGCTCTCACTGTGTGTTCACTGTCTGTTCTCACTGTGTGCTCTCACTGTGCTCTCGCTGTGTGCACTCACTGTGTGTTCTCACTGTGTGTTCACTGTCTGTTCTCACTGTGTGCTCTCACTGTGCTCTAGCTGTGTGTTCTCACTGTGTGCTCTCACTGTGTTCTCACTGTGTGTTCTCACTGTGTGTTCTCACTGTTTGCTCTCACTGTGTGCTCTCACTGTGTGTTCTCACTGTGTGCTCTCACTGTGTTATCTTAGTGTGTGCTCTCACTGCGTGTTCTCACTGCATGCTCTCACTGCGTGCTCTCCCTGCGTGCTCTCACTGTGTTCTCACTCTGTGTTCTTACTGTATGTTCTCGCTGTGTGCTCTCAGTGTGCTCTCGCTGTGTGCTCTTGCTGTGTGCTCTCACTGTGTGCTCTCACTGCGTGTTCTCACTGCGTGTTCTCGCTGCGTGTTCTCGCTGCGTGCTCTCGCTGTGTGCTCTCCCTGTGTGTTCTCTCTGTGTTCTCACTGTGTGTTCTCACTGTGTTCTTACTGTGTGTTCTTGCTGTGCGCTCTCTGTGTGTTCTCGCTGTGTGTTCTCGCTGTGTGCTCTCACTCTGCTCTCAATGTGCGCTCCATGGGCGCTCTCACTGTGTGCTCTCACTGTGTGTTCTCACTGTGTGTTCTCACTGAGTGCTCTCACTGTGTGTTCTCACTGTGTGTTCTCACTGTGTGTTCTCACTGTGCGTTCTCACTCTGCTCTCGCTGTGCGTTCTCACTGTGGGTTCTCGCTGTGTGCTCTCGCTGTGTGTTCTCACTGTGTGCTCGCACTGTGTGCTCTCGCTCTGTGCTCTCGCTGTGTGTTCTCGCTGTGTGTTCTCGCTGTGTGCTCTCACTGTGTTCTTACTGTGTGTTCTTCCTGTGCGCTCTCTGCGTGTTCTCACTGTGTGTTCTCACTGTGTGTTCTCACTGTGTGTTCTCACTGTGTGCTCTCACTGTGTGCTCTCACTATGTGCTCTCACTGCGTGTTCTCCCTGTGTGCGCTCACTGGGTGTTCTCACTGTGTGTTCTCACTGTGTTCTTACTGTGTGTTCTTCCTGTGCGCTCTCTGTGTGTTCTCGCTGTGTGTTCTCGCTGTGTGTTCTCGCTGTGTGCTCTCACTCTGCTCTCAATGTGCGCTCCATGGGCGCTCTCACTGTGTGCTCTCACTGTGTGTTCTCACGGTGTGTTCTCACTGTGTGCTCTCAGTGTGTGCTCTCACTGTGTGTTCTCACTGTGTGTTCTCACTGAGTGCTCTCACGGAGTGCTCTCACTGTGTGTTTTCACTGTGTGTTCTCACTGTGTGTTCTCACTGAGTGCTCTCACTGTGTGTTCTCACTTTGTGTTCTCACTGTGTGCTCTCACTGTGTGTCCTCACTCTGCTCTCGCTGTGTGTTCTCGCTGTGTGCTCTCACTGTGTGTTCTCGCTCTGTGCTCTCACTGTGTGCTCTCACTGTGTGTTCGCACTGTGTGCTCTCACTGTTTGCTCTCAGTGTGTGTTCCCACTGCGTGCTCTCACTGCGTGTTCTCACTACGTGTTCTCACTGTGTGTTCTCACTGTGCTCTCATTGTGTGCTCTCACTGTGTGCTCTCACTGTGTGCTCTCCCTGTGTGCGCTCCCTGTGTGCGCTCACTGTGTGCTCTGACTGTGTGCTCTCATTGTCTGCTCTCACTGTGTGTGTTCGCTGTGTGCTCTCACTGTGTGTTCTCACCGTGCTCTCACTGTGTTCTCGCTGTGTGCTCTCACTCTGCGCTCTCTGTGCACTCCATGGGCGCTCTCATTGTGTGCTCTCACTGTGTGTTTTCACTGTGTGTTCTCACTGTGTGCCCTCACTGTGTGTTCTCAGTGTGTGTGCTCACTGTGTGCTCTCACTTTGTGCTCTCACTGTGTGCTCTCACTGTGTGCTCTCACTGTGTGTTCTCACTGTGTGCTCTCACTGTGTGCTCTCACTGTGTGCTCTCACTGTGTGTTCTCACTGTGTGCTCTCACTGTGTGTTCACTGTCTGTTTTCACTGTGCTCTCGCTGTGTGCACTCACTGTGTGTTCTCACTGTGTGTTCTCACTGTGTGTTCACTGTCTGTTCTCACTGTGTGCTCTCACTGTGCTCTCGCTGTTTGTTCTCACTGTGTGCTCTCATTGTGTTCTCACTGTGTGCTCTCACTGTGTTCTCACTGTCTGTTCTCACTGTTTGCTCTCACTGTGTGCTCTCACTGTGTGTTCTCACTGTGTGCTCTCACTGTGTTATCTTCGTGTGTACTCTCACTGCGTGTTCTCACTGCATGCTCTCACTGCGTGCTCTCCCTGCGTGCTCTCACTGTGTTCTCACTCTGTGTTCTTACTGTATGTTCTCGCTGTGTGCTCTCAGTGTGCTCTCGCTGTGTGCTCTCGCTGTGTGCTCTCACTGTGTGCTCTCACTGCGTGCTCTCACTGCATGCTCTCACTGTGTGCTCTCACTGCGTGTTCTCACTGCGTGTTCTCACTGCGTGTTCTCGCTGCGTGCTCTCGCTGCGTGCTCTCACTGTGTGTTCTCACTGTGTGTTCTCACTGTGTTCTTACTGTGTGTTCTTCCTGTGCGCTCTCTGTATGTTCTCGCTGTGTGTTCTCGCTGTGTGCTCTCACTCTGCTCTCAATGTGCGCTCCATGGGCGCTCTCACTGTGTGCTCTCACTGTGTGTTCTCACTGTGTGTTCTCACTGAGTGCTCTCACTGAGTGCTCTCACTGAGTGCTCTCACTGTGTGTTCTCACTGTGTGTTCTCACTGTGTGTTCTCACTGTGTGTTCTCACTGAGTGCTCTCACTGAGTGCTCTCACTGAGTGCTCTCACTGTGTGTTCTCACTGCATGCTCTCACTGTGTATTCTCACTGTGTGCTCTCACTGTGTGTTCACTGTGTGTTCTCACTGTGTGTTCTCACTGTGTGTTCTCACTGTGTGCTCTCACTGTGTGCTCTCACTGTGTGCTCTCATGGTGTGTTCTCACTGTGTGTTCTCACTGTGTTCTCACTGAGTGCTCTCACTGTGTGCTCTAACTGTGTGATCTCACTGTGTGCCTTCACTGTGTGTTCTCACTGTGTGCTCTCTCTCTGTGCTCTCACTGTAGTCTCACTGTATGTTCTCACTGTGTGCTCTCACTGTGTGCTCTCACTGCGTGCTCTCACTGCGTGTTCTCACTGCATGCTCTCACTGTGTATTCTCGCTGTATGCTCTCAGTGCGCACTCACTGTGTGCTCTCACTGTGTGCTCTCACTGTGTGCTCTCACTGTGTGTTCTCACTGTGTGTTCTCACTGTGTGTTCTCACTGTGTGCTCTCACTGTGTGTTCTCAATGTGTGCTCTCACTGTGCGCTCTCACTGTGCGCTCTCACTTTGTGCTCTCACTGTGCGCACTCACTGTGCGCACTCACTGCGCACTCACTGTGTTCTCACTGTGTGCTCTCACTGTGTGTTCTCACTGTGTGTTCTCACTGTGTACTCTCAGTGTACTCTCACTGTGTGCTCTCCCTGCGTGCTCACTCTTTGTTCTTACTGTATGTTCTCGCTGTGTGCTCTCGCTGTGTGCTCTCGCTGTGTGCGCTCGCTGTGTGCTCTCACTGTGTGCTCTTAATGTGTGTTCTCGCCGTGTTCTCGCTGTGTGCTCTCACTATGTGCACTCACTGTGTGATCTCACTGTGTGTTCTCACTGTGTGTTCTCACTGTGTGTTCTCACTGTGTGCTCTCACTGTGTGCTCTCACTGTGTGCTCTCACTGTGTGCACTCACTGTGTGCTCTCACTGTGTGCTCTCACTATGTATTCTCACTTTGTGTTCTCACTCTGCTCTCGCTGTGCGTTCTCGCTGTGTATTCTCACTGTGTTCTCACGGTGCGTTCTCGCTGTGCGCTCTCACTGTGCGTTCTCGCTGTGTGTTCCCACTGTGTGCTCTCACTGTGTGCTCTCACTGTGTGCTCTCACTGTGTGCTCTCACTGTGTGTTCTCACTGTGTGTTCTCACTGTGTGTTCTCACTGTGTGCTCTCACTGTGTGCTCTCACTGTGTGCTCTCACTGTGTGCTCTCCCTGTGTGCGCTCCCTGTGTGCGCTCACTGTGTGCTCTGACTGTGTGCTCTCATTGTCTGCTCTCACTGTGTGTGTTCGCTGTGTGCTCTCACTGTGTGTTCTCACCGTGCTCTCACTGTGTTCTCGCTGTGTGCTCTCACTCTGCGCTCTCTGTGCACTCCATGGGCGCTCTCATTGTGTGCTCTCACTGTGTGTTTTCACTGTGTGTTCTCACTGTGTGCCCTCACTGTGTGTTCTCACTGTGTGTGCTCACTGTGTGCTCTCACTTTGTGCTCTCACTGTGTGCTCTCACTGTGTGCTCTCACTGTGTGTTCTCACTGTGTGCTCTCACTGTGTGCTCTCACTGTGTGCTCTCACTGTGTGTTCTCACTGTGTGCTCTCACTGTGTGTTCACTGTCTGTTTTCACTGTGCTCTCGCTGTGTGCACTCACTGTGTGTTCTCACTGTGTGTTCTCACTGTGTGTTCACTGTCTGTTCTCACTGTGTGCTCTCACTGTGCTCTCGCTGTTTGTTCTCACTGTGTGCTCTCATTGTGTTCTCACTGTGTGCTCTCACTGTGTTCTCACTGTCTGTTCTCACTGTTTGCTCTCACTGTGTGCTCTCACTGTGTGTTCTCACTGTGTGCTCTCACTGTGTTATCTTCGTGTGTACTCTCACTGCGTGTTCTCACTGCATGCTCTCACTGCGTGCTCTCCCTGCGTGCTCTCACTGTGTTCTCACTCTGTGTTCTTACTGTATGTTCTCGCTGTGTGCTCTCAGTGTGCTCTCGCTGTGTGCTCTCGCTGTGTGCTCTCACTGTGTGCTCTCACTGCGTGCTCTCACTGCATGCTCTCACTGTGTGCTCTCACTGCGTGTTCTCTCTGCGTGTTCTCACTGCGTGTTCTCGCTGCGTGCTCTCGCTGCGTGCTCTCACTGTGTGTTCTCACTGTGTGTTCTCACTGTGTTCTTACTGTGTGTTCTTCCTGTGCGCTCTCTGTATGTTCTCGCTGTGTGTTCTCGCTGTGTGCTCTCACTCTGCTCTCAATGTGCGCTCCATGGGCGCTCTCACTGTGTGCTCTCACTGTGTGTTCTCACTGAGTGCTCTCACTGAGTGCTCTCACTGAGTGCTCTCACTGTGTGTTCTCACTGTGTGTTCTCACTGTGTGTTCTCACTGTGTGTTCTCACTGTGTGCTCTCACTGTGTTCTCACTCTGTGTCCTTACTGTGTGTTCTCGCTGTGTGCTCTCAGTGTGCTCTCGCTGTGTGCTCTCACTGTGTGCTCTCACTATGTGCTCTCACTGTGCTCTCATTGTGTGCTGTCTGTGTGTTCTCACTGTGTGTTCTCAGTGTGTATTCTCACTGTGTCCTCTCACTTTGTGTTCCCACTGTGTGCTCTCACTGCGTGCTCTCACTGCGTGCTCTGACTGTGTGCTCTCACTGTGTGTTCTCACTATGTGTTCTCACTGTTTGCTCTCACTGAGTGCTCTCACTGTGTTCTCACTATGTGTTCTCACTGTTTGCTCTCACTGTTTGCTCTCACTGTGTGTTCTCACTGTGTGTTCTCACTGAGTGTTCTCACTGTGTGTTCTCACTGTGTGTTCTCACTGTGTGTTCTCACTGTGTGCTCTCACTGTGTGCTCTCACTGTGTGCTCTCACTATGTATTTTCACTGTGTGTTCTCACTCTGCTCTCGCTGTGCGTTCTCGCTGTGTGTTCTCACTGTGTTCTCACTGTGTGTTCTCACGGTGCGTTCTCGCTGTGCGCTCTCACTGTGCGTTCTCGCTCTGTGTTCCCACTGTGTGCTCTCACTTTGTGCTCTCACTGTGCGTACTCAGTGTGCGCACTCACTGTGTTCTCGCTGTGTGCTCTTGTTGTGTGCTCTCGCTGTGTGCTCTCACTCTGTGCTCTCACTGTGTGCTCTCACTGTGTGTTCTCACTGTGTGTTCTCACTGTGTGTTCTCACTGTGTGCTCTGACTGTGTGTTCTCACTGTGTGCTCTCATTGTCTGCTCTCACTGTGTGTTTTCGCTGTGTGCTCTCACTATGTGTTCTCACTGTGCTCTCACTGTGTTCTCGCTGTGTGCTCTCACTCTGCGCTCTCTGTGCACTCCATGGGCGCTCTCATTGTGTGCTCTCACTGTGTGTTTTCACTGTGTGTTCTCACTGTGTGCCCTCACTGTGTGTTCTCACTGTGTGTGCTCACTGTGTGCTCTCACTGTGTGCTCTCACTGTGTGCTCTCACTGTGTGCTCTCACTGTGTGCTCTCACTGTATGTTCTCACTGTGTGCTCTCACTGTGTGTTCACTGTCTGTTCTCACTGTGTGCTCTCACTGTGCTCTCGCTGTGTGCACTCACTGTGTTTTCTCACTGTGTGTTCACTGTCTGTTCTCACTGTGTGCTCTCACTGTGCTCTAGCTGTGTGTTCTCACTGTGTGCTCTCACTGTGTTCTCACTGTGTGTTCTCACTGTGTGTTCTCACTGTTTGCTCTCACTGTGTGCTCTCACTGTGTGTTCTCACTGTGTGCTCTCACTGTGTTATCTTAGTGTGTGCTCTCACTGCGTGTTCTCACTGCATGCTCTCACTGCGTGCTCTCCCTGCGTGCTCTCACTGTGTTCTCACTCTGTGTTCTTACTGTATGTTCTCGCTGTGTGCTCTCAGTGTGCTCTCGCTGTGTGCTCTTGCTGTGTGCTCTCACTGTGTGCTCTCACTGCGTGTTCTCACTGCGTGTTCTCGCTGCGTGTTCTCGCTGCGTGCTCTCGCTGTGTGCTCTCCCTGTGTGTTCTCTCTGTGTTCTCACTGTGTGTTCTCACTGTGTTCTTACTGTGTGTTCTTGCTGTGCGCTCTCTGTGTGTTCTCGCTGTGTGTTCTCGCTGTGTGCTCTCACTCTGCTCTCAATGTGCGCTCCATGGGCGCTCTCACTGTGTGCTCTCACTGTGTGTTCTCACTGTGTGTTCTCACTGAGTGCTCTCACTGTGTGTTCTCACTGTGTGTTCTCACTGTGTGTTCTCACTGTGCGTTCTCACTCTGCTCTCGCTGTGCGTTCTCACTGTGGGTTCTCGCTGTGTGCTCTCGCTGTGTGTTCTCACTGTGTGCTCGCACTGTGTGCTCTCGCTCTGTGCTCTCGCTGTGTGTTCTCGCTGTGTGTTCTCGCTGTGTGCTCTCACTGTGTTCTTACTGTGTGTTCTTCCTGTGCGCTCTCTGCGTGTTCTCACTGTGTGTTCTCACTGTGTGTTCTCACTGTGTGTTCTCACTGTGTGCTCTCACTGTGTGCTCTCACTATGTGCTCTCACTGCGTGTTCTCCCTGTGTGCGCTCACTGGGTGTTCTCACTGTGTGTTCTCACTGTGTTCTTACTGTGTGTTCTTCCTGTGCGCTCTCTGTGTGTTCTCGCTGTGTGTTCTCGCTGTGTGTTCTCGCTGTGTGCTCTCACTCTGCTCTCAATGTGCGCTCCATGGGCGCTCTCACTGTGTGCTCTCACTGTGTGTTCTCACGGTGTGTTCTCACTGTGTGCTCTCAGTGTGTGCTCTCACTGTGTGTTCTCACTGTGTGTTCTCACTGAGTGCTCTCACGGAGTGCTCTCACTGTGTGTTTTCACTGTGTGTTCTCACTGTGTGTTCTCACTGAGTGCTCTCACTGTGTGTTCTCACTTTGTGTTCTCACTGTGTGCTCTCACTGTGTGTCCTCACTCTGCTCTCGCTGTGTGTTCTCGCTGTGTGCTCTCACTGTGTGTTCTCGCTCTGTGCTCTCACTGTGTGCTCTCACTGTGTGTTCGCACTGTGTGCTCTCACTGTTTGCTCTCAGTGTGTGTTCCCACTGCGTGCTCTCACTGCGTGTTCTCACTACGTGTTCTCACTGTGTGTTCTCACTGTGCTCTCATTGTGTGCTCTCACTGTGTGCTCTCACTGTGTGCTCTCCCTGTGTGCGCTCCCTGTGTGCGCTCACTGTGTGCTCTGACTGTGTGCTCTCATTGTCTGCTCTCACTGTGTGTGTTCGCTGTGTGCTCTCACTGTGTGTTCTCACCGTGCTCTCACTGTGTTCTCGCTGTGTGCTCTCACTCTGCGCTCTCTGTGCACTCCATGGGCGCTCTCATTGTGTGCTCTCACTGTGTGTTTTCACTGTGTGTTCTCACTGTGTGCCCTCACTGTGTGTTCTCAGTGTGTGTGCTCACTGTGTGCTCTCACTTTGTGCTCTCACTGTGTGCTCTCACTGTGTGCTCTCACTGTGTGTTCTCACTGTGTGCTCTCACTGTGTGCTCTCACTGTGTGCTCTCACTGTGTGTTCTCACTGTGTGCTCTCACTGTGTGTTCACTGTCTGTTTTCACTGTGCTCTCGCTGTGTGCACTCACTGTGTGTTCTCACTGTGTGTTCTCACTGTGTGTTCACTGTCTGTTCTCACTGTGTGCTCTCACTGTGCTCTCGCTGTTTGTTCTCACTGTGTGCTCTCATTGTGTTCTCACTGTGTGCTCTCACTGTGTTCTCACTGTCTGTTCTCACTGTTTGCTCTCACTGTGTGCTCTCACTGTGTGTTCTCACTGTGTGCTCTCACTGTGTTATCTTCGTGTGTACTCTCACTGCGTGTTCTCACTGCATGCTCTCACTGCGTGCTCTCCCTGCGTGCTCTCACTGTGTTCTCACTCTGTGTTCTTACTGTATGTTCTCGCTGTGTGCTCTCAGTGTGCTCTCGCTGTGTGCTCTCGCTGTGTGCTCTCACTGTGTGCTCTCACTGCGTGCTCTCACTGCATGCTCTCACTGTGTGCTCTCACTGCGTGTTCTCACTGCGTGTTCTCACTGCGTGTTCTCGCTGCGTGCTCTCGCTGCGTGCTCTCACTGTGTGTTCTCACTGTGTGTTCTCACTGTGTTCTTACTGTGTGTTCTTCCTGTGCGCTCTCTGTATGTTCTCGCTGTGTGTTCTCGCTGTGTGCTCTCACTCTGCTCTCAATGTGCGCTCCATGGGCGCTCTCACTGTGTGCTCTCACTGTGTGTTCTCACTGTGTGTTCTCACTGAGTGCTCTCACTGAGTGCTCTCACTGAGTGCTCTCACTGTGTGTTCTCACTGTGTGTTCTCACTGTGTGTTCTCACTGTGTGTTCTCACTGTGTGCTCTCACTGTGTTCTCACTCTGTGTCCTTACTGTGTGTTCTCTCTGTGTGCTCTCAGTGTGCTCTCGCTGTGTGCTCTCACTGTGTGCTCTCACTCTGTGCTCTCACTGTGCTCTCATTGTGTGCTGTCTGTGTGTTCTCACTGTGTGTTCTCAGTGTGTATTCTCACTGTGTCCTCTCACTTTGTGTTCCCACTGTGTGCTCTCACTGCGTGCTCTCACTGCGTGCTCTGACTGTGTGCTCTCACTGTGTGTTCTCACTATGTGTTCTCACTGTTTGCTCTCACTGAGTGCTCTCACTGTGTGTTCTCACTATGTGTTCTCACTGTTTGCTCTCACTGTTTGCTCTCACTGTGTGTTCTCACTGTGTGTTCTCACTGAGTGTTCTCACTGTGTGTTCTCACTGTGTGTTCTCACTGTGTGTTCTCACTGTGTGTTCTCAGTGTGTATTCTCACTGTGTCCTCTCACTTTGTGTTCCCACTGTGTGCTCTCACTGCGTGCTCTCACTGCGTGCTCTGACTGTGTGCTCTCACTGTGTGTTCTCACTATGTGTTCTCACTGTTTGCTCTCACTGAGTGCTCTCACTGTGTGTTCTCACTATGTGTTCTCACTGTTTGCTCTCACTGTTTGCTCTCACTGTGTGTTCTCACTGTGTGTTCTCACTGAGTGTTCTCACTGTGTGTTCTCACTGTGTGTTCTCACTGTGTGTTCTCACTGTGTGCTCTCACTGTGTGCTCTCACTATGTATTTTCACTGTGTGTGCTCACTCTGCTCTCACTGTGCGTTCTCGCTGTGTGTTCTCACTGTGTTCTCACTGTGTGTTCTCACGGTGCGTTCTCGCTGTGCGCTCTCACTGTGCGTTCTCGCTCTGTGTTCCCACTGTGTGCTCTCACTTTGTGCTCTCACTGTGCGTACTCAGTGTGCGCACTCACTGTGTTCTCGCTGTGTGCTCTTGTTGTGTGCTCTCGCTGTGTGCTCTCACTCTGTGCTCTCACTGTGTGCTCTCACTGTGTGTTCTCACTGTGTGTTCTCACTGTGTGTTCTCACTGTGTGCTCTGACTGTGTGTTCTCACTGTGTGCTCTCATTGTCTGCTCTCACTGTGTGTTTTCGCTGTGTGCTCTCACTATGTGTTCTCACTGTGCTCTCACTGTGTTCTCGCTGTGTGCTCTCACTCTGCGCTCTCTGTGCACTCCATGGGCGCTCTCATTGTGTGCTCTCACTGTGTGTTTTCACTGTGTGTTCTCACTGTGTGCCCTCACTGTGTGTTCTCACTGTGTGTGCTCTCACTGTGTGCTCTCACTGTGTGCTCTCACTGTGTGCTCTCACTGTGTGCTCTCACTGTATGTTCTCACTGTGTGCTCTCACTGTGTGTTCACTGTCTGTTCTCACTGTGTGCTCTCACTGTGCTCTCGCTGTGTGCACTCACTGTGTGTTCTCACTGTGTGTTCACTGTCTGTTCTCACTGTGTGCTCTCACTGTGCTCTAGCTGTGTGTTCTCACTGTGTGCTCTCACTGTGTTCTCACTGTGTGTTCTCACTGTGTGTTCTCACTGTTTGCTCTCACTGTGTGCTCTCACTGTGTGTTCTCACTGTGTGCTCTCACTGTGTTATCTTAGTGTGTGCTCTCACTGCGTGTTCTCACTGCATGCTCTCACTGCGTGCTCTCCCTGCGTGCTCTCACTGTGTTCTCACTCTGTGTTCTTACTGTATGTTCTCGCTGTGTGCTCTCAGTGTGCTCTCGCTGTGTGCTCTTGCTGTGTGCTCTCACTGTGTGCTCTCACTATGTGCTCTTAATGTGTGTTCTCGCCGTGTTCCCTCTGTGTGCTCTCACTGCGTGCTCTCACTGCGTGCTCTCACTGTGTGCTCTCACTGTGTGCTCTCACTGCGTGTTCTCACTGCGTGTTCTCGCTGCGTGTTCTCGCTGCGTGCTCTCGCTGTGTGCTCTCCCTGTGTGTTCTCTCTGTGTTCTCACTGTGTGTTCTCACTGTGTTCTTACTGTGTGTTCTTGCTGTGCGCTCTCTGTGTGTTCTCGCTGTGTGTTCTCGCTGTGTGCTCTCACTCTGCTCTCAATGTGCGCTCCATGGGCGCTCTCACTGTGTGCTCTCACTGTGTGTTCTCACTGTGTGTTCTCACTGAGTGCTCTCACTGAGTGCTCTCACTGTGTGTTCTCACTGTGTGTTCTCACTGTGTGTTCTCACTGTGTGTTCTCACTGTGCGTTCTCACTCTGCTCTCGCTGTGCGTTCTCACTGTGGGTTCTCGCTGTGTGCTCTCGCTGTGTGTTCTCGCTGTGTGCTCGCACTGTGTGCTCTCGCTCTGTGCTCTCGCTGTGTGTTCTCGCTGTGTGTTCTCGCTGTGTGCTCTCACTGTGTTCTTACTGTGTGTTCTTCCTGTGCGCTCTCTGCGTGTTCTCACTGTGTGTTCTCACTGTGTGTTCTCACTGTGTGTTCTCACTGTGTGCTCTCACTGTGTGCTCTCACTATGTGCTCTCACTGCGTGTTCTCCCTGTGTGCGCTCACTGGGTGTTCTCACTGTGTGTTCTCACTGTGTTCTTACTGTGTGTTCTTCCTGTGCGCTCTCTGTGTGTTCTCGCTGTGTGTTCTCGCTGTGTGTTCTCGCTGTGTGCTCTCACTCTGCTCTCAATGTGCGCTCCATGGGCGCTCTCACTGTGTGCTCTCACTGTGTGTTCTCACGGTGTGTTCTCACTGTGTGCTCTCAGTGTGTGCTCTCACTGTGTGTTCTCACTGTGTGTTCTCACTGAGTGCTCTCACGGAGTGCTCTCACTGTGTGTTTTCACTGTGTGTTCTCACTGTGTGTTCTCACTGAGTGCTCTCACTGTGTGTTCTCACTTTGTGTTCTCACTGTGTGCTCTCACTGTGTGTCCTCACTCTGCTCTCGCTGTTTGTTCTCGCTGTGTGCTCTCACTGTGTGTTCTCGCTCTGTGCTCTCACTGTGTGTTCTCGCTGTGTGCTCTCACTGTTTGCTCTCAGTGTGTGTTCCCACTGCGTGCTCTCACTGCGTGTTCTCACTACGTGTTCTCACTGTGTGTTCTCACTGTGCTCTCATTGTGTGCTCTCATTGTGTGCTCTCTGTGTGTTCTCACTGTGTGTTCTCAGTGTGTATTCTCACTGTGTCCTCTCACTGCGTGTTCTCACTGCGTGTTCTCACTGCGTGCTCTCACTGTGTGTTCTCACTGTGTGTTCTCACTTTTTGCTCTCACTGTGTGTTTTCACTGTGTGCTCTCACTGTGTGTTCTCACTGTGTGCTCTCACTGTGTGCTCTCACTGTGTGCTCTCACTGTGTACTTTCATTGTGTGTTCTCACTGTGTGCTCTCTCTGTGTGCTCTCATTGTGTTTTCTCACTGTGTGCTCTCATTGTGTGTTCTCACTGCGTGCTCTCACTGTGTGTTCTCACTGTGTGTTCTCACTTTTTGCTCTCACTGTGTGTTTTCACTGTGTGCTCTCACTGTGTGCTCTCACTTTGCGCACTCACTGTGCGCACTCACTGTGTTCTTGCTGTGTGTTCTCGCTGTGTGCTCTCACAGTGCGCTCAATGGGCGCTCTCACTGTGTGCTCTCACTGTGTGTTTTCACTGTGTGCCTTCACTGTGTGTTCTCACTGTGTGCCCTCACAGTGTGCTCTCACTGTGTGCTCTCACTGTGTTCTCACTGTGTGTTCCCACTGTGTGCTCTCACTGTGTGTTCTCACTGTATCCTCTCACTGTGTGTTCTCACTGTGTGCTCTCACTGTGTCTTCTCGCTGTGTGCTCTCGCTGTGTTCTCACTGTGTGGTCTCACTGTGTGTTCTCACTGTGTTCTCACTGTGTGTTCCCACTGTGTGTTCTCACTGTGTGTTCTCACTGTGTGCTCACTGTGTGCTCTCACTGTGTGCTCTCACTGTGTATTCTCACTGTGTGTTCTCACTGTGCTGTCACTGTGTGCTGTCACTGTGTGCTGTCACTGTGCACTCACTGTGTTCTCGCTGTGTGTTCTCGCTGTGTGCTCTCACTCTGCTCTCACTGTGCGCTCTATGGGCGCTCTCACTGTGTGCTTTCACTGTGTGTTCTCACTGTGTGCCTTCACTGTGTGCCCTCACTGTGTGTTCTCACTGTGTGTTCTCACTGTGTGCTCTCAGTGTGTGCTCTCACTGTGTGCTCTCACTGTGTGTTCTCACTGTGTGTTCTCACTGTGTGTTCTCACTGTGTGCTCTCAGTGTGTGCTCTCACTGTGTGCTCTCACTGTGTGTTCTCACTGCGTGTTTTCACTGTGTTCTCTCACTGTGTGTTCTCACTGTGTTCTCACTATGTGTTCTCACTGTTTGCTCTCACTGTGTGTTCTCACTGTTTGCTCTCACTGTGTGTTCTCACTGTGTGTTCTCACTGTGTGTTCTCACTGTGTGCTCTCACTGTGTGTTCTCACTGTGTGCTCTCACTGTGTGTTCTCACTGTGTGCTCTCACTGTGTGCTCTCACTGTGTGCTCTCACTGTGTTCTCACTGTGTGTTCTCACTTTGTGTTCTCACTGTGTGTTCTCACTGTGTGTTCTCACTGTGTGCTCTCACTGTGTGTTCTCACTGTGTGCTCTCTCTGTGTGTTCCACTGTGCACTCACTGTGTGCTCTCACTGTGTCTTCTCACTGTGTGTTCTCACTGTGTGCTCTCGCTGTGTGCTCTCGCTGTGTTCTCACTGTGTGGTCTCACTGTGTGGTCTCACTGTGTGGTCTCACTGTGTGGTCTCACTGTGTGTTCTCACTGTGTGTTCTCACTGTGTGTTCTCACTGTGTGCTCACTGTGTGCTCTCAGTGTGTGCTCTCACTGTGTGTTCTCACTGTGTATTCTCACTGTGTATTCTCACTGTGTGTTCTCACTGTGTGTTCTCACTGTGTGCTGTCACTGTGTGCTGTCATTGTGTGTTCTCACTGTGCACTCACTGTGTTCTCGCTGTGTGTTCTCGCTGTGTGCTCTCACTCTGCTCTCACTCTGCGCTCTATGGGCGCTCTCACTGTGTGCTTTCACTGTGTGTTCTCACTGTGTGCCTTCACTGTGTGCCCTCACTGTGTGTTCTCACTGTGTGCTCTCACTGTGTGCTCTCACTGTGTGCTCTCACTGTGTGCTCTCACTGTGTGTTCTCACTGCGTGTTCTCACTGTGTGTTCTCACTGTTTGCTCTCACTGTGTGTTTTCACTGTGTTCTCTCACTGTGTGCTCTCACTGTGTGTTCTCACTGTGTTCTCACTATGTGTTCTCACTGTTTGCTCTCACTGTGTGTTCTCACTGTTTGCTCTCACTGTGTGTTCTCACTGTGTGTTCTCACTGTGTGTTCTCACTGTGTGCTCTCACTGTGTGTTCTCATTGTGTGCTCTCACTGTGTGTTCTCACTGTGTGCTCTCACTGTGTGCTCTCACTGTGTGCTCTCACTGTGTGTTCTCACTTTTTGCTCTCACTGTGTGTTTTCACTGTGTGCTCTCACTGTGTGTTCTCACTGTGTGCTCTCACTTTGCGCACTCACTGTGCGCACTCACTGTGTTCTTGCTGTGTGTTCTCGCTGTGTGCTCTCACAGTGCGCTCAATGGGCGCTCTCACTGTGTGCTCTCACTGTGTGTTTTCACTGTGTGCCCTCACTGTGTGTTCTCACTGTGTGCCCTCACAGTGTGCTCTCACTGTGTGCTCTCACTGTGTTCTCACTGTGTGTTCCCACTGTGTGCTCTCACTGTGTGTTCTCACTGTATCCTCTCACTGTGTGTTCTCACTGTGTGTTCTCACTGTGTGCTCTCACTGTGTGCACTCACTGTGTGCTCTCACTGTGTCTTCTCGCTGTGTGCTCTCGCTGTGTTCTCACTGTGTGGTCTCACTGTGTGGTCTCACTGTGTGTTCTCACTGTGTTCTCACTGTGTGTTCTCACTGTGTGCTCACTGTGTGCTCTCACTGTGTGCTCTCACTGTGTGTTCTCACTGTGTATTTTCACTGTGTGTTCTCACTGTGTGCTGTCACTGTGTGCTGTCACTGTGTGCTGTCACTGTGCACTCACTGTGTTCTCGCTGTGTGTTCTCGCTGTGTGCTCTCACTCTGCTCTCACTGTGTGCTCTATGGGCGCTCTCACTGTGTGCTTTCACTGTGTGTTCTCACTGTGTGCCTTCACTGTGTGCCCTCACTGTGTGTTCTCACTGTGTGTTCTCACTGAGTGCTCTCAGTGTGTGCTCTCACTGTGTGCTCTCACTGTGTGTTCTCACTGTGTGTTCTCACTGCGTGTTCTCACTGTTTGCTCTCACTGTGTATTTTCACTGTGTTCTCTCACTGTGTGCTCTCACTGTGTGTTCTCAGTGTGTTCTCACTATGTGTTCTCACTGTTTGCTCTCACTGTGTGTTCTCACTGTTTGCTCTCACTGTGTGTTCTCACTGTGTGTTCTCACTGTGTGTTCTCACTGTGTGCTCTAACTGTGTGTTCTCACTGTGTGTTCTCACTGTGTGCTCTCACTGTGTGCTCTCACTGTGTGCTCTCACTGTGTGCTCTCACTGTGTGTTCTCACTGTGTGTTCTCACTGTGTGCTCTCACTGTGTGTTCTCACTGTGTGCTCTCTCTGTGTGTTCCACTGTGCACTCACTGTGTGCTCTCACTGTGTCTTCTCACTGTGTGTTCTCACTGTGTGCTCTCACTGTGTGCACTCAATGTGTGCTCTCACTGTGTCTTCTCGCTGTGTGCTCTCGCTGTGTTCTCACTGTGTGGTCTCACTGTGTGGTCTCACTGTGTGGTCTCACTGTGTGGTCTCACTGTGTGGTCTCACTGTGTGTTCTCACTGTGTGTTCTCACTGTGTGTTCTCACTGTGTGTTCTCACTGTGTGTTCTCACTGTGTGCTCTCACTGTGTGCTCTCACTGCGTGCTCTCACTGCGTGTTCTCACTGCGTGTTCTCGCTGCCCGCTCTTGCTGCGTACTCTCACTGTGTGTTCCCACTGTGTGTTCTCACTGAGTGCTCTCACTGTGTGCTCTCACTGTGTGCTCTCACTGTGTGCTCTCACTGTGTGTTCTCACTGTGCGTTCTCACTCTGCTCTCGCTGTGCGTTCTCACTGTGTGTTCTCACTGAGTGTTCTCGCTGTGTGTTCTCACTGTGTGTTCTCACTGAGTGCTCTCACTATGTGCTCTCACTGCGTGTTCTCCCTGTGTGCGCTCACTGTGTGCTCTCACTGCGTGTTCTCCCTGTTTCCGCTCACTGTGTGCTCTCACTGTGTGCTCTCACTGTGTGTTATCACTGTGTGCTCTCACTGTGTGTTCTCGCTGTGTGCTCTCACTGTGTGCTCTCACTGTGTGCTCTCACTGTGTGTTTTCACTGTGTGTTCTCACTGTGTGCTCTCACTGTGTACTCTCACTGTGTGCTCTCACTGTGTGCTCTCACTTTGTGTTCTCACTGTGTGTTCTCACTGAGTGCTCTCACTGTGCGCTCTCACTGTGTACTCTCACTGTGTGTTCTCACTGTGTGTTCTCACTGTGTGTTCTCACTGTGTGATCTCACTGAGTGCTCTCACTGTGAGTTTTCACTGTGTGTTCTCACTGTGTGTTCTCACTGTGTGCTCTCACTGTGTGCTCTCACTGTGTCTCCTCACTCTGCTCTCGCTGTGCGTTCTCGCTGTGTGTTCTCGCTGTGTGCTCTCACTGTGTGCTCTCGCTCTGTGCTCTCACTGTGTGCTCTCACTGTGTGCTCTCACTGTGTGTTCTCACTGTGTGTTCTCACTGCGTGTTCTCACTGCGTGCTCCCACAGCGTGTTCTCACTGTGTTCTCACTATGTGTTCTCACTGTTTGCGATCACTGTGTGTTCTCACTGTGTGTTCTCACTGTGTGCTCTCACTGTGTTCTCACTGTTTGCTCTCACTGTGTGTTCTCACTCTGTTCTCACTGTGTGCTCTCACTGTGTGCTCTCACTGTGTGTTCTCACTGTGTATTCTCACTGTGTATTCTCACTGTGTGTTCTCACTGTGTGCTGTCACTGTGTGCTGTCACTGTGTGCTGTCACTGTGTGTTCTCACTGTGTGTTCTCGCTGTGTGCTCTCACTCTGCTCTCACTGTGCGCTCTATGGGCGCTCTCACTGTGTGCTTTCACTGTGTGTTCTCACTGTGTGCCTTCACTGTGTGCCCTCACTGTGTGTTCTCACTGTGTGTTCTCACTGTGTGCTCTCAGTGTGTGCCTTCACTGTGTGCCCTCACTGTGTGTTCTCACTGTGTGTTTTCACTGTGTTCTCTCACTGTGTGCTCTCACTGTGTGTTCTCACTGTGTGCACACACTGTGTGCTCTCTCTGTGTGTTCCACTGTGCACTCACTGTGTGCTCTTACTGTGTCTTCTCACTGTGTTCTCACTGTGTGTTCTCTCTGTGCTCTCACTGTGTGTTCTTCTGTGCGCTCTCACTGTGCGCTCTCACTGTGCGCTCTCACTTTGCGCACTCACTGTGCGCACTCACTGTGTTCTTGCTGTGTGTTCTCGCTGTGTGCTCTCACAGTGCGCTCAATGGGCGCTCTCACTGTGTGCTCTCACTGTGTGTTCTCACTGTGTGCCCTCACTGTGTGTTCTCACTGTGTGCCCTCACAGTGTGCTCTCACTGTGTGCTCTCACTGTGTTCTCACTGTGTGTTCCCACTGTGTGCTCTCACTGTGTGTTCTCACTGTATCCTCTCACTGTGAGCTCTCACTGTGTGCTCTCACTGTGTGCACTCACTGTGTGCTCTCACTGTGTCTTCTCGCTGTGTGCTCTCGCTGTGTTCTCACTGTGTGGTCTCACTGTGTGGTCTCACTGTGTCTTCTCACTGTGTGTTCTCACTGTGTGTTCTCACTGTGTGTTCTCACTGTGTGCTCACGGTGTGCTCTCACTGTGTGCTCTCACTGTGTGTTCTCACTGTGTATTCTCACTGTGTATTCTCACTGTGTGTTCTCACTGTGTGCTGTCACTGTGTGCTGTCACTGTGTGCTGTCACTGTGTGCTCTCACTGTGCACTCACTGTGTTCTCGCTGTGTGTTCTCGCTGTGTGCTCTCACTCTGCTCTCACTGTGCGCTCTATGGGCGCTCTCACTGTGTGCTTTCACTGTGTGTTCTCACTGTGTGCCTTCACTGTGTGCCCTCACTGTGTGTTCTCACTGTGTGTTCTCACTGTGTGCTCTCAGTGTGTGCCCTCACTGTGTGCTCTCACTGTGTGTTCTCACTGTGTGTTCTCACTGCGTGTTCTCACTGTTGGCTTTCACTGTGTGTTTTCACTGTGTTCTCTCACTGTGTGCTCTCACTGTGTGTTCTCACTGTGTTCTCACTATGTGCTCTCACTGTTTGCTCTCACTGTGTGTTCTCACTGTTTGCTCTCACTGTGTGTTCTCACTGTGTGTTCTCACTGTGTGTTCTCACTGTGTGCTCTCACTGTGTTCTCACTGTGTGCTCTCACTGTGTGTTCTCACTGTGTGCTCTCACTGTGTGCTCTCACTGTGTGCTCTCACTGTGTTCTCACTGTGTGTTCTCACTGTGTGTTCTCACTGTGTGTTCTCACTGTGTGCTCTCACTGTGTGTTCTCACTGTGTGCTCTCTCTGTGTGTTCCACTGTGCACTCACTGTGTGCTCTCACTGTGTGTTCTCACTGTGTGCTCTCACTGTGTGCACTCACTGTGTGCTCTCACTGTGTGTTTTCACTGTGTTCTCTCACTGTGTGCTCTCACTGTGTGTTCTCACTGTGTTCTCACTGTGTGTTCTCACTGTTTGCTCTCAATGTGTGTTCTCACTGTTTGCTCTCACTGTGTGTTCTCACTGTGTGTTCTCACTGTGTGTTCTCACTGTGTGCTCTCACTGTGTGTTCTCACTGTGTGCTCTCACTGTGTGTTCTCACTGTGTGCTCTCACTGTGTGTTCTCACTGTGTGCTCTCACTGTGTGCTCTCACTGTGTGCTCTCACTGTGTGCTGTCACTGTGTGCTCTCACTGTGTGTTCTCACTGTGTGTTCTCACTGTGTGTTCTCACTGTGTGCTCTCACTGTGTGTTCTCACTGTGTGCTCTCTCTGTGTGTTCCACTGTGCACTCACTGTGTGCTCTCACTGTGTCTTCTCACTGTGTGTTCTCACTGTGTGCTCTCACTGTGTGCACTCACTGTGTGCTCTCACTGTGTCTTCTCGCTGTGTGCTCTCGCTGTGTTCTCACTGTGTGGTCTCACTGTGTGGTCTCACTGTGTGTTCTCACTGTGTGTTCTCACTGTGTGTTCTCACTGTGTGCTCACTGTGCTCTCACTGTGTGCTCTCACTGTGTGTTCTCACTGTGTATTCTCACTGTGTATTCTCACTGTGTGTTCTCACTGTGTGCTGTCACTGTGTGCTGTCACTGGGTGTTCTCAGTGTGCACTCACTGTGTTCTCGCTGTGTGTTCTCGCTGTGTGCTCTCACTCTGCTCTCACTGTGCGCTCTATGGGCGCTGTCACTGTGTGCTTTCACTGTGTGTTCTCACTGTGTGCCTTCACTGTGTGCCCTCACTGTGTGTTCTCACTGTGTGCTCTCACTGTGTGCTCTCACTGTGTGCTCTCACTGTGTGCTCTCACTGTGTGTTCTCACTGCGTGTTCTCACTGTGTGTTCTCACTGTTTGCTCTCACTGTGTGTTTTCACTGTGTTCTCTCACTGTGTGCTCTCACTGTGTGTTCTCACTGTGTTCTCACTATGTGTTCTCACTGTTTGCTCTCACTGTGTGTTCTCACTGTTTGCTCTCACTGTGTGTTCTCACTGTGTGTTCTCACTGTGTGTTCTCACTGTGTGCTCTCACTGTGTGTTCTCATTGTGTGCTCTCACTGTGTGTTCTCACTGTGTGCTCTCACTGTGTGCTCTCACTGTGTGCTCTCACTGTGTGTTCTCACGGTGTGTTCTCACTGAGTGTTCTCACTGTGTGTTCTCACTGTGTGTTCTCACTGTGTGCTCTCACTGTGTGTTCTCATTGTGTGCTCTCACTGTGTGTTCTCACTGTGTGCTCTCACTGTGTGCTCTCACTGTGTGTTCTCACGGTGTGTTCTCACTGAGTGCTCTCACTGAGTGCTCTCACTGTGCGCTCTCACTGTGCGTTCTCACTGTGCGCTCTCACTGTGCGTTCTCACTGTGTGCTCTCACTGTGTGTTCTCACTGTGTGTTCTCACTGTGTGTTCTCACTGTGCGTTCTCACTGTGCGCGCTCACTGTGCGTGCTCACTGTGCGTTCTCACTGTGTGTTCTCACTGAGTGTTCTCACTGTGTGTTCTCACTGTGTGTTCTCACTGAGTGCTCTCACTGAGTGCTCTCACTGTGTGCTCTCACTGTTTGTCCTCACTCTGCTCTCGCTGTGGGTTCGCGCTGTGTGTTCTCACTGTGTGCTCTCACTGTGTGTTCTCGCTCTGTGCTCTCACTGTGTGCTCTCACTGTGTGCTCTCACTGTGTTCTCACTGTGTTCTCACTGTGTTCTCACTGTGTGTTCTCACTGTTTGCTCTCACTGTGTGTTTTCACTGTGTGCTCTCCCTGTGTGTTCTCACTGTGTGCTCTCACTGTGTGCTTTCACTGTGTGTTCTCACTGTGTGCTCTCACTGTGTGCTCTCACTGTGTGTTCTCACTGTGTGCTCTCACTTTGTGCTCTCACTGTTTGCTCTCACTGTGTGCTCTCACTTTGTGCTCTCTCTGTGTGTTCCACTGTGCACTCACTGTGTGCTCTCACTGTGTCTTCTCACTGTGTGCTGTCACTGTGTGCGCTCACTGTGTGCTCTCACTGTGTTCTCACTGTGTGTTCTCACTGTTTGCTCTCACTGTGTGTTCTCACTGTGTGCTCTCTGTGTGCTCTCACTGTGTTCTCACTGTGTTCTCACTGTGTTCTCACTGTGTGTTCTCACTGTTTACTCTCACTGTGTTCTCACTCTGTTCTCACAGTGTGTTCTCACTGTGTTCTCACTGTGTGTTCTCACTGTGTGTTCTCTCTGTGTGCACTCACTGTGTGCTCTCGCTGTGTGCTCTCGCTGTGTGCTCTCGTTGTGTGCTCTCGCTGTGTGTTCTCGCTGTGTGTTCTCGCTGTGTGATCTCACTGTGTGCTCTCAGTGTGTGGCCTCACTGTGTGTTCTCACTGTGTATTCTCACTGTGTGTTCTCACTGTGTGTTCTCACTGTGTGCTCTCACTGTGGGTTCACTGTCTGTTCTCACTGTGTGTTCTCACTGTGTGCTCTTAATGTGTGTTCTCACTGTGTGCTCTCACTGTGTGCTCTCACTGTGTGTTCTCAGTGTGTGCTCTCACTGTGTTATCTTAGTGTGTGCTCTCACTGCGTGCTCTCACTGCGTGTTCACCCTGCGTGCTCTCCCTGCGTGCTCTCACTGTGTTCTCACTCTGTGTTCTTACTGTATGTTCTTACTGTATGTTCTCGCTGTGTGCTCTCGCTGTGTGCTCTCACTGTGTGCTCTCACTGTGTGCTCTTAATGTGTGTTCTCGCCGTGTTCTCTCCGTGTGCTCTCACTGTGTGCTCTCACTGTGTGCACTCACTGCGTGTTCTCACTGCGTGTTCTCGCTGCCCGCTCTCGCTGCGTACTCTCACTGTGTGTTCCCACTGTGTGTTCTCACTGAGTGCTCTCACTGTGTGCTCTCACTGAGGTTCTCGCTGTGTGTTCTCACTGTGTGTTCTCACTGAGTGCTCTCACTATGTGCTCTCACTGCGTGTTCTCCCTGTGTGCGCTCACTGTGTGCTCTCACTGCGTGTTCTCCCTGTGTCCGCTCACTGTGTGCTCTCACTGTGTGCTCTCACTGTGTGTTATCACTGTGTGCTCTCACTGTGTGTTCTCGCTGTGTGTTCTCGCTGTGTGCTCTCACTGTGTGCTCTCACTGTGTGTTTTCACTGTGTGTTCTCACTGTGTGCTCTCACTGTGTGTTCTCACTGTGTGCTCTCACTGTGTGCTCTCACTTTGTGTTCTCACTGTGTGTTCTCACTGAGTGCTCTCACTGTGCGCTCTCACTGTGTACTCTCACTGTGTGTTCTCACTGTGTGTTCTCACTGTGTGTTCTCACTGTGTGCTCTCACTGTGTGCTCTCACGGTGTCTCCTCACTCTGCTCTCGCTGTGCGTTCTCGCTGTGTGTTCTCGCTGTGTGCTCTCACTGTGTGTTCTCGCTCTGTGCTCTCACTGTGTGCTCTCACTGTGTGCTCTCACTGTGTGCTCTCACTGTGTGTTCTCACTGTGTGTTCTCACTGTGTCCTCTCACTGTGTGTTCCCACTGTGTATTCTCACTGCGTGTTCTCACTGCATGTTCTCACTGCGTCCTCCCACAGCGTGTTCTCACTGTATTCTCACTGCGTGTTCTCACTGCGTGCTCTCACTGCGTCCTCCCACAGCGTGTTCTCACTGTGTTCTCACTATGTGTTCTCACTGTTTGCGATCACTGTGTGTTCTCACTGTGTGTTCTCACTGTGTGCTCTCACTGTGTTCTCACTGTGTTCTCACTGTTTGCTCTCACTGTGTGTTCTCACTCTGTTCTCACTGTGTGTTCTCACTGTGTGCTCTCACTGTGTTCTCACTGTGTTCTCACTGTTTGCTTTCACTGTGTGTTCTCACTGTGTGTTCTCACTGTGTGTTCTCACTGTGCTCTCACTGTGTGTTCTCACTGTGTGCTCTCACTGTGTGCACTCACTGTGTGCACTCACTGTGTGCTCTCACTGTATCTTCTCACTGTGCTCTCGCTGTGTGTTCTCGCTGTGTGTTCTCGCTGTGTGTTCTCGCTGTGTGGTCTCACTGTGTGTTCTCACTGTGTGGTCTCACTGTGTATTCTCACTGTGTGTTCTCACTGTGTGTTCTCGCTCTGTGCTCTCACTGTGTGTTCTCGCTGTGTGCTCTCACTGTGTGTTCTCACTGTTTTCTCGCTGTGTGTTCTCACTGTGTTCTTACTGTGTGTTCTTACTGTGTGTTCTCACTGTGTGCTCTCACTGCGTGCTCTCACTGTGTGTTCTCACTGTTTGCTCTCAGTGGGTTCGCACTGTGTGTTCTCACTGTGTGCTCTCACTGTGTGTTCTCACTGTGTGCTCTCACTGTGTGTTCTCACTGTGTGCTCTCACTGTGTGTTCTCACTGTGTGCTCTCACTGTGTGCTCTCACTGTGTTCTCACTGTTTGCTCTCACTGTGCTCTCACTGTGTGCTCTCACTGTGCTCTCACTGTGTGTTCTCACTGTGCTCTCATTGTGTGCTCTGTGTTCTCACTGTGTGTTCTCAGTGTGTATTCTCACTGTGTGTTTCCACTGTGTGCTCTCACTGTGTGTTCTCACTGTGTGCTCTCACTGCGTGTTCTCACTGTGTTCTCACTATGTGTTCTCACTGTTTGCTCTCACTGTGTGTTCTCACTGTGTGTTCTCACTGTGTGTTCTCACTGTGTGTTCTCACTGTGTGCTCTCACTGTGTTCTCACTGTGTGTTCTCACTGTTTGCTCTCACTGTGTGTTCTCACTGTTTGCTCTCACTGTGTGGCCTCACTGTGCGCTCTCACTGTGTTCTCGCTGTGTGCTCTCACTGTGTGTTCTCGCGGTGTGTTCTCACTGTGTGCTCTCACTGTGTGTTCTCACTGTGTGCTCTTACTGTGTGTTCTTCTGTGTGCTCTCACTGTGTGCTCTCACTGTGCTCTCACTGTGTGTTCTCACTGTGTGCTCTCACTGTGTTCTCACTGTTTGCTCTCACTGTGTGTTCTCACTCTGTTCTCACTGTGTGCTCTCACTGTGTGCTCTCACTGTGTGCTCTCACTGTGTGCTCTCACTGTGTTCTCACTGTTTGCTCTCACTGTGTGTTCTCACTCTGTTCTCACTGTGTGCTCTCACTGTGTGCTCTCACTGTGTGCTCTCACTGTGTGTTCTCACTGTTTGCTCTCAGTGGGTTCGCACTGTGTGTTCTCACTGTGTGCTCTCACTGTGTGTTCTCACTGTGTGCTCTCACTGTGTGTTCTCACTGTGTGCTCTCACTGTGTGTTCTCACTGTGTGCTCTCACTGTGTGCTCTCACTGTGTTCTCACTGTTTGCTCTCACTGTGCTCTCACTGTGTGCTCTCACTGTGCTCTCACTGTGTGTTCTCACTGTGCTCTCATTGTGTGCTCTGTGTTCTCACTGTGTGTTCTCAGTGTGTATTCTCACTGTGTGTTTCCACTGTGTGCTCTCACTGTGTGTTCTCACTGTGTGCTCTCACTGCGTGTTCTCACTGTGTTCTCACTATGTGTTCTCACTGTTTGCTCTCACTGTGTGTTCTCACTGTGTGTTCTCACTGTGTGTTCTCACTGTGTGTTCTCACTGTGTGCTCTCACTGTGTTCTCACTGTGTGTTCTCACTGTTTGCTCTCACTGTGTGTTCTCACTGTTTGCTCTCACTGTGTGGCCTCACTGTGCGCTCTCACTGTGTTCTCGCTGTGTGCTCTCACTGTGTGTTCTCGCGGTGTGTTCTCACTGTGTGCTCTCACTGTGTGTTCTCACTGTGTGCTCTTACTGTGTGTTCTTCTGTGTGCTCTCACTGTGTGCTCTCACTGTGCTCTCACTGTGTGTTCTCACTGTGTGCTCTCACTGTGTTCTCACTGTTTGCTCTCACTGTGTGTTCTCACTCTGTTCTCACTGTGTGCTCTCACTGTGTGCTCTCACTGTGTGTTCTCACTGTGTATTCTCACTGTGTATTCTCACTGTGTGCTCTCACTGTGTGTTATCACTGTGTGCTCTCACTGTGTGTTCTCGCTGTGTTTTCTCGCTGTGTGCTCTCACTGTGTGCTCTCACTGTGTGTTTTCACTGTGTGTTCTCACTGTGTGCTCTCACTGTGTACTCTCACTGTGTGCTCTCACTGTGTGCTCTCACTTTGTGTTCTCACTGTGTGTTCTCACTGAGTGCTCTCACTGTGTACTCTCACTGTGTGTTGTCACTGTGTGTTCTCACTGTGTGTTCTCACTGTGTGCTCTCACTGTGTGCTCTCACTGTGTCTCCTTACTCTGCTCTCGCTGTGCGTTCTCGCTGTGTGTTCTCGCTGTGTGCTCTCACTGTGTGTTCTCGCTCTGTGCTCTCACTGTGTGCTCTCACTGTGTGCTCTCACTGTGTGTTCTCGCTCTGTGCTGTCACTGTGTGCTCTCACTCTGTGTTCTCGCTCTGTGCTCTCACTGTGTGCTCTCACTGTGTGCTCTCGCTCTGTGCTCTCACTGTGTGCTCTCGCTGTGTGCTCTCACTGTGTGTTCTCGCTCTGTGCTCTCACTGTGTGCTCTCACTGTGTGCTCTCACTGTGTGTTCTCACTGTGTCCCCTCACTGTGTGTTCCCACTGTGTATTCTCACTGCGTGTTCTCACTGCGTGTTCTCACTGCGTGTTCTCACTGTGTGCTCTCACTGTGTGTTCTCACTGCGTGCTCTCACTGTGTGCTCTCACTGTGTGCTCTCACTGCGTGCTCTCACTGTGTGCTCTCACTGTGTGCTCTCACTGTGTGTTCTCACTGTGTCCCCTCACTGTGTGTTCCCACTGTGTATTCTCACTGCGTGTTCTCACTGCGTGTTCTCACTGCGTGTTCTCACTGCGTGCTCTCACTGTGTGCTCTCACTGTGTGCTCTCACTGCGTGTTCTCGCTCTGTGCTCTCACTGTGTGCTCTCACTGTGTGTTCCCACTGTGTATTCTCACTGCGTGTTCTCACTGCGTGTTCTCACTGCGTGCTCTCACTGCGTGTTCTCACTGTGTGTTCTCACTGTGTCCCCTCACTGTGTGTTCCCACTGTGTATTCTCACTGCGTGTTCTCACTGCGTGTTCTCACTGCGTGCTCTCACTGTGTGCTCTCACTGTGTGCTCTCACTGCGTGTTCTCACTGCGTGCTCTCACTGTGTGCTCTCACTGTGTGCTCTCACTGTGTGTTCTCACTGTTTGCGATCACTGTGTGTTCTCACTGTGTGTTCTCACTGTGTGCTCTCACTGTGTTCTCACTGTGTTCTCACTGTTTGCTCTCACTGTGTGTTCTCACTCTGTTCTCACTGTGTGTTCTCACTGTTTGCTTTCACTGTGTGTTCTCACTGTGTTCTCACTGTGTGTTCTCACTGTTTGCTTTCACTGTGTGTTCTCACTGTGTGTTCTCACTGTGTGTTCTCACTGTGTGTTCTCACTGTGTGCACTCACTGTGTGCTCTCACTGTATCTTCTCACTGTGCTCTCGCTGTGTGTTCTCGCTGTGTGCTCTCACTGTGTGCTCTCGCTCTGTGCTCTCACTGTGTGCTCTCACTGTGTGCTCTCACTGTGTGTTCTCACTGTGTGTTCTCACTGCGTGTTCTCACTGCGTGCTCCCACAGCGTGTTCTCACTGTGTTCTCACTATGTGTTCTCACTGTTTGCGATCACTGTGTGTTCTCACTGTGTGTTCTCACTGTGTGCTCTCACTGTGTTCTCACTGTTTGCTCTCACTGTGTGTTCTCACTCTGTTCTCACTGTGTGCTCTCACTGTGTTCTCACTGTTTGCTCTCACTGTGTGTTCTCACTGTGTATTCTCACTGTGTATTCTCACTGTGTGTTCTCACTGTGTGCTGTCACTGTGTGCTGTCACTGTGTGCTGTCACTGTGTGTTCTCACTGTGTGTTCTCGCTGTGTGCTCTCACTCTGCTCTCACTGTGCGCTCTATGGGCGCTCTCACTGTGTGCTTTCACTGTGTGTTCTCACTGTGTGCCTTCACTGTGTGCCCTCACTGTGTGTTCTCACTGTGTGTTCTCACTGTGTGCTCTCAGTGTGTGCCTTCACTGTGTGCCCTCACTGTGTGTTCTCACTGTGTGTTTTCACTGTGTTCTCTCACTGTGTGCTCTCACTGTGTGTTCTCACTGTGTGCACACACTGTGTGCTCTCTCTGTGTGTTCCACTGTGCACTCACTGTGTGCTCTTACTGTGTCTTCTCACTGTGTTCTCACTGTGTGTTCTCTCTGTGCTCTCACTGTGTGTTCTTCTGTGCGCTCTCACTGTGCGCTCTCACTGTGCGCTCTCACTTTGCGCACTCACTGTGCGCACTCACTGTGTTCTTGCTGTGTGTTCTCGCTGTGTGCTCTCACAGTGCGCTCAATGGGCGCTCTCACTGTGTGCTCTCACTGTGTGTTCTCACTGTGTGCCCTCACTGTGTGTTCTCACTGTGTGCCCTCACAGTGTGCTCTCACTGTGTGCTCTCACTGTGTTCTCACTGTGTGTTCCCACTGTGTGCTCTCACTGTGTGTTCTCACTGTATCCTCTCACTGTGAGCTCTCACTGTGTGCTCTCACTGTGTGCACTCACTGTGTGCTCTCACTGTGTCTTCTCGCTGTGTGCTCTCGCTGTGTTCTCACTGTGTGGTCTCACTGTGTGGTCTCACTGTGTCTTCTCACTGTGTGTTCTCACTGTGTGTTCTCACTGTGTGTTCTCACTGTGTGCTCACGGTGTGCTCTCACTGTGTGCTCTCACTGTGTGTTCTCACTGTGTATTCTCACTGTGTATTCTCACTGTGTGTTCTCACTGTGTGCTGTCACTGTGTGCTGTCACTGTGTGCTGTCACTGTGTGCTCTCACTGTGCACTCACTGTGTTCTCGCTGTGTGTTCTCGCTGTGTGCTCTCACTCTGCTCTCACTGTGCGCTCTATGGGCGCTCTCACTGTGTGCTTTCACTGTGTGTTCTCACTGTGTGCCTTCACTGTGTGCCCTCACTGTGTGTTCTCACTGTGTGTTCTCACTGTGTGCTCTCAGTGTGTGCCCTCACTGTGTGCTCTCACTGTGTGTTCTCACTGTGTGTTCTCACTGCGTGTTCTCACTGTTGGCTTTCACTGTGTGTTTTCACTGTGTTCTCTCACTGTGTGCTCTCACTGTGTGTTCTCACTGTGTTCTCACTATGTGCTCTCACTGTTTGCTCTCACTGTGTGTTCTCACTGTTTGCTCTCACTGTGTGTTCTCACTGTGTGTTCTCACTGTGTGTTCTCACTGTGTGCTCTCACTGTGTTCTCACTGTGTGCTCTCACTGTGTGTTCTCACTGTGTGCTCTCACTGTGTGCTCTCACTGTGTGCTCTCACTGTGTTCTCACTGTGTGTTCTCACTGTGTGTTCTCACTGTGTGTTCTCACTGTGTGCTCTCACTGTGTGTTCTCACTGTGTGCTCTCTCTGTGTGTTCCACTGTGCACTCACTGTGTGCTCTCACTGTGTGTTCTCACTGTGTGCTCTCACTGTGTGCACTCACTGTGTGCTCTCACTGTGTGTTTTCACTGTGTTCTCTCACTGTGTGCTCTCACTGTGTGTTCTCACTGTGTTCTCACTGTGTGTTCTCACTGTTTGCTCTCAATGTGTGTTCTCACTGTTTGCTCTCACTGTGTGTTCTCACTGTGTGTTCTCACTGTGTGTTCTCACTGTGTGCTCTCACTGTGTGTTCTCACTGTGTGCTCTCACTGTGTGTTCTCACTGTGTGCTCTCACTGTGTGTTCTCACTGTGTGCTCTCACTGTGTGCTCTCACTGTGTGCTCTCACTGTGTGCTGTCACTGTGTGCTCTCACTGTGTGTTCTCACTGTGTGTTCTCACTGTGTGTTCTCACTGTGTGCTCTCACTGTGTGTTCTCACTGTGTGCTCTCTCTGTGTGTTCCACTGTGCACTCACTGTGTGCTCTCACTGTGTCTTCTCACTGTGTGTTCTCACTGTGTGCTCTCACTGTGTGCACTCACTGTGTGCTCTCACTGTGTCTTCTCGCTGTGTGCTCTCGCTGTGTTCTCACTGTGTGGTCTCACTGTGTGGTCTCACTGTGTGTTCTCACTGTGTGTTCTCACTGTGTGTTCTCACTGTGTGCTCACTGTGCTCTCACTGTGTGCTCTCACTGTGTGTTCTCACTGTGTATTCTCACTGTGTATTCTCACTGTGTGTTCTCACTGTGTGCTGTCACTGTGTGCTGTCACTGGGTGTTCTCAGTGTGCACTCACTGTGTTCTCGCTGTGTGTTCTCGCTGTGTGCTCTCACTCTGCTCTCACTGTGCGCTCTATGGGCGCTGTCACTGTGTGCTTTCACTGTGTGTTCTCACTGTGTGCCTTCACTGTGTGCCCTCACTGTGTGTTCTCACTGTGTGCTCTCACTGTGTGCTCTCACTGTGTGCTCTCACTGTGTGCTCTCACTGTGTGTTCTCACTGCGTGTTCTCACTGTGTGTTCTCACTGTTTGCTCTCACTGTGTGTTTTCACTGTGTTCTCTCACTGTGTGCTCTCACTGTGTGTTCTCACTGTGTTCTCACTATGTGTTCTCACTGTTTGCTCTCACTGTGTGTTCTCACTGTTTGCTCTCACTGTGTGTTCTCACTGTGTGTTCTCACTGTGTGTTCTCACTGTGTGCTCTCACTGTGTGTTCTCATTGTGTGCTCTCACTGTGTGTTCTCACTGTGTGCTCTCACTGTGTGCTCTCACTGTGTGCTCTCACTGTGTGTTCTCACGGTGTGTTCTCACTGAGTGTTCTCACTGTGTGTTCTCACTGTGTGTTCTCACTGTGTGCTCTCACTGTGTGTTCTCATTGTGTGCTCTCACTGTGTGTTCTCACTGTGTGCTCTCACTGT
The DNA here is from genome assembly GCF_052327205.1 of Somniosus microcephalus. Lineage (NCBI taxonomy): Eukaryota > Metazoa > Chordata > Chondrichthyes > Squaliformes > Somniosidae > Somniosus > Somniosus microcephalus. The sequence goes on from NC_140998.1 coordinate 196,488,117, forward strand.
GTGCTCTCACTGTGTGTTCTCACGGTGTGTTCTCACTGAGTGCTCTCACTGAGTGCTCTCACTGTGCGCTCTCACTGTGCGTTCTCACTGTGCGCTCTCACTGTGCGTTCTCACTGTGTGCTCTCACTGTGTGTTCTCACTGTGTGTTCTCACTGTGTGTTCTCACTGTGCGTTCTCACTGTGCGCGCTCACTGTGCGTGCTCACTGTGCGTTCTCACTGTGTGTTCTCACTGAGTGTTCTCACTGTGTGTTCTCACTGTGTGTTCTCACTGAGTGCTCTCACTGAGTGCTCTCACTGTGTGCTCTCACTGTTTGTCCTCACTCTGCTCTCGCTGTGGGTTCGCGCTGTGTGTTCTCACTGTGTGCTCTCACTGTGTGTTCTCGCTCTGTGCTCTCACTGTGTGCTCTCACTGTGTGCTCTCACTGTGTTCTCACTGTGTTCTCACTGTGTTCTCACTGTGTGTTCTCACTGTTTGCTCTCACTGTGTGTTTTCACTGTGTGCTCTCCCTGTGTGTTCTCACTGTGTGCTCTCACTGTGTGCTTTCACTGTGTGTTCTCACTGTGTGCTCTCACTGTGTGCTCTCACTGTGTGTTCTCACTGTGTGCTCTCACTTTGTGCTCTCACTGTTTGCTCTCACTGTGTGCTCTCACTTTGTGCTCTCTCTGTGTGTTCCACTGTGCACTCACTGTGTGCTCTCACTGTGTCTTCTCACTGTGTGCTGTCACTGTGTGCGCTCACTGTGTGCTCTCACTGTGTTCTCACTGTGTGTTCTCACTGTTTGCTCTCACTGTGTGTTCTCACTGTGTGCTCTCTGTGTGCTCTCACTGTGTTCTCACTGTGTTCTCACTGTGTTCTCACTGTGTGTTCTCACTGTTTACTCTCACTGTGTTCTCACTCTGTTCTCACAGTGTGTTCTCACTGTGTTCTCACTGTGTGTTCTCACTGTGTGTTCTCTCTGTGTGCACTCACTGTGTGCTCTCGCTGTGTGCTCTCGCTGTGTGCTCTCGTTGTGTGCTCTCGCTGTGTGTTCTCGCTGTGTGTTCTCGCTGTGTGATCTCACTGTGTGCTCTCAGTGTGTGGCCTCACTGTGTGTTCTCACTGTGTATTCTCACTGTGTGTTCTCACTGTGTGTTCTCACTGTGTGCTCTCACTGTGGGTTCACTGTCTGTTCTCACTGTGTGTTCTCACTGTGTGCTCTTAATGTGTGTTCTCACTGTGTGCTCTCACTGTGTGCTCTCACTGTGTGTTCTCAGTGTGTGCTCTCACTGTGTTATCTTAGTGTGTGCTCTCACTGCGTGCTCTCACTGCGTGTTCACCCTGCGTGCTCTCCCTGCGTGCTCTCACTGTGTTCTCACTCTGTGTTCTTACTGTATGTTCTTACTGTATGTTCTCGCTGTGTGCTCTCGCTGTGTGCTCTCACTGTGTGCTCTCACTGTGTGCTCTTAATGTGTGTTCTCGCCGTGTTCTCTCCGTGTGCTCTCACTGTGTGCTCTCACTGTGTGCACTCACTGCGTGTTCTCACTGCGTGTTCTCGCTGCCCGCTCTCGCTGCGTACTCTCACTGTGTGTTCCCACTGTGTGTTCTCACTGAGTGCTCTCACTGTGTGCTCTCACTGAGGTTCTCGCTGTGTGTTCTCACTGTGTGTTCTCACTGAGTGCTCTCACTATGTGCTCTCACTGCGTGTTCTCCCTGTGTGCGCTCACTGTGTGCTCTCACTGCGTGTTCTCCCTGTGTCCGCTCACTGTGTGCTCTCACTGTGTGCTCTCACTGTGTGTTATCACTGTGTGCTCTCACTGTGTGTTCTCGCTGTGTGTTCTCGCTGTGTGCTCTCACTGTGTGCTCTCACTGTGTGTTTTCACTGTGTGTTCTCACTGTGTGCTCTCACTGTGTGTTCTCACTGTGTGCTCTCACTGTGTGCTCTCACTTTGTGTTCTCACTGTGTGTTCTCACTGAGTGCTCTCACTGTGCGCTCTCACTGTGTACTCTCACTGTGTGTTCTCACTGTGTGTTCTCACTGTGTGTTCTCACTGTGTGCTCTCACTGTGTGCTCTCACGGTGTCTCCTCACTCTGCTCTCGCTGTGCGTTCTCGCTGTGTGTTCTCGCTGTGTGCTCTCACTGTGTGTTCTCGCTCTGTGCTCTCACTGTGTGCTCTCACTGTGTGCTCTCACTGTGTGCTCTCACTGTGTGTTCTCACTGTGTGTTCTCACTGTGTCCTCTCACTGTGTGTTCCCACTGTGTATTCTCACTGCGTGTTCTCACTGCATGTTCTCACTGCGTCCTCCCACAGCGTGTTCTCACTGTATTCTCACTGCGTGTTCTCACTGCGTGCTCTCACTGCGTCCTCCCACAGCGTGTTCTCACTGTGTTCTCACTATGTGTTCTCACTGTTTGCGATCACTGTGTGTTCTCACTGTGTGTTCTCACTGTGTGCTCTCACTGTGTTCTCACTGTGTTCTCACTGTTTGCTCTCACTGTGTGTTCTCACTCTGTTCTCACTGTGTGTTCTCACTGTGTGCTCTCACTGTGTTCTCACTGTGTTCTCACTGTTTGCTTTCACTGTGTGTTCTCACTGTGTGTTCTCACTGTGTGTTCTCACTGTGCTCTCACTGTGTGTTCTCACTGTGTGCTCTCACTGTGTGCACTCACTGTGTGCACTCACTGTGTGCTCTCACTGTATCTTCTCACTGTGCTCTCGCTGTGTGTTCTCGCTGTGTGTTCTCGCTGTGTGTTCTCGCTGTGTGGTCTCACTGTGTGTTCTCACTGTGTGGTCTCACTGTGTATTCTCACTGTGTGTTCTCACTGTGTGTTCTCGCTCTGTGCTCTCACTGTGTGTTCTCGCTGTGTGCTCTCACTGTGTGTTCTCACTGTTTTCTCGCTGTGTGTTCTCACTGTGTTCTTACTGTGTGTTCTTACTGTGTGTTCTCACTGTGTGCTCTCACTGCGTGCTCTCACTGTGTGTTCTCACTGTTTGCTCTCAGTGGGTTCGCACTGTGTGTTCTCACTGTGTGCTCTCACTGTGTGTTCTCACTGTGTGCTCTCACTGTGTGTTCTCACTGTGTGCTCTCACTGTGTGTTCTCACTGTGTGCTCTCACTGTGTGCTCTCACTGTGTTCTCACTGTTTGCTCTCACTGTGCTCTCACTGTGTGCTCTCACTGTGCTCTCACTGTGTGTTCTCACTGTGCTCTCATTGTGTGCTCTGTGTTCTCACTGTGTGTTCTCAGTGTGTATTCTCACTGTGTGTTTCCACTGTGTGCTCTCACTGTGTGTTCTCACTGTGTGCTCTCACTGCGTGTTCTCACTGTGTTCTCACTATGTGTTCTCACTGTTTGCTCTCACTGTGTGTTCTCACTGTGTGTTCTCACTGTGTGTTCTCACTGTGTGTTCTCACTGTGTGCTCTCACTGTGTTCTCACTGTGTGTTCTCACTGTTTGCTCTCACTGTGTGTTCTCACTGTTTGCTCTCACTGTGTGGCCTCACTGTGCGCTCTCACTGTGTTCTCGCTGTGTGCTCTCACTGTGTGTTCTCGCGGTGTGTTCTCACTGTGTGCTCTCACTGTGTGTTCTCACTGTGTGCTCTTACTGTGTGTTCTTCTGTGTGCTCTCACTGTGTGCTCTCACTGTGCTCTCACTGTGTGTTCTCACTGTGTGCTCTCACTGTGTTCTCACTGTTTGCTCTCACTGTGTGTTCTCACTCTGTTCTCACTGTGTGCTCTCACTGTGTGCTCTCACTGTGTGCTCTCACTGTGTGCTCTCACTGTGTTCTCACTGTTTGCTCTCACTGTGTGTTCTCACTCTGTTCTCACTGTGTGCTCTCACTGTGTGCTCTCACTGTGTGCTCTCACTGTGTGTTCTCACTGTTTGCTCTCAGTGGGTTCGCACTGTGTGTTCTCACTGTGTGCTCTCACTGTGTGTTCTCACTGTGTGCTCTCACTGTGTGTTCTCACTGTGTGCTCTCACTGTGTGTTCTCACTGTGTGCTCTCACTGTGTGCTCTCACTGTGTTCTCACTGTTTGCTCTCACTGTGCTCTCACTGTGTGCTCTCACTGTGCTCTCACTGTGTGTTCTCACTGTGCTCTCATTGTGTGCTCTGTGTTCTCACTGTGTGTTCTCAGTGTGTATTCTCACTGTGTGTTTCCACTGTGTGCTCTCACTGTGTGTTCTCACTGTGTGCTCTCACTGCGTGTTCTCACTGTGTTCTCACTATGTGTTCTCACTGTTTGCTCTCACTGTGTGTTCTCACTGTGTGTTCTCACTGTGTGTTCTCACTGTGTGTTCTCACTGTGTGCTCTCACTGTGTTCTCACTGTGTGTTCTCACTGTTTGCTCTCACTGTGTGTTCTCACTGTTTGCTCTCACTGTGTGGCCTCACTGTGCGCTCTCACTGTGTTCTCGCTGTGTGCTCTCACTGTGTGTTCTCGCGGTGTGTTCTCACTGTGTGCTCTCACTGTGTGTTCTCACTGTGTGCTCTTACTGTGTGTTCTTCTGTGTGCTCTCACTGTGTGCTCTCACTGTGCTCTCACTGTGTGTTCTCACTGTGTGCTCTCACTGTGTTCTCACTGTTTGCTCTCACTGTGTGTTCTCACTCTGTTCTCACTGTGTGCTCTCACTGTGTGCTCTCACTGTGTGTTCTCACTGTGTATTCTCACTGTGTATTCTCACTGTGTGCTCTCACTGTGTGTTATCACTGTGTGCTCTCACTGTGTGTTCTCGCTGTGTTTTCTCGCTGTGTGCTCTCACTGTGTGCTCTCACTGTGTGTTTTCACTGTGTGTTCTCACTGTGTGCTCTCACTGTGTACTCTCACTGTGTGCTCTCACTGTGTGCTCTCACTTTGTGTTCTCACTGTGTGTTCTCACTGAGTGCTCTCACTGTGTACTCTCACTGTGTGTTGTCACTGTGTGTTCTCACTGTGTGTTCTCACTGTGTGCTCTCACTGTGTGCTCTCACTGTGTCTCCTTACTCTGCTCTCGCTGTGCGTTCTCGCTGTGTGTTCTCGCTGTGTGCTCTCACTGTGTGTTCTCGCTCTGTGCTCTCACTGTGTGCTCTCACTGTGTGCTCTCACTGTGTGTTCTCGCTCTGTGCTGTCACTGTGTGCTCTCACTCTGTGTTCTCGCTCTGTGCTCTCACTGTGTGCTCTCACTGTGTGCTCTCGCTCTGTGCTCTCACTGTGTGCTCTCGCTGTGTGCTCTCACTGTGTGTTCTCGCTCTGTGCTCTCACTGTGTGCTCTCACTGTGTGCTCTCACTGTGTGTTCTCACTGTGTCCCCTCACTGTGTGTTCCCACTGTGTATTCTCACTGCGTGTTCTCACTGCGTGTTCTCACTGCGTGTTCTCACTGTGTGCTCTCACTGTGTGTTCTCACTGCGTGCTCTCACTGTGTGCTCTCACTGTGTGCTCTCACTGCGTGCTCTCACTGTGTGCTCTCACTGTGTGCTCTCACTGTGTGTTCTCACTGTGTCCCCTCACTGTGTGTTCCCACTGTGTATTCTCACTGCGTGTTCTCACTGCGTGTTCTCACTGCGTGTTCTCACTGCGTGCTCTCACTGTGTGCTCTCACTGTGTGCTCTCACTGCGTGTTCTCGCTCTGTGCTCTCACTGTGTGCTCTCACTGTGTGTTCCCACTGTGTATTCTCACTGCGTGTTCTCACTGCGTGTTCTCACTGCGTGCTCTCACTGCGTGTTCTCACTGTGTGTTCTCACTGTGTCCCCTCACTGTGTGTTCCCACTGTGTATTCTCACTGCGTGTTCTCACTGCGTGTTCTCACTGCGTGCTCTCACTGTGTGCTCTCACTGTGTGCTCTCACTGCGTGTTCTCACTGCGTGCTCTCACTGTGTGCTCTCACTGTGTGCTCTCACTGTGTGTTCTCACTGTTTGCGATCACTGTGTGTTCTCACTGTGTGTTCTCACTGTGTGCTCTCACTGTGTTCTCACTGTGTTCTCACTGTTTGCTCTCACTGTGTGTTCTCACTCTGTTCTCACTGTGTGTTCTCACTGTTTGCTTTCACTGTGTGTTCTCACTGTGTTCTCACTGTGTGTTCTCACTGTTTGCTTTCACTGTGTGTTCTCACTGTGTGTTCTCACTGTGTGTTCTCACTGTGTGTTCTCACTGTGTGCACTCACTGTGTGCTCTCACTGTATCTTCTCACTGTGCTCTCGCTGTGTGTTCTCGCTGTGTGTTCTCGCTGTGTGTTCTCGCTGTGTGTTCTCGCTGTGTGTTCTCGCTGTGTGGTCTCACTGTGTGTTCTCACTGTGTGGTCTCACTGTGTGTTCTCACTGTGTGTTCTCACTGTGTGTTCTCGCTCTGTGCTCTCACTGTGTGTTCTCGCTGTGTGCTCTCACTGTGTGTTCTCACTGTGTTCTCGCTGTGTGTTCTCACTGTGTTCTTACTGTGTGTTCTTACTGTGTGTTCTCACTGTGTGCCCTCACTGTGTGCTCTCACTGTGCTCTAACTGTGTGCTCTCACTGCGTGCTCTCACTGTGTGTTCTCACTGTTTGCTCTCAGTGGGTTCGCACTGTGTGTTCTCACTGTGTGCTCTCACTGTGTGTTCTCACTGTGTGCTCTCACTGTGTGTTCTCACTGTGTGCTCTCACTGTGTGCTCTCACTGTGTTCTCACTGTTTGCTCTCACTGTGCTCTCACTGTGTGTTCTCACTGTGTGCTCTCACTGTGCTCTCACTGTGTGTTCTCACTGTGCTCTCATTGTGTGCTCTGTGTGTTCTCACTGTGTGTTCTCAGTGTGTATTCTCACTGTGTGTTCCCACTGTGTGCTCTCACTGTGTGTTCTCACTGCGTGCTCTCACTGCGTGCTCTCACTGCGTGTTCTCACTGTGTTCTCACTATGTGTTCTCACTGTTTGCTCTCACTGTGTGTTCTCACTGTGTGTTCTCACTGTGTGTTCTCACTGTGTGTTCTCACTGTTTGCTCTCACTGTGTGTTCTCACTGTTTGCTCTCACTGTGTGCTCTCACTGTGTTCTCACTGTGTGCTCTCACTGTGTGTTCTCACTGTGTGTGCTCACTGTGTGCTCTCACTGTTTGCTCTGACTGTGTGTTCTCACTCTGTTCTCACTGTGTTCTCACTGCTCTCACTGTGTGTTCTCACTGTTTGCTCTGACTGTGTGTTCTCACTCTGTTCTCACTGTGTTCTCACTGCTCTCACTGTGTGTTCTCACTGTGTGCTCTCACTGTTTGCTCTCACTCTGTGTTCTCACTGTGTGCTCTCACTGTGTGCTCTCACTGTGTGCTCTCACTGTTTGCTCTCACTGTTTGCTATCACTGTGTGTTCTCACTGTGTTCTCACTGTGTTCTCACTGTGTGTTCTCACTGTGCGTTCTCACTGTGTACTCTCACTGTGTGTTCCACTGTGCACTCACTGTGTGCTCTCACTGTGTGCTCTCACTGTGTGTTCTCACTGTGTGTGCTCACTGTGTGCTCTCACTGTGTGTTCTCACTGTGCTCACTGTGTGTTCTCACTGAGTGCTCTCACTGTGTGTTCTCACTCTGTGCTCTCATTGTGTGCTCTCACTGTGTGTTCTCACTGTGTGCTCTCACTGTGTGTTCTCACTCTGCTCTCGCTGTGCGTTCTCGCTGTGTTCTCACTGTGTTCTCACTCTGTGTTCTCACTGTGTGCTCTCACTGTGTTCTCCCTGTGTTCTCACGGTGCGTTGTTGCTGTGCGCTCTCGCTGTGTGTTCTCGCTGTGTGCTCTCACTTTGTGCTCTCACTGTGTGCTCTTACAGTGTGCTCTCACTTTGTGCTCTCACTGTGCGCACTCAGTGTGCGCACTCACTGTGTTCTCCCTGTGTTCTCACGGTGCGTGCTCGCCGTGTGCTCTCACTGTCTTCTCGCTGTGTGCTCTCACTGTGTGTTCTCCCTGTGTGTTCTCCCTGTGTGTTCTCCCTGTGTGCGCTTACTGTGTGCTCTGACTGTGTGTTCTCACTGTGTGCCCTCACTGTCTGCTCTCACTGTGTGTTTTCGCTGTGTGCTCTCACTGTGTGTTCTCACCGTGCTCTCACTGTGTTCTCGCTGTGTGTTCTCGCTGTGTGCTCTCACTCTGCGCTCTCTGTGCACTCCATGAGCGCTCTCACTGTGTGCTCTCACTGTGTGTTCTCACTGTGGGTTCACTGTCTGTTCTCACTGTGTACTCTCACTGTGCTCTTGCTGTGTGTTCTCACTGTGTGCTCTCACTGTGTGCTCTCACTGTGTGTTCTCACTGTGTGCTCTCACTGTGTTATCTTAGTGTGTGTTCTCGCTGTGTGCTCTCACTGTGTGCTCTCACTTTGTTCTCACTGTGTGTTCTCACTGTGCTCTCACTGTGTGTTCTCACTGTGTGCTCTCACTGTGCTCCCATTGTGTGCTCTCTGTGTGTTCTCCCTGTGCTATCACTGCGTGCTCTCAATGCGTGCTGTCACTGCGTGCTCTCACTGCGTGCTCTCACTGTGTTCTCACTATGTGTTCTCACTGTTTGCTCTCACTGTGTGTTCTCACTGTGTGCTCTAACTGTGTGCTCTCACTGTGTGCTCTCACTGTGTGTTCTCACTGTGTGCTCTCACTGTGTGCTCTCACTGTGTGCTCTCACTGTGTGTTCTCACTGTGTGCTCTCACTGTGTGTTCCACTGTGCACTCACTGTGTGCTCTCACTGTGTGTTCTCGCTGTGTGTTCTCGCTGTGTGTTCTCACTGTGTGTTCTCACTGTGTGCTCTCACTGTGTGTTCTCACTGTGTGCTCTCACTGTGTGTTCTCAGTGTGTGCTCTCACTGTGTGCACTCACTGTGTGCTCTCACTGTGTCTTCTCACTGTGTGCTCTCGCTGTGTGTTCTCGCTGTGTGTTCTCGCTGTGTGTTCTCGCTGTGTGGTCGCACTGTGTGTTCTCACTGTGTGTTCTCACTGTGTGCTCTCACTGTGTGCTCTCACTGTGTGCTCTCACTGTGTGTTCTCGCTCTGTGCTCTCACTGTGTGCTCTCACTGTGTGTTCTCGCTGTGTGTTCTCACTGTGTTCTTACTGTGTTTTCTTACTGTGCGCTCTCTCTGTGTGTTCTCACTGCGTGCTCTCACTGTGTGCTATCACTGTGTGCTCTCACTGTGTGCTCTCACTGTGTGTTTCCACTGTGTGCTCTCACTGTGTGTTCTCACTGTGTGTTCTCACTGTGTGTTCTCACTGTGTGCTCTCATTGTGTGCTCTCACTGTGTTCTCACTGTGTGCTCTCACTGTATGCTCTCACTGTGTGCTCTCACTGTGTGCTCTCACTGTGTGTTCTCGCTGTGTGCTCTCGCTGTGTGTTCTCGCTGTGTGTTCTCACTGTGTTCTTACTGTGTGTTCTTACTGTGCGCTCTCTCTGTGTGTTCTCACTGTGTGTTCTCACTTGTGTGCTCTCCCTGTGTGCTCTCACTGTGTGCTCTAACTGTGTGCTCTAACTGTGTGCTCTAACTGTGTGCTCTCACTGTGTGCTCTCACTGTGTCTTCTCGCTGTGTGTTCTTGCTGTGTGTTCTCACTGTCTGGTCTCACTGTGTGGTCTCACTGTGTGTTCTCACTGTGTGTTCTCACTGTGTGTTCTCATTGAGTGCTCTCACTGTGTTCTCACTGTGTGTTCTCACTGTTTGCTCTCAGTGTGTTCTCACTGTGTGTTCTCACTGTGTGCGCTCACTGTGTGTTCTCACTGTGTGCTCTCACTGTGTGCTCTCACTGTGTGCTCTCACTGTGTGTTCTCACTGTGTGCTCTCACTGTGTGTTCTCACTGTTTGCTCTCACTGTGTGTTCTCACTGTGTTCTCACTGTGTGTTCTCACTGTTTGCTCTCAGTGTGTTCTCACTGTGTGTTCTCACTGTGTGTTCTCACTGTTTGCTCTCACTGTGTGTTCTGACTGTGTGTTCTCACTGTGCTCTCATTGTGTGTTCTCACTGTGCTCTCGCTGTGTGCTCTCGCTGTGTGTTCTCACTGTGTGTCCTCACTCTGTGCTCTCACTGTGTGTCCTCACTCTGCTCTCGCTGTGCGTTCTCGCTGTGTTCTCTCACTGTGTGTTCTCGCTCTGTGCTCTCACTGTGTGTTCTCACTGTGTGCTCTCATTGTGTGCTCTCTGTGTGTTCTCACTGTGTGTTCTCAGTGTGTATTCTCACTGTGTCCTCTCACTGTGTGTTCCCACTGTGTGCTCTCACTGCGTGCTCTCACTGCGCGTTCTCACTGTGTGTTCTCACTGTGTGCTCTCACTGTGTTCTCACTGTGTGTTCTCACTGTTTGCTCTCACTGTGTGTTCTCACTCTGTTCTCACTGTGTGTTCTCACTGTTTGCTCTCACTGTGTCTTCTCACTGTGTGTTCTCACTGTGTGTTCTCACTGCTCTCACTGTGTGTTCTCACTGTGCTCTCACTGTGTGCTCTCAGTGTGTGTTCTCACTGTGTGCTCTCTCTGTGTGTTGTCACTGTGCACTCACTGTGTGCTCTCACGGTGTGTTCTCACTGTGCTCTCACTGTGTGTTCGCACTGTGTGCTCTCACTGTGTGCTCTCAGTGTGTGTTCTCACTGTGCTCTCTCTGTGTGTTCTCACTGTGTGCTCTTACTGTGTCTTCTCGCTGTGTGCTCTCGCTGTGTTCTCGCTGTGTGTTCTCGCTGTGTGTTCTCGCTGTGTGTTCTCGCTGTGTGTTCTCACTATGGTCTGACTGTGTGGTCTCACTGTGTGTTCTCACTGTGTTCTCGCTGTGTGTTCTCACTGTGTTCTTACTGTGTGTTCTTACTGTGCGCTCTCTCTGTGTGTTCTCACTGTGTGTTCTCACTGTGTGTTCTCACTGTGTTCTCACTGTGTGCTCTCACTGTGTGCTCTCACTGTGTGCTCTCACTGTGTGTTCTCACTGTGTTCTCAGTATGTGTTCTCACTGTTTGCTCTCACTGTGTGTTCTCACTGAGTGTGCTCACTGTGTGCTCTCACTGTGTTCTCACTGTGTGTTCTCACTGTTTGCTCTCACTGTGTGTTTTCACTGTGTGCTCTCACTCTGTTCTCACTGTGTTCCCACGGTGTGCTCTCATTGTGTGTTCTCACTGCGTGCTCTCACTGCGTGTTCTCACTGTTTGCTCTCAGTGTGTTCTCACTGTGTGTTCTCACTGTGTGTTCTCACTGTGTGTTCTCACTGTGCTCTCACTGTGTGCTCTCACTGTGTGCTCTTACTGTGTGCACTCACTGTGCACTCGCTGTGTGCTCTCGCTGTGTGCTCTCGCTGTGTGCTCTCGCTGTGTGTTCTCGCTGTGTGGTCTCACTGTGTGGTCTCACTGTGTGGTCTCACTGTGTGCTCTCGCTGTGTGTTCTCACTGTGTGTTCTCACTGAGTGCTCTCACTGTGAGTTCTCACTGTGTGTTCTCACTGTGTGCTCTCACTGTGTGTTCTCACTGTGTTCTCACTGTGTTCTTACTGTTTGCTCTCACTGTGTGTTCTCACTGTGTGCTCTCACTGTGTGTTCTCACTGTGTGTTCTCACTGTGCTCTCATTGTGTGCTCTCTGTGTGTTCTCACTGTGTGGTCTCAGTGTGTATTCTCACTGTGTCCTCTCACTGTGTGTTCCCACTGTGTGCTCTCACTGCGTGCTCTCACTGTGTGTTCTCACTGTGCTCTCATTGTGTTCTCACTGTGTGCTCTCACTGTGTGCTCTCAGTGTGTGTTCTCACTGTGTGCTCTCTCTGTGTGTTCTCACTGTGTGCACTCACTGTGTGTTCTTGCTGTGTGTTCTCGCTCTGTGCTCTCACTGTGTGCTCTCGCTGTGTGTTCTCGCTGTGTGCTGTCACTGTGTGTTCTCACTGTGTTCTCGCTGTGTGTTCTCACTGTGTTCTTACTGTGTGTTCTTACTGTGCGCTCTCTCTGTGTGTTCTCACTGTGTGCTCTCACTGTGCTCTAACTGTGTGCTCTCACTGTGTGTTCTCACTGTTTGCTCTCAGTGAGTTCTCACTGTGTGTTCTCACTGTGTGCTCTCACTGTGTGTTCTCACTGTTCTCAGTGTGTTCTTACTGTTTGCTCTCACTGTTTGCTCTCACTGTGTGTTCTCACTGTGTGCTCTCACTGTGTGTTCTCACTGTGTGCACTCACTGTGTGTTCTTGCTGTGTGTTCTCGCTCTGTTCTCTCACTGTGTGCTCTAACTGTGTGCTCTCACTGCGTGCTCTCACTGTGTGTTCTCACTGTTTGCTCTCAGTGAGTTCTCACTGTGTGTTCTCAGTGTGTGCTCTCACTGTGTGCTCTCACTGTGTGTTCTCACTGTGTGTTCTTACTGTTTGCTCTCACTGTGTGTTCTCACTGTGTGCTCTCACTGTGTGCTCTAACTGTGTTTTCTCACTGTGTGCTCTCACTGTGTGTTCTCACTGTGTATTCTCACTGTGTCCTCTCACTGTGTGTTCCCACTGTGTGCTCTCATTGTGTGTTCTCACTGCGTGCTCTCACTGCGTGTTCTCACTGTTTGCTCTCAGTGTGTTCTCACTGTGTTCTCACTGTGTGCTCTCACTGTGTGTTCTCACTGTGTTCTCACTGTGTGTTCTTACTGTTTGCTCTCACTGTGTTCTCACTGTGTGCTCTCACTGTGTGTTCTCACTGTGTGCTCTCACTGTGTGTTCTCACTGTTTGCTCTCATTGTGTGTTCTCACTGTTTGCTCTCATTGTGTGTTCTCACTGTGTGCTCTCACTGTGTGCTCTCACTGTGTGCTCTCACTGTGTGTTCCACTGTGCACTCACTGTGTGCTCTCACTGTGTGTTCTCACTGTGTGTTCTCACTCTGTGCTCTCATTGTGTGCTCTCACTGTGTGCTCTCACTGTGTGCTCTCACTGTGTGATCTGACTGTGTGTTCTCACTGTGTGCTCTCTGTGTTCTCACTGTGTGCTCTCACTCTGCTCTCGCTGTGCGTTCTCGCTGTGTGTTCTCACTGTGTTCTCACTGTGTTCTCACTGTGTTCTCACTGTGTTCTCACTGTGTGTTCTCACTGTGTTCTCACTGTGTTTTCTCACTGTGCTCTCAATGTGTGTTCTCACTGTGTGCTCTCACTGTGTTCTCCCTCTGTTTTCACGGTGCGTTCTCGCTGTGCGCTCTCGCTGTGTGTTCTCACTGCGTGTTCTCACTGCGTGCTCTCACTGTGTGTTCTCACTGTGCTCTCATTGTGTTCTCACTGTGTGCTCTCACTGTGTGCTCTCTCTGTGTGTTCTCACTGTGTGCACTCACTGTGTGTTCTTGCTGTGTGTTCTCGCTCTGTGCTCTCACTGTGTGCTCTCGCTGTGTATTCTCGCTGTGTGCTGTCACTGTGTGTTCTCACTGTGTTCTTGCTGTGTGTTCTCACTGTGTTCTTACTGTGTGTTCTTACTGTGCGCTCTCTCTGTGTGTTCTCACTGTGTGCTCTCACTGTGCTCTAACTGTGTGCTCTCACTGTGTGTTCTCACTGTTTGCTCTCAGTGAGTTCTCACTGTGTGTTCTCACTGTGTGCTCTCACTGTGTGTTCTCACTGTGTTCTCAGTGTGTTCTTACTGTTTGCTCTCACTTTGTGTTCTCACTGTGTGCTCTCACTGTGTGCTCTCACTGTGTGCTCTCTCTGTGTGTTCTCACTGTGTGCACTCACTGTGTGTTCTTGCTGTGTGTTCTCGCTCTGTGCTCTCACTGTGTGCTCTCACTGCGTGCTCTCACTGTGTGTTCTCACTGTGTGCTCTCACTGTGTGCTCTCACTGTGTGTTCTCACTGTGTGTTCTTACTGTTTGCTCTCACTGTGTGTTCTCACTGTGTGCTCTCACTGTGTGCTCTAACTGTGTTTTCTCACTGTGTGCTCTCACTGTGTGTTCTCACTGTGTATTCTCACTGTGTCCTCTCACTGTGTGTTCCCACTGTGTGCTCTCATTGTGTGTTCTCACTGCGTGCTCTCACTGCGTGTTCTCACTGTTTGCTCTCAGTGTGTTCTCACTGTGTGTTCTCACTGTGTGCTCTCACTGTGTGTTCTCACTGTGTTCTCACTGTGTGTTCTTACTGTTTGCTCTCACTGTGTTCTCACTGTGTGCTCTCACTGTGTGTTCTCACTGTGTGCTCTCACTTTGTGCTCTCACTGTTTGCTCTCACTGTGTGTTCTCACTGTGTGCTTTCACTGTGTGTTCTCACTGTTTGCTCTCATTGTGTGTTCTCACTGTGCTCTCACTGCGTGTTCTCACTGTGTGCTCTCACTGTGTGCTCTCACTGTGTGCTCTCACTGTGTGTTCCACTGTGCACTCACTGTGTGCTCTCACTGTGTGTTCTCACTGTGTGTTCTCACTCTGTGCTCTCATTGTGTGCTCTCACTGTGTGCTCTCACTGTGTGCTCTCACTGTGTGCTCTCACTGTGTGTTCTCACTGTGTGCTCTCACTCTGTGTTCTCACTGTGTGTTCTCACTCTGCTCTCGCTGTGCGTTCTCGCTGTGTGTTCTCACTGTGTTCTCACTGTGTTCTCACTGTGTGTTCTCACTGTGTTCTCACTGTGTTTTCTCACTGTGCTCTCAATGTGTGTTCTCACTGTGTGCTCTCACTGTGTTCTCCCTGTGTTTTCACGGTGCGTTCTCGCTGTGCGCTCTCGCTGTGTGTTCTCACTGTGTGCTCTTACAGTGTGCTCTCACTTTGTGCTCTCACTGTGCGCACTCACTGTGTTCTCGCTGTGTGCTCTCACTGTGTGCTCTCACTGTGTGCTCTCACTGTGTGCTCTCACTGTGTGTTCTCACTGTGTGTTCTCACTGTGTGTTCTCCGTGTGTTCTCCCTGTGTGCGCTCACTGTGTGCTCTGACTGTGTGTTCTCACTGTGTGCTCTCACTGTCTGCTCTCCATGTGTGTTTTCGCTGTGTGCTCTCACTGTGTGTTCTCACCGTGCTCTCACTGTGTTCTCGCTGTGTGTTCTCGCTGTGTGCTCTCACTGTTTGTTTTCACTGTGTTTTCTCACTGTGTGCCCTCACTGTGTGTTCTCACTGTGTGCTCTCACTGTGTGCTCTCACTGTGTGTTCTCACTGTGTGCTCTCACTGTGTGCTCTCACTGTGTGTTCTCACTGTGTGTTCTCACTGTGGGTTCACTGTCTGTTCTCACTGTGTTCTCACTGTGCTCTCGCTGTGTGTTCTCACTGTGTGTTCTCACTGTGTGTTCTCAGTGTGTTCTCAGTGTGTTCTCAGTGTGCTCTCAGTGTGCTCTCGCTGTGTGCTCTCACTGTGTGCTCTCACTGCGTGTTCTCGCTGTGCGTTCTCACTCTGCTCTCGCTGTGCGTTCTCACTGTGTGTTCTCACTGTGTGCTCTCGCTGTGTGTTCTTGCTGTGTGCTCTCACTGTGTGCTCTCGCTCTGTGCTCTCACTGTGTGCTCTCACTGTGTGGTCTCGCTGTGTGTTCTCACTGTGTGTTCTCACTGTGTTCTTACTGTGTGTTCTGCCTGTGTGCTCTCTGTGTGTTCTCACTGTGTGTTCTCACTGTGTGCTGTCACTGTGTGTTCTCACTGTGTGTTCTCACTGTGTGCTTTCACTGTTTGCTATCACTGTGTGTTATCACTGTGTGCTCTTACTGTGTGTTCTCGCTGTGTGTTCTCGCTGTGTGCTCTCACTCTGCTCTCACTGTGCGCTCTCACTGTGCGCTCTCACTGTGTGTTTTCACTGTGTGTTCTCACTGCGTGCTCTCACTGTGTCCTCACTGCTCTCGATGTGCGTTCTCGCTGTGTGTTCTCGCTGTGTGCTCTCACTGTGTGTTCTCGCTCTGTGCTCTCACTGTGTGCTCTCACTGTGTGTTCTCAGTGTGTATTCTCACTGTGTCATAGAGTCATAGAGCCATAGAGTTTTACAGCACAGAAAGAGGCCCTTCGGCCCATCGTGTCTGCGCCGCCCATCCATCCCTGTCCAGTCTAATCCCATTTTCCAGCATTTGGTCCATAGCCTTGTATGCAATGGCATTTCAAGTGCTCATCCAAATGCTTCTTGAATGTTGTGAGGGTTCCTGCCTCTACCACCCTTTCAGGCATTGAGTTCCACATTCCAACCACCCTCTGGGTGAAAAAGTTCCTCCTCAAATCCCCTCTAAATCTCCTGCCCCTTACCCTGAATCTATGCCCCCTTGTTATTGACCCCCCTACTAAGGGGAAAAGTTCCTCTTTGTCTACCCTATCTATGCCCCTCATCATTTTGTACACCTCAATCAGGTCCCCCCTCAGCCTTCTTTGCTCCAAGGAAAACAACCCCAGCCTGTCCAGCCTCTCTTCATAGCTGAGGCGCTCCATCCCAGGTAACATCCTGATGAATCTTCTCTGCACCCTCTCCAAAGCAATCACATCCTTCCTATAGTGAGGCGACCAGAACTGCACACAGTACTCCAGCTGTGGCCTCACCAGCGTTTTGTACAGCTCCATCATAACCTCCCTGCTCTTATATTCTATGCCTCGGCTAATGAAGGCAAGTATCCCATATGCCTTTTTAACCACCTTATCTACCTGTTCCGCTGCCTTCAGGGATCTATGTACATGTACACCAAGGTCCCTCTGACCCTCTGTACTTCCTAGGGTCCTACCACTCATTGTGCATTCCCTTGCCTTATTTGTCCGTCCAAAATGCATCACCTCGCACTTTTCAGGGTTAAATTCCATTTGCCACTTTTCCGCCCATCTGACCAACCCGTTTATATCGTCCTGTAGCCTGAGGCTTTCCTCCTCACAATTTACCACCCCACCAATTTTCGTGTCATCTGCGAACTTACTGATCATACCTTTTACATTCTCATCCAAATCATTTATGTAGATCACAAACAACAAGGGACCCAGCACCGATCCCTGAGGTACCCCACTGGACACAGGCTTCCAGTCACAAAAGCAACCTTCGACCATCACCCTCTGCCTCCTGCCACTCAGCCAGTTTATGATCCAACGCGCCAAGGCACCCTGGATCCCATGGGCTCTTACCTTCTTGACCAGTCTCCTATGCGGGACTTTGTCAAAAGCTTTACTGAAGTCCATGTAAACCACATCCACAGCATTTCCCTCATCCACCCCCCTAGTCACCCCCTCGAAAAATTCAATCAGATTTGTCAGACATGATTTACCCTTGACAAAGCCATGCTGACTATCCCCGATTAATCCTTGCCTCTCCAAGTGGAGACTAATTTTGTCCCTCAGAAATTTTTCCAATAATTTCCCTACCACATGTTAGGCTCACTGGCCTGTAATTCCCTGGTTTATCCCTGCTACCCTTCTTGAATAATGGTACTACGTTAGCTGTTCTCCAGTCCTCTGGTACATCCCCTGTGGCCAGAGAGGTTCTGAAAATTTGTGTCAGAGCCCCTGCAATCTCCTCCTTTGCCTCCCACAGCAGCCTGGGATACATCTCGTCTGGGCCTGGGGATTTATCCACTTTTTGGCCTGCTAAAACCGCTAGCACCTCCTCCCTCTCGATGCTAATATGTGTCCTCTCACTGCGTGTTCTCACTGTGTGTTCTCACTGTGTGCTCTCACTGTGTGTTCTCACTGTGTGTTCTCACTGTTTGCTCTCACTGTGTGTTCTCACTCTGTTCTCACTGTGTGTTCTCACTGTGTGTTCTCACTGTGCTCTCACTGTGTGTTCTCACTGTGTGCTCTCACTGTGTCTTCTCGCTGTGTGCTCTAGCTGTGTGTTCTCGCTGTGTGTTCTCGCTGTGTGTTCTCACTGTGTGGTCTCACTGTGTGGTCTCACTGAGTGGTCTCACTGTGTGTTCTCTCTGTGTGTTCTTGCTCTGTGCTCTCGCTGTGTGCTCTCGCTGTGTGTTCTCGCTGTGTGCTCTCACTGTGTTCTCACTGTGTTCTCGCTGTGTGTTCTCACTGTGTTCTTACTGTGTGTTCTTACTGTGTTTTCTTACTGTGTGCTCTCACTGTGTGTTCTCACTGTGTATTCTCACTGTGTCCTCTCACTGTGTGTTCCCACTGTGTGCTCTCATTTTGTGTTCTCACTGCGTGCTCTCACTGCGTGTTGTCACTGTTTGCTCTCAGTGTGTTCTCACTGTGTGTTCTCACTGTGTGCTCTCACTGTGTGTTCTCACTGTGTTCTCACTGTGTGTTCTTACTGTTTGCTCTCACCGTGTTCTCACTGTGTGCTCTCACTGTGTGCTCTCACTGTTTGCTCTCACTGTGTGTTCTCACTGTGTGCTCTCACTGTGTGCTCTCACTGTGTGTTCTCACTGTTTGCTCTCACTGTGTGTTCTCACTGTGTGCTCTCACTGTGTGCTCTCACTGTGTGTTCCACTGTGCACTCACTGTGTGCTCTCACTGTGTGTTCTCACTCTGTGCTCTCACTGTGTGCTCTCACTGTGTGCTCTCACTGTGTGCTCTCACTGTGTGTTCTCACTGTGTGCTCTCACTCTGTGTTCTCACTGTGTGCTCTCACTCTGTGTTCTCACTGTGTGTTCTCACTCTGCTCTCGCTGTGCGTTCTCGCTGTGCGTTCTCACTGTGTGTTCTCACTGTGTTCTCACTGTGTTTTCTCACTGTGCTCTCAATGTGCGTTCTCACTGTGTTCTCCCTGTGTTTTCACGGTGCGTTCTCGCTCTGCGCTCTCGCTGTTTGTTCTCATTTTGTGCTCTCACTCTGTGCTCTTACAGTGTGCTCTCACTTTGTGCTCTCACTGTGCGCACTCACTGTGTTCTCGCTGTGTGCTCTCACTGTGTGCTCTCACTGTGTGCTCTCACTGTGTGTTCTCACTGTGTGTTCTCCCTGTGTGTTCTCCCTGTGTGCGCTCACTGTGTGCTCTGACTGTGTGTTCTCCCTGTGTGCGCTCACTGTGTGCTCTCACTGTGTGTTCTCACCGTGCTCTCACTGTGTTCTCGCTGTGTGTTCTCGCTTTGTGCTCTCACTGTGTGTTTTCACTGTGTGTTTTCACTGTGTTTTCTCACTGTGTGCCCTCACTGTGTGTTCTCACTGTGTGCTCTCACTGTGTGCTCTCACTGTGTGTTCTCACTGTGTGCTCTCACTGTGTGCTCTCACTGTGTGTTCTCACTGTGTGTTCTCACTGTGGGTTCACTGTCTGTTCTCACTGTGTGCTCTCACTGTGCTCTCGCTGTGTGTTCTCACTGTGTGTTCTCACTGTATGCTCTCACTGTGTGTTCTCAGTGTGCTCTCAGTGTGCTCTCACTGCGTGTTCTCACTGCGTGTTCTCGCTGCCTGCTCTCGCTGTGTGCTCTCACTGTGTGTTCTCACTGTGCGTTCTCACTCTGCTCTCGCTGTGCGTTCTCACTGTGTGTTCTCGCTGTGTGCTCTCGCTGTGTGTTCTTGCTGTGTGCTCTCACTGTGTGCTCTCGCTCTGTGCTCTCACTGTGTGCTCTCACTGTGTGTTCTCGCTGTGTGTTCTCACTGTGTGTTCTCACTGTGTGTTCTCACTGTGTTCTTACTGTGTGTTCTGCCTGTGCGCTCTCTGTGTGTTCCCACTGTGTGCTCTCACTGTGTGCTGTCACTGTGTGTTCTCACTGTGTGCTTTCACTGTGTGCTCTCACTATGTGCTCTCACTGCGTGTTCTCCCTGTGTGCGCTCACTGTGTGCTCTCACTGTGTGCTCTCACTGTGTGCTCTCACTGTGTGTTATCACTGTGTGCTCTTACTGTGTGTTCTCGCTGTGTGTTCTCGCTGTGTGCTCTCACTGTGTTCTCCCTGTGTTTTCACGGTGCGTTCTCGCTCTGCGCTCTCGCTGTGTGTTCTCATTTTGTGCTCTCACTCTGTGCTCTTACAGTGTGCTCTCACTTTGTGCTCTCACTGTGCGCACTCACTGTGTTCTCGCTGTGTGCTCTCACTGTGTGCTCTCACTGTGTGCTCTCACTGTGTGCTCTCACTGTGTGTTCTCACTGTGTGTTCTCCCTGTGTGTTCTCCCTGTGTGCGCTCACTGTGTGCTCTGACTGTGTGTTCTCACTGTGTGCTCTCACTGTCTGCTCTCAATGTGTGTTTTCGCTGTGTGCTCTCACTGTGTGTTCTCACCGTGCTCTCACCGTGTTCTCGCTGTGTGTTCTCGCTTTGTGCTCTCACTGTGTGTTTTCACTGTGTTTTCTCACTGTGTGCCCTCACTGTGTGTTCTCACTGTGTGCTCTCACTGTGTGCTCTCACTGTGTGTTCTCACTGTGTGCTCTCACTGTGTGCTCTCACTGTGTGTTCTCACTGTGTGTTCTCACTGTGGGTTCACTGTCTGTTCTCACTGTGTGCTCTCACTGTGCTCTCGCTGTGTGTTCTCACTGTGTGTTCTCACTGTGTGTTCTCACTGTGTGTTCTCACTGTGTGCTCTCACTGTGTGTTCTCAGTGTGCTCTCAGTGTGCTCTCACTGTGTGCTCTCACTGCGTGTTCTCACTGCGTGTTCTCGCTGCCTGCTCTCGCTGTGTGCTCTCACTGTGTGTTCTCACTGTGCGTTCTCACTCTGCTCTCACTGTGTGTTCTCACTGTGTGCTCTCACTGTGTGTTCTCAGTGTGCTCTCAGTGTGCTCTCACTGTGTGCTCTCACTGCGTGTTCTCACTGCGTGTTCTCGCTGCCTGCTCTCGCTGTGTGCTCTCACTGTGTGTTCTCACTGTGCGTTCTCACTCTGCTCTCGCTGTGCGTTCTCACTGTGTGTTCTCACTGTGTGCTCTCGCTGTGTGTTCTTGCTGTGTGCTCTCACTGTGTGCTCTCGCTCTGTGCTCTCACTGTGTGCTCTCGCTGTGTGTTCTCGCTGTGTGTTCTCGCTGTGTGTTCTCACTGTGTGTTCTCACTGTGTGTTCTCACTGTGTTCTTACTGTGTGTTCTGCCTGTGCGCTCTCTGTGTGTTCACACTGTGTGCTCTCACTGTGTGCTGTCACTGTGTGTTCTCACTGTGTGCTTTCACTGTGTGCTCTCACTATGTGCTCTCACTGCGTGTTCTCCCTGTGTGCGCTCACTGTGTGCGCTCACTGTGTGCTCTCATTGTGTGCTCTCACTGTGTGCTCTCACTGTGTGTTATCACTGTATGCTCTTACTGTGTGTTCTCGCTGTGTGTTCTCGCTGTGTGCTCTCACTCTGCTCTCACTGTGCGCTCTCACTGTGCGCTCTCACTGTGCGCTCTCACTGTGCGTTTTCACTGTGCGTTCTCAATGTGTGCTCTCACTGTGTGTTCTCACTGTGTGTTCTCACTGTGTGTTCTCACTGCGTGCTCTCACTGTGTGTTCTCACTGTGTGTTCTCACTGTGTGTTCTCACTGCGTGCTCTCACTGTGTGTCCTCACTCTGCTCTCGATGTGCGTTCTCGCTGTGCGTTCTCGCTGTGTGCTCTCACTGTGTGTTCTCGCTCTGTGCTCTCACTGTGTGCTCTCACTGTGTGTTCTCAGTGTGTATTCTCACTGTGTCCTCTCACTGTGTGTTCCCACTGTGTATTCTCACTGCGTGTTCTCACTGCGTGTTCTCACTGCGTGCTCTCACTGCGTGCTCTCACTGCGTGTTCTCACTGTGTGTTCTCACTGTGTGTTCTCACTGTGTGCTCTCACTGCGTGCTCTCACTGCGTGTTCTCACTGTGTGCTCTCACTGCGTGCTCTCACTGCGTGTTCTCACTGTGTTCTCACTGTGTGTTCTCACTGTTTGCTCTCACTGTATGTTTTCACTGTGTGCTCTCACTGTGTGTTCTCACTGTGTGCTCTCACCGTGTTCTCACTGTGTGTTCTCACTGTGTGTTCTCACTGTTTGCTCTCACTGTGTGTTCTCACTGTGTGTTCTCACTGTGTGTTCTCACTGTGTGTTCTCACTGTTTGCTCTCACTGTGTGTTCTCACTGTGTGTTCTCACTGTGTGTTCTCACTGTGTGTTCTCACTGTGTGTTCTCACTGTGCTCTCACTGTGTGTTCTCACTGTGTGTTCTCACTGTGTGTTCTCACTGTTTGCTCTCACTGTGTGTTCTCACTGTGTGTTCTCACTGTGTGTTCTCACTGTGCTCTCACTGTGTGTTCTCACTGTGTGCTCTCAGTGTGTGTTCTCACCATGTGCTCCCTCTCTGTGTTCTCACTGTGTGCACTCACTGTGTGCTCTCACTGTGTCTTCTCGCTGTGTGCTCTCGCTGTGTGCTCTCGCTGTGTGTTCTTGCTGTGTGTTTTCGCTGTGAGTTCTCACTGTGTGGTCTCACTGTGTGGTCTCACTGTGTGGTCTCACTGTTTGGTCTCACTGTGTGGTCTCACTGTGTGTTCTCTCTTTGTGTTCTCGCTCTGTGCTCTCGCTGTGTGTTCTTGCTGTGTGCTCTCACTGTGTGTTCTCACTGTGTTCTCGCTGTGTGTTCTCACTGTGTTCTTACTGTGTGTTCTTACTGTGCGCTCTCTCTGTGTGTTCTCACTGTGTGTTCGCACTGTGTGCTCTAACTGTGTGCTCTAACTGTGTGCTCTCACTGCGTGCTCTCACTGTGTGTTCTCACTGTTTGCTCTCAGTGAGTTCTCATTGTGTGTTCTCACTGTGCTCTCACTGTGTGCTCTCACTGTGTTCTCACTGTGTGTTCTTACTGTTTGCTCTCACTTGTGTGCTCTCACTGTGTGTTCTCACTGTGTTCTCACTGTGCTCTCATTGTGTGCTCTCTGTGTTTTCTCACTGTGTGTTCTCAGTGTGTATTCTCACTGTGTGTTCCCACTGTGTGTTCCCACTGTGTGCTCTCACTGTGTGCTCTCACTGCGTGCTCTCACTGCGTGCTCTCACTGCGTGTTCTCACTGTGTTCTCAGTATGTGTTCTCACTGTTTGCTCTCACTGTGTGTTCTCACTGTGTGTTCTCACTGTGTGCTCTCACTGTGTTCTCACTGTGTGTTCTCACTGTTTGCTCTCACTGTGTGTTTTCACTGTGTGTTTTCACTGTGTGCTCTCACTGTGTGCTCTCACTGTGTTCTCACTGTGTTCTCACTGTTTGCTCGCACTGTGTGTTCTCACTCTGTTCTCACTGTGTTCTGACTGTTTGCTCTCACTGTGTGTTCTCACTGTGTGTTCTCACTGTGTTCTCACTGTGTGCTCTCACTGTGCGCACTCGCTGTGTGCTCTCGCTGTGTGCTCTCGCTGTGTGTTCTCGCTGTGGTCTCACTGTGTGGTCTCACTGTGTGATCTCACTGTGTGGTCTCACTGTGTGTTCTCACTGTGTGTTCTCACTGTGTGTTCTTACTGTGTGATCTCACTGTGTGGTCTCACTGTATGCTCTCACTGTGTGTTCTCACTGTGTGTTCTCACTGTGTGTTCTCACTGTGTGCTCTCACTGTTTGCTCTCACTGTGTGCTCTCACTGTATGCTCTCACTGTGTGCTCTCACTGTGTGTTCTCACTGTGTGCTCTCACTGTGTGTTCTCACTGTGTGCTCTCACTGTGTTCTCACTGTGTGCTCTCACTGTGTGCTCTCACTGTGTGTTCTCACTGTGTGCTCTCACTGTGTGCTCTCACTGTGTGCTCTCACTGTGTGCTCTCACTTTGTGTTCTCACTATGTGTTCTCACTGTGCACTCATTGTGTGCTCTCTGTGTGTTCTCACTGTGTGTTCTCAGTGTGTATTCTCACTGTGTCCTCTCACTGTGTGTTCCCACTGTGTGTTCCCACTGTGTGCTCTCACTGTGTGCTCTCACTGTGTGCTCTCACTGTGTTCTCACTGTGTGTTCTCACTGTTTGCTCTCACTGTGTTTTCACTGCGTGCTCTCACTGCGTGCTCTCACTGTGTTCTCACTGTGTGTTCTCACTGTTTGCTCTCACTGTGTTCGCACTCTGTTCTCACTGTGTGTTCTCATTGTGTTCTCACTGTGTTCTCACTGTGCTCTCACTGTGTGTTCTCACTGTGCTCTCACTGTGTGCTCTCACTGTGTGTTCTCACTGTGTTCTCTCACTGTGTGCTCTCAGTGTGTGTTCTCTCTGTGTGTTCTCTCTGTGTGCACTCACTGAGTGCTCTCACTGTGTCCTCTCACTGTGTGTTCTCACTGTGTTCTCACTGTGTGTTCTTACTGTTTGCTCTCACTGTGTGTTCTCACTGTGTGCTCTCACTGTGTGTTCTCACTGTGTGCTCTCACTGTGTGCACTCACTTGTTCTCACTGTTTGCTCTCACTGTGTGTTCTCACTGTGCTCTCACTGTGTGTTCTCACTGTGTGCTCTCACTGTGCTCTCACTGTGTGTTCTCACTGTGTTCTCACTGTGCTCTCATTGTGTGCTCTGTGTGTTCTCACTGTGTGTTCTCAGTGTGTATTCTCACTGTGCTCTCACTGCGTGTTCTCACTGCGTGTTCTCACTGCGTGTTCTCACTGCGTGCTCTCACTGCGTGCTCTCACTGCGTGCTCTCACTGTGTGTTCTCACTGTGTTCTCACTATGTGTTGTCACTGTTTGCTCTCACTGTGTTTTCTCACTGTGTGCTCTCACTGTGTTCTCACTGTGTGTTCTCACTGTTTGCTCTCACTGTGTGTTTTCACTGTGTGTTTTCACTGTGTGCTCTCACTGTGTGCTCTCACTGTGTGCTCTCACTGTGTTCTCACTGTGTTCTCACTGTTTGCTCTCACTGTGTGTTCTCACTCTGTTCTCGCTGTGTTCTCACTGTTTGCTCTCACTGTGTGTTCTCACTCTGTGTTCTCACTGTGTGTTCTCACTGTGCTCTCACTGTGTTCTCACTGTGTGTTCTCACTGTGCTCTCACTGTGTTCTCACTGTGTGCTCTCACTGTGTGTTCTCACTATGTGCTCTCTCTGTGTGCTCTCGCTGTGTGCACTCGCTGTGTGCTCTCGCTGTGTGTTCTCGCTGTGTGTTCTTGCTGTGTGGTCTCACTGTGTGGTCTCACTGTGTGGGCTCACTGTGTGTTCTCACTGTGTTCTCACTGTGTGTTCTCACTGTTAGCTCTCACTGTGTGCTCTCACTGTGTGCTCTCACTGTGTGCTCTCACTGTGTGTTCTCACTGTGTGTTCTCGCTCTGTGCTCTCACTGTGTGCTGTCGCTGTGTGTTCTCACTGTGTGTTCTCACTGAGTGCTCTCACTGTGTGTTCTCACTGTGTGCTCTCACTGTGTGTTCTCACTGTGTTCTCACTGTGTGCTCTCACTGTGTGCTCTCACTGTGTTCTCACTGTGTACTCACTGTTTCCTCTCACTGTGTGTTCTCACTGTGTGTTCTCACTGTGTTCTCACTGTTTGCACTCACTGTGTGTTCTCACTCTGTTCTCACTGTGTTCTCACTGTTTGCTCTCACTGTGTGTTCTCACTCTGTTCTCACTGTGTGTTCTCACTGTGCTCTCACTGTGTTCTCACTGTGTGCTCTCACTGTGTGTTCTCACTGTGCTCTCACTGTGTGTTCTCACTATGTGCTCTCTCTGTGTGCTCTCACTGTGTGCACTCACTGTGTGCTCTCGCTGTTTGCTCTCACTGTGTGTTCTCACTCTGTTCTCACTGTGTGTTCTCACTGTGTTCTCACTGTATGTTCTCACTGTTAGCTCTCACTGTGTGCTCTCACTGTGTGCTCTCACTGTGTGCTCTCACTGTGTGCTCTCGCTCTGTGCTCTCACTGTGTGCTGTCGCTGTGTGTTCTCACTGTGTGTTCTCATTGAGTGCTCTCACTGTGTGTTCTCACTGTGTGCTCTCACTGTGTTCTCACTGTGTGTTCTCACTGTTAGCTCTCACTGTGTGCTCTCACTGTGTGCTCTCACTGTGTGCTCTTGCTCTGTGCTCTCACTGTGTGCTGTCGCTGTGTGTTCTCACTGTGTGTTCTCACTGAGTGCTCTCACTGTGTGTTCTCACTGTGTGCTCTCACTGTGCGCTCTCACCGTGTGGTCTCACTGTGTGTTCTCACTGTGTGTTCTCGCTCTGTGCTGTCGCTGTGTGCTCTCGCTGTGTGTTCTCACTGGGTGTTCTCACTGTGTGTTCTCGCTGTGTGTTCTCACTCTGTTCTTACTGTGTGTTCTTACTGTGCGCTCTCTCTCTGTGTTCTCACTGTGTGCTCTCACTGCGTGCTCTCACTGTGTGCTCTCACTGTGTGCTCTCACTGCTGTGTGCTCTCGCTGTGTGTTCTCGCTGTGTGGTCTCACTGTGTGTTCTCACTGTGTGTTCCCATTGTGTGTTCTCACTGTGTGTTCTCACTGTGTGCTCTCACTGTGTGCTCTCACTGTGTGTTCTCACTGTGTGCTCTCACTGTGTGTTCTCACTGTGTGCTCTCACTGTGTTCTCACTGTGTGCTCTCACTGTGTTCTCACTGTGTGCTCTCACTGTGTGTTATCACTGTGTGCTCTCACTGTGTGTTCTCACTGTTTTCTCTCACTGTGTGTTCTCACTGTGTTCTCACTGTGTTCTCACTGTGTTCTCACTGTTTGCTCTCACTGTGTGTTCTCACTCTGTTCTCACTGTGTGTTCTCACTGTGCTCTCACTGTGTTCTCACTGTGTGCTCTCACTGTGTGTTCTCACTGTGCTCTCACTGTGTGTTCTCACTATGTGCTCTCTCTGTGTGCTCTCACTGTGTGCACTCACTGTGTGCTCTCGCTGTGTGCTCTCGCTGTGTGTTCCTGCTGTGTGGTCTCACTGTGTGGTCTCACTGTGTGGTCTCACTGTGTGTTCTCACTGTGTTCTCACTGTATGTTCTCACTGTTAGCTCTCACTGTGTGCTCTCACTGTGTGCTCTCACTGTGTGCTCTCGCTCTGTGCTCTCACTGTGTGCTGTCGCTGTGTGTTCTCACTGTGTGTTCTCACTGAGTGCTCTCACTGTGTGTTCTCACTGTGTGCTCTCACTGTGTTCTCACTGTGTGTTCTCACTGTTAGCTCTCACTGTGTGCTCTCACTGTGTGCTCTCACTGTGTGCTCTCGCTCTGTGCTCTCACTGTGTGCTGTCGCTGTGTGTTCTCACTGTGTGTTCTCACTGAGTGCTCTCACTGTGTGTTCTCACTGTGTGCTCTCACTGTGCGCTCTCACTGTGTGGTCTCACTGTGTGTTCTCACTGTGTGTTCTCACTGTGTGTTCTCGCTCTGTGCTGTCGCTGTGTGCTCTCGCTGTGTGTTCTCACTGGGTGTTCTCACTGTGTGTTCTCGCTGTTTGTTCTCACTGTTCTTACTGTGTGTTCTTACTGTGCGCTCTCTCTCTGTGTTCTCACTGTGTGTTCTCACTGTGTGTTCTCACTGTGTGCTCTCACTGTGTGCTCTCACTGTGTGCTCTCACTGTGTGCTCTCACTGCTGTGTGCTCTCGCTGTGTGTTCTCACTGGGTGTTCTCGCTGTGTGTTCTCACTGTGTTCTTACTGTGTGTTCTTACTGTGCGCTCTCTCTGTGTGTTCTCACTGTGTGCTCTCACTGTGTGCTCTCACTGTGTGCTCTCACTGTGTGTTCTCACTGTGTGCTCTCACTGTGTGCACTCACTGTGTGCTCTCACTGTGTCTTCTCGCTGTGTCTTCTCGCTGTGTGCTCTCGCTGTGTGTTCTCGCTGTGTGTTCTCACTGTGTGGTCTCACTGTGTGGTCTCACTGTGAGGTCTCACTGTGTGTTCTCACTGTGTGTTCCCATTGTGTGTTCCCATTGTGTGTTCTCACTGTGTGTTCTCACTGTGTGCTCTCATTGTGTTCTCACTGTTTGCTCTCAGTGTGTTCTCACTGTGTGTTCTCACTGTGTGCTCTCACTGTGTGCTCTCACTGTGTGTTCTCACTGTGTGCTCTCACTGTGTGTTCTCACTGTGTGCTCTCACTGTGTTCTCACTGTGTGCTCTCACTGTGTTCTCACTGTGTGCTCTCACTGTGTGTTATCACTGTGTGCTCTCACTGTGTGTTCTCACTGTTTTCTCTCACTGTGTGTTCTCACTGTGTTCAAACTGTGTGTTCTCACTGTTTGCTCTCAGTGTGTTCTCACTGTGTGCTCTCACTGTGTGTTCTCACTGTGCTCTCACTGTGTGCTCTCGCTGTATGTTCTCGTTGTGTGTTCTCACTGTGCTCTCATTGTGTGCTCTCACTGTGTGTTCTCACTGTGTGCTCTCACTGTGTGCTCCCACTGTGTGTTCTCACTGTATTCTCACTGTGTGTTCTCTCTGTGCTCTCACTGTGTGCTCTCACTGTGTTCTCGCTGTGCGCTCTCGCTGTGTGTTCTCACTGTGCGTTCTCACTGTGTGTTCTCACTGTGTGTTCTCTCTGTGCTCTCACTGTGTGTTCTTCTGTGTGTTCTCACTGTGCGCACTCACTGTTCGCACTCACTGTGCACACTCACTGTGTTCTCGCTGTGTGCTCTCGCTGTGTGCTCTCACTCTGTCCTCTCACTGTGTGTTCTCCCTGTGTGTTCTCCCCGTGTGCGCTCACTATGTGCTATGACTTGTGTGTTCACATTGTGTGCTCTCACTGTGTGTTCTCGCTGTGTGTTCTCGCTGTGTGCTCTCACTGTGCGCTCAATGGGCGCTCTCACTGTGTGCTCTCACTGTGTTCTCACTGTGTGCTCTCACTGTGTGCTCTCACTGTGTGCTCTCACTGTGTGTTCTCACTGTGTGTTCTCACTGTGTGTTCTCACTGTGTGCTCTCACTGTGTGTTCTCACTGTGTGCTCTCACTGTGTGCTCTCACGGTGCTCTCACTGTGTGCACTCACTGCGTGCTCTCACTGTGTCTTCTCGCTGTGTGTTCTCGCTGTGTGTTCTCACTGTGTGCTCTCACTGTGTGCTCTCATTGTGTGCTCTCACTGTGTGCTCTCACAGTGTACTCTCACTGTGTGCTCTCACTGTGTGCTCTCACTGTGTGCTCTCACTGTGCTCTCGATGTGTGTTCTCACTGTGTGTTCTCACTGTGTACTCTCACAGTGTACTCTCACTGTGTGTTCCAACTGTGTGTTCCCACTTTGTGTTCTCACTGTGTGTTCTCACTGTGTACTCTCACAGTGTACTCTCACAGTGTACTCTCACAGTGTACTCTCACAGTGTACTCTCACTGTGTGTTCTCGCTCTGCGCTCTCACTGTGTGCTCTCGCTGTGTGTTCTCGCTGTGTGCTATCACTGTGTGCTCTCACAGTGTGCTCTCACTGTGCTCCAACTGTGTGCTCTCACTGTGTGCTCGCACTGTGTGCTCTCACTGTGCCTTCTCAATGTGTCTTCTCGCTGTGTGCTCTCGCTGTGTGCTCTCGCTGTGTGCTCTCGCTGTGTGTTCTCACTGTGTGGTCTCACTGTGTGTTCTCACTGTGTGCTCTCACTGTGTGTTCTCACTGTGTGTTCTCACTGTTTGCTCTCAGTGTGTTCTCACTGTGTGTTCTCACTGTGTGTTCTCACTGTGTGCTCTCACTGTGTGCTCTCACTGTGTGCTGTCACTGTGTTCTCGCTGTGTGCTCTCACTGTGTGTTCTCACTGTGTGTTCTCACTGTTTGCTCTCACTGTGTGTTCTCACTGTTTGCTCTCAGTGTGTTCTCACTGTGTATTCTCACTGTGTCCTCTCACTGTTTGGTCCCACTGTGTGTTCTCACTGTTTGCTCTCAGTGTGTTCTCACTGTGTGCTCTCACTGTGTGTTCTCACTGCGTGCTCTCACTGCGTGCTCTCACTGCGTGCTCTCACTGCGTGCTCTCACTGTGTTCTCACTGTTTGCTCTCACTGTGTGTTCTCACTGTGTGCTCTCACTGCGTGTTCTCACTGTGTTCTCACTGTGTGTTCTCACTGTTTGCTCTCACTGTGTGTTCGCACTGTGTGTTCTCACTGTGCCCTCACTGTGTGTTCTCACTGTGTGCTCTCACTGTGCTCTCGCTGTGTGTTCTCTCTGTGTGTTCTCACTGTGTGGTCGCACTGTGTGCTCTCACTGTGTGCTATCACTGTGTGCTCTCACTGTGTGCTCTCACTGTGCTCTCACTGCTGTGTGCTCTCACTGTGTGCTCTCACTGTGTGTTCTCACTGTGTGCTCTCACTGTGTGCACTCACTGTGTGCTCTCACTGTGTCTTCTCGCTGTGTGTTCTCGCTGTGTGTTCTCACTGTGTGGTCTCACTGTGTGGTCTCACTGTGTGGTCTCACTGTTTGTTCTCACTGTGTGCTCTCACTGTGTTCTCACTGTGTGCTCACTGTTTGCTCTCAGTGTGTTCTCACTGTGTGTTCTCACTGTGTGCTCTCACTGTGTGTTCTCACTGTGCTCTCACTGTGTGCTCTCACGGTGCTCTCACTGTGTGCACTCTCTGTGTGCTCTCACTGTGTCTTCTCGCTGTGTGTTCTCGCTGTGTGTTCTCACTGTGTGCTCTCACTGTGTGCTCTCATTGTGTGCTCTCACTGTGTGCTCTCACAGTGTACTCTCACTGTGTGCTCTCACTGTGCTCTCGATGTGTGTTCT
This sequence comes from Somniosus microcephalus, assembly GCF_052327205.1. Lineage (NCBI taxonomy): Eukaryota > Metazoa > Chordata > Chondrichthyes > Squaliformes > Somniosidae > Somniosus > Somniosus microcephalus. Next base: position 196,518,274 of record NC_140998.1, read on the forward strand.
CACTGTGTGTTCTCACTGTGTACTCTCACAGTGTACTCTCACTGTGTGTTCCAACTGTGTGTTCCCACTTTGTGTTCTCACTGTGTGTTCTCACTGTGTACTCTCACAGTGTACTCTCACAGTGTACTCTCACAGTGTACTCTCACTGTGTGTTCTCGCTCTGCGCTCTCACTGTGTGCTCTCGCTGTGTGTTCTCGCTGTGTGCTATCACTGTGTGCTCTCACAGTGTGCTCTCACTGTGCTCCAACTGTGTGCTCTCACTGTGTGCTCGCACTGTGTGCTCTCACTGTGCCTTCTCAATGTGTCTTCTCGCTGTGTGCTCTCGCTGTGTGCTCTCGCTGTGTGCTCTCGCTGTCTGTTCTCACTGTGTGGTCTCACTGTGTGGTCTCACTGTGTTCTCACTGTGTGTTCTCACTGTGTGCTCTCACTGTGTGTTCTCACTGTGTGTTCTCACTGTGTGTTCTCACTGTTTGCTCTCAGTGTGTTCTCACTGTGTGTTCTCACTGTGTGCTCTCACTGTGTGTTCTCACTGTGTGCTCTCACTGTGTGTTCTCACTGTGTGCTCTCACTGTGTTCTCACTGTGTGCTCTCACTGTGTGTTCTCACTGTGTGTTCTCACTGTTTGCTCTCACTGTGTGTTCTCACTGTTTGCTCTCAGTGTGTTCTCACTGTGTATTCTCACTGTGTCCTCTCACTGTGTGGTCCCACTGTGTGTTCTCACTGTTTGCTCTCAGTGTGTTCTCACTGTGTGCTCTCACTGTGTGTTCTCACTGCGTGCACTCACTGCGTGCTCTCACTGCGTGCTCCCACTGTGTTCTCACTGTTTGCTCTCACTGTGTGTTCTCACTGTGTGCTCTCACTGCGTGTTCTCACTGTGTTCTCACTGTGTGTTCTCACTGTTTGCTCTCACTGTGTGTTCGCACTGTGTGTTCTCACTGTGCCCTCACTGTGTGTTCTCACTGTGTGCTCTCACTGTGCTCTCGCTGTGTGTTCTCTCTGTGTGTTCTCACTGTGTGGTCGCACTGTGTGCTCTCACTGTGTGCTATCACTGTGTGCTCTCACTGTGTGCTCTCACTGTGCTCTCACTGCTGTGTGCTCTCACTGTGTGCTCTCACTGTGTGTTCTCACTGTGTGCTCTCACTGTGTGCACTCACTGTGTGCTCTCACTGTGTCTTCTCGCTGTGTGTTCTCGCTGTGTGTTCTCACTGTGTGGTCTCACTGTGTGGTCTCACTGTGTGGTCTCACTGTTTGTTCTCACTGTGTGCTCTCACTGTGTTCTCACTGTGTGCTCACTGTTTGCTCTCAGTGTGTTCTCACTGTGTGTTCTCACTGTGTGCTCTCACTGTGTTCTCACTGTGTGCTCTCACTGTGTGTTCTCACTGTGTGCTCTCACTGTGTGTTCTCACTGTTTGCTCTCACTGTGTGTTCTCACTGTTTGCTCTCAGTGTGTTCTCACTGTGTGCTCTCACTGTGTGTTCTCACTGTTTGCTCTCACTGTGTGTTCTGACTGTGTGTTCTCACTGTGTTCTCACTGTGTGTTCTCTCTGTGCTCTCACTGTGTGTTCTTCTGTGTGCTCTCACTGTGCGCACTCACTGTGCACACTCACTGTGTTCTCGCTGTGTGCTCTCGCTGTGTGCTCTCACTCTGTCCTCTCACTGTGTGCTCTCACTGTGTGCTCTCACTGTGTCTTCTCACTGTGTGCTCTCGCTGTGTGTTCTCGCTGTGTGTTCTCACTGTGTGGTCGCACTGTGTGCTCTCACTGTTTTCTCACTGTGTGCTCTCATTGTGTGCTCTCACTGTGTGCTCTCACTGTGTGCTCTCACTGTGTGTCCTCACTGTGTGTTCTCACTGTGTGTTCTCGCTCTGTGCTCTCACTGTGTGTTCTCACTGTGTGTTCTCGCTGTGTGTTCTCGCTGTGTGTTCTCACTGTGTTTTCTTACTGTGCGCTCTCTCTGTGTGTTCTCACTGTGTGCTCTCGCTGTGTGCTATCACTGTGTGCTCTCACTGTGTGCTCTCACTGTGTGGTCTCACTGTGTGTTCCCACTGTGCGCTCTCACTGTGTGCTCTCACTGTGTCTTCTCACTGTGTGCTCTCGATGTGTGTTCTCGCTGTGTGTTCTCGCTGTGTGTTCTCGCTGTGTGTTCTCGCTGTGTGTTCTCCCTGTGTGGTCGCACTGTGTGGTCTCACTGTGTGTCTCACTGTGTGCTCTCACAGTGTGTTCTCGCTGTGTGTTCTCACTGTGTTCTTACTGTGTGTTCTTACTGTGTGCTCTCTCTGTGTGCTCTCACTGTGTGCTCTCACTGTGCGCTCTCACTTTGTGCTATCACTGTCTGTTCTCACTGTGTGCTCTCATTGTATGCTCTCACTGTGTTCTCACTGTGTGTTCCCGCTGTGTGTTCTCGCTGTGTGTTCTCGCTGTGTGTTCTCGCTGTGTGTTCTCGCTGTGTGGTCGCACTGTGTGATCTCGCTGTGTGTTCTCACTGTGTTCTTACTGTGCGCTCTCTCTGTGCATTCTCACTGTGTGCTCTCACTGTGCTCTAACTGTGTGCTCTCACTGTGTGCTCTCACTGTATGTTCTCAGTGTGTATTCTCACTGTGTCCTCTCACTGTGTGTTCCCACTGTGTGTTCCCACTGTGTGCTCTCACTGTGTGTTCTCACTACGTGCTCTCACTACGTGTTCTCAGTGTGTGCTCTCATTGTGTTCTCTCACTGTGTGCTCTCACTGTGTGTTCTCACTGTGTGTTCTCGCTCTGTGCTCTCACTGTGTGCTCTCGCTGTGTGTTCTCGCTGTGTGCTCTCACTGTGTGTTCTCACTTTGTGTTCTCGCTGTGTGTTCTCACTGTGTTCTTACTGTGTGTTCTTACTGTGCGCTCTCTCTGTGTGTTCTCACTGTGTGCTATCACTGTGTGCTCTCACTGTGTGCTCTCACTGTGCTCTAACTGTGTGCTCTCACTGTGTGCTCTCACTGTGTGTTCTCACTGTGTGTTCTCGCTGTGTGCTCTCGCTGTGTGTTCTCGCTGTGTGTTCTCACTGTCTGGTATCACTGTGTGTTCTCACTGTGTGTTCTCACTGTGTGCTCTCACTGTGTTCTCACTGTGTGCTCTCACTGTGTTCTCACTGTGTGTTCTCACTGTGTTCTCACTGTGTGTTCTCACTGTGTTCTCACTGTGTGCTCTCACTGTGTGCTCTCACTGTGTGCTCTCACTGTGTGCTCTCACTGTGTGCTCTCACTGTGTGTTCTCACTGTGTGCTCTCACTGTGTGTTCTCACTGTGTTCTCACTGTGTGCTCTCACTGTGTTATCGCTGTGCGCTCTCACTGTGTGTTCTCACTGTGTGTTCTCACTGTGTTCTCACTGTGTGTTCTCTCTGTGCTCTCACTGTGTGTTCTTCTGTGTGCTCTCACTGTGCGCACTCACTGTGTTCTCGCTGTGTGCTCTCGCTGTGTGCTCTCACTCTGTCCTCTCACTCTGTGCTCTCACTGTGTGCACTCCCTGTGTGCTCTGACTGTGTCTTCTCACTGTGTACTCTCGCTGTGTGTTCTCACTGTGTGTTCTCACTGTGTGCTCTCACTGTGTTCTCGCTGTGCGCTCTCACTGTGTGTTCCCACTGTGTGTTCTCACTGTGTGCTCTCACTGTGTGTTCTCACTGTGTGTTCTCACTGTGTGCTCTCACTGTTCTCGCTGTGTGCTCTCACTGTGTGCTCTCACTGTGTGCTCTCACTGTGTGTTCTCACTGTGTGTTCTCACTGTGTGCTCCCACTGTGTGCTCCCATTGTGTGTTCACACTGTGTTCTCACTGTGTCTTCTCACTGTGTGCTCTCACTGTGTTCTCGCTGTGTGCTCTCACTCTGTCCTCTCACTCTGTGCTCTCACTGTGTGCACTCACTGTGTGCTCTGACTGTGTCTTCTCACTGTGTGCTCTCGCTGTGTGTTCTCGCTGTGTGTTCTCGCTGTGTGGTCGCACTGTGTGCTCTCACTGTTTTCTCACTGTGTGCTCTCATTGTGTGCTCTCATTGTGTGCTCTCACTGTGTGCTCTCGCAGAGTGCTCTCGCTGTGGTCTCGTTGTGTGCTCTCGCTGTGTGTTCTCGCTGTGTGTTCTCACTGTGTTTTCTTACTGTGCGCTCTCTCTGTGTGTTCTCACTGTGTGCTGTCATTGTGTGCTCTCACTGTGTCCTCACTGTGTGTTCCCACTGTGTGCTCTCACTGTGTGTTCTCACTGTGTGCTCTCACTGTGTGCTCTCACTGTGTGTTCTCAGTGTGTGCTCTCACTGTGTGTTCTCGCCCTGTGCTCTCACCGTGTGTTCTCACTGTGTGTTCTCGCTGTGTGTTCTCGCTGTGTGTTCTCCCTTTGTGTTCTCCCTGTGTGGTCGCACTGTGTGGTCTCACTGTGTGCTCTCACTGTGTGCTCTCACTGTGTGCTCTCACTGTGTGTTCTCACTGTGTGTTCTCGCCCTGTGCTCTCACCGTGTGTTCTCACTGTGTGTTCTCGCTGTGTGTTCTCGCTGTGTTCTTACTGTGTGTTCTTACTGTGCGCTCTCTCTGTGTGTTCTCACTGTGTGCTCTCGCTGTGTGCTCTCACTGTGTGCTATCACTGTTTGCTATCACTGTGTGCTCCCACTCTGTGCTCTCACTGTGTGTTCTCCCTGTGTGTTCTCCCTGTGTGCACTCACTGTGTGCACTCACTGTGTGCTCTCACTGTGTGCCCTCACTGTGTGTTCTCACTGTGTGCTCTCACTGTGTGGTCTCACTGTGTGTTCTCACTGTGTTCTCACTGTGTGTTCTCTCTGTGCTCTCACTGTGTGTTCTTACTGTGTGTTCTTACTGTGTGTTCTCACTGTGTGTTCTCACTGTGTGTTCTCACTGTGTGCTCTCACTGTGTGCTCCCACTGTGTGCTCTCACTGTGTGTTCTCACTGTATGTTCTCACTGTGTTCTCACTGTGTGTTCTCTCTGTGCTCTCACTGTGTGTTCTCACTGTGTGCTCTCACTGTGTACTCCGTGTTCTCGCTGTGTGTTCTCACTGTGTGTTCTCACTGTGTGCTCTTACTGTGTGTTCTTCTGTGCGGTCTCGCTGTGTGTTCTCACTGTGTGCACTCAGTGTGCTCCCACTGTATGTTCTCACTGTGTTCTCTCTGTGCTCTCACTGTGTGTTCTCACTGTCTGCTCTCACTGTGTACTCCGTGTTCTCGCTGTGTGCTCTCACTGTGTGCTCTCACTGTGTGCTCTCACTGTGTGCTCTCACTATGTGCCCTCAATGTGTGTTCTCACTGTGTGCTCTCTCTGTGTGCTCTCTCTGTGTATTCTCACTGTGTGTTCTCAGTGTGTATTCTCACTGTGTTCTCTCACTGTGTGTTCCCACTGTGTGCTCTCACTGCGCGTTCTCACTGCGCGTTCTCACTGCGCGTTCTCACTGCGCGTTCTCACTGCGCGTTCTCACTGCGTGTTCTCACTGTTTGCTCTCACTGTGAGCACTCGCTGTGCGCACTCACTGTGTTCTCGCTGTGTGTTCTCACTGTGTGCTCTCACTGTGCTCTGACTGTGTGTTCTCACTGTGCTCTCACTGTGTGCTCTCACTGTGTGCTCTCACTGTGTGTTCCCACTGTGTGCTCTCACTGTGTGTTTTCAGTGTGTATTCTCACTTGGTGCTCTCACTACGTGTTCTCACTGCGTGCTCTCACTGCGTGCTCTCCCTGCGTGCTCTCCCTGCGTGCTCACTCTGTGTTCTTACTGTATGTTCTCGCTGTGTGCTCTCGCTGTGTGCTCTTAATGTGTGTTCTCGCTGTGTTCTCACTGTGTGCTCTCACTGTGTGTTCTCACTGTTTGCTCTCAGTGTGTTCTCACTGTGTGTTCTCACTGTGTGTTCTCACTGTGTGCTCTCACTGTGTGTCCTCACCGTGTGCTCTCACTGTGTGTTCTCACTGTGTGCTCTCACTGTGTGTTCTCACTGTCTGCTCTCACTGTGTTCTCACTGTGTGCTCTCACTGTGTGTTCTCACTGTGTGCTCTCACTGTGTGTTCTCACTGTTTGCTCTCACTGTGTGTTCTCACTGTTTGCTCTCACTGTGTGTTCTCACTGTGTTCTCACTGTTTGCTCTCAGTGTGTTCCCACTGTGTATTCTCACTGTGTCCTCTCACTGTGTGGTCCCACTGTGTGCTCTCGCTGTGCTCTCGCTGCGTGCTCTCACTGCGTGCTCTCACTGCGTGCTCTCACTGTGTTCTCACTGTGTGTTCTCACTGTTTGCTCTCACTGTGTTTTCTCACTGTGTGCTCTCACTGTGTGCTCTCACTGTGTGCTCTCTCTGTGTGTTCTCACTGTGTGCACTCACTGTGTGCTCTCACTGTGTCTTCTCACTGTGTGCTCTCGCTGTGTGTTCTCGCTGTGTGTTCTCACTGTGTGGTCGCACTGTGTGCTCTCACTGTGTGCTCTCACTGTGTGCTCTCACTGTGTGCTCTCACTGCTGTGTGCTCTCACTGTGTGCTCTCACTGTGTGTTCTCACTGTGTGCTCTCACTGTGTGCACTCACTGTGTGCTCTCGCTGTGTCTTCTCGCTGTTTGCTCTCGCTGTGTGTTCTCGCTGTGTCTTCTCACTGTCTGGTCTCACTGTGTGGTCTCACTGTGTGGTCTCACTCTGTGGTCTCACTGTGTGTTCTCACTGTGTGCTCGCACTGTGTGTTCTCACTGTGTGCTGTCACTGTGTTCTCACTGTGTGCTCTCACTGTGTGTTCTGACTGTGTGTTCTCACTGTGTGCTCTCACTGTGTGTTCTCTCTGTGCTCTCACTGTGTGTTCTTCTGTGTGCTCTCACTGTGCGCACTCACTGTGCACACTCACTGTGTTCTCGCTGTGTGCTCTCGCTGTGTGCTCTCACTCTGTCCTCTCACTCTGTGCTCTCACTGTGTGCACTCACTGTGTGCTCTCACTGTGTGTTCCCACTGTGTGCTCTCACTACGTGTTCTCACTGCGTGCTCTCTCTGCGTGCTCACTCTGTGTTCTTACTGTATGTTCTCGCTGTGTGCTCTCGCTGTGTGCTCTTAATGTGTGTTCTCACTGTCTGCTCTCACTGTGTACTCCGTGTTCTCGCTGTGTGCTCTCACTGTGTGCTCTCACTGTGTGCTCTCACTGTGTGCTCTCACTATGTGCCCTCAATGTGTGTTCTCACTGTGTGCTCTCTCTGTGTGCTCTCTCTGTGTATTCTCACTGTGTGTTCTCAGTGTGTATTCTCACTGTGTTCTCTCACTGTGTGTTCCCACTGTGTGCTCTCACTGCGTGTTCTCACTGCGCGTTCTCACTGCGCGTTCTCACTGCGCGTTCTCACTGCGCGTTCTCACTGCGCGTTCTCACTGCGTGTTCTCACTGTTTGCTCTCACTGTGAGCACTCGCTGTGCGCACTCACTGTGTTCTCGCTGTGTGTTCTCACTGTGTGCTCTCACTGTGCTCTGACTGTGTGTTCTCACTGTGCTCTCACTGTGTGCTCTCACTGTGTGCTCTCACTGTGTGTTCCCACTGTGTGCTCTCACTGTGTGTTTTCAGTGTGTATTCTCACTTGGTGCTCTCACTACGTGTTCTCACTGCGTGCTCTCACTGCGTGCTCTCCCTGCGTGCTCTCCCTGCGTGCTCACTCTGTGTTCTTACTGTATGTTCTCGCTGTGTGCTCTCGCTGTGTGCTCTTAATGTGTGTTCTCGCTGTGTTCTCACTGTGTGCTCTCACTGTGTGTTCTCACTGTTTGCTCTCAGTGTGTTCTCACTGTGTGTTCTCACTGTGTGTTCTCACTGTGTGCTCTCACTGTGTGTCCTCACCGTGTGCTCTCACTGTGTGTTCTCACTGTGTGCTCTCACTGTGTGTTCTCACTGTGTGCTCTCACTGTGTTCTCACTGTGTGCTCTCACTGTGTGTTCTCACTGTGTGCTCTCACTGTGTGTTCTCACTGTTTGCTCTCACTGTGTGTTCTCACTGTTTGCTCTCACTGTGTGTTCTCACTGTGTTCTCACTGTTTGCTCTCAGTGTGTTCCCACTGTGTATTCTCACTGTGTCCTCTCACTGTGTGGTCCCACTGTGTGCTCTCGCTGTGCTCTCGCTGCGTGCTCTCACTGCGTGCTCTCACTGCGTGCTCTCACTGTGTTCTCACTGTGTGTTCTCACTGTTTGCTCTCACTGTGTTTTCTCACTGTGTGCTCTCACTGTGTGCTCTCACTGTGTGCTCTCTCTGTGTGTTCTCACTGTGTGCACTCACTGTGTGCTCTCACTGTGTCTTCTCACTGTGTGCTCTCGCTGTGTGTTCTCGCTGTGTGTTCTCACTGTGTGGTCGCACTGTGTGCTCTCACTGTGTGCTCTCACTGTGTGCTCTCACTGTGTGCTCTCACTGCTGTGTGCTCTCACTGTGTGCTCTCACTGTGTGTTCTCACTGTGTGCTCTCACTGTGTGCACTCACTGTGTGCTCTCGCTGTGTCTTCTCGCTGTTTGCTCTCGCTGTGTGTTCTCGCTGTGTCTTCTCACTGTGTGGTCTCACTGTGTGGTCTCACTGTGTGGTCTCACTGTGTGGTCTCACTGTGTGTTCTCACGGTGTGCTCGCACTGTGTGTTCTCACTGTGTGCTGTCACTGTGTTCTCACTGTGTGCTCTCACTGTGTGTTCTGACTGTGTGTTCTCACTGTGTGCTCTCACTGTGTGTTCTCTCTGTGCTCTCACTGTGTGTTCTTCTGTGTGCTCTCACTGTGCGCACTCACTGTGCGCACTCACTGTGCACACTCACTGTGTTCTCGCTGTGTGCTCTCGCTGTGTGCTCTCACTCTGTCCTCTCACTCTGTGCTCTCACTGTGTGCACTCACTGTGTGCTCTCACTGTGTGTTCCCACTGTGTGCTCTCACTACGTGTTCTCACTGCGTGCTCTCTCTGCGTGCTCACTCTGTGTTCTTACTGTATGTTCTCGCTGTGTGCTCTCGCTGTGTGCTCTTAATGTGTGTTCTCGCTGTGTTCTCACTGTGTGTTCTCACTGTGTGCTCTCACTGTGTGCTGTCACTGTGTGGTCTCACTGTGTGTTCTCACTGTGTGTTCTCACTGTGTGTTCTCACTGTGTGGTCTCACTGTGTGGTCTCACTGTGTGTTCTCGCTGTGTGTTCTCACTGTGTGTTCTCACTGTGTGTTCTCACTGTTTGCTCTCAGTGTGTTCTCACTGTGTGTTCTCACTGTGTGCTCTCACTGTGTGTTCTCACTGTGTGCTCTCACTGTGTGTTCTCACTGTGTGCTCTCACTGTGTGTTCTCACTGTGTGCTCTCACTGTGTTCTCACTGTGTGCTCTCACTGTGTGCTCTCACTGTGTGCTCTCACTGTGTGTTCTCACTGTTTGCTCTCACTGTGTGTTCTCACTGTGTTCTCACTGTTTGCTCTCAGTGTGTTCTCACTGTGTATTCTCACTGTGTCCTCTCACTGTGTGGTCCCACTGTGTGCTCTCACTGTGCTCTCGCTGCGTGCTCTCACTGCGTGCTCTCACTGCGTGCTCTCACTGTGTTCTCACTGTGTGTTCTCACTGTTTGCTCTCACTGTGTGTTCTCACTGTGTGCTCTCACTGTGTGCTCTCACTGTGTGTTCTCACTGTGTGCTCTCTCTGTGTGTTCTCACTGTGTGCACTCACTGTGTGCTCTCACTGTGTCTTCTCACTGTGTGCTCTCGCTGTGTGTTCTCGCTGTGTGTTCTCACTGTGTGGTCGCACTGTGTGCTCTCACTGTGTGCTCTCACTGTGTGCTCTCACTGCTGTGTGCTCTCACTGTGTGTTCTCACTGTGTGCTCTCACTGTGTGCACTCACTGTGTGCTCTCGCTGTGTCTTCTCGCTGTGTCTTCTCGCTGTTTGCTCTCGCTGTGTGTTCTCGCTGTGTGTTCTCACTGTCTGGTCTCACTGTGTGGTCTCACTGTGTGGTCTCACTGTGTGGTCTCACTGTGTGTTCTCACTGTGTGCTCTCACTGTGTGTTCTCACTGTGTGCTGTCACTGTGTGCTCTCACTGTGTGTTCTCACTGTGTGTTCTCGCTGTGTGTTCTCACTGTGTTCTTACTGTGTGTTCTTACTGTGCGCTCTCTCTGTGTGTTCTCACTGTGTGTTCTCACTGTGTGCTCTCACTGTGTGCTCTCACTGTGTGGTCTCACTGTCTGTTCTCATTGTGTGCTCTCACTGTGTTCTCACTGTGCGTTCCCGCTGTGTGCTCTCGCTGTGTGTTCTCCCTGTGTGGTCGCACTGTGTGGTCGCACTGTGTGGTCTCACTGTGTGCTCCCATTGTGTGCTCTCACTGTGTGCTCTCACTGTGTGCTCTCACTGTGTGCTCTCACTGTGTCTTCTCGCTCTGTGTTCTCACTGTGTGTTCTTACTGTGTGCTCTCTCTGTGCGTTCTCATTGTGCGTTCTCACTGTGCGCTCTCACTGTGTGCTCTCACTGTGCTCTCACTGTGTGCTCTCACTGTGTGCTCTCACTGTATGTTCTCAGTGTGTATTCTCACTGTGTCCTCTCACTGTGTGTTCCCACCGTGTGCTCTCACTGCGTGTTCTGACTGCGTGTTCTCACTACGTGCTCTCACTACGTGTTCTCACTGCGTGCTGTCACTGCGTGTTTTACTGTTTGCTCACTGTGTGTTCCCACTGTGTGCTCTCACTGTGTGTTCTCACTGTGTGTTCTCACTGTGTGCTCTCACTGTGTGCTCTCACTGTGTGCTCTCACTGTGTGTTCTCAGTGTGTGCTCTCACTGTGTGCTCTCACAGTGTGCTCTCACTGTGTGTTCTCGCTCTGTGCTCTCGCTGTGTGCTCTCGCTGTGTGTTCTCGCTGTGTGCTCTCACTGTGTGTTCTCACTTTGTGTTCTCGCTGTGTGTTCTCACTGTGTGCTCTCACTGTGTGCTCTCACTGTGTGCTCTCACTGTGTGCTCTCGCTGTGTGTTCTCGCTGTGTGTTCTCACTGTCTGGTCTCACTGTGTGTTCTCACTGTGTGCTCTCACTGTGTTCTCACTGTGTGCTCTCACTGTGTTCTCACTGTGTGTTCTCATTGTGTTCTCACTGTGTGTTCTCACTGTGTGCTCTCACTGTGTGCTCTCACTGTGTGCTCTCACTGTGTGCTCTCACTGTGTTCTCACTGTGTGTTCTCTCTGTGCTCTCACTGTGTGTTCTTCTGTGTGCTCTCACTGTGCGCACTCACTATGCTCACTCACTGTGCACACTCACTGTGTTCTCGCTGTGTGCTCTCGCTGTGCGTTCTCACTGTGTGTTCTCGCTGTGTGCTCTCACTGTGTGTTCTCGCTGTGTGCTCTCACTGTGTTCTCACTGTTCTCACTGTGTTCTCACTGGGTGCTCTCAGTCTGTGCTCTCACTGTGTGTTCTCACTGTGTGTTCTCACTGTGTGTTCTCACTGTGTTCTCACTGTGTGCTCACTGTGTGTTCTCACTGTGTGTTCTCACTGTGTGCTCTCACTGTGTTCTCACTGTGTGCTCTCACTGTGTGCTCTCACTGTGTGTTCTCACTGTGTGTTCTCACTGTGTGCTCTCACTGTGTGTTCTCACTGTGTGTTCTCACTGTGTGCTCTCACTGTGTGCTCTCACTGTGTGTTCTCACTGTGTGTTCTCACTGTGTGCACTCACTTTGTGCTCTCACTGTGTGTTCTCACTGTGTGTTCTCACTGTGTTCTCACTGTGTGCTCACTGTGTGTTCTCACTGTGTGTTCTCACTGTGTGCTCTCACTGTGTTCTCACTGTGTGTTCTCACTGTGTGCTCTCACTGTGTGTTCTCACTGTGTGTTCTCACTGTGTGCTCTCACTGTGTGTTCTCACTGTGTGTTCTCACTGTGTGCTCTCACTGTGTGCTCTCACTGTGTGTTCTCACTGTGTGTTCTCACTGTGTGCACTCACTTTGTGCTCTCACTGTGTGTTGTCACTGTGTGTTCTCACTGTGTGTTCTCAGTGAGTGCTGTCACTGTGTGTTCTCACTCTGCTCTCGCTGTGCATTCTCGCTGTGTGTTCTCGCTGTGTGTTCTCACTGTGTGCTCTCGCTGTGTGTCCTCGCTGTGTGCTCTCACTGTGTGCTCTCACTGTGTGCTCTCACTGTGTGTTCTCACTGTGTGCTCTCTGTGTGTCCTCGCTGTGTGCTCTCACTGTGTGCCCTCACTGTGTGCTCTCACTGTGTTCTCACTGTGTGTTCTCACTGTGTGCTCTCACTGTGTGCTCTCACTGTGTGTTCTCAGTGTGTATTCTCACTGTGTCCTCTCACTGTGTGTTCTCACTGTGTGCTCTCACTGTGTGTTCTCACTGTGTACTCTCACTGTGTGCTCTCACTGTGTGCTCTCACTGTGTTCTCACTGTGTGTTCTCACTGTGTGCTCTCACTGTGTGCACTCACTGTGTGCTCTCGCTGTGTCTTCTCGCTGTTTGCTCTCGCTGTGTGTTCTCGCTGTGTCTTCTCACTGTCTGGTCTCACTGTGTGGTCTCACTGTGTGGTCTCACTGTGTGGTCTCACTGTGTGTTCTCACTGTGTGCTCGCACTGTGTGTTCTCACTGTGTGCTGTCACTGTGTTCTCACTGTGTGCTCTCACTGTGTGTTCTGACTGTGTGTTCTCACTGTGTGCTCTCACTGTGTGTTCTCTCTGTGCTCTCACTGTGTGTTCTTCTGTGTGCTCTCACTGTGCGCACTCACTGTGCGCACTCACTGTGCACACTCACTGTGTTCTCGCTGTGTGCTCTCGCTGTGTGCTCTCACTCTGTCCTCTCACTCTGTGCTCTCACTGTGTGCACTCACTGTGTGCTCTCACTGTGTGTTCCCACTGTGTGCTCTCACTACGTGTTCTCACTGCGTGCTCTCACTGCGTGCTCTCTCTGCGTGCTCACTCTGTGTTCTTACTGTATGTTCTCGCTGTGTGCTCTCGCTGTGTGCTCTTAATGTGTGTTCTCGCTGTGTTCTCACTGTGTGTTCTCACTGTGTGCTCTCACTGTGTGCTGTCACTGTGTGGTCTCACTGTGTGTTCTCACTGTGTGTTCTCACTGTGTGTTCTCACTGTGTGGTCTCACTGTGTGGTCTCACTGTGTGTTCTCACTGTGTGTTCTCACTGTGTGTTCTCACTGTGTGTTCTCACTGTTTGCTCTCAGTGTGTTCTCACTGTGTGTTCTCACTGTGTGCTCTCACTGTGTGTTCTCACTGTGTGCTCTCACTGTGTGTTCTCACTGTGTGCTCTCACTGTGTGTTCTCACTGTGTGCTCTCACTGTGTTCTCACTGTGTGCTCTCACTGTGTGCTCTCACTGTGTGCTCTCACTGTGTGTTCTCACTGTTTGCTCTCACTGTGTGTTCTCACTGTGTTCTCAATGTTTGCTCTCAGTGTGTTCTCACTGTGTATTCTCACTGTGTCCTCTCACTGTGTGGTCCCACTGTGTGCTCTCACTGTGCTCTCGCTGCGTGCTCTCACTGCGTGCTCTCACTGCGTGCTCTCACTGTGTTCTCACTGTGTGTTCTCACTGTTTGCTCTCACTGTGTGTTCTCACTGTGTGCTCTCACTGTGTGCTCTCACTGTGTGTTCTCACTGTGTGCTCTCTCTGTGTGTTCTCACTGTGTGCACTCACTGTGTGCTCTCACTGTGTCTTCTCACTGTGTGCTCTCGCTGTGTGTTCTCGCTGTGTGTTCTCGCTGTGTGTTCTCACTGTGTGGTCGCACTGTGTGCTCTCACTGTGTGCTCTCACTGTGTGCTCTCACTGTGTGCTCTCACTGCTGTGTGCTCTCACTGTGTGTTCTCACTGTGTGCTCTCACTGTGTGCTCTCGCTGTGTCTTCTCGCTGTGTCTTCTCGCTGTTTGCTCTCGCTGTGTGTTCTCGCTGTGTGTTCTCACTGTCTGGTCTCACTGTGTGGTCTCACTGTGTGGTCTCACTGTGTGGTCTCACTGTGTGTTCTCACTGTGTGCTCTCACTGTGTGTTCTCACTGTGTGCTGTCACTGTGTGCTCTCACTGTGTTTTCTCACTGTGTGTTCTCGCTGTGTGTTCTCACTGTGTTCTTACTGTGTGTTCTTACTGTGCGCTCTCTCTGTGTGTTCTCACTGTGTGTTCTCACTGTGTGCTCTCACTGTGTGCTCTCACTGTGTGGTCTCACTGTCTGTTCTCATTGTGTGCTCTCACTGTGTTCTCACTGTGCGTTCCCGCTGTGTGCTCTCGCTGTGTGTTCTCCCTGTGTGGTCGCACTGTGTGGTCGCACTGTGTGGTCTCACTGTGTGCTCCCATTGTGTGCTCTCACTGTGTGCTCTCACTGTGTGCTCTCACTGTGTGCTCTCACTGTGTCTTCTCGCTCTGTGTTCTCACTGTGTGTTCTTACTGTGTGCTCTCTCTGTGCGTTCTCATTGTGCGTTCTCACTGTGCGCTCTCACTGTGTGCTCTCACTGTGCTCTCACTGTGTGCTCTCACTGTGTGCTCTCACTGCATGTTCTCAGTGTGTATTCTCACTGTGTCCTCTCACTGTGTGTTCCCACCGTGTGCTCTCACTGCGTGTTCTGACTGCGTGTTCTCACTACGTGCTCTCACTACGTGTTCTCACTGCGTGCTGTCACTGCGTGTTTTACTGTTTGCTCACTGTGTGTTCCCACTGTGTGCTCTCACTGTGTGTTCTCACTGTGTGTTCTCACTGTGTGCTCTCACTGTGTGCTCTCACTGTGTGCTCTCACTGTGTGTTCTCAGTGTGTGCTCTCACTGTGTGCTCTCACAGTGTGCTCTCACTGTGTGTTCTCGCTCTGTGCTCTCGCTGTGTGCTCTCGCTGTGTGCTCTCACTGTGTGTTCTCACTTTGTGTTCTCGCTGTGTGTTCTCACTGTGTGCTCTCACTGTGTGCTCTCACTGTGTGCTCTCACTGTGTGCTCTCGCTGTGTGTTCTCGCTGTGTGTTCTCACTGTCTGGTCTCACTGTGTGTTCTCACTGTGTGCTCTCACTGTGTTCTCACTGTGTGCTCTCATTGTGTTCTCACTGTGTGTTCTCATTGTGTTCTCACTGTGTGTTCTCACTGTGTGCTCTCACTGTGTGCTCTCACTGTGTGCTCTCACTGTGTGCTCTCACTGTGTTCTCACTGTGTGTTCTCTCTGTGCTCTCACTGTGTGTTCTTCTGTGTGCTCTCACTGTGCGCACTCACTATGCTCACTCACTGTGCACACTCACTGTGTTCTCGCTGTGTGCTCTCGCTGTGCGTTCTCACTGTGTGTTCTCGCTGTTTCTTCTCACTGTGCTCTCACTGTGTGTTCTCACTGTGTGTTCTCACTGTGTGCTCTCGCTGTGCGCTCTCACTGTGAGTTCTCGCTGTGTGCTCTCACTGTGCTCTCACTGTGTGTTCTCACTGTGTGCTCTCTCTGTGTGTTCTCACTGTGTGCTCTCACTGTGCTCTCACTGTGTGCTCTCACTGTGCTCTCACTGTGTGCTCTCACTGTGTGTTCTCACTGTGTTCTCACTGTGTGTTCTCACTGTGTGTTCTCACTGTGTGTTCTCACTGTGTGTTCTCACTGTGTGCTCTCACTGTGTGCTCTCACTGTGTGCTCTCACTGTGTGTTCTCACTGTGTGTTCTCACTGTGTGCTCTCACTGTGTTCTCAGTGTGTGTTCTCACTGTGTGTTCTCACTGAGTGCTCTCACTGTGTGTTCTCGCTCTGTGCTCTCACTGTGTGCTCTCATTGTGTGTTCTCGCTGTGTGCTCTCACTGTGTGTTCTCACTGTGTTCTCGCTGTGTGTTCTCACTGTGTTCTTACTCTGCGCTCTCTCTGTGTGTTCTCACTGTGTTCTTACTGTGTGTTCTTACTGTGCGCTCTCTCTGTGTGTTCTCACTGTGTGCTCTCACTGTGTGCTCTCACTGTGTGCTCTCACTGTGTATTCTCACTGTGTGTTTTCACTGTGTGCTCTCACTGTGTGTTCTCACTGTGCTCTCACTGTGTTCTCGCTGTGTGCTCTCACTCTGCTCTCACTGTGTGTTTTCAGTGTGTATTCTCACTGTGTGCTCTCACTACGTGTTCTCACTGCGTGCTCTCACTGCGTGCTCACTCTTTGTTCTTCCTGTATGTTCTCGCTGTGTGCTCTCGCTGTGTGCTCTCGCTGTGTGCTCTTAAAGTGTGTTCTCGCCGTGTTCTCACTGTGTGTTCTCACTGTGTGCTCTCACTGTGTGCTGTCACTGTGTGTTCCCGCTGTTTCTTCTCACGGGGCTCTCACTGTGTGTTCTCACTGTGTGCTCGCAATGTGTGTTCTCACTGTTTGCTCTCACTGTGCGCACTCACTGTGTTCTCGCTGTGTGCTCTCACTGTGTGTTCTCGCGGTGTGTTCTCACTGTGTGCTCTCACTGTGTGTTCTCGCGGTGTGTTCTCACTGTGTGCTCTTACTGTGTGTTCTTCTGTGTGCTCTCACTGTGTGCTCTCACTGTGTGTTCTCACTGTGTGCTCTCACTGTGTGTTCTCGCTGTGTGCTCTCACTGTGTGTTCTCACTGTGTGCTCTCACTGTGTGTTCTCACTGTGTGCTCTCACTGTGTGTTCTCGCTGTGTGGTCTCACTGTGTGCTCTCACTGTGTGCTCTCACTGTGTGTTCTCTCTGTGTGTTCTCTCTGTGTGTTCTCACTGTGTGCTCTCACTGTGGATTCTCGCTGGGTGCTCTCACTGCGCGTTCTCACTGTGTGTTCTCACTGTGTGTTCTCACTGTGTGCTCTCACTGTGTGCTCTCACTGTGTGTTCTCACTGTTCTCACTGTGTGCTCTCACTGTGTTCTCAGTGTGTGTTCTCAGTGTGTGTTCTCACTGTGTGCTCCCACTGTGTTCTCAGTGTGTGTTCTCACTGTGTGTTCTCACTGTGTGTTCTCACTGAGTGCTCTCACTGTGTGTTCTCACTCTGCTCTCGCTGTGCATTCTCGCTGTGTTCTCACTGTGCTCTCGCTGTGTGTCCTCGCTGTGTGCTCTCACTGTGTGTTCTCGCTCTGTGCTCTCACTGTGTGCTCTCATTGTGTGTTCTCGCTGTGTGCTCTCACTGTGTGTTCTCACTGTGTTCTCGCTGTGTGTTCTCACTGTGTTCTTACTGTGTGTTCATACTGTGCGCTCTCTCTGTGTGTTCTCACTGTGTTCTTACTGTGTGTTCTTACTGTGCGCTCTCTCTGTGTGTTCTCACTGTGTGTTCTCACTGTGTGTTCTCACTGTGTGCTCTCACTGTGTGTTCTCACTGTGTGCTCTCACTGTGCTCTCATTGTGTGCTCTCTCTATGTGTTCTCAGTGTGTGTTCTCACTGTGTGTTCTCACTGTGTGTTCTCAGTGTGTTCTCACTGTTTGCTCTCAGCGTGTGTTCTCACTGTGTGCTCTCACTGTATGTTCTCACTGTGTGCTCTCACTGTGTGTTCTCACTGAGTGTTCCCATTGCATGCTCTTACTGTGTATTCTCGCTGTGTGCTCTCACTGTGTGTTCTCACTGTGTGTTCTCACTGTGTGTTCTCACTGTTTGTTCTCACTGTGTGTTCTCACTGTTTGTTCTCACTGTGTGCTCTCACTGTGTTCTCACTGTGTTCTCACTGTTTGCTCTCACTGTGTGCTCTCACTGTGTACTCTCACTGTGTGCTCTCACTGTGTGCTCTCACTGTGTGCTCTCACTGTGTGTTCTCACTGTTTGTTCTCACTGTGTGCTCTCACTGTGTGCCCTCGCTGTGTGCTCTCACTGTGTGTTCTCGCTATGTGCTCTCACTGTGTGCTCTCACTGTGTGCTCTCACTGTGTGTTCTCGCTGTGTGCTCTCACTGTGTGTTCTCACTGTGTGCTCTCACTGTGTGCTCTCACTGTGTGCTCTAACTGTGTGTTCTCACTGTGTGCTCTCACTGTGTGCTCTCACTGTGCTCTCATTGTGTGCTCTCTGTGCGTTCTCACTGTGTGTTCTCACTGTGTGCTCTCACTGTGTGTTCTCGCTGTGTGCTCTCACTGTGTTCTCTCACTGTGTGTTTTCATTGTGTGTTTTCACTGTGTGTTTTCACTGTGTGTTTTCACTGTGTGTTCTCACTGTGTGTTCTCACTGTGTGTTCTCACTGTGTGTTCTCAGTGTGTGTTCTCACTGTGTGTTCTCACTGAGTGCTCTCACTGTGTGTTCTCACTCTGCTCTCGCTGTGCGTTCTTTCTGTGTGCTCTCGCTGTGTGTCCTCGCTGTGTGCTCTCACTGTGTGTTCTCGCTCTGCGCTCTCACTGTGTGCTCTCATTGTGTGTTCTCGCTGTGTGCTCTCACTGTGTGTTCTCACTGTGTTCTCGCTGTGTGTTCTCACTGTGTTCTTACTGTGTGTTCTTACTGTGTGCTCTCACTGTGCTCTCATTGTGTGCTCTCTCTGTGCTCTCATTGTGTGCTCTCTCTGTGTGTTCTCACTGTGTGTTCTCAGTGTGTATTCTCACTGTGTCCTCTCACTGTGTGTTCTCACTGTGTGTTCTCACTGTGTGCTCTCAGTGTGTGTTCTCACTGTGTGTTCTCACTGTTTGCTCTCAGCGTGTGCTCTCACTGTGTGTTCTCACTGTGTGTTCTCAATGTGTGTTCTCAGTGTGTATTCTCACTGTGTCCTCTCACTGTGTGTTCTCACTGTGTTTTCTCACTGTGTGTTCTCACTGTGTGTTCTCACTGTGTGCTCTCAGCATGTGTTCTCACTCTGTGTTCTCACTGTGTGCTCTCACTGTGCTCTCACTGTGCTCTCACAGTGTTCTCACTGTGTTCTCACTGTGTGCTCTCACTGTGTGCTCTCACTGTGTGTTCTCGCTGTGTGCTCTCACTGTGTTCTCACTGTTCTCACTGTGTTCTCACTGTGTGCTCTCAGTCTGTGCTCTCACTGTGTGTTCTCACTGTGTGTTCTCACTGTGTTCTCACTGTGTGTTCTCACTGTGTTCTCACTGTGTGCTCACTGTGTGTTCTCACTGTGTGTTCTCACTGTGTGCTCTCACTGTGTTCTCACTGTGTGCTCTCACTGTGTTCTCACTGTGTGTTCTCACTGTGTGCTCTCACTGTGTGTTCTCACTGTGTGTTCTCACTGTGTGCTCTCACTGTGTGTTCTCACTGTGTGTTCTCACTGTGTGCTCTCACTGTGTGCTCTCACTGTGTGTTCTTACTGTGTGTTCTCACTGTGTGCACTCACTTTGTGCTCTCACTGTGTGTTGTCACTGTGTGTTCTCACTGTGTGTTCTCAGTGAGTGCTGTCACTGTGTGTTCTCACTCTGCTCTCGCTGTGCATTCTCGCTGTGTGTTCTCGCTGTGTGTTCTCACTGTGTGCTCTCGCTGTGTGTCCTCGCTCTGTGCTCTCACTGTGTGCTCTCACTGTGTGCTCTCACTGTGTGTTCTCACTGTGTGCTCTCTGTGTGTCCTCGCTGTGTGCTCTCACTGTGTGCCCTCACTGTGTGCTCTCACTGTGTTCTCACTGTGTGTTCTCACTGTGTGCTCTCACTGTGTGTTCTCAGTGTGTATTCTCACTGTGTCCTCTCACTGTGTGTTCTCACTGTGTGCTCTCACTGTGTGTTCTCACTGTGTACTCTCACTGTGTCCTCTCACTGTGTGCTCTCACTGTGTGCTCTCACTGTGTTCTCACTGTGTGTTCTCACTGTGTGCTCTCACTGTGTGCTCCCACTGTGTGCTCTCACTGTGTGTTCTCAGTGTGTATTCTCACTGTGTCCTCTCACTGTGTGTTCTCACTGTGTGATCTCACTGTGTGTTCTCACTGTGTACTCTCACTGTGTGCTCTCACTGTGTGCTCTCACTGTGTGCTCTCACTGTGTGTTCTCAGTGTGTATTCTCACTGTGTCCTCTCACTGTGTGCTCTCACTGTGTGTTCTCACTGTGTACTCGCACAGTGTGCTCTCACTGTGTGCTCTCACTGTGTGCTCTCACTGTGTGTTCCCACTGTGTGCTCTCACTGTGTGTTTTCACTGTGTGCTCTCACTGTGTGTTCTCACTGTTTGTTCTCAGTGTGTATTCTCACTGTGTGCTCTCACTACGTGTTCTTACTGTATGTTCTCGCTGTGTGCTCTTAATGTGTGTTCTCGCCGTGTTCTCACTGTGTGTTCTCACTGTGTGTTCTCACTGTGTGCTCTCACTGTGTGCTCTCACTGTGTGCTCTCACTGTGTGTTCTCACTGTGTGCTCTCACTGTGTGTTCTCACTGTGTGCTCTCACTGTGTGTTCTCGCTCTGTGCTCTCACTGTGCTCTCACTGTGTTCTCACTGTGTGTTCTCACTGTGTGTTCTCACTGTGTGCTCTCACTGTGTGTTCTGACTGTGTGTTCTCACTGTGTGTTCTCACTGAGTGCTCTCACTGTGTGTTCTCACTCTGCTCTCGCTGTGTTCTCACTGTGTGCTCTTGCTGTGTGTCCTCGCTCTGTGCTCTCACTGTGTGCTCTCATTGTGTGTTCTCGCTGTGTGCTCTCACTGTGTGTTCTCACTGTGCTCTCGCTGTGTGTTCTCACTGTGTTCTTACTGTGTGTTCTTACTGTGTGTTCTCACTGTGTGTTCTCACTGTGTGTTCTCACTGTGTGTTCTCACTGTTTGCTCTCAGCGTGTGTTCTCACTGTGTGGTCTCACTGTGTGTTCTCACTGTGTGCTGTCACTGTGTGTTCTCACTGTGTGCTCGCACTGTGTGTTCTCACTGTGTGCACTCATTGTGTGCTCTCACTATGTGCTCTCACTGTGTGCTCTCACTGTGTGCTCTCACTGTGTGTTCCCACTTTGTGCTCTCACTGTGTTTTTTCACTGTGTGCTCTCACTGTGTGTTCTCACTGTGTGTTCTCAATGTGTATTCTCACTGTGTGCTCTCACTACGTGTACTTACTGTATGTTCTCGCTGTGTGCTCTTGCTGTGTGCTCTCGCTGTGTTCTCTTAATGTGTGTTCTCGCCGTGTTCTCACTGTGTGTTCTCACTGTGTGCTGTCACTGTGTGCTCTCACTGTGTGTTCTCGCTGTTTCTTCTCACTGTGTTCTCGCTGTGTGTTCTCACTGTGTTCTTACTGTGTGTTCTTACTGTGTGCTCTCACTGTGCTCTCATTGTGTGCTCTCTCTGTGCTCTCATTGTGTGCTCTCTCTGTGTGTTCTCACTGTGTGTTCTCAGTGTGTATTCTCACTGTGTCCTCTCACTGTGTGTTCTCACTGTGTGTTCTCACTGTGTGCTCTCAGCGTGTGTTCTCACTGTGTGTTCTCACTGTTTGCTCTCAGCGTGTGCTCTCACTGTGTGTTCTCACTGTGTGTTCTCAATGTGTGTTCTCAGTGTGTATTCTCACTGTGTCCTCTCACTGTGTGTTCTCACTGTGTTTTCTCACTGTGTGTTCTCACTGTGTGTTCTCACTGTGTGCTCTCAGCATGTGTTCTCACTCTGTGTTCTCACTGTGTGCTCTCACTGTGCTCTCACTGTGCTCTCACAGTGTTCTCACTGTGTTCTCACTGTGTGCTCTCACTGTGTGCTCTCACTGTGTGTTCTCGCTGTGTGCTCTCACTGTGTTCTCACTGTTCTCACTGTGTTCTCACTGGGTGCTCTCAGTCTGTGCTCTCACTGTGTGTTCTCACTGTGTGTTCTCACTGTGTTCTCACTGTGTGTTCTCACTGTGTTCTCACTGTGTGCTCACTGTGTGTTCTCACTGTGTGTTCTCACTGTGTGCTCTCACTGTGTTCTCACTGTGTGTTCTCACTGTGTGCTCTCACTGTGTGTTCTCACTGTGTGTTCTCACTGTGTGCTCTCACTGTGTGTTCTCACTGTGTGTTCTCACTGTGTGCTCTCACTGTGTGCTCTCACTGTGTGTTCTCACTGTGTGTTCTCACTGTGTGCACTCACTTTGTGCTCTCACTGTGTGTTGTCACTGTGTGTTCTCACTGTGTGTTCTCAGTGAGTGCTGTCACTGTGTGTTCTCACTCTGCTCTCGCTGTGCATTCTCGCTGTGTGTTCTCGCTGTGTGTTCTCACTGTGTGCTCTCGCTGTGTGTCCTCGCTGTGTGCTCTCACTGTGTGCTCTCACTGTGTGCTCTCACTGTGTGTTCTCACTGTGTGCTCTCTGTGTGTCCTCGCTGTGTGCTCTCACTGTGTGCTCTCACTGTGTGCTCTCACTGTGTGTTCTCACTGTGTTCTCACTGTGTGTTCTCACTGTGTGCTCTCACTGTGTGCTCTCACTGTGTGTTCTCAGTGTGTATTCTCACTGTGTCCTCTCACTGTGTGTTCTCACTGTGTGCTCTCACTGTGTGTTCTCACTGTGTACTCTCACTGTGTGCTCTCACTGTGTGCTCTCACTGTGTGCTCTCACTGTGTTCTCACTGTGTGTTCTCACTGTGTGCTCTCACTGTGTGCTCCCACTGTGTGCTCTCACTGTGTGTTCTCAGTGTGTATTCTCACTGTGTCCTCTCACTGTGTGTTCTCACTGTGTGCTCTCACTGTGTGTTCTCACTGTGTACTCTCACTGTGTGCTCTCACTGTGTGCTCTCACTGTGTGCTCTCACTGTGTGCTCTCACTGTGTGTTCTCACTGTTTGTTCTCAGTGTGTATTCTCACTGTGTGCTCTCACTACGTGTTCTTACTGTATGTTCTCGCTGTGTGCTCTTAATGTGTGTTCTCGCCGTGTTCTCACTGTGTGTTCTCACTGTGTGTTCTCACTGTGTGCTCTCACTGTGTGCTCTCACTGTGTGCTCTCACTGTGTGTTCTCACTGTGTGCTCTCACTGTGTGTTCTCACTGTGTGCTCTCACTGTGTGTTCTCGCTCTGTGCTCTCACTGTGCTCTCACTGTGTTCTCACTGTGTGTTCTCACTGTGTGTTCTCACTGTGTGCTCTCACTGTGTGTTCCCACTCTGCTCTCGCTGTGCTTTCTCGCTGTGTTCTCACTGTGTGCTCTTGCTGTGTGTCCTCGCTCTGTGCTCTCACTGTGTGCTCTCATTGTGTGTTCTCGCTGTGTGCTCTCACTGTGTGTTCTTACTGTGCTCTCGCTGTGTGTTCTCACTGTGTTCTTACTGTGTGTTCTCACTGTGTGTTCTCACTGTGTGTTCTCACTGTGTGTTCTCACTGTGTGTTCTCACTGTTTGCTCTCAGCGTGTGTTCTCACTGTGTGGTCTCACTGTGTGTTCTCACTGTGTGCTGTCACTGTGTGTTCTCACTGTGTGCTCTCACTGTGTGTTCTCACTGTGTGCACTCATTGTGTGCTCTCACTATGTGCTCTCACTGTGTGCTCTCACTGTGTGTTCCCAATTTGTGCTCTCACTGTGTTTTTTCACTGTGTGCTCTCACTGTGTGTTCTCACTGTGTGTTCTCAGTGTGTATTCTCACTGTGTGCTCTCACTACGTGTACTTACTGTATGTTCTCGCTGTGTGCTCTTGCTGTGTGCTCTCGCTGTGTTCTCTTAATGTGTGTTCTCGCCGTGTTCTCACTGTGTGTTCTCACTGTGTGCTGTCACTGTGTGCTCTCACTGTGTGTTCTCGCTGTTTCTTCTCACTGTGCTCTCACTGTGTGTTCTCACTGTGCGCTCTCACTGTGCGCAATCACTGTGTTCTCGCTGTGTGTTCTCACTGTGTGTTCTCAGTGTGTCCTCTCACTGTGTCCTCTCACTGTGTGTTCTCACTTTTTGTTCTCAGTGTGTGTTCTCACTGTGTGCTCTCACTGTGTGCACTTGCTGTGTGCTCTCACTGTGTTCTCACTGTGTTCTCACTGTGTTCTCTCACTGTGTGCTCTCGCTGTGTGCTCTCACTGGGTGCTCTCACTGTGTGCTCTCACTGTGTTCTCAGTGTGTGCTCTCACTGTGTTCTCACTGTGTTCTCACTGTGTTCTCACTGTGTGCTCTCACTGTGTGCTCTCACTGTGTGTTCTTGCTGTGTGCTCTCAGTGTGTTCTCACTGTGTTCTCACTGTGTTCTCTCACTGTGTGCTCTCGCTGTGTGCTCTCACTGTGTGCTCTCACTGTGTGCTCTCACTGTGTTCTCAGTGTGTGCTCTCACTGTGTTCTCACTGTGTGTTCTCACTGTGTGCTCTCACTGTGTGCTCTTGCTGTGTGCTCTCACTGTGTTCTCACTGTGTTCTCACTGTGTTCTCTCACTGTGTGCTCTCACTGTGTGCTCTCACTGTGTTCTCAGTGTGTGCTCTCACTGTGTTCTCACTGTGTGTTCTCACTGTGTTCTCACTGTGTTCTCACTGTGTTCTCACTGTGTGTTCTCACTGTGTGTTCTCACTGTGTGTTCTCACTGTGTGCTCTCACTGTGTTCTCACTGTGTGTTCTCACTGTGTGCTCTCACTGTGTGTTCTCACTGTGTGTTCTCACTGTGTGCTCTCACTGTGTGTTCTCACTGTGTGTTCTCACTGTGTGTTCTCACTGTGTGTTCTCACTGTGTGCTCTCACTGTGTGCTCTCATTGTGTGTTCTCACTGTGTGTTCTCACTGAGTGCTCTGACTGTGTGTTCTCACTCTGCTCTTGCTGTGCGTTCTCGCTGTGTGTTCTCACTGTGTGCTCTCGCTGTGTGTCCTCGCTGTGTGTCCTCGCTGTGTGTCCTCGCTGTGTGCTCTCACTGTGTGCTCTCACTGTGTGCTCTCATCGTGTGTTCTCACTGTGTGCTCTCTCTGTGTGTTCTCACTGTGTGCTCTCACTGTGTGCTCTCACTGTGTGTTCTCACTGTGTGCACTCACTTTGTGCTCTCACTGTGTGTTGTCACTGTGTGTTCTCACTGTGTGTTCTCACTGAGTGCTGTCACTGTGTGTTCTCACTCTGCTCTCGCTGTGCATTCTCGCTGTGTGTTCTCGCTGTGTGTTCTCACTGTGTGCTCCCACTGTGTGCTCTCACTGTGTGTTCTCAGTGTGTATTCTCACTGTGTCCTCTCACTGTGTGTTCTCACTGTGTGCTCTCACTGTGTGTTCTCACTGTGTACTCTCACTGTGTGCTCTCACTGTGTGCTCTCACTGTGTGCTCTCACTGTGTGTTCTCAGTGTGTATTCTCACTGTGTCCTCTCACTGTGTGCTCTCACTGTGTGTTCTCACTGTGTACTCGCACAGTGTGCTCTCACTGTGTGCTCTCACTGTGTGCTCTCACTGTGTGTTCCCACTGTGTGCTCTCACTGTGTGTTTTCACTGTGTGCTCTCACTGTGTGTTCTCACTGTTTGTTCTCAGTGTGTATTCTCACTGTGTGCTCTCACTACGTGTTCTTACTGTATGTTCTCGCTGTGTGCTCTTAATGTGTGTTCTCGCCGTGTTCTCACTGTGTGTTCTCACTGTGTGTTCTCACTGTGTGCTCTCACTGTGTGCTCTCACTGTGTGCTCTCACTGTGTGTTCTCACTGTGTGCTCTCACTGTGTGTTCTCACTGTGTGCTCTCACTGTGTGTTCTCGCTCTGTGCTCTCACTGTGCTCTCACTGTGTTCTCACTGTGAGTTCTCACTGTGTGTTCTCACTGTGTGCTCTCACTGTGTGCTCTCACTGTGTGTTCTGACTGTGTGTTCTCACTGTGTGTTCTCACTGAGTGCTCTCACTGTGTGTTCTCACTCTGCTCTCGCTGTGCTTTCTCGCTGTGTTCTCACTGTGTGCTCTTGCTGTGTGTCCTCGCTCTGTGCTCTCACTGTGTGCTCTCATTGTGTGTTCTCGCTGTGTGCTCTCACTGTGTGTTCTCACTGTGCTCTCGCTGTGTGTTCTCACTGTGTTCTTACTGTGTGTTCTTACTGTGTGTTCTCACTGTGTGTTCTCACTGTGTGTTCTCACTGTGTGTTCTCACTGTTTGCTCTCAGCGTGTGTTCTCACTGTGTGGTCTCACTGTGTGTTCTCACTGTGTGCTGTCACTGTGTGTTCTCACTGTGTGCTCTCACTGTGTGTTCTCACTGTGTGCACTCATTGTGTGCTCTCACTATGTGCTCTCACTGTGTGCTCTCACTGTGTGCTCTCACTGTGTGTTCCCACTTTGTGCTCTCACTGTGTTTTTTCACTGTGTGCTCTCACTGTGTGTTCTCACTGTGTGTTCTCAGTGTGTATTCTCACTGTGTGCTCTCACTACGTGTACTTACTGTATGTTCTCGCTGTGTGCTCTTGCTGTGTGCTCTCGCTGTGTTCTCTTAATGTGTGTTCTCGCCGTGTTCTCACTGTGTGTTCTCACTGTGTGCTGTCACTGTGTGCTCTCACTGTGTGTTCTCGCTGTTTCTTCTCACTGTGCTCTCACTGTGTGTTCTCACTGTGCGCAATCACTGTGTTCTCGCTGTGTGTTCTCACTGTGTGTTCTCAGTGTGTCCTCTCACTGTGTCCTCTCACTGTGTGTTCTCACTTTTTGTTCTCAGTGTGTGTTCTCACTGTGTGCTCTCACTGTGTGCACTTGCTGTGTGCTCTCACTGTGTTCTCACTGTGTTCTCACTGTGTTCTCTCACTGTGTGCTCTCGCTGTGTGCTCTCACTGGGTGCTCTCACTGTGTGCTCTCACTGTGTTCTCAGTGTGTGCTCTCACTGTGTTCTCACTGTGTTCTCACTATGTTCTCACTGTGTGCTCTCACTGTGTGTTCTTGCTGTGTGCTCTCAGTGTGTTCTCACTGTGTTCTCACTGTGTTCTCTCACTGTGTGCTCTCGCTGTGTGCTCTCACTGTGTGCTCTCACTGTGTTCTCAGTGTGTGCTCTCACTGTGTTCTCACTGTGTGTTCTCACTGTGTGTTCTCACTGTGTGCTCTCACTGTGTGCTCTTGCTGTGTGCTCTCACTGTGTTCTCACTGTGTTCTCACTGTGTTCTCTCACTGTGTGCTCTCACTGTGTGCTCTCACTGTGTTCTCAGTGTGTGCTCTCACTGTGTTCTCACTGTGTGTTCTCACTGTGTTCTCACTGTGTTCTCACTGTGTGTTCTCACTGTGTTCTCACTGTGTGTTCTCACTGTGTGTTCTCACTGTGTGTTCTCACTGTGTGCTCTCACTGTGTTCTCACTGTGTGTTCTCACTGTGTGCTCTCACTGTGTGTTCTCACTGTGTGTTCTCACTGTGTGCTCTCACTGTGTGTTCTCACTGTGTGTTCTCACTGTGTGTTCTCACTGTGTGCTCTCACTGTGTGCTCTCATTGTGTGTTCTCACTGTGTGTTCTCACTGAGTGCTCTGACTGTGTGTTCTCACTCTGCTCTTGCTGTGCGTTCTCGCTGTGTGTTCTCACTGTGTGCTCTCGCTGTGTGTCCTCGCTGTGTGTCCTCGCTGTGTGTCCTCGCTGTGTGTCCTCGCTGTGTGCTCTCACTGTGTGCTATCACTGTGTGCTCTCATCGTGTGTTCTCACTGTGTGCTCTCTCTGTGTGTTCTCACTGTGTGCTCTCACTGTGTGCTCTCACTGTGTGTTCTCACTGTGTGCACTCACTTTGTGCTCTCACTGTGTGTTGTCACTGTGTGTTCTCACTGTGTGTTCTCACTGAGTGCTGTCACTGTGTGTTCTCACTCTGCTCTCGCTGTGCATTCTCGCTGTGTGTTCTCGCTGTGTGTTCTCACTGTGTGCTCTCGCTGTGTGTCCTCGCTGTGTGCTCTCACTGTGTGCTCTCACTGTGTGCTCTCACTGTGTGCTCTCACTGTGTGTTCTCACTGTGTGCTCTCTGTGTGTCCTCGCTGTGTGCTCTCACTGTGTGCTCTCACTGTGTGCTCTCACTGTGTTCTCACTGTGTGCTCTCACTGTGTGCTCTCACTGTGTGCTCTCACTGTGTGTTCTCAGTGTGTATTCTCACTGTGTCCTCTCACTGTGTGTTCTCACTGTGTGCTCTCACTGTGTGTTCTCACTGTGTACTCTCACTGTGTGCTCTCACTGTGTGCTCTCACTGTGTCCTCTCACTGTGTGTTCTCACTGTGTGTTCTCACTGTGTACTCTCACTGTGTGCTCTCACTGTGTGCTCTCACTGTGTGCTCTCACTGTGTTCTCACTGTGTGTTCTCACTGTGTGCTCTCACTGTGTGCTCCCACTGTGTGCTCTCACTGTGTGTTCTCAGTGTGTATTCTCACTGTGTCCTCTCACTGTGTGTTCTCACTGTGTGCTCTCACTGTGTGTTCTCACTGTGTACTCTCACTGTGTGCTCTCACTGTGTGCTCTCACTGTGTGTTCTCAGTGTGTATTCTCACTGTGTCCTCTCACTGTGTGCTCTCACTGTGTGTTCTCACTGTGTACTCGCACAGTGTGCTCTCACTGTGTGCTCTCACTGTGTGCTCTCACTGTGTGTTCCCACTGTGTGCTCTCACTGTGTTCTCAGTGTGTGCTCTCACTGTGTTCTCACTGTGTGTTCTCACTGTGTTCTCACTGTGTGTTCTCACTGTGTTCTCACTGTGTTCTCACTGTGTGTTCTCACTGTGTGCTCTCACTGTGTGTTCTCACTGTGTGTTCTCACTGTGTGCTCTCACTGTGTGTTCTCACTGTGTGTTCTCACTGTGTGTTCTCACTCTGCGCTCTCACTGTGTGCTCTCATTGTGTGTTCTCGCTGTGTGCTCTCACTGTGTGTTCTCACTGTGTTTTCTCACTATGTTCTCGCTGTGTGTTCTCACTGTGTTCTTACTGTGTGTTCTTACTGTGTGCTCTCACTGTGCTCTCATTGTGTGCTCTCTCTGTGCTCTCATTGTGTGCTATCTCTGTGTATTCTCACTGTGTCCTCTCACTGTGTGTTCTCACTGTGTTCTCACTGTCTTCTCACTGTTTGCTCTCAGCGTGTGCTCTCACTGTGTGTTCTCACTGTGTGTTCTCAATGTGTGTTCTCAGTGTGTATTCTCACTGAGTCCTCTCACTGTGTGTTCTCACTGTGTGTTCTCACAGTGTGCTCTCAGCGTGTGTTCTCACTGTGTGTTCTCACTGTGTGCTCTCACTGTGTTCTCACTGTGTTCTCACTGTGTGCTCTCATTGTGTGTTCTCGCTGTGTGCTCTCACTGTGTTCTCACTGTGTGCTCTCAGTCTGTGCTCTCGCTGTGTGTTCTCACTGTGTGCTCACTGTGTGCTCTCACTGTGTGCTCTCACTGTGTGTTCTCACTGTGTGCTCTCTCTGTGTGTTCTCACTGTGTGCTCTCACTGTGTGCTCTCACTGTGTGTTCTCACTGTGTGCTCTCACTGTGTGCTCTCACTGTGTGCTCTCACTGTGTGCTCTCACTGTGTGTTCTGACTGTGTGTTCTCACTGTGTGTTCTCACTGTGTGTTCTCACTGAGTGCTCTCACTGTGTGTTCTCACTCTGCTCTCGTTGTGCTTTCTCGCTGTGTTCTCACTGTGTGCTCTTGCTGTGTGTCCTCGCTCTGTGCTCTCACTGTGTGCTCTCATTGTGTGTTCTCGCTGTGTGCTCTCACTGTGTGTTCTCACTGTGCTCTCGCTGTGTGTTCTCACTGTGTTCTTACTGTGTGTTCTTACTGTGTTGTCTCACTGTGTGTTCTCACTGTGTGTTCTCACTGTGTATTCTCACTGTGTCCTCTCACTGTGTGTTCTCACTGTGTGTTCTCACTGTTTGCTCTCAGTGTGTGTTCTCACTGTGTGGTCTCACTGTGTGTTCTCACTGTGTGCTGTCACTGTGTGTTCCCACTGTGTGCTCTCACTGTGTTTTTTCACTGTGTGCTCTCACTGTGTGTTCTCACTGTGTGTTCTCAGTGTGTATTCTCACTGTGTGCTCTCACTACGTGTACTTACTGTATGTTCTCGCTGTGTGCTCTTGCTGTGTGCTCTCGCTGTGTTCTCTTAATGTGTGTTCTCGCCGTGTTCTCACTGTGTGTTCTCACTGTGTGCTGTCACTGTGTGCTCTCACTGTGTGTTCTCGCTGTTTCTTCTCACTGTGCTCTCACTGTGTGTTCTCACTGTGCGCTCTCACTGTGCGCAATCACTGTGTTCTCGCTGTGTGTTCTCACTTTTTGTTCTCAGCGTGTGTTCTCACTGTGTGCTCTCACTGTGTGCTCTCGCTGTGTGCTCTCACTGGGTGCTCTCACTGTGTGCTCTCACTGTGTTCTCAGTGTGTGCTCTCACTGTGTTCTCACTGTGTTCTCACTGTGTTCTCACTGTGTGCTCTCACTGTGTGCTCTCACTGTGTGCTCTCACTGTGTGTTCTTGCTGTGTGCTCTCACTGTGTTCTCACTGTGTTCTCACTGTGTTCGCTCACTGTGTGCTCTCGCTGTGTGCTCTCACTGTGTGCTCTCACTGTGTGCTCTCACTGTGTTCTCAGTGTGTGCTCTCACTGTGTTCTCACTGTGTGTTCTCACTGTGTGCTCTCACTGTGTGCTATTGCTGTGTGCTCTCACTGTGTTCTCACTGTGTTCTCTCACTGTGTGCTCTCAGTGTGTTCTCAGTGTGTGCTCTCACTGTGTTCTCACTGTGTGTTCTCACTGTGTTCTCACTGTGTGTTCTCACTGTGTGCTCACTGTGTGTTCTCACTGTGTGTTCTCACTGTGTGCTCTCACTGTGTTCTCACTGTGTGTTCTCACTGTGTGCTCTCACTGTGTGTTCTCACTGTGTGTTCTCACTGTGTGCTCTCACTGTGTGTTCTCACTGTGTGCTCTCACTGTGTGCTCTCATTGTGTGTTCTCACTGTGTGTTCTCACTGAGTGCTCTGACTGTGTGTTCTCACTCTGCTCTTGCTGTGTGTTCTCGGTGTGTTCTCACTGTGTGCTCTCGCTGTGTGTCCTCGCTGTGTGTCCTCGCTGTGTGTCCTCGCTGTGTGCTCTCACTGTGTGCTCTCACTGTGTGCTCTCACCGTGTGTTCTCACTGTGTGCTCTCTCTGTGTGTTCTCACTGTGTGCTCTCACTGTGTGCTCTCACTGTGTGTTCTCACTGTGTGCACTCACTTTGTGCTCTCACTGTGTGTTGTCACTGTGTGTTCTCACTGTGTGTTCTCAGTGAGTGCTGTCACTGTGTGTTCTCACTCTGCTCTCGCTGTGCATTCTCGCTGTGTGTTCTCACTGTGTGCTCTCGCTGTGTGTCCTCGCTGTGTGCTCTCACTGTGTGCTCTCACTGTGTGCTCTCACTGTGTGTTCTCACTGTGTGCTCTCTGTGTGTCCTCGCTGTGTGCTCTCACTGTGTGCTCTCACTGTGTGCTCTCACTGTGTTCTCACTGTGTGTTCTCACTGTGTGCTCTCACTGTGTGCTCCCACTGTGTGCTCTCACTGTGTGTTCTCAGTGTGTATTCTCACTGTGTCCTCTCACTGTGTGTTCTCACTGTGTGCTCTCACTGTGTGTTCTCACTGTGTACTCTCACTGTGTGCTCTCACTGTGTGCTCTCACTGTGTGTTCTCAGTGTGTATTCTCACTGTGTCCTCTCACTGTGTGCTCTCACTGTGTGTTCTCACTGTGTACTCGCACAGTGTGCTCTCACTGTGTGCTCTCACTGTGTGTTCCCACTGTGTGCTCTCACTGTGTGTTTTCACTGTGTGCTCTCACTGTGTGTTCTCACTGTTTGTTCTCAGTGTGTATTCTCACTGTGTGCTCTCACTACGTGTTCTTACTGTATGTTCTCGCTGTGTGCTCTTAATGTGTGTTCTCGCCGTGTTCTCACTGTGTGTTCTCACTGTGTGTTCTCACTGTGTGCTCTCACTGTGTGCTCTCACTGTGTGCTCTCACTGTGTGTTCTCACTGTGTGCTCTCACTGTGTGTTCTCACTGTGTGCTCTCACTGTGTGTTCTCGCTCTGTGCTCTCACTGTGCTCTCACTGTGTTCTCACTGTGTGTTCTCACTGTGTGTTCTCACTGTGTGCTCTCACTGTGTGCTCTCACTGTGTGTTCTCACTGTGTGTTCTCACTGTGTGTTCTCACTGAGTGCTCTCACTGTGTGTTCTCACTCTGCTCTCGCTGTGCTTTCTCGCTGTGTTCTCACTGTGTGCTCTTGCTGTGTGTCCTCGCTCTGTGCTCTCACTGTGTGCTCTCATTGTGTGTTCTCGCTGTGTGCTCTCACTGTGTGTTCTCACTGTGCTCTCGCTGTGTGTTCTCACTGTGTTCTTACTGTGTGTTCTTACTGTGTTGTCTCACTGTGTTCTCACTGTGTGTTCTCACTGTGTGTTCTCACTGTGTGTTCTCACTGTGTATTCTCACTGTGTCCTCTCACTGTGTGTTCTCACTGTGTGTTCTCACTGTGTGTTCTCACTGTTTGCTCTCAGCGTGTGTTCTCACTGTGTGGTCTCACTGTGTGTTCTCACTGTGTGCTGTCAATGTGTGTTCTCACTGTGTGCTCTCACTGTGTGCTCTCACTGTGTGCTCTCACTGTGTGTTCTCACTGTGTGCTCTCACTGTGTGCTCTCACTGTGTGCTCTCACTGTGTGTTCTGACTGTGTGTTCTGACTGTGTGTTCTCACTGTGTGTTCTCACTGTGTGTTCTCACTGAGTGCTCTCACTGTGTGTTCTCACTCTGCTCTCGTTGTGCTTTCTCGCTGTGTTCTCACTGTGTGCTCTTGCTGTGTGTCCTCGCTCTGTGCTCTCACTGTGTGCTCTCATTGTGTGTTCTCGCTGTGTGCTCTCACTGTGTGTTCTCACTGTGCTCTCGCTGTGTGTTCTCACTGTGTTCTTACTGTGTGTTCTTACTGTGTTGTCTCACTGTGTGTTCTCACTGTGTGTTCTCACTGTGTATTCTCACTGTGTCCTCTCACTGTGTGTTCTCACTGTGTGTTCTCACTGTTTGCTCTCAGTGTGTGTTCTCACTGTGTGGTCTCACTGTGTGTTCTCACTGTGTGCTGTCACTGTGTGTTCCCACTGTGTGCTCTCACTGTGTTTTTTCACTGTGTGCTCTCACTGTGTGTTCTCACTGTGTGTTCTCAGTGTGTATTCTCACTGTGTGCTCTCACTACGTGTACTTACTGTATGTTCTCGCTGTGTGCTCTTGCTGTGTGCTCTCGCTGTGTTCTCTTAATGTGTGTTCTCGCCGTGTTCTCACTGTGTGTTCTCACTGTGTGCTGTCACTGTGTGCTCTCACTGTGTGTTCTCGCTGTTTCTTCTCACTGTGCTCTCACTGTGTGTTCTCACTGTGCGCTCTCACTGTGCGCAATCACTGTGTTCTCGCTGTGTGTTCTCACTTTTTGTTCTCAGCGTGTGTTCTCACTGTGTGCTCTCACTGTGTGCTCTCGCTGTGTGCTCTCACTGGGTGCTCTCACTGTGTGCTCTCACTGTGTTCTCAGTGTGTGCTCTCACTGTGTTCTCACTGTGTTCTCACTGTGTTCTCACTGTGTGCTCTCACTGTGTGCTCTCACTGTGTGCTCTCACTGTGTGTTCTTGCTGTGTGCTCTCACTGTGTTCTCACTGTGTTCTCACTGTGTTCGCTCACTGTGTGCTCTCGCTGTGTGCTCTCACTGTGTGCTCTCACTGTGTGCTCTCACTGTGTTCTCAGTGTGTGCTCTCACTGTGTTCTCACTGTGTGTTCTCACTGTGTGCTCTCACTGTGTGCTATTGCTGTGTGCTCTCACTGTGTTCTCACTGTGTTCTCTCACTGTGTGCTCTCAGTGTGTTCTCAGTGTGTGCTCTCACTGTGTTCTCACTGTGTGTTCTCACTGTGTTCTCACTGTGTGTTCTCACTGTGTTCTCACTGTGTGCTCACTGTGTGTTCTCACTGTGTGTTCTCACTGTGTGCTCTCACTGTGTTCTCACTGTGTGTTCTCACTGTGTGCTCTCACTGTGTGTTCTCACTGTGTGTTCTCACTGTGTGCTCTCACTGTGTGTTCTCACTGTGTGCTCTCACTGTGTGCTCTCATTGTGTGTTCTCACTGTGTGTTCTCACTGAGTGCTCTGACTGTGTGTTCTCACTCTGCTCTTGCTGTGTGTTCTCGGTGTGTTCTCACTGTGTGCTCTCGCTGTGTGTCCTCGCTGTGTGTCCTCGCTGTGTGTCCTCGCTGTGTGCTCTCACTGTGTGCTCTCACTGTGTGCTCTCACCGTGTGTTCTCACTGTGTGCTCTCTCTGTGTGTTCTCACTGTGTGCTCTCACTGTGTGCTCTCACTGTGTGTTCTCACTGTGTGCACTCACTTTGTGCTCTCACTGTGTGTTGTCACTGTGTGTTCTCACTGTGTGTTCTCAGTGAGTGCTGTCACTGTGTGTTCTCACTCTGCTCTCGCTGTGCATTCTCGCTGTGTGTTCTCACTGTGTGCTCTCGCTGTGTGTCCTCGCTGTGTGCTCTCACTGTGTGCTCTCACTGTGTGCTCTCACTGTGTGTTCTCACTGTGTGCTCTCTGTGTGTCCTCGCTGTGTGCTCTCACTGTGTGCTCTCACTGTGTGCTCTCACTGTGTTCTCACTGTGTGTTCTCACTGTGTGCTCTCACTGTGTGCTCCCACTGTGTGCTCTCACTGTGTGTTCTCAGTGTGTATTCTCACTGTGTCCTCTCACTGTGTGTTCTCACTGTGTGCTCTCACTGTGTGTTCTCACTGTGTACTCTCACTGTGTGCTCTCACTGTGTGCTCTCACTGTGTGTTCTCAGTGTGTATTCTCACTGTGTCCTCTCACTGTGTGCTCTCACTGTGTGTTCTCACTGTGTACTCGCACAGTGTGCTCTCACTGTGTGCTCTCACTGTGTGTTCCCACTGTGTGCTCTCACTGTGTGTTTTCACTGTGTGCTCTCACTGTGTGTTCTCACTGTTTGTTCTCAGTGTGTATTCTCACTGTGTGCTCTCACTACGTGTTCTTACTGTATGTTCTCGCTGTGTGCTCTTAATGTGTGTTCTCGCCGTGTTCTCACTGTGTGTTCTCACTGTGTGTTCTCACTGTGTGCTCTCACTGTGTGCTCTCACTGTGTGCTCTCACTGTGTGTTCTCACTGTGTGCTCTCACTGTGTGTTCTCACTGTGTGCTCTCACTGTGTGTTCTCGCTCTGTGCTCTCACTGTGCTCTCACTGTGTTCTCACTGTGTGTTCTCACTGTGTGTTCTCACTGTGTGCTCTCACTGTGTGCTCTCACTGTGTGTTCTCACTGTGTGTTCTCACTGTGTGTTCTCACTGAGTGCTCTCACTGTGTGTTCTCACTCTGCTCTCGCTGTGCTTTCTCGCTGTGTTCTCACTGTGTGCTCTTGCTGTGTGTCCTCGCTCTGTGCTCTCACTGTGTGCTCTCATTGTGTGTTCTCGCTGTGTGCTCTCACTGTGTGTTCTCACTGTGCTCTCGCTGTGTGTTCTCACTGTGTTCTTACTGTGTGTTCTTACTGTGTTGTCTCACTGTGTTCTCACTGTGTGTTCTCACTGTGTGTTCTCACTGTGTGTTCTCACTGTGTATTCTCACTGTGTCCTCTCACTGTGTGTTCTCACTGTGTGTTCTCACTGTGTGTTCTCACTGTTTGCTCTCAGCGTGTGTTCTCACTGTGTGGTCTCACTGTGTGTTCTCACTGTGTGCTGTCAATGTGTGTTCTCACTGTGTGCTCTCACTGTGTGCTCTCACTGTGTGCTCTCACTGTGTGTTCTCACTGTGTGCTCTCACTGTGTGCTCTCACTGTGTGCTCTCACTGTGTGCTCTCACTGTGTGTTCTGACTGTGTGTTCTCACTGTGTGTTCTCACTGTGTGTTCTCACTGAGTGCTCTCACTGTGTGTTCTCACTCTGCTCTCGTTGTGCTTTCTCGCTGTGTTCTCACTGTGTGCTCTTGCTGTGTGTCCTCGCTCTGTGCTCTCACTGTGTGCTCTCATTGTGTGTTCTCGCTGTGTGCTCTCACTGTGTGTTCTCACTGTGCTCTCGCTGTGTGTTCTCACTGTGTTCTTACTGTGTGTTCTTACTGTGTTGTCTCACTGTGTGTTCTCACTGTGTGTTCTCACTGTGTATTCTCACTGTGTCCTCTCACTGTGTGTTCTCACTGTGTGTTCTCACTGTTTGCTCTCAGTGTGTGTTCTCACTGTGTGGTCTCACTGTGTGTTCTCACTGTGTGCTGTCACTGTGTGTTCCCACTGTGTGCTCTCACTGTGTTTTTTCACTGTGTGCTCTCACTGTGTGTTCTCACTGTGTGTTCTCAGTGTGTATTCTCACTGTGTGCTCTCACTACGTGTACTTACTGTATGTTCTCGCTGTGTGCTCTTGCTGTGTGCTCTCGCTGTGTTCTCTTAATGTGTGTTCTCGCCGTGTTCTCACTGTGTGTTCTCACTGTGTGCTGTCACTGTGTGCTCTCACTGTGTGTTCTCGCTGTTTCTTCTCACTGTGCTCTCACTGTGTGTTCTCACTGTGCGCTCTCACTGTGCGCAATCACTGTGTTCTCGCTGTGTGTTCTCACTTTTTGTTCTCAGCGTGTGTTCTCACTGTGTGCTCTCACTGTGTGCTCTCGCTGTGTGCTCTCACTGGGTGCTCTCACTGTGTGCTCTCACTGTGTTCTCAGTGTGTGCTCTCACTGTGTTCTCACTGTGTTCTCACTGTGTTCTCACTGTGTGCTCTCACTGTGTGCTCTCACTGTGTGCTCTCACTGTGTGTTCTTGCTGTGTGCTCTCACTGTGTTCTCACTGTGTTCTCACTGTGTTCGCTCACTGTGTGCTCTCGCTGTGTGCTCTCACTGTGTGCTCTCACTGTGTGCTCTCACTGTGTTCTCAGTGTGTGCTCTCACTGTGTTCTCACTGTGTGTTCTCACTGTGTGCTCTCACTGTGTGCTATTGCTGTGTGCTCTCACTGTGTTCTCACTGTGTTCTCTCACTGTGTGCTCTCAGTGTGTTCTCAGTGTGTGCTCTCACTGTGTTCTCACTGTGTGTTCTCACTGTGTTCTCACTGTGTGTTCTCACTGTGTTCTCACTGTGTGCTCACTGTGTGTTCTCACTGTGTGTTCTCACTGTGTGCTCTCACTGTGTTCTCACTGTGTGTTCTCACTGTGTGCTCTCACTGTGTGTTCTCACTGTGTGTTCTCACTGTGTGCTCTCACTGTGTGTTCTCACTGTGTGCTCTCACTGTGTGCTCTCATTGTGTGTTCTCACTGTGTGTTCTCACTGAGTGCTCTGACTGTGTGTTCTCACTCTGCTCTTGCTGTGTGTTCTCGGTGTGTTCTCACTGTGTGCTCTCGCTGTGTGTCCTCGCTGTGTGTCCTCGCTGTGTGTCCTCGCTGTGTGCTCTCACTGTGTGCTCTCACTGTGTGCTCTCACCGTGTGTTCTCACTGTGTGCTCTCTCTGTGTGTTCTCACTGTGTGCTCTCACTGTGTGCTCTCACTGTGTGTTCTCACTGTGTGCACTCACTTTGTGCTCTCACTGTGTGTTGTCACTGTGTGTTCTCACTGTGTGTTCTCAGTGAGTGCTGTCACTGTGTGTTCTCACTCTGCTCTCGCTGTGCATTCTCGCTGTGTGTTCTCACTGTGTGCTCTCGCTGTGTGTCCTCGCTGTGTGCTCTCACTGTGTGCTCTCACTGTGTGCTCTCACTGTGTGTTCTCACTGTGTGCTCTCTGTGTGTCCTCGCTGTGTGCTCTCACTGTGTGCTCTCACTGTGTGCTCTCACTGTGTTCTCACTGTGTGTTCTCACTGTGTGCTCTCACTGTGTGCTCCCACTGTGTGCTCTCACTGTGTGTTCTCAGTGTGTATTCTCACTGTGTCCTCTCACTGTGTGTTCTCACTGTGTGCTCTCACTGTGTGTTCTCACTGTGTACTCTCACTGTGTGCTCTCACTGTGTGCTCTCACTGTGTGTTCTCAGTGTGTATTCTCACTGTGTCCTCTCACTGTGTGCTCTCACTGTGTGTTCTCACTGTGTACTCGCACAGTGTGCTCTCACTGTGTGCTCTCACTGTGTGTTCCCACTGTGTGCTCTCACTGTGTGTTTTCACTGTGTGCTCTCACTGTGTGTTCTCACTGTTTGTTCTCAGTGTGTATTCTCACTGTGTGCTCTCACTACGTGTTCTTACTGTATGTTCTCGCTGTGTGCTCTTAATGTGTGTTCTCGCCGTGTTCTCACTGTGTGTTCTCACTGTGTGTTCTCACTGTGTGCTCTCACTGTGTGCTCTCACTGTGTGCTCTCACTGTGTGTTCTCACTGTGTGCTCTCACTGTGTGTTCTCACTGTGTGCTCTCACTGTGTGTTCTCGCTCTGTGCTCTCACTGTGCTCTCACTGTGTTCTCACTGTGTGTTCTCACTGTGTGTTCTCACTGTGTGCTCTCACTGTGTGCTCTCACTGTGTGTTCTCACTGTGTGTTCTCACTGTGTGTTCTCACTGAGTGCTCTCACTGTGTGTTCTCACTCTGCTCTCGCTGTGCTTTCTCGCTGTGTTCTCACTGTGTGCTCTTGCTGTGTGTCCTCGCTCTGTGCTCTCACTGTGTGCTCTCATTGTGTGTTCTCGCTGTGTGCTCTCACTGTGTGTTCTCACTGTGCTCTCGCTGTGTGTTCTCACTGTGTTCTTACTGTGTGTTCTTACTGTGTTGTCTCACTGTGTTCTCACTGTGTGTTCTCACTGTGTGTTCTCACTGTGTGTTCTCACTGTGTATTCTCACTGTGTCCTCTCACTGTGTGTTCTCACTGTGTGTTCTCACTGTGTGTTCTCACTGTTTGCTCTCAGCGTGTGTTCTCACTGTGTGGTCTCACTGTGTGTTCTCACTGTGTGCTGTCAATGTGTGTTCTCACTGTGTGCTCTCACTGTGTGTTCTCACTGTGTGCACTCATTGTGTGCTCTCACTGTGTGCTCTCACTGTGTGCTCTCACTGTGTGCTCTCACTGTGTGTTCCCACTTTGTGCTCTCACTGTGTTTTTTCACTGTGTGCTCTCACTGTGTGTTCTCACTGTGTGTTCTCAGTGTGTATTCTCACTGTGTGCTCTCACTACGTGTACTTACTGTATGTTCTCGCTGTGTGCTCTTGCTGTGTGCTCTCGCTGTGTTCTCTTAATGTGTGTTCTCGCCGTGTTCTCACTCTGTGCTCTCACTGTGTGTTCTCACTGTGCGCTCTCACTGTGCGCAATCACTGTGTTCTCGCTGTGTGTTCTCACTGTGTGTTCTCAGTGTGTCCTCTCACTGAGTCCTCTCACTGTGTGTTCTCACTTTTTGTTCTCAGTGTGTGTTCTCACTGTGTGCTCTCACTGTGTGCACTTGCTGTGTGCTCTCACTGTGTTCTCACTGTGTTCTCACTGTGTTCTCTCACTGTGTGCTCTCGCTGTGTGCTCTCACTGGGTGCTCTCACTGTGTGCTCTCACTGTGTTCTCAGTGTGTGCTCTCACTGTGTTCTCACTGTGTTCTCACTGTGTTCTCACTGTGTGCTCTCACTGTGTGCTCTCACTGTGTGCTCTCACTGTGTGTTCTTGCTGTGTGCTCTCAGTGTGTTCTCACTGTGTTCTCACTGTGTTCTCTCACTGTGTGCTCTCGCTGTGTGCTCTCACTGTGTGCTCTCACTGTGTGCTCTCACTGTGTTCTCAGTGTGTGCTCTCACTGTGTTCTCACTGTGTGTTCTCACTGTGTGCTCTCACTGTGTGCTCTTGCTGTGTGCTCTCACTGTGTTCTCACTGTGTTCTCACTGTGTTCTCTCACTGTGTGCTCTCACTGTGTGCTCTCACTGTGTTCTCAGTGTGTGCTCTCACTGTGTTCTCACTGTGTGTTCTCACTGTGTGTTCTCACTGTGTGTTCTCACTGTGTGTTCTCACTGTGTTCTCACTGTGTTCTCACTGTGTGTTCTCACTGTGTGTTCTCACTGTGTGCTCTCACTGTGTTCTCACTGTGTGTTCTCACTGTGTGCTCTCACTGTGTGTTCTCACTGTGTGTTCTCACTGTGTGCTCTCACTGTGTGTTCTCACTGTGTGTTCTCACTGTGTGCTCTCACTGTGTGCTCTCATTGTGTGTTCTCACTGTGTGTTCTCACTGAGTGCTCTGACTGTGTGTTCTCACTCTGCTCTTGCTGTGCGTTCTCGCTGTGTGTTCTCACTGTGTGCTCTCGCTGTGTGTCCTCGCTGTGTGTCCTCGCTGTGTGTCCTCGCTGTGTGTCCTCGCTGTGTGCTCTCACTGTGTGCTCTCACTGTGTGCTCTCATCGTGTGTTCTCACTGTGTGTTGTCACTGTGTGTTCTCACTGTGTGTTCTCACTGAGTGCTGTCACTGTGTGTTCTCACTCTGCTCTCGCTGTGCATTCTCGCTGTGTGTTCTCGCTGTGTGTTCTCACTGTGTGCTCTCGCTGTGTGTCCTCGCTGTGTGCTCTCACTGTGTGCTCTCACTGTGTGCTCTCACTGTGTGTTCTCACTGTGTGCTCTCTGTGTGTCCTCGCTGTGTGCTCTCACTGTGTGCTCTCACTGTGTTCTCACTGTGTGCTCTCACTGTGTGCTCTCACTGTGTGCTCTCACTGTGTGTTCTCAG
Organism: Somniosus microcephalus; assembly: GCF_052327205.1. Classification (NCBI taxonomy): domain Eukaryota; kingdom Metazoa; phylum Chordata; class Chondrichthyes; order Squaliformes; family Somniosidae; genus Somniosus; species Somniosus microcephalus. The sequence goes on from NC_140998.1 coordinate 196,558,346, forward strand.
TGTGTATTCTCACTGTGTCCTCTCACTGTGTGTTCTCACTGTGTGCTCTCACTGTGTGTTCTCACTGTGTACTCTCACTGTGTGCTCTCACTGTGTGCTCTCACTGTGTCCTCTCACTGTGTGTTCTCACTGTGTGCTCTCACTGTGTGTTCTCACTGTGTGTTCTCACTGTGTACTCTCACTGTGTGCTCTCACTGTGTGCTCTCACTGTGTGTTCTCACTGTGTGCTCTCACTGTGTGTTCTCACTGTGTGCTCTCACTGTGTGTTCTCGCTCTGTGCTCTCACTGTGCTCTCACTGTGTTCTCACTGTGTGTTCTCACTGTGTGTTCTCACTGTGTGTTCTCACTGTGTGCTCTCACTGTGTGCTCTCACTGTGTGCTCTCACTGTGTGTTCTCACTGTGTGCTCTCACTGTGTGTTCTCACTGTGTGCTCTCACTGTGTTCTCGCTCTGTGCTCTCACTGTGTTCTCACTGTGTGTTCTCACTGTGTGTTCTCACTGTGTGTTCTCACTGTGTGTTCTCACTGAGTGCTCTCACTGTGTGTTCTCACTCTGCTCTCGCTGTGCTTTCTCGCTGTGTTCTCACTGTGTGCTCTTGCTGTGTGTCCTCGCTCTGTGCTCTCACTGTGTGCTCTCATTGTGTGTTCTCGCTGTGTGCTCTCACTGTGTGTTCTCACTGTGCTCTCGCTGTGTGTTCTCACTGTGTTCTTACTGTGTGTTCTTACTGTGTTGTCTCACTGTGTTCTCACTGTGTGTTCTCACTGTGTGTTCTCACTGTGTATTCTCACTGTGTCCTCTCACTGTGTGTTCTCACTGTGTGTTCTCACTGTGTGTTCTCACTGTTTGCTCTCAGCGTGTGTTCTCACTGTGTGGTCTCACTGTGTGTTCTCACTGTGTGCTGTCACTGTGTGTTCTCACTGTGTGCTCTCACTGTGTGTTCTCACTGTGTGCACTCATTGTGTGCTCTCACTGTGTGCTCTCACTGTGTGCTCTCACTGTGTGTTCCCACTTTGTGCTCTCACTGTGTTTTTTCACTGTGTGCTCTCACTGTGTGTTCTCACTGTGTGTTCTCAGTGTGTATTCTCACTGTGTGCTCTCACTACGTGTACTTACTGTATGTTCTCGCTGTGTGCTCTTGCTGTGTGCTCTCGCTGTGTTCTCTTAATGTGTGTTCTCGCCGTGTTCTCACTCTGTGCTCTCACTGTGTGTTCTCACTGTGCGCTCTCACTGTGCGCAATCACTGTGTTCTCGCTGTGTGTTCTCACTGTGTGTTCTCAGTGTGTCCTCTCACTGTGTCCTCTCACTGTGTGTTCTCACTTTTTGTTCTCAGTGTGTGTTCTCACTGTGTGCTCTCACTGTGTGCACTTGCTGTGTGCTCTCACTGTGTTCTCACTGTGTTCTCACTGTGTTCTCTCACTGTGTGCTCTCGCTGTGTGCTCTCACTGGGTGCTCTCACTGTGTGCTCTCACTGTGTTCTCAGTGTGTGCTCTCACTGTGTTCTCACTGTGTTCTCACTGTGTTCTCACTGTGTGCTCTCACTGTGTGCTCTCACTGTGTGCTCTCACTGTGTGTTCTTGCTGTGTGCTCTCAGTGTGTTCTCACTGTGTTCTCTCACTGTGTGCTCTCGCTGTGTGCTCTCACTGTGTGCTCTCACTGTGTGCTCTCACTGTGTTCTCAGTGTGTGCTCTCACTGTGTTCTCACTGTGTGTTCTCACTGTGTGCTCTCACTGTGTGCTCTTGCTGTGTGCTCTCACTGTGTTCTCACTGTGTTCTCACTGTGTTCTCTCACTGTGTGCTCTCACTGTGTGCTCTCACTGTGTTCTCAGTGTGTGCTCTCACTGTGTTCTCACTGTGTGTTCTCACTGTGTTCTCACTGTGTGTTCTCACTGTGTTCTCACTGTGTGTTCTCACTGTGTGTTCTCACTGTGTGCTCTCACTGTGTTCTCACTGTGTGTTCTCACTGTGTGCTCTCACTGTGTGTTCTCACTGTGTGTTCTCACTGTGTGCTCTCACTGTGTGTTCTCACTGTGTGTTCTCACTGTGTGTTCTCACTGTGTGCTCTCACTGTGTGCTCTCATTGTGTGTTCTCACTGTGTGTTCTCACTGAGTGCTCTGACTGTGTGTTCTCACTCTGCTCTTGCTGTGCGTTCTCGCTGTGTGTTCTCACTGTGTGCTCTCGCTGTGTGTCCTCGCTGTGTGTCCTCGCTGTGTGTCCTCGCTGTGTGCTCTCACTGTGTGCTCTCACTGTGTGCTTTCATCGTGTGTTCTCACTGTGTGTTGTCACTGTGTGTTCTCACTGTGTGTTCTCACTGAGTGCTGTCACTGTGTGTTCTCACTCTGCTCTCGCTGTGCATTCTCGCTGTGTGTTCTCGCTGTGTGTTCTCACTGTGTGCTCTCGCTGTGTGTCCTCGCTGTGTGCTCTCACTGTGTGCTCTCACTGTGTGCTCTCACTGTGTGTTCTCACTGTGTGCTCTCTGTGTGTCCTCGCTGTGTGCTCTCACTGTGTGCTCTCACTGTGTGCTCTCACTGTGTTCTCACTGTGTGCTCTCACTGTGTGCTCTCACTGTGTGTTCTCAGTGTGTATTCTCACTGTGTCCTCTCACTGTGTGTTCTCACTGTGTGCTCTCACTGTGTGTTCTCACTGTGTACTCTCCCTGTGTGCTCTCACTGTGTGCTCTCACTGTGTCCTCTCACTGTGTGTTCTCACTGTGTGCTCTCACTGTGTGTTCTCACTGTGTGTTCTCACTGTGTACTCTCACTGTGTGCTCTCACTGTGTGCTCTCACTGTGTGCTCTCACTGTGTTCTCACTGTGTGTTCTCACTGTGTGCTCTCACTGTGTGCTCCCACTGTGTGCTCTCACTGTGTGCTCTCACTGTGTATTCTCACTGTGTCCTCTCACTGTGTGTTCTCACTGTGTGCTCTCACTGTGTGTTCTCACTGTGTACTCTCACTGTGTGCTCTCACTGTGTGCTCTCACTGTGTGCTCTCACTGTGTGTTCTCAGTGTGTATTCTCACTGTGTCCTCTCACTGTGTGCTCTCACTGTGTGTTCTCACTGTGTACTCGCACAGTGTGCTCTCACTGTGCTCTCACTGTGTGCTCTCACTGTGTGTTCCCACTGTGTGCTCTCACTGTGTTCTCAGTGTGTGCTCTCACTGTGTTCTCACTGTGTGTTCTCACTGTGTTCTCACTGTGTTCTCACTGTGTTCTCACTGTGTGTTCTCACTGTGTGTTCTCACTGTGTGCTCTCACTGTGTTCTCACTGTGTGTTCTCACTGTGTGCTCTCACTGTGTGTTCTCACTGTGTGTTCTCACTGTGTGCTCTCACTGTGTGTTCTCACTGTGTGTTCTCACTGTGTGTTCTCACTGTGTGCTCTCACTGTGTGCTCTCATTGTGTGTTCTCACTGTGTGTTCTCACTGAGTGCTCTGACTGTGTGTTCTCACTCTGCTCTTGCTGTGCGTTCTCGCTGTGTGTTCTCACTGTGTGCTCTCGCTGTGTGTCCTCGCTGTGTGTCCTCGCTGTGTGTCCTCGCTGTGTGCTCTCACTGTGTGCTCTCATCGTGTGTTCTCACTGTTTGCTCTCTGTGTGTTCTCACTGTGTGCTCTCACTGTGTGCTCTCACTGTGTGTTCTCACTGTGTGCACTCACTTTGTGCTCTCACTGTGTGTTGTCACTGTGTGTTCTCACTGTGTGTTCTCACTGAGTGCTGTCACTGTGTGTTCTCACTCTGCTCTCGCTGTGCATTCTCGCTGTGTGTTCTCGCTGTGTGTTCTCACTGTGTGCTCTCGCTGTGTGTCCTCGCTGTGTGCTCTCGCTGTGTGCTCTCACTGTGTGTTCTCACTGTGTGCTCTCTGTGTGTCCTCACTGTGTGCTCTCACTGTGTGCTCTCACTGTGTGCTCTCACTGTGTTCTCACTGTGTGTTCTCACTGTGTGCTCTCACTGTGTGCTCTCACTGTGTGTTCTCAGTGTGTATTCTCACTGTGTCCTCTCACTGTGTGTTCTCACTGTTTGCTCTCACTGTGTGTTCTCACTGTGTACTCTCACTGTGTGCTCTCACTGTGTGCTCTCACTGTGTCCTCTCACTGTGTGTTCTCACTGTGTGCTCTCACTGTGTGTTCTCACTGTGTACTCTCACTGTGTGCTCTCACTGTGTGCTCTCACTGTGTTCTCACTGTGTGTTCTCACTGTGTGTTCTCAGTGTGTCCTCTCACTGTGTCCTCTCACTGTGTGTTCTCACTTTTTGTTCTCAGTGTGTGTTCTCACTGTGTGCTCTCACTGTGTGCACTTGCTGTGTGCTCTCACTGTGTTCTCACTGTGTTCTCACTGTGTTCTCTCACTGTGTGCTCTCGCTGTGTGCTCTCACTGGGTGCTCTCACTGTGTGCTCTCACTGTGTTCTCAGTGTGTGCTCTCACTGTGTTCTCACTGTGTTCTCACTGTGTTCTCACTGTGTGCTCTCACTGTGTGCTCTCACTGTGTGCTCTCACTGTGTGTTCTTGCTGTGTGCTCTCAGTGTGTTCTCACTGTGTTCTCACTGTGTTCTCTCACTGTGTGCTCTCGCTGTGTGCTCTCACTGTGTGCTCTCACTGTGTGCTCTCACTGTGTTCTCAGTGTGTGCTCTCACTGTGTTCTCACTGTGTGTTCTCACTGTGTGCTCTCACTGTGTGCTCTTGCTGTGTGCTCTCACTGTGTTCTCACTGTGTTCTCACTGTGTTCTCTCACTGTGTGCTCTCACTGTGTGCTCTCACTGTGTTCTCAGTGTGTGCTCTCACTGTGTTCTCACTGTGTGTTCTCACTGTGTTCTCACTGTGTGTTCTCACTGTGTTCTCACTGTGTTCTCACTGTGTGTTCTCACTGTGTGTTCTCACTGTGTGCTCTCTGTGTTCTCACTGTGTGTTCTCACTGTGCTCTCACTGTGTGTTCTCACTGTGTGTTCTCACTGTGTGCTTTCACTGTGTGTTCTCACTGTGTGTTCTCACTGTGTGTTCTCACTGTGTGCTCTCACTGTGTGCTCTCATTGTGTGTTCTCACTGTGTGTTCTCACTGAGTGCTCTGACTGTGTGTTCTCACTCTGCTCTTGCTGTGCGTTCTCGCTGTGTGTTCTCACTGTGTGCTCTCGCTGTGTGTCCTCGCTGTGTGTCCTCGCTGTGTGTCCTCGCTGTGTGCTCTCACTGTGTGCTCTCACTGTGTGCTTTCATCGTGTGTTCTCACTGTGTGTTGTCACTGTGTGTTCTCACTGTGTGTTCTCACTGAGTGCTGTCACTGTGTGTTCTCACTCTGCTCTCGCTGTGCATTCTCGCTGTGTGTTCTCGCTGTGTGTTCTCACTGTGTGCTCTCGCTGTGTGTCCTCGCTGTGTGCTCTCACTGTGTGATCTCACTGTGTGCTCTCACTGTGTGTTCTCACTGTGTGCTCTCTGTGTGTCCTCGCTGTGTGCTCTCACTGTGTGTCTCACTGTGTGCTCTCACTGTGTTCTCACTGTGTGCTCTCACTGTGTGCTCTCACTGTGTGCTCTCACTGTGTGTTCTCAGTGTGTATTCTCACTGTGTCCTCTCACTGTGTGTTCTCACTGTGTGCTCTCACTGTGTGTTCTCACTGTGTACTCTCACTGTGTGCTCTCACTGTGTGCTCTCACTGTGTCCTCTCACTGTGTGTTCTCACTGTGTGCTCTCACTGTGTGTTCTCACTGTGTGTTCTCACTGTGTACTCTCACTGTGTGCTCTCACTGTGTGCTCTCACTGTGTGCTCTCACTGTGTTCTCACTGTGTGTTCTCACTGTGTGCTCTCACTGTGTGCTCCCACTGTGTGCTCTCACTGTGTGTTCTCAGTGTGTATTCTCACTGTGTCCTCTCACTGTGTGTTCTCACTGTGTGCTCTCACTGTGTGTTCTCACTGTGTACTCTCACTGTGTGCTCTCACTGTGTGCTCTCACTGTGTGCTCTCACTGTGTGTTCTCAGTGTGTATTCTCACTGTGTCCTCTCACTGTGTGCTCTCACTGTGTGTTCTCACTGTGTACTCGCACAGTGTGCTCTCACTGTGCTCTCACTGTGTGCTCTCACTGTGTGTTCCCACTGTGTGCTCTCACTGTGTTCTCAGTGTGTGCTCTCACTGTGTTCTCACTGTGTGTTCTCACTGTGTTCTCACTGTGTGTTCTCACTGTGTTCTCACTGTGTTCTCACTGTGTGTTCTCACTGTGTGTTCTCACTGTGTGCTCTCACTGTGTTCTCACTGTGTGTTCTCACTGTGTGCTCTCACTGTGTGTTCTCACTGTGTTCTCACTGTGTGCTCTCACTGTGTGTTCTCACTGTGTGTTCTCACTGTGTGTTCTCACTGTGTGCTCTCACTGTGTGCTCTCATTGTGTGTTCTCACTGTGTGTTCTCACTGAGTGCTCTGACTGTGTGTTCTCACTCTGCTCTTGCTGTGCGTTCTCGCTGTGTGTTCTCACTGTGTGCTCTCGCTGTGTGTCCTCGCTGTGTGTCCTCGCTGTGTGTCCTCGCTGTGTGCTCTCACTGTGTGCTCTCACTGTGTGCTCTCATCGTGTGTTCTCACTGTGTGCTCTCTCTGTGTGTTCTCACTGTGTTCTCACTGTGTTCTCACTGTGTGTTCTCACTGTGTGTTCTCACTGTGTGTTCTCACTGTGTGCTCTCTGTGTGTCCTCGCTGTGTGCTCTCACTGTGTGCTCTCACTGTGTTCTCACTGTGTGCTCTCACTGTGTGCTCTCACTGTGTGCTCTCACTGTGTGTGCTCAGTGTGTATTCTCACTGTGTCCTCTCACTGTGTGTTCTCACTGTGTGCTCTCACTGTGTGTTCTCACTGTGTACTCTCACTGTGTGCTCTCACTGTGTGCTCTCACTGTGTGCTCTCACTGTGTGCTCTCACTGTGTGTTCTCAGTGTGTATTCTCACTGTGTCCTCTCACTGTGTGCTCTCACTGTGTGTTCTCACTGTGTACTCGCACAGTGTGCTCTCACTGTGTGTTCTCACTGTGTTCTCACTGTGTGTTCTCACTGTGTTCTCACTGTGTTCTCACTGTGTGTTCTCACTGTGTGTTCTCACTGTGTGCTCTCACTGTGTTCTCACTGTGTGTTCTCACTGTGTGCTCTCACTGTGTGTTCTCACTGTGTGTTCTCACTGTGTGCTCTCACTGTGTGTTCTCACTGTGTGTTCTCACTGTGTGTTCTCCCTGTGTGCTCTCACTGTGTGCTCTCATTGTGTGTTCTCACTGTGTGTTCTCACTGAGTGCTCTGACTGTGTGTTCTCACTCTGCTCTTGCTGTGCGTTCTCGCTGTGTGTTCTCACTGTGTGCTCTCGCTGTGTGTCCTCGCTGTGTGTCCTCGCTGTGTGTCCTCGCTGTGTGCTCTCACTGTGTGCTCTCACTGTGTGCTCTCATCGTGTGTTCTCACTGTGTGCTCTCTCTGTGTGTTCTCACTGTGTGCTCTCACTGTGTGCTCTCACTGTGTGTTCTCACTGTGTGCACTCACTTTGTGCTCTCACTGTGTGTTGTCACTGTGTGTTCTCACTGTGTGTTCTCACTGAGTGCTGTCACTGTGTGTTCTCACTCTGCTCTCGCTGTGCATTCTCGCTGTGTGTTCTCGCTGTGTGTTCTCACTGTGTGCTCTCGCTGTGTGTCCTCGCTGTGTGCTCTCACTGTGTGCTCTCACTGTGTGTTCTCACTGTGTGTCCTCGCTGTGTGCTCTCACTGTGTGCTCTCACTGTGTGCTATCACTGTGTTCTCACTGTGTGTTCTCACTGTGTGCTCTCACTGTGTGCTCTCACTGTGTGCTCTCACTGTGTGTTCTCAGTGTGTATTCTCACTGTGTCCTCTCACTGTGTGTTCTCACTGTGTGCTCTCACTGTGTGTTCTCACTGTGTACTCTCACTGTGTGCTCTCACTGTGTGCTCTCACTGTGTCCTCTCACTGTGTGTTCTCACTGTGTGCTCTCACTGTGTGTTCTCACTGTGTACTCTCACTGTGTGCTCTCACTGTGTGCTCTCACTGTGTGCTCTCACTGTGTTCTCACTGTGTGTTCTCACTGTGTGCTCTCACTGTGTGCTCCCACTGTGTGCTCTCACTGTGTGTTCTCAGTGTGTATTCTCACTGTGTCCTCTCACTGTGTGTTCTCACTGTGTGCTCTCACTGTGTGTTCTCACTGTGTACTCTCACTGTGTGCTCTCACTGTGTGCTCTCACTGTGTGCTCTCACTGTGTGTTCTCACTGTGTACTCGCACAGTGTGCTCTCACTGTGTGCTCTCACTGTGTGCTCTCACTGTGTGTTCCCACTGTGTGCTCTCACTGTGTGTTTTCACTGTGTGCTCTCACTGTGTGTTCTCAATGTTTGTTCTCAGTGTGTATTCTCACTGTGTGCTCTCACTACGTGTTCTTACTGTATGTTCTCGCTGTGTGCTATTAATGTGTGTTCTCGCCGTGTTCTCACTGTGTGTTCTCACTGTGTGTTCTCACTGTGTGCTCTCACTGTGTGCTCTCACTGTGTGCTCTCACTGTGTGCTCTCACTGTGTGTTCTCACTGTGTGCTCTCACTGTGTGTTCTCACTGTGTGCTCTCACTGTGTGTTCTCGCTCTGTGCTCTCACTGTGTTCTCACTGTGTGTTCTCACTGTGTGTTCTCACTGTGTGCTCTCACTGTGTGTTCTGACTGTGTTCTCACTGTGTGTTCTCACTGAGTGCTCTCACTGTGTGTTCTCACTCTGCTCTCGCTGTGCTTTCTCGCTGTGTTCTCACTGTGTGCTCTTGCTGTGTGTCCTCGCTCTGTGCTCTCACTGTGTGCTCTCATTGTGTGTTCTCGCTGTGTGCTCTCACTGTGTGTTCTCACTGTGTGTTCTCACTGTGTGTTTTCACTGTGTGTTCTCACTGTGTCCTCTCACTGTGTGTTCTCACTGTGTGTTCTCACTGTGTGTTCTCACTGTTTGCTCTCAGCGTGTGGTCTCACTGTGTGTTCTCACTGTGTGCTGTCACTGTGTGTTCTCACTGTGTGCTCTCACTGTGTGTTCTCACTGTGTGCACTCATTGTGTGCTCTCACTGTGTGCTCTCACTGTGTGCTCTCACTGTGTGTTCCCACTTTGTGCTCTCACTGTCTTTTCTCACTGTGTGCTCTCACTGTGTGTTCTCACTGTGTGTCCTCGCTGTGTGCTCTCACTGTGTGCTCTCACTGTGTGCTCTCACTGTGTGCTCTCACTGTGTTCTCACTGTGTGTTCTCACTGTGTGCTCTCTGTGCTCCCACTGTGTGCTCTCACTGTGTGTTCTCAGTGTGTATTCTCACTGTGTCCTCTCACTGTGTGTTCTCACTGTGTGCTCTCACTGTGTGTTCTCACTGTGTACTCTCACTGTGTGCTCTCACTGTGTGCTCTCACTGTGTGCTCTCACTGTGTGTTCTCACTGTGTATTCTCACTGTGTCCTCTCACTGTGTGCTCTCACTGTGTGTTCTCACTGTGTACTCGCACAGTGTGCTCTCACTGTGTGCTCTCACTGTGTGCTCTTACTGTGTGTTCTCACTGTTTTCTCACTGTGTGTTCTCACTGTGTGCTCTCACTGTGTGCTCCCACTGTGTGCTCTCACTGTGTGTTCTCAGTGTGTATTCTCACTGTGTCCTCTCACTGTGTGTTCTCACTGTGTGCTCTCACTGTGTGTTCTCACTGTGTACTCTCACTGTGTGCTCTCACTGTGTGCTCTCACTGTGTGTTCTCACTGTGTGTTCCCACTGTGTTCTCTCACTGTGTGTTTTCACTGTGTGCTCTCACTGTGTGTTCTCACTGTTTGTTCTCAGTGTGTATTCTCACTGTGTGCTCTCACTACGTGTTCTTACTGTATGTTCTCGCTGTGTGCTCTTAATGTGTGTTCTCGCCGTGTTCTCACTGTGTGTTCTCACTGTGTGTTCTCACTGTGTGCTCTCACTGTGTGTTCTCACTGTGTGCTCTCACTGTGTGTTCTCACTGTGTGCTCTCACTGTGTGTTCTCGCTCTGTGCTCTCACTGTGCTCTCACTGTGTTCTCACTGTGTGTTCTCACTGTGTGTTCTCACTGTGTGCTCTCACTGTGTGCTCTCACTGTGTGTTCTGACTGTGTGTTCTCACTGTGTGTTCTCACTGAGTGCTCTCACTGTGTGTTCTCACTCTGCTCTCGCTGTGCTTTCTCGCTGTGTTCTCACTGTGTGCTCTTGCTGTGTGTCCTCGCTCTGTGCTCTCACTGTGTGCTCTCATTGTGTGTTCTCGCTGTGTGCTCTCACTGTGTGTTCTCACTGTGCTCTCGCTGTGTGTTCTCACTGTGTTCTTACTGTGTGTTCTTACTGTGTTGTCTCACTGTGTGTTCTCACTGTGTGTTCTCACTGTGTGTTCTCACTGTGTATTCTCACTGTGTCCTCTCACTGTGTGTTCTCACTGTGTGTTCTCACTGTGTGTTCTCACTGTGTGTTCTCACTGTGTGTTCTCACTGTTTGCTCTCAGCGTGTGTTCTCACTGTGTGGTCTCACTGTGTGTTCTCACTGTGTGCTGTCACTGTGTGTTCTCACTGTGTGTTCCCACTTTGTGCTCTCACTGTCTTTTCTCACTGTGTGCTCTCACTGTGTGTTCTCACTGTGTGTCCTCGCTGTGTGCTCTCACTGTGTGCTCTCACTGTGTGCTCTCACTGTGTGCTCTCACTGTGTTCTCACTGTGTGTTCTCACTGTGTGCTCTCTGTGCTCCCACTGTGTGCTCTCACTGTGTGTTCTCAGTGTGTATTCTCACTGTGTCCTCTCACTGTGTGTTCTCACTGTGTGCTCTCACTGTGTGTTCTCACTGTGTACTCTCACTGTGTGCTCTCACTGTGTGCTCTCACTGTGTGCTCTCACTGTGTGTTCTCACTGTGTATTCTCACTGTGTCCTCTCACTGTGTGCTCTCACTGTGTGTTCTCACTGTGTACTCGCACAGTGTGCTCTCACTGTGTGCTCTCACTGTGTGCTCTTACTGTGTGTTCCCACTGTGTGCTCTCACTGTGTGTTTTCACTGTGTGCTCTCACTGTGTGTTCTCACTGTTTTCTCACTGTGTGTTCTCACTGTGTGCTCTCACTGTGTGCTCCCACTGTGTGCTCTCACTGTGTGTTCTCAGTGTGTATTCTCACTGTGTCCTCTCACTGTGTGTTCTCACTGTGTGCTCTCACTGTGTGTTCTCACTGTGTACTCTCACTGTGTGCTCTCACTGTGTGCTCTCACTGTGTGTTCTCACTGTGTGTTCCCACTGTGTTCTCTCACTGTGTGTTTTCACTGTGTGCTCTCACTGTGTGTTCTCACTGTTTGTTCTCAGTGTGTATTCTCACTGTGTGCTCTCACGACGTGTTCTTACTGTATGTTCTCGCTGTGTGCTCTTAATGTGTGTTCTCGCCGTGTTCTCACTGTGTGTTCTCACTGTGTGTTCTCACTGTGTGCTCTCACTGTGTGTTCTCACTGTGTGCTCTCACTGTGTGTTCTCACTGTGTGCTCTCACTGTGTGTTCTCGCTCTGTGCTCTCACTGTGCTCTCACTGTGTTCTCACTGTGTGTTCTCACTGTGTGTTCTCACTGTGTGCTCTCACTGTGTGCTCTCACTGTGTGTTCTGACTGTGTGTTCTCACTGTGTGTTCTCACTGAGTGCTCTCACTGTGTGTTCTCACTCTGCTCTCGCTGTGCTTTCTCGCTGTGTTCTCACTGTGTGCTCTTGCTGTGTGTCCTCGCTCTGTGCTCTCACTGTGTGCTCTCATTGTGTGTTCTCGCTGTGTGCTCTCACTGTGTGTTCTCACTGTGCTCTCGCTGTGTGTTCTCACTGTGTTCTTACTGTGTTGTCTCACTGTGTGTTCTCACTGTGTGTTCTCACTGTGTGTTCTCACTGTGTATTCTCACTGTGTCCTCTCACTGTGTGTTCTCACTGTGTGTTCTCACTGTGTGTTCTCACTGTGTGTACTCACTGTTTTCTCTCAGCGTGTGTTCTCACTGTGTGGTCTCACTGTGTGTTCTCACTGTGTGCTGTCACTGTGTGTTCTCACTGTGCTCTCACTGTGTGTTCTCACTGTGTGCACTCATTGTGTGCTCTCACTGTGTGCTCTCACTGTGTGTTCCCACTTTGTGCTCTCACTGTGTTTTTTCACTGTGTGCTCTCACTGTGTGTTCTCACTGTGTGTTCTCAGTGTGTATTCTCACTGTGTGCTCTCACTACGTGTACTTACTGTATGTTCTCGCTGTGTGCTCTTGCTGTGTGCTCTCGCTGTGTTCTCTTAATGTGTGTTCTCGCCGTGTTCTCACTGTGTGTTCTCACTGTGTGCTGTCACTGTGTGCTCTCACTGTGTGTTCTCGCTGTTTCTTCTCACTGTGCTCTCACTGTGTGTTCTCACTGTGCGCTCTCACTGTGCGCAATCACTGTGTTCTCGCTGTGTGTTCTCACTGTGTGTTCTCAGTGTGTCCTCTCACTGTGTCCTCTCACTGTGTGTTCTCACTTTTTGTTCTCAGCGTGTGTTCTCACTGTGTGCTCTCACTGTGTGCACTTGCTGTGTGCTCTCACTGCGTTCTCACTGTGTTCTCTCACTGTGTGCTCTCGCTGTGTGCTCTCACTGGGTGCTCTCACTGTGTGCTCTCACTGTGTTCTCACTGTGTTCTCACTGTGTTCTCTCACTGTGTGCTCTCACTGTGTGCTCTCACTGTGTTCTCAGTGTGTGCTCTCACTGTGTTCTCACTGTGTGTTCTCACTGTGTTCTCACTGTGTGTTCTCACTGTGTTCTCACTGTGTGTTCTCACTGTGTGCTCTCACTGTGTTCTCACTGTGTGTTCTCACTGTGTGCTCTCACTGTGTGTTCTCACTGTGTGTTCTCACTGTGTGCTCTCACTGTGTGCTCTCATTGTGTGTTCTCACTGTGTGTTCTCACTGAGTGCTCTGACTGTGTGTTCTCACTCTGCTCTTGCTGTGCATTCTCGCTGTGTGTTCTCACTGTGTGCTCTCGCTGTGTGTCCTCGCTGTGTGTCCTCGCTGTGTGTCCTCGCTGTGTGCTCTCATTGTGTGCTCTCACTGTGTGCTCTCACCGTGTGTTCTCACTGTGTGCTCTCTCTGTGTGCTCTCACTGTGTGCTCTCACTGTGTGTTCTCACTGTGTGCACTCACTTTGTGCTCTCACTGTGTGTTGTCACTGTGTGTTCTCACTGTGTGTTCTCACTGAGTGCTGTCACTGTGTGTTCTCACTCTGCTCTCGCTGTGCATTCTCGCTGTGTGTTCTCGCTGTGTGTTCTCACTGTGTGCTCTCGCTGTGTGTCCTCGCTGTGTGCTCTCACTGTGTGCTCTCACTGTGTGCTCTCACTGTGTGTTCTCACTGTGTGCTCTCTGTGTGCTCTCACTGTGTGCTCTCACTGTGTGCTCTCACTGTGTTCTCACTGTGTGTTCTCACTGTGTGCTCTCACTGTGTGCTCTCACTGTGTGCTCTCACTGTGTGTTCTCAGTGTGTATTCTCACTGTGTCCTCTCACTGTGTGTTCTCACTGTGTGCTCTCACTGTGTGTTCTCACTGTGTACTCTCACTGTGTGCTCTCACTGTGTGCTCTCACTGTGTTCTCACTGTGTGTTCTCACTGTGTGCTCTCACTGTGTGCTCTCACTGTGTGCTCTCACTGTGTGTTCTCAGTGTGTATTCTCACTGTCTCCTCTCACTGTGTGTTCTCACTGTGTGCTCCCACTGTGTGTTCTCACTGTGTACTCTCACTGTGTGCTCTCACTGTGTGCTCTCACTGTGTGCTCTCACTGTGTGTTCTCAGTGTGTATTCTCACTGTGTCCTCTCACTGTGTGTTCTCACTGTGTGCTCTCACTGTGTGCTCTCACTGTGTGTTCTCACTGTGTGCTCTCACTGTGTGCTCTCACTGTGTGCTCTCACTGTGTGTTCTCACTGTGTATTCTCACTGTGTCCTCTCACTGTGTGTTCTCACTGTGTGCTCTCACTGTGTGTTCTCACTGTGTACTCTCACTGTGTGCTCTCACTGTGTGCTCTCACTGTGTTCTCACTGTGTGTTCTCACTGTGTGTTCTCACTGTGTGCTCTCACTGTGTGCTCTCACTGTGTGCTCTCACTGTGTGTTCTCAGTGTGTATTCTCACTGTGTCCTCTCACTGTGTGTTCTCACTGTGTGCTCTCACTGTGTGTTCTCACTGTGTACTCTCACTGTGTGCTCTCACTGTGTGCTCTCACTGTGTGCTCTCCCTGTGTGTTCTCAGTGTGTATTCTCACTGTGTCCTCTCACTGTGTGCTCTCACTGTGTGTTCTCACAGTGTGCTCTCACTGTGTGCTCTCACTGTGTGCTCTCACTGTGTGCTCTCACTGTGTGTTCCCACTGTGTGCTCTCACTGTGTGTTTTCACTGTGTGCTCTCACTGTGTGTTCTCACTGTGTGCTCTCGCTGTGTGTCCTCGCTGTGTGTCCTCGCTGTGTGTCCTCGCTGTGTGCTCTCACTGTGTGTTGTCACTGTGTGTTCTCACTGTGTGTTCTCACTGAGTGCTGTCACTGTGTGTTCTCACTCTGCTCTCGCTGTGCATTCTCGCTGTGTGTTCTCGCTGTGTGTTCTCACTGTGTGCTCTCGCTGTGTGTCCTCGCTGTGTGATCTCACTGTGTGCTCTCACTGTGTTCTCACTGTGTGTTCTCACTGTGTGCTCTCACTGTGTGCTCTCACTGTGTGTTCTCAGTGTGTATTCTCACTGTGTCCTCTCACTGTGTGTTCTCACTGTGTGCTCTCACTGTGTGTTCTCACTGTGTACTCTCACTGTGTGCTCTCACTGTGTGCTCTCACTGTGTCCTCTCACTGTGTGCTCTCACTGTGTGTTCTCACTGTGTACTCTCACTGTGTGCTCTCACTGTGTGCTCTCACTGTGTGCTCTCACTGTGTTCTCACTGTATGTTCTCACTGTGTGCTCTCACTGTGTGCTCCCACTGTGTGCTCTCACTGTGTGTTCTCAGTGTGTATTCTCACTGTGTCCTCTCACTGTGTGTTCTCACTGTGTGCTCTCACTGTGTGTTCTCACTGTGTACTCTCACTGTGTGCTCTCACTGTGTGCTCTCACTGTGTGCTCTCACTGTGTGTTCTCAGTGTGTATTCTCACTGTGTCCACTCACTGTGTGCTCTCACTGTGTGTTCTCACTGTGTACTCGCACAGTGTGCTCTCACTGTGTGCTCTCACTGTGTGCTCTCACTGTGTGTTCCCACTGTTTGCTCTCACTGTGTTCTCAGTGTGTGCTCTCACTGTGTTCTCACTGTGTGTTCTCACTGTGTTCTCACTGTGTGTTCTCACTGTGTTCTCACTGTGTTCTCACTGTGTTCTCACTGTGTGCTCTCACTGTGTTCTCACTGTGTGTTCTCACTGTGTGCTCTCACTGTGTGTTCTCACTGTGTGTTCTCACTGTGTGTTCTCACTGTGTCCTCTCACTGTGTGTTCTCACTGTGTATTCTCACTGTGTGTTCTCACTGTGTGTTCTCACTGTTTGCTCTCAGCGTGTGTTCTCACTGTGTGGTCTCACTGTGTGTTCTCACTGTGTGCTGTCACTGTGTGTTCTCACTGTGTGCTCTCACTGTGTGTTCTCACTGTGTGCACTCATTGTGTGCTCTCACTGTGTGCTCTCACTGTGTGCTCTCACTGTGTGCTCTCACTGTGTGTTCTCAGTGTGTATTCTCACTGTGTCCTCTCACTGTGTGTTCTCACTGTGTGCTCTCACTGTGTGCTCTCACTGTGTGCTCTCACTGTGTTCTCACTGTGTGTTCTCACTGTGTGTTCTCACTGTGTGCTCTCACTGTGTGCTCTCACTGTGTGCTCTCACTGTGTGTTCTCAGTGTGTATTCTCACTGTGTCCTCTCACTGTGTGTTCTCACTGTGTGCTCTCACTGTGTGTTCTCACTGTGTACTCTCACTGTGTGCTCTCACTGTGTGCTCTCACTGTGTGCTCTCCCTGTGTGTTCTCAGTGTGTATTCTCACTGTGTCCTCTCACTGTGTGCTCTCACTGTGTGTTCTCACAGTGTGCTCTCACTGTGTGCTCTCACTGTGTGCTCTCACTGTGTGTTCCCACTGTGTGCTCTCACTGTGTGTTCTCACTGTGTGCTCTCACTGTGTGTTCTCACTGTGTGCTCTCGCTGTGTGTCCTCGCTGTGTGTCCTCGCTGTGTGCTCTCACTGTGTGCTCTCACTGTGTGCTCTCATCGTGTGTTCTCACTGTGTGCTCTCTCTGTGTGTTCTCATTGTGTGCTCTCACTGTGTGCTCTCACTGTGTGTTCTCACTGTGTGTTCTCACTGTGTGTTCTCACTGAGTGCTGTCACTGTGTGTTCTCACTCTGCTCTCGCTGTGCATTCTCGCTGTGTGTTCTCGCTGTGTGTTCTCACTGTGTGCTCTCGCTGTGTGTCCTCGCTGTGTGCTCTCACTGTGTGCTCTCACTGTGTGCTCTCACTGTGTTCTCACTGTGTGTTCTCACTGTGTGCTCTCACTGTGTGCTCTCACTGTGTGTTCTCAGTGTGTATTCTCACTGTGTCCTCTCACTGTGTGTTCTCACTGTGTGCTCTCACTGTGTGTTCTCACTGTGTACTCTCACTGTGTGCTCTCACTGTGTGCTCTCACTGTGTCCTCTCACTGTGTGTTCTCACTGTGTGCTCTCACTGTGTGTTCTCACTGTGTACTCTCACTGTGTGCTCTCACTGTGTGCTCTCACTGTGTGCTCTCACTGTTTTCTCACTGTGTGTTCTCACTGTGTGCTCTCACTGTGTGCTCCCACTGTGTGCTCTCACTGTGTGTTCTCAGTGTGTATTCTCACTGTGTCCTCTCACTGTGTGTTCTCACTGTGTGCTCTCACTGTGTGTTCTCACTGTGTGCTCTCACTGTGTGCTCTCACTGTGTGCTCTCACTGTGTGTTCTCAGTGTGTATTCTCACTGTGTCCTCTCACTGTGTGCTCTCACTGTGTGTTCTCACTGTGTACTCGCACAGTGTGCTCTCACTGTGTGCTCTCACTGTGTGCTCTCACTGTGTGTTCCCACTGTGTGCTCTCACTGTGTTCTCAGTGTGTGCTCTCACTGTGTTCTCACTGTGTGTTCTCACTGTGTTCTCACTGTGTGTTCTCACTGTGTTCTCACTGTGTGTTCTCACTGTGTTCTCACTGTGTTCTCACTGTGTGTTCTCACTGTGTGCTCTCACTGTGTTCTCACTGTGTGTTCTCACTGTGTGCTCTCACTGTGTGTTCTCACTGTGTGTTCTCACTGTGTGCTCTCACTGTGTGTTCTCACTGTGTGTTCTCACTGTGTGTTCTCACTGTGTGCTCTCACTGTGTGCTCTCATTGTGTGTTCTCACTGTGTGTTCTCACTGAGTGCTCTGACTGTGTGTTCTCACTCTGCTCTTGCTGTGCGTTCTCGCTGTGTGTTCTCTCTGTGTGCTCTCGCTGTGTGTCCTCGCTGTGTGTCCTCGCTGTGTGTCCTCGCTGTATGCTCTCACTGTGTGCTCTCACTGTGTGCTCTCATCGTGTGTTCTCACTGTGTGCTCTCTCTGTGTGTTCTCAGTGTGTGCTCTCACTGTGTGCTCTCACTGTGTGTTCTCACTGTGTGCACTCACTTTGTGCTCTCACTGTGTGTTGTCACTGTGTGTTCTCACTGTGTGTTCTCACTGAGTGCTGTCACTGTGTGTTCTCACTCTGCTCTCGCTGTGCATTCTCGCTGTGTGTTCTCGCTGTGTGTTCTCACTGTGTGCTCTCGCTGTGTGTCCTCGCTGTGTGCTCTCTGTGTGTCCTCGCTGTGTGCTCTCACTGTGTGCTCTCACTGTGTTCTCACTGTGTGTTCTCACTGTGTGCTCTCACTGTGTGCTCTCACTGTGTGCTCTCACTGTGTGTTCTCAGTGTGTATTCTCACTGTGTCCTCTCACTGTGTGTTCTCACTGTGTGCTCTCACTGTGTGTTCTCACTGTGTACTCTCACTGTGTGCTCTCACTGTGTGCTCTCACTGTGTCCTCTCACTGTGTGTTCTCACTGTGTGCTCTCACTGTGTGTTCTCACTGTGTACTCTCACTGTGTGCTCTCACTGTGTACTCTCACTGTGTGCTCTCACTGTGTTCTCACTGTGTGTTCTCACTGTGTGCTCTCACTTTGTGTTCTCACTGTGTGCTCTCACTGTGTGCTCTCACTGTGTGTTCTCACTGTGTATTCTCACTGTGTCCTCTCACTGTGTGCTCTCACTGTGTGTTCCCACTGTGTGCTCTCACTGTGTGTTTTCACTGTGTGCTCTCACTGTGTGCTCCCACTGTGTGCTCTCACTGTGTGTTCTCAGTGTGTATTCTCACTGTGTCCTCTCACTGTGTGTTCTCACTGTGTGCTCTCACTGTGTGTTCTCACTGTGTCTTCTCACTGTGTCCTCTCACTGTGTGTTCTCACTGTGTGTTCTCACTGTGTCTTCTCACTGTGTGTTCTCACTGTTTGCTCTCAGCGTGTGTTCTCACTGTGTGGTCTCACTGTGTGTTCTCACTGTGTGCTGTCACTGTGTGTTCTCACTGTGTGCTCTCACTGTGTGTTCTCACTGTGTGCACTCATTGTGTGCTCTCACTGTGTGCTCTCACTGTGTGCTCTCACTGTGTGCTCTCACTGTGTGTTCTCAGTGTGTATTCTCACTGTGTCCTCTCACTGTGTGTTCTCACTGTGTGCTCTCACTGTGTGCTCTCACTGTGTGCTCTCACTGTGTTCTCACTGTGTGTTCTCACTGTGTGCTCTCACTGTGTGCTCTCACTGTGTGCTCTCACTGTGTGTTCTCAGTGTGTATTCTCACTGTGTCCTCTCACTGTGTGTTCTCACTGTGTGCTCTCACTGTGTGTTCTCACTGTGTACTCTCACTGTGTGCTCTCACTGTGTGCTCTCACTGTGTGCTCTCCCTGTGTGTTCTCAGTGTGTATTCTCACTGTGTCCTCTCACTGTGTGCTCTCACTGTGTGTTCTCACAGTGTGCTCTCACTGTGTGCTCTCACTGTGTGCTCTCACTGTGTGCTCTCACTGTGTGTTCCCACTGTGTGCTCTCACTGTGTGTTTTCACTGTGTGCTCTCACTGTGTGTTCTCACTGTGTGCTCTCGCTGTGTGTCCTCGCTGTGTGTCCTCGCTGTGTGTCCTCGCTGTGTGCTCTCACTGTGTGCTCTCACTGTGTGCTCTCATCGTGTGTTCTCACTGTGTGCTCTCTCTGTGTGTTCTCACTGTGTGCTCTCACTGTGTGTTCTCACTGTGTGCACTCACTTTGTGCTCTCACTGTGTGTTGTCACTGTGTGTTCTCACTGTGTGTTCTCACTGAGTGCTGTCACTGTGTGTTCTCACTCTGCTCTCGCTGTGCATTCTCGCTGTGTGTTCTCGCTGTGTGTTCTCACTGTGTGCTCTCGCTGTGTGTCCTCGCTGTGTGCTCTCACTGTGTGCTCTCACTGTGTGCTCGCACTGTGTTCTCACTGTGTGTTCTCACTGTGTGCTCTCACTGTGTGCTCTCACTGTGTGTTCTCAGTGTGTATTCTCACTGTGTCCTCTCACTGTGTGTTCTCACTGTGTGCTCTCACTGTGTGTTCTCACTGTGTACTCTCACTGTGTGCTCTCACTGTGTGCTCTCACTGTGTCCTCTCACTGTGTGTTCTCACTGTGTGCTCTCACTGTGTGTTCTCACTGTGTACTCTCACTGTGTGCTCTCACTGTGTGCTCTCACTGTGTGCTCTCACTGTGTGTTCTCAGTGTGTATTCTCACTGTGTCCTCTCACTGTGTGCTCTCACTGTGTGTTCTCACTGTGTACTCGCACAGTGTGCTCTCACTGTGTGCTCTCACTGTGTGCTCTCACTGTGTGTTCCCACTGTGTGCTCTCACTGTGTTCTCAGTGTGTGCTCTCACTGTGTTCTCACTGTGTGTTCTCACTGTGTTCTCACTGTGTGTTCTCACTGTGTTCTCACTGTGTGTTCTCACTGTGTTCTCACTGTGTGTTCTCACTGTGTGTTCTCACTGTGTGCTCTCACTGTGTTCTCACTGTGTGTTCTCACTGTGTGCTCTCACTGTGTGTTCTCACTGTGTGTTCTCACTGTGTGCTCTCACTGTGTGTTCTCACTGTGTGTTCTCACTGTGTGCTCTCACTGTGTGCTCTCATTGTGGGTTCTCACTGTGTACTCGCACAGTGTGCTCTCACTGTGTGCTCTCACTGTGTGCTCTCACTGTGTGTTCCCACTGTGTGCTCTCACTGTGTTCTCAGTGTGTGCTCTCACTGTGTTCTCACTGTGTGTTCTCACTGTGTTCTCACTGTGTGTTCTCACTGTGTGCTCTCACTGTGTGTTCTCACTGTGTGTTCTCACTGTGTGCTCTCACTGTGTGTTCTCACTGTGTGTTCTCACTGTGTGTTCTCACTGTGTGCTCTCACTGTGTGCTCTCATTGTGTGTTCTCACTGTGTGTTCTCACTGAGTGCTCTGACTGTGTGTTCTCACTCTGCTCTTGCTGTGCGTTCTCGCTGTGTGTTCTCTCTGTGTGCTCTCGCTGTGTGTCCTCGCTGTGTGTCCTCGCTGTGTGTCCTCGCTGTATGCTCTCACTGTGTGCTCTCACTGTGTGCTCTCATCGTGTGTTCTCACTGTGTGCTCTCTCTGTGTGTTCTCAGTGTGTGCTCTCACTGTGTGCTCTCACTGTGTGTTCTCACTGTGTGCACTCACTTTGTGCTCTCACTGTGTGTTGTCACTGTGTGTTCTCACTGTGTGTTCTCACTGAGTGCTGTCACTGTGTGTTCTCACTCTGCTCTCGCTGTGCATTCTCGCTGTGTGTTCTCGCTGTGTGTTCTCACTGTGTGCTCTCGCTGTGTGTCCTCGCTGTGTGCTCTCTGTGTGTCCTCGCTGTGTGCTCTCACTGTGTGCTCTCACTGTGTTCTCACTGTGTGTTCTCACTGTGTGCTCTCACTGTGTGCTCTCACTGTGTGCTCTCACTGTGTGTTCTCAGTGTGTATTCTCACTGTGTCCTCTCACTGTGTGTTCTCACTGTGTGCTCTCACTGTGTGTTCTCACTGTGTACTCTCACTGTGTGCTCTCACTGTGTGCTCTCACTGTGTCCTCTCACTGTGTGTTCTCACTGTGTGCTCTCACTGTGTGTTCTCACTGTGTACTCTCACTGTGTGCTCTCACTGTGTACTCTCACTGTGTGCTCTCACTGTGTTCTCACTGTGTGTTCTCACTGTGTGCTCTCACTTTGTGTTCTCACTGTGTGCTCTCACTGTGTGCTCTCACTGTGTGTTCTCACTGTGTATTCTCACTGTGTCCTCTCACTGTGTGCTCTCACTGTGTGTTCCCACTGTGTGCTCTCACTGTGTGTTTTCACTGTGTGCTCTCACTGTGTGCTCCCACTGTGTGCTCTCACTGTGTGTTCTCAGTGTGTATTCTCACTGTGTCCTCTCACTGTGTGTTCTCACTGTGTGCTCTCACTGTGTGTTCTCACTGTGTCTTCTCACTGTGTCCTCTCACTGTGTGTTCTCACTGTGTGTTCTCACTGTGTCTTCTCACTGTGTGTTCTCACTGTTTGCTCTCAGCGTGTGTTCTCACTGTGTGGTCTCACTGTGTGTTCTCACTGTGTGCTGTCACTGTGTGTTCTCACTGTGTGCTCTCACTGTGTGTTCTCACTGTGTGCACTCATTGTGTGCTCTCACTGTGTGCTCTCACTGTGTGCTCTCACTGTGTGCTCTCACTGTGTGTTCTCAGTGTGTATTCTCACTGTGTCCTCTCACTGTGTGTTCTCACTGTGTGCTCTCACTGTGTGCTCTCACTGTGTGCTCTCACTGTGTTCTCACTGTGTGTTCTCACTGTGTGCTCTCACTGTGTGCTCTCACTGTGTGCTCTCACTGTGTGTTCTCAGTGTGTATTCTCACTGTGTCCTCTCACTGTGTGTTCTCACTGTGTGCTCTCACTGTGTGTTCTCACTGTGTACTCTCACTGTGTGCTCTCACTGTGTGCTCTCACTGTGTGCTCTCCCTGTGTGTTCTCAGTGTGTATTCTCACTGTGTCCTCTCACTGTGTGCTCTCACTGTGTGTTCTCACAGTGTGCTCTCACTGTGTGCTCTCACTGTGTGCTCTCACTGTGTGCTCTCACTGTGTGTTCCCACTGTGTGCTCTCACTGTGTGTTTTCACTGTGTGCTCTCACTGTGTGTTCTCACTGTGTGCTCTCGCTGTGTGTCCTCGCTGTGTGTCCTCGCTGTGTGTCCTCGCTGTGTGCTCTCACTGTGTGCTCTCACTGTGTGCTCTCATCGTGTGTTCTCACTGTGTGCTCTCTCTGTGTGTTCTCACTGTGTGCTCTCACTGTGTGTTCTCACTGTGTGCACTCACTTTGTGCTCTCACTGTGTGTTGTCACTGTGTGTTCTCACTGTGTGTTCTCACTGAGTGCTGTCACTGTGTGTTCTCACTCTGCTCTCGCTGTGCATTCTCGCTGTGTGTTCTCGCTGTGTGTTCTCACTGTGTGCTCTCGCTGTGTGTCCTCGCTGTGTGCTCTCACTGTGTGCTCTCACTGTGTGCTCGCACTGTGTTCTCACTGTGTGTTCTCACTGTGTGCTCTCACTGTGTGCTCTCACTGTGTGTTCTCAGTGTGTATTCTCACTGTGTCCTCTCACTGTGTGTTCTCACTGTGTGCTCTCACTGTGTGTTCTCACTGTGTACTCTCACTGTGTGCTCTCACTGTGTGCTCTCACTGTGTCCTCTCACTGTGTGTTCTCACTGTGTGCTCTCACTGTGTGTTCTCACTGTGTACTCTCACTGTGTGCTCTCACTGTGTGCTCTCACTGTGTGCTCTCACTGTGTGTTCTCAGTGTGTATTCTCACTGTGTCCTCTCACTGTGTGCTCTCACTGTGTGTTCTCACTGTGTACTCGCACAGTGTGCTCTCACTGTGTGCTCTCACTGTGTGCTCTCACTGTGTGTTCCCACTGTGTGCTCTCACTGTGTTCTCAGTGTGTGCTCTCACTGTGTTCTCACTGTGTGTTCTCACTGTGTTCTCACTGTGTGTTCTCACTGTGTTCTCACTGTGTGTTCTCACTGTGTTCTCACTGTGTGTTCTCACTGTGTGTTCTCACTGTGTGCTCTCACTGTGTTCTCACTGTGTGTTCTCACTGTGTGCTCTCACTGTGTGTTCTCACTGTGTGTTCTCACTGTGTGCTCTCACTGTGTGTTCTCACTGTGTGTTCTCACTGTGTGCTCTCACTGTGTGCTCTCATTGTGGGTTCTCACTGTGTGCTCTCACTGTGTGCTCTCACTGTGTGTTCTCACTGTGTGCACTCACTTTGTGCTCTCACTGTGTGTTGTCACTGTGTGTTCTCACTGTGTGTTCTCACTGAGTGCTGTCACTGTGTGTTCTCACTCTGCTCTCGCTGTGCATTCTCGCTGTGTGTTCTCGCTGTGTGTTCTCACTGTGTGCTCTCGCTGTGTGTCCTCGCTGTGTGCTCTCACTGTGTGCTCTCACTGTGTGTTCTCACTGTGTGCTCTCTGTGTGTCCTCGCTGTGTGCTCTCACTGTGTGCTCTCACTGTGTGCTCTCACTGTGTGCTCTCACTGTGTGTTCTCAGTGTGTATTCTCACTGTGTCCTCTCACTGTGTGTTCTCACTGTGTGCTCTCACTGTGTGTTCTCACTGTGTACTCTCACTGTGTGCTCTCACTGTGTGCTCTCACTGTGTCCTGTCACTGTGTGTTCTCACTGTGTGCTCTCACTGTGTGTTCTCACTGTGTACTCTCACTGTGTGCTCTCACTGTGTGCTCTCACTGTGTGTTCTCACTGTGTGCTCTCACTGTGTGCTCTCACTGTGTGTTCTCAGTGTGTATTCTCACTGTGTCCTCTCACTGTGTGCTCTCACTGTGTGTTCTCACTGTGTACTCGCACAGTGTGCTCTCACTGTGTGCTCTCACTGTGTGTTCCCACTGTGTGCTCTCACTGTGTGTTTTCACTGTGTGCTCTCACTGTGTGTTCTCACTGTGTTCTCACTGTGTGTTCTCACTGTGTGCTCTCACTGTGTGCTCCCACTGTGTGCTCTCACTGTGTGTTGTCAGTGTGTATTCTCACTGTGTCCTCTCACTGTGTGTTCTCACTGTGTGCTCTCACTGTGTGTTCTCACTGTGTACTCTCACTGTGTGCTCTCACTGTGTGCTCTCACTGTGTGCTCTCACTGTGTGTTCTCAGTGTGTATTCTCACTGTGTCCTCTCACTGTGTGCTCTCACTGTGTGTTCTCACTGTGTACTCGCACAGTGTGCTCTCACTGTGTGCTCTCACTGTGTGTTCCCACTGTGTGCTCTCACAGTGTGTATTCTCACTGTGTCCTCTCACTGTGTGTTCTCACTGTGTGCTCTCACTGTGTGTTCTCACTGTGTGTTCTCACTGTGTCCTCTCACTGTGTGTTCTCACTGTGTGTTCTCACTGTGTGTTCTCACTGTGTGTTCTCACTGTTTGCTCTCAGCGTGTGTTCTCACTGTGTGGTCTCACTGTGTGTTCTCACTGTGTGCTGTCACTGTGTGTTCTCACTGTGTGCTCTCACTGTGTGTTCTCACTGTGTGCACTCATTGTGTGCTCTCACTGTGTGCTCTCACTGTGTGCTCTCACTGTGTGCTCTCAGTGTGTATTCTCACTGTGTCCTCTCACTGTGTGTTCTCACTGTGTGCTCTCACTGTGTGCTCTCACTGTGTGCTCTCACTGTGTTCTCACTGTGTGTTCTCACTGTGTGCTCTCACTGTGTGCTCTCACTGTGTGCTCTCACTGTGTGTTCTCAGTGTGTATTCTCACTGTGTCCTCTCACTGTGTGTTCTCACTGTGTGCTCTCACTGTGTGTTCTCACTGTGTACTCTCACTGTGTGCTCTCACTGTGTGCTCTCACTGTGTGCTCTCCCTGTGTGTTCTCAGTGTGTATTCTCACTGTGTCCTCTCACTGTGTGCTCTCACTGTGTGTTCTCACAGTGTGCTCTCACTGTGTGCTCTCACTGTGTGCTCTCACTGTGTGTTCCCAATGTGTGCTCTCACTGTGTGTTTTCACTGTGTGCTCTCACTGTGTGTTCCCACTGTGTGCTCTCACTGTGTGTTTTCACTGTGTGCTCTCACTGTGTGCTCCCACTGTGTGCTCTCACTGTGTGTTCTCAGTGTGTATTCTCACTGTGTCCTCTCACTGTGTGTTCTCACTGTGTGCTCTCACTGTGTGTTCTCACTGTGTCTTCTCACTGTGTCCTCTCACTGTGTGTTCTCACTGTGTGTTCTCACTGTGTGTTCTCACTGTGTGTTCTCACTGTTTGCTCTCAGCGTGTGTTCTCACTGTGTGGTCTCACTGTGTGTTCTCACTGTGTGCTGTCACTGTGTGTTCTCACTGTGTGCTCTCACTGTGTGTTCTCACTGTGTGCACTCATTGTGTGCTCTCACTGTGTGCTCTCACTGTGTGCTCTCACTGTGTGCTCTCACTGTGTGCTCTCACTGTGTGTTCTCAGTGTGTATTCTCACTGTGTCCTCTCACTGTGTGCTCTCACTGTGTGCTCTCACTGTGTGCTCTCACTGTGTTCTCACTGTGTGTTCTCACTGTGTGCTCTCACTGTGTGCTCTCACTGTGTGCTCTCACTGTGTGTTCTCAGTGTGTATTCTCACTGTGTCCTCTCACTGTGTGTTCTCACTGTGTGCTCTCACTGTGTGTTCTCACTGTGTACTCTCACTGTGTGCTCTCACTGTGTGCTCTCACTGTGTGCTCTCCCTGTGTGTTCTCAGTGTGTATTCTCACTGTGTCCTCTCACTGTGTGCTCTCACTGTGTGTTCTCACAGTGTGCTCTCACTGTGTGCTCTCACTGTGTGCTCTCACTGTGTGTTCCCACTGTGTGCTCTCACTGTGTGTTTTCACTGTGTGCTCTCACTGTGTGTTCTCACTGTGTGCTCTCGCTGTGTGTCCTCGCTGTGTGTCCTCGCTGTGTGTCCTCGCTGTGTGCTCTCACTGTGTGCTCTCACTGTGTGCTCTCATCGTGTGTTCTCACTGTGTGCTCTCTCTGTGTGTTCTCACTGTGTGCTCTCACTGTGTGTTCTCACTGTGTGCACTCACTTTGTGCTCTCACTGTGTGTTGTCACTGTGTGTTCTCACTGTGTGTTCTCACTGAGTGCTGTCACTGTGTGTTCTCACTCTGCTCTCGCTGTGCATTCTCGCTGTGTGTTCTCGCTGTGTGTTCTCACTGTGTGCTCTCGCTGTGTGTCCTCGCTGTGTGCTCTCACTGTGTGCTCTCACTGTGTGCTCGCACTGTGTTCTCACTGTGTGTTCTCACTGTGTGCTCTCACTGTGTGCTCTCACTGTGTGTTCTCAGTGTGTATTCTCACTGTGTCCTCTCACTGTGTGTTCTCACTGTGTGCTCTCACTGTGTGTTCTCACTGTGTACTCTCACTGTGTGCTCTCACTGTGTGCTCTCACTGTGTGTTCTCAGTGTGTATTCTCACTGTGTCCTCTCACTGTGTGCTCTCACTGTGTGTTCTCACTGTGTACTCGCACAGTGTGCTCTCACTGTGTGCTCTCACTGTGTGCTCTCACTGTGTGCTCTCACTGTGTGTTCCCACTGTGTGCTCTCACTGTGTTCTCAGTGTGTGCTCTCACTGTGTTCTCACTGTGTGTTCTCACTGTGTTCTCACTGTGTGTTCTCACTGTGTTCTCACTGTGTGTTCTCACTGTGTGTTCTCACTGTGTGCTCTCACTGTGTTCTCACTGTGTGTTCTCACTGTGTGCTCTCACTGTGTGTTCTCACTGTGTGTTCTCACTGTGTGCTCTCACTGTGTGTTCTCACTGTGTGTTCTCACTGTGTGTTCTCACTGTGTGTTCTCACTGTGTGCTCTCACTGTGTGCTCTCATTGTGGGTTCTCACTGTGTGCTCTCACTGTGTGCTCTCACTGTGTGTTCTCACTGTGTGCACTCACTTTGTGCTCTCACTGTGTGTTGTCACTGTGTGTTCTCACTGTGTGTTCTCACTGAGTGCTGTCACTGTGTGTTCTCACTCTGCTCTCGCTGTGCATTCTCGCTGTGTGTTCTCGCTGTGTGTTCTCACTGTGTGCTCTCGCTGTGTGTCCTCGCTGTGTGCTCTCACTGTGTGCTCTCACTGTGTGTTCTCACTGTGTGCTCTCTGTGTGTCCTCGCTGTGTGCTCTCACTGTGTGCTCTCACTGTGTGCTCTCACTGTGTGCTCTCACTGTGTGTTCTCAGTGTGTATTCTCACTGTGTCCTCTCACTGTGTGTTCTCACTGTGTGCTCTCACTGTGTGTTCTCACTGTGTACTCTCACTGTGTGCTCTCACTGTGTGCTCTCACTGTGTCCTGTCACTGTGTGTTCTCACTGTGTGCTCTCACTGTGTGTTCTCACTGTGTACTCTCACTGTGTGCTCTCACTGTGTGCTCTCACTGTGTGCTCTCACTGTGTTCTCACTATGTGTTCTCACTGTGTGCTCTCACTGTGTGTTCTCACTGTGTGCTCTCACTGTGTGCTCTCACTGTGTGTTCTCAGTGTGTATTCTCACTGTGTCCTCTCACTGTGTGCTCTCACTGTGTGTTCTCACTGTGTACTCGCACAGTGTGCTCTCACTGTGTGCTCTCACTGTGTGTTCCCACTGTGTGCTCTCACTGTGTGTTTTCACTGTGTGCTCTCACTGTGTGTTCTCAGTGTGTTCTCACTGTGTGCTCTCACTGTGTGCTCCCACTGTGTGCTCTCACTGTGTGTTGTCAGTGTGTATTCTCACTGTGTCCTCTCACTGTGTGTTCTCACTGTGTGCTCTCACTGTGTGTTCTCACTGTGTACTCTCACTGTGTGCTCTCACTGTGTGCTCTCACTGTGTGCTCTCACTGTGTGTTCTCAGTGTGTATTCTCACTGTGTCCTCTCACTGTGTGCTCTCACTGTGTGTTCTCACTGTGTACTCGCACAGTGTGCTCTCACTGTGTGCTCTCACTGTGTGTTCCCACTGTGTGCTCTCACAGTGTGTATTCTCACTGTGTCCTCTCACTGTGTGTTCTCACTGTGTGCTCTCACTGTGTGTTCTCACTGTGTGTTCTCACTGTGTCCTCTCACTGTGTGTTCTCACTGTGTGTTCTCACTGTGTGTTCTCACTGTGTGTTCTCACTGTTTGCTCTCAGCGTGTGTTCTCACTGTGTGGTCTCACTGTGTGTTCTCACTGTGTGCTGTCACTGTGTGTTCTCACTGTGTGCTCTCACTGTGTGTTCTCACTGTGTGCACTCATTGTGTGCTCTCACTGTGTGCTCTCACTGTGTGCTCTCACTGTGTGCTCTCAGTGTGTATTCTCACTGTGTCCTCTCACTGTGTGTTCTCACTGTGTGCTCTCACTGTGTGCTCTCACTGTGTGCTCTCACTGTGTTCTCACTGTGTGTTCTCACTGTGTGCTCTCACTGTGTGCTCTCACTGTGTGTTCTCAGTGTGTATTCTCACTGTGTCCTCTCACTGTGTGTTCTCACTGTGTGCTCTCACTGTGTGTTCTCACTGTGTACTCTCACTGTGTGCTCTCACTGTGTGCTCTCACTGTGTGCTCTCCCTGTGTGTTCTCAGTGTGTATTCTCACTGTGTCCTCTCACTGTGTGCTCTCACTGTGTGTTCTCACAGTGTGCTCTCACTGTGTGCTCTCACTGTGTGCTCTCACTGTGTGTTCCCACTGTGTGCTCTCACTGTGTGTTTTCACTGTGTGCTCTCACTGTGTGTTCTCACTGTGTGCTCTCGCTGTGTGTCCTCGCTGTGTGTCCTCGCTGTGTGTCCTCGCTGTGTGCTCTCACTGTGTGCTCTCACTGTGTGCTCTCATCGTGTGTTCTCACTGTGTGCTCTCTCTGTGTGTTCTCACTGTGTGCTCTCACTGTGTGCTCTCACTGTGTGTTCTCACTGTGTGCACTCACTTTGTGCTCTCATTGTGTGTTGTCACTGTGTGTTCTCACTGTGTGTTCTCACTGAGTGCTGTCACTGTGTGTTCTCACTCTGCTCTCGCTGTGCATTCTCGCTGTGTGTTCTCGCTGTGTGTTCTCGCTGTGTGCTCTCGCTGTGTGTCCTCGCTGTGTGCTCTCACTGTGTGCTCTCACTGTGTGCTCTCACTGTGTTCTCACTGTGTGTTCTCACTGTGTGCTCTCACTGTGTGCTCTCACTGTGTGTTCTCAGTGTGTATTCTCACTGTGTCCTCTCACTGTGTGTTCTCACTGTGTGCTCTCACTGTGTGTTCTCACTCTGTACTCTCACTGTGTGCTCTCACTGTGTGCTCTCACTGTGTCCTCTCACTGTGTGTTCTCACTGTGTGCTCTCACTGTGTGTTCTCACTGTGTACTCTCACTGTGTGCTCTCACTGTGTGCTCTCACTGTGTGCTCTCACTGTGTTCTCACTGTGTGTTCTCACTGTGTGCTCTCACTGTGTGCTCCCACTGTGTGCTCTCACTGTGTGTTCTCAGTGTGTATTCTCACTGTGTCCTCTCACTGTGTGTTCTCACTGTGTGCTCTCACTGTGTGTTCTCACTGTGTACTCTCACTGTGTGCTCTCACTGTGTGCTCTCACTGTGTGCTCTCACTGTGTGTTCTCAGTGTGTATTCTCACTGTGTCCTCTCACTGTGTGCTCTCACTGTGTGTTCTCTCTGTGTACTCGCACAGTGTGCTCTCACTGTGTGCTCTCACTGTGTGCTCTCACTGTGTGTTCCCACTGTGTGCTCTCACTGTGTTCTCAGTGTGTGCTCTCACTGTGTTCTCACTGTGTGTTCTCACTGTGTTCTCACTGTGTGTTCTCACTGTGTTCTCACTGTGTGTTCTCACTGTGTTCTCACTGTGTTCTCACTGTGTGTTCTCACTGTGTGTTCTCACTGTGCTCTCACTGTGTTCTCACTGTGTGTTCTCACTGTGTGCTCTCACTGTGTGTTCTCACTGTGTGCTCTCACTGTGTGTTCTCACTGTGTGTTCTGACTGTGTGTTCTCACTGTGTGCTCTCACTGTGTGCTCTCATTGTGTGTTCTCACTGTGTGTTCTCACTGAGTGCTCTGACTGTGTGTTCTCACTCTGCTCTTGCTGTGCGTTCTCGCTGTGTGTTCTCTCTGTGTGCTCTCGCTGTGTGTCCTCGCTGTGTGTCCTCGCTGTGTGTCCTCGCTGTGTGCTCTCACTGTGTGCTCTCACTGTGTGCTCTCATCGTGTGTTCTCACTGTGTGCTCTCTCTGTGTGTTCTCACTGTGTGCTCTCACTGTGTGCTCTCACTGTGTGTTCTCACTGTGTGCACTCACTTTGTGCTCTCACTGTGTGTTGTCACTGTGTGTTCTCACTGTGTGTTCTCACTGAGTGCTGTCACTGTGTGTTCTCACTCTGCTCTCGCTGTGCATTCTCGCTGTGTGTTCTCGCTGTGTGTTCTCACTGTGTGCTCTCGCTGTGTGTCCTCGCTGTGTGCTCTCACTGTGTGCTCTCACTGTGTGCTCTCACTGTGTGTTCTCACTGTGTGCTCTCTGTGTGTCCTCGCTGTGTGCTCTCACTGTGTGCTCTCACTGTGTTCTCACTGTGTGTTCTCACTGTGTGCTCTCACTGTGTGCTCTCACTGTGTGCTCTCACTGTGTGTTCTCAGTGTGTATTCTCACTGTGTCCTCTCACTGTGTGTTCTCACTGTGTGCTCTCACTGTGTGTTCTCACTGTGTACTCTCACTGTGTGCTCTCACTGTGTGCTCTCACTGTGTCCTCTCACTGTGTGTTCTCACTGTGTGCTCTCACTGTGTGTTCTCACTGTGTGCTCTCACTGTGTGCTCTCACTGTGTGCTCTCACTGTGTGCTCTCACTGTGTTCTCACTGTGTGTTCTCACTGTGTGCTCTCACTGTGTGTTCTCACTGTGTGCTCTCACTGTGTGCTCTCACTGTGTGTTCTCAGTGTGTATTCTCACTGTGTCCTCTCACTGTGTGCTCTCACTGTGTGTTCTCACTGTGTACTCGCACAGTGTGCTCTCACTGTGTGCTCTCACTGTGTGTTCCCACTGTGTGCTCTCACTGTGTGTTTTCACTGTGTGCTCTCACTGTGTGTTCTCACTGTGTTCTCACTGTGTGTTCTCACTGTGTGCTCTCAGTGTGTGCTCCCACTGTGTGCTCTCACTGTGTGTTCTCAGTGTGTATTCTCACTGTGTCCTCTCACTGTGTGTTCTCACTGTGTGCTCTCACTGTGTGTTCTCACTGTGTGCTCTCACTGTGTGCTCTCACTGTGTGCTCTCACTGTGTGTTCTCAGTGTGTATTCTCACTGTGTCCTCTCACTGTGTGCTCTCACTGTGTGTTCTCACTGTGTACTCGCACAGTGTGCTCTCACTGTGTGCTCTCACTGTGTGCTCTCACTGTGTGTTCCCACTGTGTGCTCTCACTGTGTGTTTTCACTGTGTGCTCTCACTGTGTGTTCTCACTGTTTGTTCTCAGTGTGTATTCTCACTGTGTGCTCTCACTACGTGTTCTTACTGTATGTTCTCGCTGTGTGCTCTTAATGTGTGTTCTCGCCGTGTTCTCACTGTGTGTTCTCACTGTGTGTTCTCACTGTGTGCTCTCACTGTGTGCTCTCACTGTGTGCTCTCACTGTGTGTTCTCACTGTGTGCTCTCACTGTGTGTTCTCACTGTGTGCTCTCACTGTGTGTTCTCGCTCTGTGCTCTCACTGTGTTCTCACTGTGTGTTCTCACTGTGTGTTCTCACTGTGTGCTCTCACTGTGTGCTCTCACTGTGTGTTCTGACTGTGTGTTCTCACTGTGTGTTCTCACTGAGTGCTCTCAGTGTGTGTTCTCACTCTGCTCTCGCTGTGCTTTCTCGCTGTGTTCTCACTGTGTGCTCTTGCTGTGTGTCCTCGCTCTGTGCTCTCACTGTGTGCTCTCATTGTGTGTTCTCGCTGTGTGCTCTCACTGTGTGTTCTCACTGTGCTCTCGCTGTGTGTCCTCACTGTGTTCTTACTGTGTGTTCTTACTGTGTTGTCTCACTGTGTGTTCTCACTGTGTGTTCTCACTGTGTGTTCTCACTGTGTATTCTCACTGTGTCCTCTCACTGTGTGTTCTCACTGTGTGTTCTCACTGTGTGTTCTCACTGTTTGCTCTCAGCGTGTGTTCTCACTGTGTGGTCTCACTGTGTGTTCTCACTGTGTGCTGTCACTGTGTGTTCTCACTGTGTGCTCTCACTGTGTGTTCTCACTGTGTGCACTCATTGTGTGCTCTCACTGTGTGCTCTCACTGTGTGCTCTCACTGTGTGTTCTCAGTGTGTATTCTCACTGTGTCCTCTCACTGTGTGTTCTCACTGTGTGCTCTCACTGTGTGTTCTCACTGTGTACTCTCACTGTGTGCTCTCACTGTGTGCTCTCACTGTGTCCTCTCACTGTGTGTTCTCACTGTGTGCTCTCACTGTGTGTTCTCACTGTGTACTCTCACTGTGTGCTCTCACTGTGTACTCTCACTGTGTGCTCTCACTGTGTTCTCACTGTGTGTTCTCACTGTGTGCTCTCACTTTGTGTTCTCACTGTGTGCTCTCACTGTGTGCTCTCACTGTGTGTTCTCACTGTGTATTCTCACTGTGTCCTCTCACTGTGTGCTCTCACTGTGTGTTCCCACTGTGTGCTCTCACTGTGTGTTTTCACTGTGTGCTCTCACTGTGTGCTCCCACTGTGTGCTCTCACTGTGTGTTCTCAGTGTGTATTCTCACTGTGTCCTCTCACTGTGTGTTCTCACTGTGTGCTCCCACTGTGTGCTCTCACTGTGTGTTCTCACTGTGTGTTCTCACTGTGTCTTCTCACTGTGTCCTCTCACTGTGTGTTCTCACTGTGTGTTCTCACTGTGTGTTCTCACTGTTTGCTCTCAGCGTGTGTTCTCACTGTGTGGTCTCACTGTGTGTTCTCACTGTGTGCTGTCACTGTGTGTTCTCACTGTGTGCTCTCACTGTGTGTTCTCACTGTGTGCACTCATTGTGTGCTCTCACTGTGTGCTCTCACTGTGTGCTCTCACTGTGTGCTCTCACTGTGTGTTCCCACTGTGTGCTCTCACTGTGTTCTCAGTGTGTGCTCTCACTGTGTTCTCACTGTGTGTTCTCACTGTGTTCTCACTGTGTGTTCTCACTGTGTTCTCACTGTGTGTTCTCACTGTGTTCTCACTGTGTGTTCTCACTGTGTGTTCTCACTGTGTGCTCTCACTGTGTTCTCACTGTGTGTTCTCACTGTGTGCTCTCACTGTGTGTTCTCACTGTGTGTTCTCACTGTGTGCTCTCACTGTGTGTTCTCACTGTGTGTTCTCACTGTGTGCTCTCACTGTGTGCTCTCATTGTGGGTTCTCACTGTGTGCTCTCACTGTGTGCTCTCACTGTGTGTTCTCACTGTGTGCACTCACTTTGTGCTCTCACTGTGTGTTGTCACTGTGTGTTCTCACTGTGTGTTCTCACTGAGTGCTGTCACTGTGTGTTCTCACTCTGCTCTCGCTGTGCATTCTCGCTGTGTGTTCTCGCTGTGTGTTCTCACTGTGTGCTCTCGCTGTGTGTCCTCGCTGTGTGCTCTCACTGTGTGCTCTCACTGTGTGTTCTCACTGTGTGCTCTCTGTGTGTCCTCGCTGTGTGCTCTCACTGTGTGCTCTCACTGTGTGCTCTCACTGTGTGTTCTCACTGTGTACTCGCACAGTGTGCTCTCACTGTGTGCTCTCACTGTGTGTTCCCACTGTGTGCTCTCACAGTGTGTATTCTCACTGTGTCCTCTCACTGTGTGTTCTCACTGTGTGCTCTCACTGTGTGTTCTCACTGTGTGTTCTCACTGTGTCCTCTCACTGTGTGTTCTCACTGTGTGTTCTCACTGTGTGTTCTCACTGTGTGTTCTCACTGTTTGCTCTCAGCGTGTGTTCTCACTGTGTGGTCTCACTGTGTGTTCTCACTGTGTGCTGTCACTGTGTGTTCTCACTGTGTGCTCTCACTGTGTGTTCTCACTGTGTGCACTCATTGTGTGCTCTCACTGTGTGCTCTCACTGTGTGCTCTCACTGTGTGCTCTCAGTGTGTATTCTCACTGTGTCCTCTCACTGTGTGTTCTCACTGTGTGCTCTCACTGTGTGCTCTCACTGTGTGCTCTCACTGTGTTCTCACTGTGTGTTCTCACTGTGTGCTCTCACTGTGTGCTCTCACTGTGTGCTCTCACTGTGTGTTCTCAGTGTGTATTCTCACTGTGTCCTCTCACTGTGTGTTCTCACTGTGTGCTCTCACTGTGTGTTCTCACTGTGTACTCTCACTGTGTGCTCTCACTGTGTGCTCTCACTGTGTGCTCTCCCTGTGTGTTCTCAGTGTGTATTCTCACTGTGTCCTCTCACTGTGTGCTCTCACTGTGTGTTCTCACAGTGTGCTCTCACTGTGTGCTCTCACTGTGTGCTCTCACTGTGTGTTCCCACTGTGTGCTCTCACTGTGTGTTTTCACTGTGTGCTCTCACTGTGTGTTCCCACTGTGTGCTCTCACTGTGTGTTTTCACTGTGTGCTCTCACTGTGTGCTCCCACTGTGTGCTCTCACTGTGTGTTCTCAGTGTGTATTCTCACTGTGTCCTCTCACTGTGTGTTCTCACTGTGTGCTCTCACTGTGTGTTCTCACTGTGTCTTCTCACTGTGTCCTCTCACTGTGTGTTCTCACTGTGTGTTCTCACTGTGTGTTCTCACTGTGTGTTCTCACTGTTTGCTCTCAGCGTGTGTTCTCACTGTGTGGTCTCACTGTGTGTTCTCACTGTGTGCTGTCACTGTGTGTTCTCACTGTGTGCTCTCACTGTGTGTTCTCACTGTGTGCACTCATTGTGTGCTCTCACTGTGTGCTCTCACTGTGTGCTCTCACTGTGTGCTCTCACTGTGTGTTCTCAGTGTGTATTCTCACTGTGTCCTCTCACTGTGTGTTCTCACTGTGTGCTCTCACTGTGTGCTCTCAATGTGTGCTCTCACTGTGTTCTCACTGTGTGTTCTCACTGTGTGCTCTCACTGTGTGCTCTCACTGTGTGCTCTCACTGTGTGTTCTCAGTGTGTATTCTCACTGTGTCCTCTCACTGTGTGTTCTCACTGTGTGCTCTCACTGTGTGTTCTCACTGTGTACTCTCACTGTGTGCTCTCACTGTGTGCTCTCACTGTGTGCTCTCCCTGTGTGTTCTCAGTGTGTATTCTCACTGTGTCCTCTCACTGTGTGCTCTCACTGTGTGTTCTCACAGTGTGCTCTCACTGTGTGCTCTCACTGTGTGCTCTCACTGTGTGCTCTCACTGTGTGTTCCCACTGTGTGCTCTCACTGTGTGTTTTCACTGTGTGCTCTCACTGTGTGTTCTCACTGTGTGCTCTCGCTGTGTGTCCTCGCTGTGTGTCCTCGCTGTGTGTCCTCGCTGTGTGCTCTCACTGTGTGCTCTCACTGTGTGCTCTCATCGTGTGTTCTCACTGTGTGCTCTCTCTGTGTGTTCTCACTGTGTGCTCTCACTGTGTGTTCTCACTGTGTGCACTCACTTTGTGCTCTCACTGTGTGTTGTCACTGTGTGTTCTCACTGTGTGTTCTCACTGAGTGCTGTCACTGTGTGTTCTCACTCTGCTCTCGCTGTGCATTCTCGCTGTGTGTTCTCGCTGTGTGTTCTCACTGTGTGCTCTCGCTGTGTGTCCTCGCTGTGTGCTCTCACTGTGTGCTCTCACTGTGTGCTCGCACTGTGTTCTCACTGTGTGTTCTCACTGTGTGCTCTCACTGTGTGCTCTCACTGTGTGTTCTCAGTGTGTATTCTCACTGTGTCCTCTCACTGTGTGTTCTCACTGTGTGCTCTCACTGTGTGTTCTCACTGTGTACTCTCACTGTGTGCTCTCACTGTGTGCTCTCACTGTGTCCTCTCACTGTGTGTTCTCACTGTGTGCTCTCACTGTGTACTCTCACTGTGTGCTCTCACTGTGTGCTCTCACTGTGTGCTCTCACTGTGTGTTCTCAGTGTGTATTCTCACTGTGTCCTCTCACTGTGTGCTCTCACTGTGTGTTCTCACTGTGTACTCGCACAGTGTGCTCTCACTGTGTGCTCTCACTGTGTGCTCTCACTGTGTGTTCCCACTGTGTGCTCTCACTGTGTTCTCAGTGTGTGCTCTCACTGTGTTCTCACTGTGTGTTCTCACTGTGTTCTCACTGTGTGTTCTCACTGTGTTCTCACTGTGTGTTCTCACTGTGTTCTCACTGTGTGTTCTCACTGTGTGCTCTCACTGTGTTCTCACTGTGTGTTCTCACTGTGTGCTCTCACTGTGTGTTCTCACTGTGTGTTCTCACTGTGTGCTCTCACTGTGTGTTCTCACTGTGTGTACTCACTGTGTGTTCTCACTGTGTGCTCTCACTGTGTGTTCTCACTGTGTGCACTCACTTTGTGCTCTCATTGTGTGTTGTCACTGTGTGTTCTCACTGTGTGTTCTCACTGAGTGCTGTCACTGTGTGTTCTCACTCTGCTCTCGCTGTGCATTCTCGCTGTGTGTTCTCGCTGTGTGTTCTCACTGTGTGCTCTCGCTGTGTGTCCTCGCTGTGTGCTCTCACTGTGTGCTCTCACTGTGTGTTCTCACTGTGTGCTCTCTGTGTGTCCTCGCTGTGTGCTCTCACTGTGTGCTCTCACTGTGTGCTCTCACTGTGTGCTCTCACTGTGTGCTCTCACTGTGTGCTCTCACTGTGTGTTCTCAGTGTGTATTCTCACTGTGTCCTCTCACTGTGTGTTCTCACTGTGTGCTCTCACTGTGTGTTCTCACTGTGTACTCTCACTGTGTGCTCTCACTGTGTGCTCTCACTGTGTCCTGTCACTGTGTGTTCTCACTGTGTGCTCTCACTGTGTGTTCTCACTGTGTACTCTCACTGTGTGCTCTCACTGTGTGCTCTCACTGTGTGCTCTCACTGTGTTCTCACTATGTGTTCTCACTGTGTGCTCTCACTGTGTGTTCTCACTGTGTGCTCTCACTGTGTGCTCTCACTGTGTGTTCTCAGTGTGTATTCTCACTGTGTCCTCTCACTGTGTGCTCTCACTGTGTGTTCTCACTGTGTACTCGCACAGTGTGCTCTCACTGTGTGCTCTCACTGTGTGTTCCCACTGTGTGCTCTCACTGTGTGTTTTCACTGTGTGCTCTCACTGTGTGTTCTCACTGTGTTCTCACTGTGTGTTCTCACTGTGTGCTCTCACTGTGTGCTCCCACTGTGTGCTCTCACTGTGTGTTGTCAGTGTGTATTCTCACTGTGTCCTCTCACTGTGTGTTCTCACTGTGTGCTCTCACTGTGTGTTCTCACTGTGTACTCTCACTGTGTGCTCTCACTGTGTGCTCTCACTGTGTGCTCTCACTGTGTGTTCTCAGTGTGTATTCTCACTGTGTCCTCTCACTGTGTGCTCTCACTGTGTGTTCTCACTGTGTACTCGCACAGTGTGCTCTCACTGTGTGCTCTCACTGTGTGTTCCCACTGTGTGCTCTCACAGTGTGTATTCTCACTGTGTCCTCTCACTGTGTGTTCTCACTGTGTGCTCTCACTGTGTGTTCTCACTGTGTGTTCTCACTGTGTCCTCTCACTGTGTGTTCTCACTGTGTGTTCTCACTGTGTGTTCTCACTGTGTGTTCTCACTGTTTGCTCTCAGCGTGTGTTCTCACTGTGTGGTCTCACTGTGTGTTCTCACTGTGTGCTGTCACTGTGTGTTCTCACTGTGTGCTCTCACTGTGTGTTCTCACTGTGTGCACTCATTGTGTGCTCTCACTGTGTGCTCTCACTGTGTGCTCTCACTGTGTGCTCTCAGTGTGTATTCTCACTGTGTCCTCTCACTGTGTGTTCTCACTGTGTGCTCTCACTGTGTGCTCTCACTGTGTGCTCTCACTGTGTTCTCACTGTGTGGTCTCTCTGTGTGCTCTCACTGTGTGCTCTCACTGTGTGCTCTCACTGTGTGTTCTCAGTGTGTATTCTCACTGTGTCCTCTCACTGTGTGTTCTCACTGTGTGCTCTCACTGTGTGTTCTCACTGTGTACTCTCACTGTGTGCTCTCACTGTGTGCTCTCACTGTGTGCTCTCCCTGTGTGTTCTCAGTGTGTATTCTCACTGTGTCCTCTCACTGTGTGCTCTCACTGTGTGTTCTCACAGTGTGCTCTCACTGTGTGCTCTCACTGTGTGCTCTCACTGTGTGTTCCCACTGTGTGCTCTCACTGTGTGTTTTCACTGTGTGCTCTCACTGTGTGTTCTCACTGTGTGCTCTCGCTGTGTGTCCTCGCTGTGTGTCCTCGCTGTGTGTCCTCGCTGTGTGCTCTCACTGTGTGCTCTCACTGTGTGCTCTCATCGTGTGTTCTCACTGTGTGCTCTCTCTGTGTGTTCTCACTGTGTGCTCTCACTGTGTGCTCTCACTGTGTTCTCACTGTGTGCACTCACTTTGTGCTCTCATTGTGTGTTGTCACTGTGTGTTCTCACTGTGTGTTCTCACTGAGTGCTGTCACTGTGTGTTCTCACTCTGCTCTCGCTGTGCATTCTCGCTGTGTGTTCTCGCTGTGTGTTCTCGCTGTGTGCTCTCGCTGTGTGTCCTCGCTGTGTGCTCTCACTGTGTGCTCTCACTGTGTGCTCTCACTGTGTTCTCACTGTGTGTTCTCACTGTGTGCTCTCACTGTGTGCTCTCACTGTGTGTTCTCAGTGTGTATTCTCACTGTGTCCTCTCACTGTGTGTTCTCACTGTGTGCTCTCACTGTGTGTTCTCACTGTGTACTCTCACTGTGTGCTCTCACTGTGTGCTCTCACTGTGTCCTCTCACTGTGTGTTCTCACTGTGTGCTCTCACTGTGTGTTCTCACTGTGTACTCTCACTGTGTGCTCTCACTGTGTGCTCTCACTGTGTGCTCTCACTGTGTTCTCACTGTGTGTTCTCACTGTGTGCTCTCACTGTGTGCTCCCACTGTGTGCTCTCACTGTGTGTTCTCAGTGTGTATTCTCACTGTGTCCTCTCACTGTGTGTTCTCACTGTGTGCTCTCACTGTGTGTTCTCACTGTGTACTCTCACTGTGTGCTCTCACTGTGTGCTCTCACTGTGTGCTCTCACTGTGTGTTCTCAGTGTGTATTCTCACTGTGTCCTCTCACTGTGTGCTCTCACTGTGTGTTCTCTCTGTGTACTCGCACAGTGTGCTCTCACTGTGTGCTCTCACTGTGTGTTCCCACTGTGTGCTCTCACTGTGTTCTCAGTGTGTGCTCTCACTGTGTTCTCACTGTGTGTTCTCACTGTGTTCTCACTGTGTGTTCTCACTGTGTTCTCACTGTGTGTTCTCACTGTGTTCTCACTGTGTTCTCACTGTGTGTTCTCACTGTGTGTTCTCACTGTGCTCTCACTGTGTTCTCACTGTGTGTTCTCACTGTGTGCTCTCACTGTGTGTTCTCACTGTGTGCTCTCACTGTGTGTTCTCACTGTGTGTTCTCACTGTGTGTTCTCACTGTGTGCTCTCACTGTGTGCTCTCATTGTGTGTTCTCACTGTGTGTTCTCACTGAGTGCTCTGACTGTGTGTTCTCACTGTGCTCTTGCTGTGCGTTCTCGCTGTGTGTTCTCTCTGTGTGCTCTCGCTGTGTGTCCTCGCTGTGTGTCCTCGCTGTGTGTCCTCGCTGTGTGCTCTCACTGTGTGCTCTCACTGTGTGCTCTCATCGTGTGTTCTCACTGTGTGCTCTCTCTGTGTGTTCTCACTGTGTGCTCTCACTGTGTGCTCTCACTGTGTGTTCGCACTGTGTGCACTCACTTTGTGCTCTCACTGTGTGTTGTCACTGTGTGTTCTCACTGTGTGTTCTCACTGAGTGCTGTCACTGTGTGTTCTCACTCTGCTCTCGCTGTGCATTCTCGCTGTGTGTTCTCGCTGTGTGTTCTCACTGTGTGCTCTCGCTGTGTGTCCTCGCTGTGTGCTCTCACTGTGTGCTCTCACTGTGTGTTCTCACTGTGTGCTCTCTGTGTGTCCTCGCTGTGTGCTCTCACTGTGTGCTCTCACTGTGTTCTCACTGTGTGTTCTCACTGTGTGCTCTCACTGTGTGCTCTCACTGTGTGCTCTCACTGTGTGTTCTCAGTGTGTATTCTCACTGTGTCCTCTCACTGTGTGTTCTCACTGTGTGCTCTCACTGTGTGTTCTCACTGTGTACTCTCACTGTGTGCTCTCACTGTGTGCTCTCACTGTGTCCTCTCACTGTGTGTTCTCACTGTGTGCTCTCACTGTGTGTTCTCACTGTGTACTCTCACTGTGTGCTCTCACTGTGTGCTCTCACTGTGTGCTCTCACTGTGTTCTCACTGTGTGTTCTCACTGTGTGCTCTCACTGTGTGTTCTCACTGTGTGCTCTCACTGTGTGTTCTCACTGTGTGCTCTCACTGTGTGCTCTCACTGTGTGTTCTCAGTGTGTATTCTCACTGTGTCCTCTCACTGTGTGCTCTCACTGTGTGTTCTCACTGTGTACTCGCACAGTGTGCTCTCACTGTGTGCTCTCACTGTGTGTTCCCACTGTGTGCTCTCACTGTGTGTTTTCACTGTGTGCTCTCACTGTGTGTTCTCACTGTGTTCTCACTGTGTGTTCTCACTGTGTGCTCTCAGTGTGTGCTCCCACTGTGTGCTCTCACTGTGTGTTCTCAGTGTGTATTCTCACTGTGTCCTCTCACTGTGTGTTCTCACTGTGTGTTCTCACTGTGTGCTCTCACTGTGTGCTCTCACTGTGTGCTCTCACTGTGTGTTCTCAGTGTGTATTCTCACTGTGTCCTCTCACTGTGTGCTCTCACTGTGTGTTCTCACTGTGTACTCGCACAGTGTGCTCTCACTGTGTGCTCTCACTGTGTGCTCTCACTGTGTGTTCCCACTGTGTGCTCTCACTGTGTGTTTTCACTGTGTGCTCTCACTGTGTGTTCTCACTGTTTGTTCTCAGTGTGTATTCTCACTGTGTGCTCTCACTACGTGTTCTTACTGTATGTTCTCGCTGTGTGCTCTTAATGTGTGTTCTCGCCGTGTTCTCACTGTGTGTTCTCACTGTGTGTTCTCACTGTGTGCTCTCACTGTGTGCTCTCACTGTGTGCTCTCACTGTGTGTTCTCACTGTGTGCTCTCACTGTGTGTTCTCACTGTGTGCTCTCACTGTGTGTTCTCGCTCTGTGCTCTCACTGTGTTCTCACTGTGTGTTCTCACTGTGTGTTCTCACTGTGTGCTCTCACTGTGTGCTCTCACTGTGTGTTCTGACTGTGTGTTCTCACTGTGTGTTCTCACTGAGTGCTCTCAGTGTGTGTTCTCACTCTGCTCTCGCTGTGCTTTCTCGCTGTGTTCTCACTGTGTGCTCTTGCTGTGTGTCCTCGCTCTGTGCTCTCACTGTGTGCTCTCATTGTGTGTTCTCGCTGTGTGCTCTCACTGTGTGTTCTCACTGTGCTCTCGCTGTGTGTCCTCACTGTGTTCTTACTGTGTGTTCTTACTGTGTTGTCTCACTGTGTGTTCTCACTGTGTGTTCTCACTGTGTGTTCTCACTGTGTATTCTCACTGTGTCCTCTCACTGTGTGTTCTCACTGTGTGTTCTCACTGTGTGTTCTCACTGTTTGCTCTCAGCGTGTGTTCTCACTGTGTGGTCTCACTGTGTGTTCTCACTGTGTGCTGTCACTGTGTGTTCTCACTGTGTGCTCTCACTGTGTGTTCTCACTGTGTGCACTCATTGTGTGCTCTCACTGTGTGCTCTCACTGTGTGCTCTCACTGTGTGCTCTCACTGTGTGTTCCCACTTTGTGCTCTCACTGTGTTTTTTCACTGTGTGCTCTCACTGTGTATTCTCACTGTGTGCTCTCACTACGTGTACTTACTGTATGTTCTCGCTGTGTGCTCTTGCTGTGTGCTCTCGCTGTGTTCTCTTAATGTGTGTTCTCGCCGTGTTCTCACTGTGTGTTCTCACTGTGTGCTGTCACTGTGTGCTCTCACTGTCTGTTCTCGCTGTTTCTTCTCACTGTGCTCTCACTGTGTGTTCTCACTGTGCGCTCTCACTGTGCGCAATCACTGTGTTCTCGCTGTGTGTTCTCACTGTGTGTTCTCAGTGTGTCCTCTCACTGTGTCCTCTCACTGTGTGTTCTCACTTTTTGTTCTCAGCGTGTGTTCTCACTGTGTGCTCTCACTGTGTGCACTTGCTGTGTGCTCTCACTGTGTTCTCACTGTGTTCTCACTGTGTTCTCTCACTGTGTGCTCTCGCTGTGTGCTCTCACTGGGTGCTCTCACTGTGTGCTCTCACTGTGTTCTCACTGTGTTCTCACTGTGTTCTCTCACTGTGTGCTCTCACTGTGTGCTCTCACTGTGTTCTCAGTGTGTGCTCTCACTGTGTTCTCACTGTGTGTTCTCACTGTGTTCTCACTGTGTGTTCTCACTGTGTGTTCTCACTGTGTGCTCTCACTGTGTTCTCACTGTGTGTTCTCACTGTGTGCTCTCACTGTGTGTTCTCACTGTGTTCTCACTGTGTGTTCTCACTGTGTGTTCTCACTGTGTGTTCTCACTGTGTGCTCTCACTGTGTGCTCTCATTGTGTGTTCTCACTGTGTGTTCTCACTGAGTGCTCTGACTGTGTGTTCTCACTCTGCTCTTGCTGTGCGTTCTCGCTGTGTGTTCTCACTGTGTGCTTTCGCTGTGTGTCCTCGCTGTCTGTCCTCGCTGTGTGTCCTCGCTGTGTGCTCTCACTGTGTGCTCTCACTGTGTGCTCTCACCGTGTGTTCTCACTGTGTGCTCTCTCTGTGTGTTCTCACTGTGTGCTCTCACTGTGTGCTCTCACTGTGTGTTCTCACTGTGTGCACTCACTTTGTGCTCTCACTGTGTGTTGTCACTGTGTGTTCTCACTGTGTGTTCTCACTGAGTGCTGTCACTGTGTGTTCTCACTCTGCTCTCGCTGTGCATTCTCGCTGTGTGTTCTCGCTGTGTGTTCTCACTGTGTGCTCTCGCTGTGTGTCCTCGCTGTGTGCTCTCACTGTGTGCTCTCACTGTGTGCTCTCACTGTGTGTTCTCACTGTGT
Source organism: Somniosus microcephalus (assembly GCF_052327205.1). NCBI lineage: Eukaryota > Metazoa > Chordata > Chondrichthyes > Squaliformes > Somniosidae > Somniosus > Somniosus microcephalus. The sequence continues at coordinate 196,601,263 of NC_140998.1, forward strand.
GCTCTCTGTGTGCTCTCACTGTGTTCTCACTGTGTGTTCTCACTGTGTGCTCTCACTGTGTGCTCTCACTGTGTGCTCTCACTGTGTGTTCTCAGTGTGTATTCTCACTGTGTCCTCTCACTGTGTGTTCTCACTGTGTGCTCTCACTGTGTGTTCTCACTGTGTACTCTCACTGTGTGCTCTCACTGTGTGCTCTCACTGTGTCCTCTCACTGTGTGTTCTCACTGTGTTCTCACTGTGTGTTCTCACTGTGTTCTCACTGTGTGTTCTCACTGTGTGTTCTCACTGTGTGTTCTCACTGTGTGTTCTCACTGTGTGCTCTCACTGTGTGTTCTCACTGTGTTCTCACTGTGTGTTCTCACTGTGTGTTCTCACTGTGTGCTCTCACTGTGTGCTCTCATTGTGTGTTCTCACTGTGTGTTCTCACTGAGTGCTCTGACTGTGTGTTCTCACTCTGCTCTTGCTGTGCGTTCTCGCTGTGTGTTCTCACTGTGTGCTTTCGCTGTGTGTCCTCGCTGTGTGTCCTCGCTGTGTGTCCTCGCTGTGTGCTCTCACTGTGTGCTCTCACTGTGTGCTCTCACCGTGTGTTCTCACTGTGTGCTCTCTCTGTGTGTTCTCACTGTGTGCTCTCACTGTGTGCTCTCACTGTGTGTTCTCACTGTGTGCACTCACTTTGTGCTCTCACTGTGTGTTGTCACTGTGTGTTCTCACTGTGTGTTCTCACTGAGTGCTGTCACTGTGTGTTCTCACTCTGCTCTCGCTGTGAATTCTCGCTGTGTGTTCTCGCTGTGTGTTCTCACTGTGTGCTCTCGCTGTGTGTCCTCGCTGTGTGCTCTCACTGTGTGCTCTCACTGTGTGCTCTCACTGTGTGTTCTCACTGTGTGCTCTCTGTGTGCTCTCACTGTGTTCTCACTGTGTGCTCTCACTGTGTGCTCTCACTGTGTGCTCTCACTGTGTGTTCTCAGTGTGTATTCTCACTGTGTCCTCTCACTGTGTGTTCTCACTGTGTGCTCTCACTGTGTGTTCTCACTGTGTACTCTCACTGTGTGCTCTCACTGTGTGCTCTCACTGTGTCCTCTCACTGTGTGTTCTCACTGTGTGCTCTCACTGTGTGTTCTCACTGTGTACTCTCACTGTGTGCTCTCACTGTGTGCTCTCACTGTGTGCTCTCACTGTGTTCTCACTGTGTGTTCTCACTGTGTGCTCTCACTTTGTGTTCTCACTGTGTGCTCTCACTGTGTGCTCTCACTGTGTGTTCTCAGTGTGTATTCTCACTGTGTCCTCTCACTGTGTGCTCTCACTGTGTGTTCTCACTGTGTACTCGCACAGTGTGCTCTCACTGTGTGCTCTCACTGTGTGTTCCCACTGTGTGCTCTCACTGTGTGTTTTCACTGTGTGCTCTCACTGTGTGCTCCCACTGTGTGCTCTCACTGTGTGTTCTCAGTGTGTATTCTCACTGTGTCCTCTCACTGTGTGTTCTCACTGTGTGCTCTCACTGTGTGCTCTCACTGTGTGTTCTCAGTGTGTATTCTCACTGTGTCCTCTCACTGTGTGCTCTCACTGTGTGTTCTCACTGTGTACTCGCACAGTGTGCTCTCACTGTGTGCTCTCACTGTGTGTTCCCACTGTGTGCTCTCACTGTGTGTTTTCACTGTGTGCTCTCACTGTGTGTTCTCACTGTGTTCTCACTGTGTGTTCTCACTGTGTGCTCTCACTGTGTGCTCCCACTGTGTGCTCTCACTGTGTGTTGTCAGTGTGTATTCTCACTGTGTCCTCTCACTGTGTGTTCTCACTGTGTGCTCTCACTGTGTGTTCTCACTGTGTACTCTCACTGTGTGCTCTCACTGTGTGCTCTCACTGTGTGCTCTCACTGTGTGTTCTCAGTGTGTATTCTCACTGTGTCCTCTCACTGTGTGCTCTCACTGTGTGTTCTCACTGTGTACTCGCACAGTGTGCTCTCACTGTGTGCTCTCACTGTGTGTTCCCACTGTGTGCTCTCACAGTGTGTATTCTCACTGTGTCCTCTCACTGTGTGTTCTCACTGTGTGCTCTCACTGTGTGTTCTCACTGTGTGTTCTCACTGTGTCCTCTCACTGTGTGTTCTCACTGTGTGTTCTCACTGTGTGTTCTCACTGTGTGTTCTCACTGTTTGCTCTCAGCGTGTGTTCTCACTGTGTGGTCTCACTGTGTGTTCTCACTGTGTGCTGTCACTGTGTGTTCTCACTGTGTGCTCTCACTGTGTGTTCTCACTGTGTGCACTCATTGTGTGCTCTCACTGTGTGCTCTCACTGTGTGCTCTCACTGTGTGCTCTCAGTGTGTATTCTCACTGTGTCCTCTCACTGTGTGTTCTCACTGTGTGCTCTCACTGTGTGCTCTCACTGTGTTCTCACTGTGTGTTCTCACTGTGTGCTCTCACTGTGTGCTCTCACTGTGTGCTCTCACTGTGTGTTCTCAGTGTGTATTCTCACTGTGTCCTCTCACTGTGTGTTCTCACTGTGTGCTCTCACTGTGTGTTCTCACTGTGTACTCTCACTGTGTGCTCTCACTGTGTGCTCTCACTGTGTGCTCTCCCTGTGTGTTCTCAGTGTGTATTCTCACTGTGTCCTCTCACTGTGTGCTCTCACTGTGTGTTCTCACAGTGTGCTCTCACTGTGTGCTCTCACTGTGTGTTCCCACTGTGTGCTCTCACTGTGTGTTTTCACTGTGTGCTCTCACTGTGTGTTCTCACTGTGTGCTCTCGCTGTGTGTCCTCGCTGTGTGTCCTCGCTGTGTGTCCTCGCTGTGTGCTCTCACTGTGTGCTCTCACTGTGTGCTCTCATCGTGTGTTCTCACTGTGTGCTCTCTCTGTGTGTTCTCACTGTGTGCTCTCACTGTGTGCTCTCACTGTGTGTTCTCACTGTGTGCACTCACTTTGTGCTCTCATTGTGTGTTGTCACTGTGTGTTCTCACTGTGTGTTCTCACTGAGTGCTGTCACTGTGTGTTCTCACTCTGCTCTCGCTGTGCATTCTCGCTGTGTGTTCTCGCTGTGTGTTCTCGCTGTGTGCTCTCGCTGTGTGTCCTCGCTGTGTGCTCTCACTGTGTGCTCTCACTGTGTGCTCTCACTGTGTTCTCACTGTGTGTTCTCACTGTGTGCTCTCACTGTGTGCTCTCACTGTGTGTTCTCAGTGTGTATTCTCACTGTGTCCTCTCACTGTGTGTTCTCACTGTGTGCTCTCACTGTGTGTTCTCACTGTGTACTCTCACTGTGTGCTCTCACTGTGTGCTCTCACTGTGTCCTCTCACTGTGTGTTCTCACTGTGTGCTCTCACTGTGTGTTCTCACTGTGTACTCTCACTGTGTGCTCTCACTGTGTGCTCTCACTGTGTGCTCTCACTGTGTTCTCACTGTGTGTTCTCACTGTGTGCTCTCACTGTGTGCTCCCACTGTGTGCTCTCACTGTGTGTTCTCAGTGTGTATTCTCACTGTGTCCTCTCACTGTGTGTTCTCACTGTGTGCTCTCACTGTGTGTTCTCACTGTGTACTCTCACTGTGTGCTCTCACTGTGTGCTCTCACTGTGTGCTCTCACTGTGTGCTCTCACTGTGTGTTCTCAGTGTGTATTCTCACTGTGTCCTCTCACTGTGTGCTCTCACTGTGTGTTCTCTCTGTGTACTCGCACAGTGTGCTCTCACTGTGTGCTCTCACTGTGTGCTCTCACTGTGTGTTCCCACTGTGTGCTCTCACTGTGTTCTCAGTGTGTGCTCTCACTGTGTTCTCACTGTGTGTTCTCACTGTGTTCTCACTGTGTGTTCTCACTGTGTTCTCACTGTGTGTTCTCACTGTGTTCTCACTGTGTTCTCACTGTGTGTTCTCACTGTGTGTTCTCACTGTGCTCTCACTGTGTTCTCACTGTGTGTTCTCACTGTGTGCTCTCACTGTGTGTTCTCACTGTGTGCTCTCACTGTGTGTTCTCACTGTGTGTTCTCACTGTGTGTTCTCACTGTGTGCTCTCACTGTGTGCTCTCATTGTGTGTTCTCACTGTGTGTTCTCACTGAGTGCTCTGACTGTGTGTTCTCACTCTGCTCTTGCTGTGCGTTCTCGCTGTGTGTTCTCTCTGTGTGCTCTCGCTGTGTGTCCTCGCTGTGTGTCCTCGCTGTGTGTCCTCGCTGTGTGCTCTCACTGTGTGCTCTCACTGTGTGCTCTCATCGTGTGTTCTCACTGTGTGCTCTCTCTGTGTGTTCTCACTGTGTGCTCTCACTGTGTGCTCTCACTGTGTGTTCGCACTGTGTGCACTCACTTTGTGCTCTCACTGTGTGTTGTCACTGTGTGTTCTCACTGTGTGTTCTCACTGAGTGCTGTCACTGTGTGTTCTCACTCTGCTCTCGCTGTGCATTCTCGCTGTGTGTTCTCGCTGTGTGTTCTCACTGTGTGCTCTCGCTGTGTGTCCTCGCTGTGTGCTCTCACTGTGTGCTCTCACTGTGTGCTCTCACTGTGTGTTCTCACTGTGTGCTCTCTGTGTGTCCTCGCTGTGTGCTCTCACTGTGTGCTCTCACTGTGTTCTCACTGTGTGTTCTCACTGTGTGCTCTCACTGTGTGCTCTCACTGTGTGCTCTCACTGTGTGTTCTCAGTGTGTATTCTCACTGTGTCCTCTCACTGTGTGTTCTCACTGTGTGCTCTCACTGTGTGTTCTCACTGTGTACTCTCACTGTGTGCTCTCACTGTGTCCTCTCACTGTGTGTTCTCACTGTGTGCTCTCACTGTGTGTTCTCACTGTGTACTCTCACTGTGTGCTCTCACTGTGTGCTCTCACTGTGTGCTCTCACTGTGTTCTCACTGTGTGTTCTCACTGTGTGCTCTCACTGTGTGTTCTCACTGTGTGCTCTCACTGTGTGCTCTCACTGTGTGTTCTCAGTGTGTATTCTCACTGTGTCCTCTCACTGTGTGCTCTCACTGTGTGTTCTCACTGTGTACTCGCACAGTGTGCTCTCACTGTGTGCTCTCACTGTGTGTTCCCACTGTGTGCTCTCACTGTGTGTTTTCACTGTGTGCTCTCACTGTGTGTTCTCACTGTGTTCTCACTGTGTGTTCTCACTGTGTGCTCTCAGTGTGTGCTCCCACTGTGTGCTCTCACTGTGTGTTCTCAGTGTGTATTCTCACTGTGTCCTCTCACTGTGTGTTCTCACTGTGTGCTCTCACTGTGTGTTCTCACTGTGTGCTCTCACTGTGTGCTCTCACTGTGTGCTCTCACTGTGTGTTCTCAGTGTGTATTCTCACTGTGTCCTCTCACTGTGTGCTCTCACTGTGTGTTCTCACTGTGTACTCGCACAGTGTGCTCTCACTGTGTGCTCTCACTGTGTGCTCTCACTGTGTGTTCCCACTGTGTGCTCTCACTGTGTGTTTTCACTGTGTGCTCTCACTGTGTGTTCTCACTGTTTGTTCTCAGTGTGTATTCTCACTGTGTGCTCTCACTACGTGTTCTTACTGTATGTTCTCGCTGTGTGCTCTTAATGTGTGTTCTCGCCGTGTTCTCACTGTGTGTTCTCACTGTGTGTTCTCACTGTGTGCTCTCACTGTGTGCTCTCACTGTGTGCTCTCACTGTGTGTTCTCACTGTGTGCTCTCACTGTGTGTTCTCACTGTGTGCTCTCACTGTGTGTTCTCGCTCTGTGCTCTCACTGTGTTCTCACTGTGTGTTCTCACTGTGTGCTCTCACTGTGTGCTCTCACTGTGTGTTCTGACTGTGTGTTCTCACTGTGTGTTCTCACTGAGTGCTCTCAGTGTGTGTTCTCACTCTGCTCTCGCTGTGCTTTCTCGCTGTGTTCTCACTGTGTGCTCTTGCTGTGTGTCCTCGCTCTGTGCTCTCACTGTGTGCTCTCATTGTGTGTTCTCGCTGTGTGCTCTCACTGTGTATTCTCACTGTGCTCTCGCTGTGTGTCCTCACTGTGTTCTTACTGTGTGTTCTTACTGTGTTGTCTCACTGTGTGTTCTCACTGTGTGTTCTCACTGTGTGTTCTCACTGTGTATTCTCACTGTGTCCTCTCACTGTGTGTTCTCACTGTGTGTTCTCACTGTGTGTTCTCACTGTTTGCTCTCAGCGTGTGTTCTCACTGTGTGGTCTCACTGTGTGTTCTCACTGTGTGCTGTCACTGTGTGTTCTCACTGTGTGCTCTCACTGTGTGTTCTCACTGTGTGCACTCATTGTGTGCTCTCACTGTGTGCTCTCACTGTGTGCTCTCACTGTGTGCTCTCACTGTGTGTTCCCACTTTGTGCTCTCACTGTGTTTTTTCACTGTGTGCTCTCACTGTGTATTCTCACTGTGTGCTCTCACTACGTGTACTTACTGTATGTTCTCGCTGTGTGCTCTTGCTGTGTGCTCTCGCTGTGTTCTCTTAATGTGTGTTCTCGCCGTGTTCTCACTGTGTGTTCTCACTGTGTGCTGTCACTGTGTGCTCTCACTGTGTGTTCTCGCTGTTTCTTCTCACTGTGCTCTCACTGTGTGTTCTCACTGTGCGCTCTCACTGTGCGCAATCACTGTGTTCTCGCTGTGTGTTCTCACTGTGTGTTCTCAGTGTGTCCTCTCACTGTGTCCTCTCACTGTGTGTTCTCACTTTTTGTTCTCAGCGTGTGTTCTCACTGTGTGCTCTCACTGTGTGCACTTGCTGTGTGCTCTCACTGTGTTCTCACTGTGTTCTCACTGTGTTCTCTCACTGTGTGCTCTCGCTGTGTGCTCTCACTGGGTGCTCTCACTGTGTGCTCTCACTGTGTTCTCACTGTGTTCTCACTGTGTTCTCTCACTGTGTGCTCTCACTGTGTGCTCTCACTGTGTTCTCAGTGTGTGCTCTCACTGTGTTCTCACTGTGTGTTCTCACTGTGTTCTCACTGTGTGTTCTCACTGTGTGTTCTCACTGTGTGCTCTCACTGTGTTCTCACTGTGTGTTCTCACTGTGTGCTCTCACTGTGTGTTCTCACTGTGTTCTCACTGTGTGTTCTCACTGTGTGTTCTCACTGTGTGTTCTCACTGTGTGCTCTCACTGTGTGCTCTCATTGTGTGTTCTCACTGTGTGTTCTCACTGAGTGCTCTGACTGTGTGTTCTCACTCTGCTCTTGCTGTGCGTTCTCGCTGTGTGTTCTCACTGTGTGCTTTCGCTGTGTGTCCTCGCTGTCTGTCCTCGCTGTGTGTCCTCGCTGTGTGCTCTCACTGTGTGCTCTCACTGTGTGCTCTCACCGTGTGTTCTCACTGTGTGCTCTCTCTGTGTGTTCTCACTGTGTGCTCTCACTGTGTGCTCTCACTGTGTGTTCTCACTGTGTGCACTCACTTTGTGCTCTCACTGTGTGTTGTCACTGTGTGTTCTCACTGTGTGTTCTCACTGAGTGCTGTCACTGTGTGTTCTCACTCTGCTCTCGCTGTGCATTCTCGCTGTGTGTTCTCGCTGTGTGTTCTCACTGTGTGCTCTCGCTGTGTGTCCTCGCTGTGTGCTCTCACTGTGTGCTCTCACTGTGTGCTCTCACTGTGTGTTCTCACTGTGTGCTCTCTGTGTGCTCTCACTGTGTTCTCACTGTGTGTTCTCACTGTGTGCTCTCACTGTGTGCTCTCACTGTGTGCTCTCACTGTGTGTTCTCAGTGTGTATTCTCACTGTGTCCTCTCACTGTGTGTTCTCACTGTGTGCTCTCACTGTGTGTTCTCACTGTGTACTCTCACTGTGTGCTCTCACTGTGTGCTCTCACTGTGTCCTCTCACTGTGTGTTCTCACTGTGTGCTCTCACTGTGTGTTCTCACTGTGTACTCTCACTGTGTGCTCTCACTGTGTGCTCTCACTGTGTGCTCTCACTGTGTTCTCACTGTGTGTTCTCACTGTGTGCTCTCACTTTGTGTTCTCACTGTGTGCTCTCACTGTGTGCTCTCACTGTGTGTTCTCAGTGTGTATTCTCACTGTGTCCTCTCACTGTGTGCTCTCACTGTGTGTTCTCACTGTGTACTCGCACAGTGTGCTCTCACTGTGTGCTCTCACTGTGTGTTCCCACTGTGTGCTCTCACTGTGTGTTTTCACTGTGTGTTCTCACTGTGTCCTCTCACTGTGTGTTCTCACTGTGTGTTCTCACTGTGTGTTCTCACTGTGTGTTCTCACTGTTTGCTCTCAGCGTGTGTTCTCACTGTGTGGTCTCACTGTGTGTTCTCACTGTGTGTTCTCACTGTGTGTTCTCACTGTGTGCACTCATTGTGTGCTCTCACTGTGTGCTCTCACTGTGTGCTCTCACTGTGTGCTCTCACTGTGTGTTCTCAGTGTGTATTCTCACTGTGTCCTCTCACTGTGTGTTCTCACTGTGTACTCTCACTGTGTGCTCTCACTGTGTTCTCACTGTGTGTTCTCACTGTGTGCTCTCACTGTGTGCTCTCACTGTGTGCTCTCCCTGTGTGTTCTCAGTGTGTATTCTCACTGTGTCCTCTCACTGTGTGCTCTCACTGTGTGTTCTCACAGTGTGCTCTCACTGTGTGCTCTCACTGTGTGCTCTCACTGTGTGCTCTCACTGTGTGTTCCCACTGTGTGCTCTCACTGTGTGTTTTCACTGTGTGCTCTCACTGTGTGTTCTCACTGTGTGCTCTCGCTGTGTGTCCTCGCTGTGTGTCCTCGCTGTGTGTCCTCGCTGTGTGCTCTCACTGTGTGCTCTCACTGTGTGCTCTCATCGTGTGTTCTCACTGTGTGCTCTCTCTGTGTGTTCTCACTGTGTGCTCTCACTGTGTGTTCTCACTGTGTGCACTCACTTTGTGCTCTCACTGTGTGTTGTCACTGTGTGTTCTCACTGTGTGTTCTCACTGAGTGCTGTCACTGTGTGTTCTCACTCTGCTCTCGCTGTGCATTCTCGCTGTGTGTTCTCGCTGTGTGTTCTCACTGTGTGCTCTCGCTGTGTGTCCTCGCTGTGTGCTCTCACTGTGTGCTCTCACTGTGTGCTCGCACTGTGTTCTCACTGTGTGTTCTCACTGTGTGCTCTCACTGTGTGCTCTCACTGTGTGTTCTCAGTGTGTATTCTCACTGTGTCCTCTCACTGTGTGTTCTCACTGTGTGCTCTCACTGTGTGTTCTCACTGTGTACTCTCACTGTGTGCTCTCACTGTGTGCTCTCACTGTGTCCTCTCACTGTGTGTTCTCACTGTGTGCTCTCACTGTGTGTTCTCACTGTGTACTCTCACTGTGTGCTCTCACTGTGTGCTCTCACTGTGTGCTCTCACTGTGTTCTCACTGTGTGTTCTCACTGTGTGCTCTCACTGTGTGCTCCCACTGTGTGCTCTCACTGTGTGTTCTCAGTGTGTATTCTCACTGTGTCCTCTCACTGTGTGTTCTCACTGTGTGCTCTCACTGTGTGTTCTCACTGTGTACTCTCACTGTGTGCTCTCACTGTGTGCTCTCACTGTGTGCTCTCACTGTGTGTTCTCAGTGTGTATTCTCACTGTGTCCTCTCACTGTGTGCTCTCACTGTGTGTTCTCACTGTGTACTCGCACAGTGTGCTCTCACTGTGTGCTCTCACTGTGTGCTCTCACTGTGTGTTCCCACTGTGTGCTCTCACTGTGTTCTCAGTGTGTGCTCTCACTGTGTTCTCGCTGTGTGTTCTCACTGTGTTCTCGCTGTGTGTTCTCACTGTGTGTTCTCACTGTGTTCTCACTGTGTGTTCTCACTGTGTGTTCTCACTGTGTGCTCTCACTGTGTTCTCACTGTGTGTTCTCACTGTGTGCTCTCACTGTGTGTTCTCACTGTGTGTTCTCACTGTGTGCTCTCACTGTGTGTTCTCACTGTGTGTTCTCACTGTATGCTCTCACTGTGTGCTCTCATTGTGGGTTCTCACTGTGTGCTCTCACTGTGTGCTCTCACTGTGTGTTCTCACTGTGTGCACTCACTTTGTGCTCTCACTGTGTGTTGTCACTGTGTGTTCTCACTGTGTGTTCTCACTGAGTGCTGTCACTGTGTGTTCTCACTCTGCTCTCGCTGTGCATTCTCGCTGTGTGTTCTCGCTGTGTGTTCTCACTGTGTGCTCTCGCTGTGTGTCCTCGCTGTGTGCTCTCACTGTGTGCTCTCACTGTGTGCTCTCACTGTGTGCTCACTGTGTGCTCTCTGTGTGTCCTCGCTGTGTGCTCTCACTGTGTGCTCTCACTGTGTTCTCACTGTGTGTTCTCACTGTGTGCTCTCACTGTGTGCTCTCACTGTGTGCTCTCACTGTGTGTTCTCAGTGTGTATTCTCACTGTGTCCTCTCACTGTGTGTTCTCACTGTGTGCTCTCACTGTGTGTTCTCACTGTGTACTCTCACTGTGTGCTCTCACTGTGTGCTCTCACTGTGTCCTCTCACTGTGTGTTCTCACTGTGTGCTCTCACTGTGTGTTCTCACTGTGTACTCTCACTGTGTGCTCTCACTGTGTGCTCTCACTGTGTGCTCTCACTGTGTTCTCACTGTGTGTTCTCACTGTGTGCTCTCACTGTGTGTTCTCAGTGTGTATTCTCACTGTGTCCTCTCACTGTGTGTTCTCACTGTGTGCTCTCACTGTGTGTTCTCACTGTGTACTCTCACTGTGTGCTCTCACTGTGTCCTCTCACTGTGTGTTCTCACTGTGTGCTCTCACTGTGTGTTCTCACTGTGTACTCTCACTGTGTGCTCTCACTGTGTGCTCTCACTGTGTGCTCTCACTGTGTTCTCACTGTGTGTTCTCACTGTGTGCTCTCACTGTGTGTTCTCACTGTGTGCTCTCACTGTGTGCTCTCACTGTGTGTTCTCAGTGTGTATTCTCACTGTGTCCTCTCACTGTGTGCTCTCACTGTGTGTTCTCACTGTGTACTCGCACAGTGTGCTCTCACTGTGTGCTCTCACTGTGTGTTCCCACTGTGTGCTCTCACTGTGTGTTTTCACTGTGTGCTCTCACTGTGTGTTCTCACTGTGTTCTCACTGTGTGTTCTCACTGTGTGCTCTCAGTGTGTGCTCCCACTGTGTGCTCTCACTGTGTGTTCTCAGTGTGTATTCTCACTGTGTCCTCTCACTGTGTGTTCTCACTGTGTGCTCTCACTGTGTGTTCTCACTGTGTGCTCTCACTGTGTGCTCTCACTGTGTGCTCTCACTGTGTGTTCTCAGTGTGTATTCTCACTGTGTCCTCTCACTGTGTGCTCTCACTGTGTGTTCTCACTGTGTACTCGCACAGTGTGCTCTCACTGTGTGCTCTCACTGTGTGCTCTCACTGTGTGTTCCCACTGTGTGCTCTCACTGTGTGTTTTCACTGTGTGCTCTCACTGTGTGTTCTCACTGTTTGTTCTCAGTGTGTATTCTCACTGTGTGCTCTCACTACGTGTTCTTACTGTATGTTCTCGCTGTGTGCTCTTAATGTGTGTTCTCGCCGTGTTCTCACTGTGTGTTCTCACTGTGTGTTCTCACTGTGTGCTCTCACTGTGTGCTCTCACTGTGTGCTCTCACTGTGTGTTCTCACTGTGTGCTCTCACTGTGTGTTCTCACTGTGTGCTCTCACTGTGTGTTCTCGCTCTGTGCTCTCACTGTGTTCTCACTGTGTGTTCTCACTGTGTGCTCTCACTGTGTGCTCTCACTGTGTGTTCTGACTGTGTGTTCTCACTGTGTGTTCTCACTGAGTGCTCTCAGTGTGTGTTCTCACTCTGCTCTCGCTGTGCTTTCTCGCTGTGTTCTCACTGTGTGCTCTTGCTGTGTGTCCTCGCTCTGTGCTCTCACTGTGTGCTCTCATTGTGTGTTCTCGCTGTGTGCTCTCACTGTGTATTCTCACTGTGCTCTCGCTGTGTGTCCTCACTGTGTTCTTACTGTGTGTTCTTACTGTGTTGTCTCACTGTGTGTTCTCACTGTGTGTTCTCACTGTGTGTTCTCACTGTGTATTCTCACTGTGTCCTCTCACTGTGTGTTCTCACTGTGTGTTCTCACTGTGTGTTCTCACTGTTTGCTCTCAGCGTGTGTTCTCACTGTGTGGTCTCACTGTGTGTTCTCACTGTGTGCTGTCACTGTGTGTTCTCACTGTGTGCTCTCACTGTGTGTTCTCACTGTGTGCACTCATTGTGTGCTCTCACTGTGTGCTCTCACTGTGTGCTCTCACTGTGTGCTCTCACTGTGTGTTCCCACTTTGTGCTCTCACTGTGTTTTTTCACTGTGTGCTCTCACTGTGTATTCTCACTGTGTGCTCTCACTACGTGTACTTACTGTATGTTCTCGCTGTGTGCTCTTGCTGTGTGCTCTCGCTGTGTTCTCTTAATGTGTGTTCTCGCCGTGTTCTCACTGTGTGTTCTCACTGTGTGCTGTCACTGTGTGCTCTCACTGTGTGTTCTCGCTGTTTCTTCTCACTGTGCTCTCACTGTGTGTTCTCACTGTGCGCTCTCACTGTGCGCAATCACTGTGTTCTCACTGTGTGCTCTCACTGTGTGTTCTCACTGTGTGTTCTCACTGTGTGCTCTCACTGTGTGTTCTCACTGTGTGTTCTCACTGTATGCTCTCACTGTGTGCTCTCATTGTGTGCTCTCACTGTGTGCACTTGCTGTGTGCTCTCACTGTGTTCTCACTGTGTTCTCACTGTGTTCTCTCACTGTGTGCTCTCGCTGTGTGCTCTCACTGGGTGCTCTCACTGTGTGCTCTCACTGTGTTCTCACTGTGTTCTCACTGTGTTCTCTCACTGTGTGCTCTCACTGTGTGCTCTCACTGTGTTCTCAGTGTGTGCTCTCACTGTGTTCTCACTGTGTGTTCTCACTGTGTTCTCACTGTGTGTTCTCACTGTGTGTTCTCACTGTGTGCTCTCACTGTGTTCTCACTGTGTGTTCTCACTGTGTGCTCTCACTGTGTGTTCTCACTGTGTTCTCACTGTGTGTTCTCACTGTGTGTTCTCACTGTGTGTTCTCACTGTGTGCTCTCACTGTGTGCTCTCATTGTGTGTTCTCACTGTGTGTTCTCACTGAGTGCTCTGACTGTGTGTTCTCACTCTGCTCTTGCTGTGCGTTCTCGCTGTGTGTTCTCACTGTGTGCTTTCGCTGTGTGTCCTCGCTGTCTGTCCTCGCTGTGTGTCCTCGCTGTGTGCTCTCACTGTGTGCTCTCACTGTGTGCTCTCACCGTGTGTTCTCACTGTGTGCTCTCTCTGTGTGTTCTCACTGTGTGCTCTCACTGTGTGCTCTCACTGTGTGTTCTCACTGTGTGCACTCACTTTGTGCTCTCACTGTGTGTTGTCACTGTGTGTTCTCACTGTGTGTTCTCACTGAGTGCTGTCACTGTGTGTTCTCACTCTGCTCTCGCTGTGCATTCTCGCTGTGTGTTCTCGCTGTGTGTTCTCACTGTGTGCTCTCGCTGTGTGTCCTCGCTGTGTGCTCTCACTGTGTGCTCTCACTGTGTGCTCTCACTGTGTGTTCTCACTGTGTGCTCTCTGTGTGCTCTCACTGTGTTCTCACTGTGTGTTCTCACTGTGTGCTCTCACTGTGTGCTCTCACTGTGTGCTCTCACTGTGTGTTCTCAGTGTGTATTCTCACTGTGTCCTCTCACTGTGTGTTCTCACTGTGTGCTCTCACTGTGTGTTCTCACTGTGTACTCTCACTGTGTGCTCTCACTGTGTGCTCTCACTGTGTCCTCTCACTGTGTGTTCTCACTGTGTGCTCTCACTGTGTGTTCTCACTGTGTACTCTCACTGTGTGCTCTCACTGTGTGCTCTCACTGTGTGCTCTCACTGTGTTCTCACTGTGTGTTCTCACTGTGTGCTCTCACTTTGTGTTCTCACTGTGTGCTCTCACTGTGTGCTCTCACTGTGTGTTCTCAGTGTGTATTCTCACTGTGTCCTCTCACTGTGTGCTCTCACTGTGTGTTCTCACTGTGTACTCGCACAGTGTGCTCTCACTGTGTGCTCTCACTGTGTGTTCCCACTGTGTGCTCTCACTGTGTGTTTTCACTGTGTGTTCTCACTGTGTCCTCTCACTGTGTGTTCTCACTGTGTGTTCTCACTGTGTGTTCTCACTGTGTGTTCTCACTGTTTGCTCTCAGCGTGTGTTCTCACTGTGTGGTCTCACTGTGTGTTCTCACTGTGTGTTCTCACTGTGTGTTCTCACTGTGTGCACTCATTGTGTGCTCTCACTGTGTGCTCTCACTGTGTGCTCTCACTGTGTGCTCTCACTGTGTGTTCTCAGTGTGTATTCTCACTGTGTCCTCTCACTGTGTGTTCTCACTGTGTACTCTCACTGTGTGCTCTCACTGTGTTCTCACTGTGTGTTCTCACTGTGTGCTCTCACTGTGTGCTCTCACTGTGTGCTCTCCCTGTGTGTTCTCAGTGTGTATTCTCACTGTGTCCTCTCACTGTGTGCTCTCACTGTGTGTTCTCACAGTGTGCTCTCACTGTGTGCTCTCACTGTGTGCTCTCACTGTGTGCTCTCACTGTGTGTTCCCACTGTGTGCTCTCACTGTGTGTTTTCACTGTGTGCTCTCACTGTGTGTTCTCACTGTGTGCTCTCGCTGTGTGTCCTCGCTGTGTGTCCTCGCTGTGTGTCCTCGCTGTGTGCTCTCACTGTGTGCTCTCACTGTGTGCTCTCATCGTGTGTTCTCACTGTGTGCTCTCTCTGTGTGTTCTCACTGTGTGCTCTCACTGTGTGTTCTCACTGTGTGCACTCACTTTGTGCTCTCACTGTGTGTTGTCACTGTGTGTTCTCACTGTGTGTTCTCACTGAGTGCTGTCACTGTGTGTTCTCACTCTGCTCTCGCTGTGCATTCTCGCTGTGTGTTCTCGCTGTGTGTTCTCACTGTGTGCTCTCGCTGTGTGTCCTCGCTGTGTGCTCTCACTGTGTGCTCTCACTGTGTGCTCGCACTGTGTTCTCACTGTGTGTTCTCACTGTGTGCTCTCACTGTGTGCTCTCACTGTGTGTTCTCAGTGTGTATTCTCACTGTGTCCTCTCACTGTGTGTTCTCACTGTGTGCTCTCACTGTGTGTTCTCACTGTGTACTCTCACTGTGTGCTCTCACTGTGTGCTCTCACTGTGTCCTCTCACTGTGTGTTCTCACTGTGTGCTCTCACTGTGTGTTCTCACTGTGTACTCTCACTGTGTGCTCTCACTGTGTGCTCTCACTGTGTGCTCTCACTGTGTTCTCACTGTGTGTTCTCACTGTGTGCTCTCACTGTGTGCTCCCACTGTGTGCTCTCACTGTGTGTTCTCAGTGTGTATTCTCACTGTGTCCTCTCACTGTGTGTTCTCACTGTGTGCTCTCACTGTGTGTTCTCACTGTGTACTCTCACTGTGTGCTCTCACTGTGTGCTCTCACTGTGTGCTCTCACTGTGTGTTCTCAGTGTGTATTCTCACTGTGTCCTCTCACTGTGTGCTCTCACTGTGTGTTCTCACTGTGTACTCGCACAGTGTGCTCTCACTGTGTGCTCTCACTGTGTGCTCTCACTGTGTGTTCCCACTGTGTGCTCTCACTGTGTTCTCAGTGTGTGCTCTCACTGTGTTCTCGCTGTGTGTTCTCACTGTGTTCTCGCTGTGTGTTCTCACTGTGTGTTCTCACTGTGTTCTCACTGTGTGTTCTCACTGTGTGTTCTCACTGTGTGCTCTCACTGTGTTCTCACTGTGTGTTCTCACTGTGTGCTCTCACTGTGTGTTCTCACTGTGTGTTCTCACTGTGTGCTCTCACTGTGTGTTCTCACTGTGTGTTCTCACTGTATGCTCTCACTGTGTGCTCTCATTGTGGGTTCTCACTGTGTGCTCTCACTGTGTGCTCTCACTGTGTGTTCTCACTGTGTGCACTCACTTTGTGCTCTCACTGTGTGTTGTCACTGTGTGTTCTCACTGTGTGTTCTCACTGAGTGCTGTCACTGTGTGTTCTCACTCTGCTCTCGCTGTGCATTCTCGCTGTGTGTTCTCGCTGTGTGTTCTCACTGTGTGCTCTCGCTGTGTGTCCTCGCTGTGTGCTCTCACTGTGTGCTCTCACTGTGTGCTCTCACTGTGTGCTCACTGTGTGCTCTCTGTGTGTCCTCGCTGTGTGCTCTCACTGTGTGCTCTCACTGTGTTCTCACTGTGTGTTCTCACTGTGTGCTCTCACTGTGTGCTCTCACTGTGTGCTCTCACTGTGTGTTCTCAGTGTGTATTCTCACTGTGTCCTCTCACTGTGTGTTCTCACTGTGTGCTCTCACTGTGTGTTCTCACTGTGTACTCTCACTGTGTGCTCTCACTGTGTGCTCTCACTGTGTCCTCTCACTGTGTGTTCTCACTGTGTGCTCTCACTGTGTGTTCTCACTGTGTACTCTCACTGTGTGCTCTCACTGTGTGCTCTCACTGTGTGCTCTCACTGTGTTCTCACTGTGTGTTCTCACTGTGTGCTCTCACTGTGTGTTCTCACTGTGTGCTCTCACTGTGTGCTCTCACTGTGTGTTCTCAGTGTGTATTCTCACTGTGCCCTCTCACTGTGTGCTCTCACTGTGTGTTCTCACTGTGTACTCGCACAGTGTGCTCTCACTGTGTGCTCTCACTGTGTGTTCCCACTGTGTGCTCTCACTGTGTGTTTTCACTGTGTGCTCTCACTGTGTGTTCTCACTGTGTGTTCTCACTGTGTGCTCTCACTGTGTGCTCCCACTGTGTGCTCTCACTGTGTGTTGTCAGTGTGTATTCTCACTGTGTCCTCTCACTGTGTGTTCTCACTGTGTGCTCTCACTGTGTGCTCTCACTGTGTTCTCACTGTGTTCTCACTGTGTTCTCTCACTGTGTGCTCTCACTGTGTGCTCTCACTGTGTTCTCAGTGTGTGCTCTCACTGTGTTCTCACTGTGTGTTCTCACTGTGTTCTCACTGTGTGTTCTCACTGTGTTCTCACTGTGTGTTCTCACTGTGTGCTCTCACTGTGTTCTCACTGTGTGTTCTCACTGTGTGCTCTCACTGTGTGTTCTCACTGTGTGTTCTCACTGTGTGCTCTCACTGTGTGTTCTCACTGTGTGTTCTCACTGTGTGTTCTCAGTGTGTGCTCTCACTGTGTGCTCTCATTGTGTGTTCTCACTGTGTGTTCTCACTGAGTGCTCTGACTGTGTGTTCTCACTCTGCTCTTGCTGTGCGTTCTCGCTGTGTGTTCTCACTGTGTGCTCTCGCTGTGTGTCCTCGCTGTGTGTCCTCGCTGTGTGTCCTCGCTGTGTGCTCTCATTGTGTGCTCTCACTGTGTGCTCTCACCGTGTGTTCTCACTGTGTGCTCTCTCTGTGTGCTCTCACTGTGTGCTCTCACTGTGTGTTCTCACTGTGTGCACTCACTTTGTGCTCTCACTGTGTGTTGTCACTGTGTGTTCTCACTGTGTGTTCTCACTGAGTGCTGTCACTGTGTGTTCTCACTCTGCTCTCGCTGTGCATTCTCGCTGTGTGTTCTCGCTGTGTGTTCTCACTGTGTGCTCTCGCTGTGTGTCCTCGCTGTGTGCTCTCACTGTGTGCTCTCACTGTGTGCTCTCTGTGTGCTCTCACTGTGTGCTCTCACTGTGTGCTCTCACTGTGTTCTCACTGTGTGTTCTCACTGTGTGCTCTCACTGTGTGCTCTCACTGTGTGCTCTCAGTGTGTATTCTCACTGTGTCCTCTCACTGTGTGCTCTCACTGTGTGTTCTCACTGTGTACTCTCACTGTGTGCTCTCACTGTGTGCTCTCACTGTGTTCTCACTGTGTGTTCTCACTGTGTGCTCTCACTGTGTGCTCTCACTGTGTGCTCTCACTGTGTGTTCTCAGTGTGTATTCTCACTGTGTCCTCTCACTGTGTGTTCTCACTGTGTGCTCCCACTGTGTGTTCTCACTGTGTACTCTCACTGTGTGCTCTCACTGTGTGCTCTCACTGTGTGCTCTCACTGTGTGTTCTCAGTGTGTATTCTCACTGTGTCCTCTCACTGTGTGTTCTCACTGTGTGCTCTCACTGTGTGTTCTCACTGTGTACTCTCACTGTGTGCTCTCACTGTGTGTTCTCAGTGTGTATTCTCACTGTGTCCTCTCACTGTGTGCTCTCACTGTGTGCTCTCACTGTGTGCTCTCACTGTGTGTTCTCACTGTGTGTTCTCACTGTGTGCTCTCACTGTGTGCTCTCACTGTGTGCTCTCACTGTGTCCTCTCACTGTGTATTCTCACTGTGTCCTCTCACTGTGTGTTCTCACTGTGTGCTCTCACTGTGTGTTCTCCCTGTGTACTCTCACTGTGTGCTCTCACTGTGTGCTCTCACTGTGTTCTCACTGTGTGTTCTCACTGTGTGTTCTCACTGTGTGCTCTCACTGTGTGCTCTCACTGTGTGCTCTCACTGTATGTTCTCAGTGTGTATTCTCACTGTGTCCTCTCACTGTGTGTTCTCACTGTGTGCTCTCACTGTGTGTTCTCACTGTGTACTCTCACTGTGTGCTCTCACTGTGTGCTCTCACTGTGTGCTCTCCCTGTGTGTTCTCAGTGTGTATTCTCACTGTGTCCTCTCACTGTGTCCTCTCACTGTGTGCTCTCACTGTGTGTTCTCACAGTGTGCTCTCACTGTGTGCTCTCACTGTGTGCTCTCACTGTGTGCTCTCACTGTGTGTTCCCACTGTGTGCTCTCACTGTGTGTTTTCACTGTGTGCTCTCACTGTGTGTTCTCACTGTGTGCTCTCGCTGTGTGTCCTCGCTGTGTGTCCTCGCTGTGTGTCCTCGCTGTGTGCTCTCATTGTGTGCTCTCACTGTGTGCTCTCATCGTGTGTTCTCACTGTGTGCTCTCTCTGTGTGTTCTCACTGTGTGCTCTCACTGTGTGCTCTCACTGTGTGTTCTCACTGTGTGCACTCACTTTGTGCTCTCACTGTGTGTTGTCACTGTGTGTTCTCACTGTGTGTTCTCACTGAGTGCTGTCACTGTGTGTTCTCACTCTGCTCTCGCTGTGCATTCTCGCTGTGTGTTCTCGCTGTGTGTTCTCACTGTGTGCTCTCGCTGTGTGTCCTCGCTGTGTGATCTCACTGTGTGCTCTCACTGTGTTCTCACTGTGTGTTCTCACTGTGTGCTCTCACTGTGTGCTCTCACTGTGTGTTCTCAGTGTGTATTCTCACTGTGTCCTCTCACTGTGTGTTCTCACTGTGTGCTCTCACTGTGTGTTCTCACTGTGTACTCTCACTGTGTGCTCTCACTGTGTGCTCTCACTGTGTCCTCTCACTGTGTGTTCTCACTGTGTGCTCTCACTGTGTGTTCTCACTGTGTACTCTCACTGTGTGCTCTCACTGTGTGCTCTCACTGTGTGCTCTCACTGTGTTCTCACTGTATGTTCTCACTGTGTGCTCTCACTGTGTGCTCCCACTGTGTGCTCTCACTGTGTGTTCTCAGTGTGTATTCTCACTGTGTTCTCTCACTGTGTGTTCTCACTGTGTGCTCTCACTGTGTGTTCTCACTGTGTACTCTCACTGTGTGCTCTCACTGTGTGCTCTCACTGTGTGTTCTCAGTGTGTATTCTCACTGTGTCCTCTCACTGTGTGCTCTCACTGTGTGTTCTCACTGTGTACTCGCACAGTGTGCTCTCACTGTGTGCTCTCACTGTGTGCTCTCACTGTGTGTTCCCACTGTTTGCTCTCACTGTGTTCTCAGTGTGTGCTCTCACTGTGTTCTCACTGTGTGTTCTCACTGTGTTCTCACTGTGTGTTCTCACTGTGTTCTCACTGTGTTCTCACTGTGTGTTCTCACTCTGTGCTCTCACTGTGTTCTCACTGTGTGTTCTCACTGTGTGCTCTCACTGTGTGTTCTCACTGTGTGTTCTCACTGTGTCCTCTCACTGTGTGTTCTCACTGTGTGTTCTCACTGTGTGTTCTCACTGTGTGTTCTCACTGTTTGCTCTCAGCGTGTGTTCTCACTGTGTGGTCTCACTGTGTGTTCTCACTGTGTGCTGTCACTGTGTGTTCTCACTGTGTGCTCTCACTGTGTGCACTCATTGTGTGCTCTCACTGTGTGCTCTCACTGTGTGCTCTCACTGTGTGCTCTCACTGTGTGTTCTCAGTGTGTATTCTCACTGTGTCCTCTCACTGTGTGTTCTCACTGTGTGCTCTCACTGTGTGCTCTCACTGTGTGCTCTCACTGTGTTCTCACTGTGTGTTCTCACTGTGTGCTCTCACTGTGTGCTCTCACTGTGTGCTCTCACTGTGTGTTCTCAGTGTGTATTCTCACTGTGTCCTCTCACTGTGTGTTCTCACTGTGTGCTCTCACTGTGTGTTCTCACTGTGTACTCTCACTGTGTGCTCTCACTGTGTGTTCTCACTGTGTGCTCTCCCTGTGTGTTCTCAGTGTGTATTCTCACTGTGTCCTCTCACTGTGTGCTCTCACTGTGTGTTCTCACAGTGTGCTCTCACTGTGTGCTCTCACTGAGTGCTCTCACTGTGTGTTCCCACTGTGTGCTCTCACTGTGTGTTCTCACTGTGTGCTCTCACTGTGTGTTCTCACTGTGTGCTCTCGCTGTGTTTCCTCGCTGTGTGTCCTCGCTGTGTGCTCTCACTGTGTGCTCTCACTGTGTGCTCTCATCGTGTGTTCTCACTGTGTGCTCTCTCTGTGTGTTCTCACTGTGTGCTCTCACTGTGTGCTCTCACTGTGTGTTCTCACTGTGTGCACTCACTTTGTGCTCTCACTGTGTGTTGTCACTGTGTGTTCTCACTGTGTGTTCTCACTGAGTGCTGTCACTGTGTGTTCTCACTCTGCTCTCGCTGTGCATTCTCGCTGTGTGTTCTCGCTGTGTGTTCTCACTGTGTGCTCTCGCTGTGTGTCCTCGCTGTGTGCTCTCACTGTGTGCTCTCACTGTGTGCTCTCACTGTGTTCTCACTGTGTGTTCTCACTGTGTGCTGTCACTGTGTGCTCTCACTGTGTGTTCTCAGTGTGTATTCTCACTGTGTCCTCTCACTGTGTGTTCTCACTGTGTGCTCTCACTGTGTGTTCTCACTGTGTACTCTCACTGTGTGCTCTCACTGTGTGCTCTCACTGTGTCCTCTCACTGTGTGTTCTCACTGTGTGCTCTCACTGTGTGTTCTCACTGTGTACTCTCACTGTGTGCTCTCACTGTGTGCTCTCACTGTGTGCTCTCACTGTTTTCTCACTGTGTGTTCTCACTGTGTGCTCTCACTGTGTGCTCCCACTGTGTGCTCTCACTGTGTGTTCTCACTCTGTGCTCTCACTGTGTTCTCACTGTGTGTTCTCACTGTGTGCTCTCACTGTCTGTTCTCACTGTGTGTTCTCACTGTGTCCTCTCACTGTGTGTTCTCACTGTGTGTTCTCACTGTGTGTTCTCACTGTGTGTTCTCACTGTTTGCTCTCAGCGTGTGTTCTCACTGTGTGGTCTCACTGTGTGTTCTCACTGTGTGCTGTCACTGTGTGTTCTCACTGTGTGCTCTCACTGTGTGTTCTCACTGTGTGCACTCATTGTGTGCTCTCACTGTGTGCTCTCACTGTGTGCTCTCACTGTGTGCTCTCACTGTGTGTTCTCAGTGTGTATTCTCACTGTGTCCTCTCACTGTGTGTTCTCACTGTGTGCTCTCACTGTGTGCTCTCACTGTGTGCTCTCACTGTGTTCTCACTGTGTGTTCTCACTGTGTGCTCTCACTGTGTGCTCTCACTGTGTGCTCTCACTGTGTGTTCTCAGTGTGTATTCTCACTGTGTCCTCTCACTGTGTGTTCTCACTGTGTGCTCTCACTGTGTGTTCTCACTGTGTACTCTCACTGTGTGCTCTCACTGTGTGTTCTCACTGTGTGCTCTCCCTGTGTGTTCTCAGTGTGTATTCTCACTGTGTCCTCTCACTGTGTGCTCTCACTGTGTGTTCTCACAGTGTGCTCTCACTGTGTGCTCTCACTGTGTGCTCTCACTGTGTGTTCCCACTGTGTGCTCTCACTGTGTGTTCTCACTGTGTGCTCTCACTGTGTGTTCTCACTGTGTGCTCTCGCTGTGTTTCCTCGCTGTGTGTCCTCGCTGTGTGCTCTCACTGTGTGCTCTCACTGTGTGCTCTCATCGTGTGTTCTCACTGTGTGCTCTCTCTGTGTGTTCTCACTGTGTGCTCTCACTGTGTGCTCTCACTGTGTGTTCTCACTGTGTGCACTCACTTTGTGCTCTCACTGTGTGTTGTCACTGTGTGTTCTCACTGTGTGTTCTCACTGAGTGCTGTCACTGTGTGTTCTCACTCTGCTCTCGCTGTGCATTCTCGCTGTGTGTTCTCGCTGTGTGTTCTCACTGTGTGCTCTCGCTGTGTGTCCTCGCTGTGTGCTCTCACTGTGTGCTCTCACTGTGTGCTCTCACTGTGTTCTCACTGTGTGCTGTCACTGTGTGCTGTCACTGTGTGCTCTCACTGTGTGTTCTCAGTGTGTATTCTCACTGTGTCCTCTCACTGTGTGTTCTCACTGTGTGCTCTCACTGTGTGTTCTCACTGTGTACTCTCACTGTGTGCTCTCACTGTGTGCTCTCACTGTGTCCTCTCACTGTGTGTTCTCACTGTGTGCTCTCACTGTGTGTTCTCACTGTGTACTCTCACTGTGTGCTCTCACTGTGTGCTCTCACTGTGTGCTCTCACTGTTTTCTCACTGTGTGTTCTCACTGTGTGCTCTCACTGTGTGCTCCCACTGTGTGCTCTCACTGTGTGTTCTCAGTGTGTATTCTCACTGTGTCCTCTCACTGTGTGTTCTCACTGTGTGCTCTCACTGTGTGTTCTCACTGTGTGCTCTCACTGTGTGCTCTCACTGTGTGCTCTCACTGTGTGCTCTCACTGTGTGTTCTCAGTGTGTATTCTCACTGTGTCCTCTCACTGTGTGCTCTCACTGTGTGTTCTCACTGTGTACTCGCACAGTGTGCTCTCACTGTGTGCTCTCACTGTGTGCTCTCACTGTGTGTTCCCACTGTGTGCTCTCACTGTGTTCTCAGTGTGTGCTCTCACTGTGTTCTCACTGTGTGTTCTCACTGTGTTCTCACTGTGTGTTCTCACTGTGTTCTCACTGTGTGTTCTCACTGTGTTCTCACTGTGTTCTCACTGTGTGTTCTCACTGTGTGCTCTCACTGTGTTCTCACTGTGTGTTCTCACTGTGTGCTCTCACTGTGTGTTCTCACTGTGTGTTCTCACTGTGTGCTCTCACTGTGTGTTCTCACTGTGTGTTCTCACTGTGTGTTCTCACTGTGTGCTCTCACTGTGTGCTCTCATTGTGTGTTCTCACTGTGTGTTCTCACTGAGTGCTCTGACTGTGTGTTCTCACTCTGCTCTTGCTGTGCGTTCTCGCTGTGTGTTCTCTCTGTGTGCTCTCGCTGTGTGTCCTCGCTGTGTGTCCTCGCTGTGTGTCCTCGCTGTATGCTCTCACTGTGTGCTCTCACTGTGTGCTCTCATCGTGTGTTCTCACTGTGTGCTCTCTCTGTGTGTTCTCACTGTGTGCTCTCACTGTGTGCTCTCACTGTGTGTTCTCACTGTGTGCACTCACTTTGTGCTCTCACTGTGTGTTGTCACTGTGTGTTCTCACTGTGTGTTCTCACTGAGTGCTGTCACTGTGTGTTCTCACTCTGCTCTCGCTGTGCATTCTCGCTGTGTGTTCTCGCTGTGTGTTCTCACTGTGTGCTCTCGCTGTGTGTCCTCGCTGTGTGCTCTCACTGTGTGCTCTCACTGTGTGCTCTCACTGTGTGTTCTCACTGTGTGCTCTCTGTGTGTCCTCGCTGTGTGCTCTCACTGTGTGCTCTCACTGTGTTCTCACTGTGTGTTCTCACTGTGTGCTCTCACTGTGTGCTCTCACTGTGTGCTCTCACTGTGTGCTCTCACTGTGTGTTATCAGTGTGTATTCTCACTGTGTCCTCTCACTGTGTGTTCTCACTGTGTGCTCTCACTGTGTGTTCTCACTGTGTACTCTCACTGTGTGCTCTCACTGTGTGCTCTCACTGTGTCCTCTCACTGTGTGTTCTCACTGTGTGCTCTCACTGTGTGCTCTCACTGTGTGTTCTCACTGTGTACTCTCACTGTGTGCTCTCACTGTGTGCTCTCACTGTGTGCTCTCACTGTGTTCTCACTGTGTGTTCTCACTGTGTGCTCTCACTTTGTGTTCTCACTGTGTGCTCTCACTGTGTGCTCTCACTGTGTGTTCTCAGTGTGTATTCTCACTGTGTCCTCTCACTGTGTGCTCTCACTGTGTGTTCTCACTGTGTACTCGCACAGTGTGCTCTCACTGTGTGCTCTCACTGTGTGTTCCCACTGTGTGCTCTCACTGTGTGTTTTCACTGTGTGCTCTCACTGTGTGCTCCCACTGTGTGCTCTCACTGTGTGTTCTCAGTGTGTATTCTCACTGTGTCCTCTCACTGTGTGTTCTCACTGTGTGCTCTCACTGTGTGTTCTCACTGTGTCCTCTCACTGTGTGTTCTCACTGTGTGTTCTCACTGTGTGTTCTCACTGTGTGTTCTCACTGTTTGCTCTCAGCGTGTGTTCTCACTGTGTGGTCTCACTGTGTGTTCTCACTGTGTGCTGTCACTGTGTGTTCTCACTGTGTGCTCTCACTGTGTGCACTCATTGTGTGCTCTCACTGTGTGCTCTCACTGTGTGCTCTCACTGTGTGCTCTCACTGTGTGTTCTCAGTGTGTATTCTCACTGTGTCCTCTCACTGTGTGTTCTCACTGTGTGCTCTCACTGTGTGCTCTCACTGTGTGCTCTCACTGTGTTCTCACTGTGTGTTCTCACTGTGTGCTCTCACTGTGTGCTCTCACTGTGTGTTCTCAGTGTGTATTCTCACTGTGTCCTCTCACTGTGTGTTCTCACTGTGTGCTCTCACTGTGTGTTCTCACTGTGTACTCTCACTGTGTGCTCTCACTGTGTGCTCTCACTGTGTGCTCTCCCTGTGTGTTCTCAGTGTGTATTCTCACTGTGTCCTCTCACTGTGTGCTCTCACTGTGTGTTCTCACAGTGTGCTCTCACTGTGTGCTCTCACTGTGTGCTCTCACTGTGTGCTCTCACTGTGTGTTCCCACTGTGTGCTCTCACTGTGTGTTTTCACTGTGTGCTCTCACTGTGTGTTCTCACTGTGTGCTCTCGCTGTGTGTCCTCGCTGTGTGTCCTCGCTGTGTGTCCTCGCTGTGTGCTCTCACTGTGTGCTCTCACTGTGTGCTCTCATCGTGTGTTCTTACTGTGTGCTCTCTCTGTGTGTTCTCACTGTGTGCTCTCACTGTGTGTTCTCACTGTGTGCACTCACTTTGTGCTCTCACTGTGTGTTGTCACTGTGTGTTCTCACTGTGTGTTCTCACTGAGTGCTGTCACTGTGTGTTCTCACTCTGCTCTCGCTGTGCATTCTCGCTGTGTGTTCTCGCTGTGTGTTCTCACTGTGTGCTCTCGCTGTGTGTCCTCGCTGTGTGCTCTCACTGTGTGCTCGCACTGTGTTCTCACTGTGTGTTCTCACTGTGTGCTCTCACTGTGTGCTCTCACTGTGTGTTCTCAGTGTGTATTCTCACTGTGTCCTCTCACTGTGTGTTCTCACTGTGTGCTCTCACTGTGTGTTCTCACTGTGTACTCTCACTGTGTGCTCTCACTGTGTGCTCTCACTGTGTCCTCTCACTGTGTGTTCTCACTGTGTGCTCTCACTGTGTGTTCTCACTGTGTACTCTCACTGTGTGCTCTCACTGTGTGCTCTCACTGTGTGCTCTCACTGTGTTCTCACTGTGTGTTCTCACTGTGTGCTCTCACTGTGTGCTCCCACTGTGTGCTCTCACTGTGTGTTCTCAGTGTGTATTCTCACTGTGTCCTCTCACTGTGTGTTCTCACTGTGTGCTCTCACTGTGTGTTCTCACTGTGTACTCTCACTGTGTGCTCTCACTGTGTGCTCTCACTGTGTGTTCTCAGTGTGTATTCTCACTGTGTCCTCTCACTGTGTGCTCTCACTGTGTGTTCTCACTGTGTACTCGCACAGTGTGCTCTCACTGTGTGCTCTCACTGTGTGTTCCCACTGTGTGCTCTCACTGTGTTCTCAGTGTGTGCTCTCACTGTGTTCTCACTGTGTGTTCTCACTGTGTTCTCACTGTGTGTTCTCACTGTGTTCTCACTGTGTGTTCTCACTGTGTTCTCACTGTGTGTTCTCACTGTGTGTTCTCACTGTGTGCTCTCACTGTGTTCTCACTGTGTGTTCTCACTGTGTGCTCTCACTGTGTGTTCTCACTGTGTGTTCTCACTGTGTGCTCTCACTGTGTGTTCTCACTGTGTGTTCTCACTGTGTGTTCTCACTGTGTGCTCTCACTGTGTGCTCTCATTGTGGGTTCTCACTGTGTGCTCTCACTGTGTGCTCTCACTGTGTGTTCTCACTGTGTGCACTCACTTTGTGCTCTCACTGTGTGTTGTCACTGTGTGTTCTCACTGTGTGTTCTCACTGAGTGCTGTCACTGTGTGTTCTCACTCTGCTCTCGCTGTGCATTCTCGCTGTGTGTTCTCGCTGTGTGTTCTCACTGTGTGCTCTCGCTGTGTGTCCTCGCTGTGTGCTCTCACTGTGTGCTCTCACTGTGTGCTCTCACTGTGTGTTCTCACTGTGTGCTCTCTGTGTGTCCTCGCTGTGTGCTCTCACTGTGTGCTCTCACTGTGTTCTCACTGTGTGTTCTCACTGTGTGCTCTCACTGTGTGCTCTCACTGTGTGCTCTCACTGTGTGTTCTCAGTGTGTATTCTCACTGTGTCCTCTCACTGTGTGTTCTCACTGTGTGCTCTCACTGTGTGTTCTCACTGTGTACTCTCACTGTGTGCTCTCACTGTGTGCTCTCACTGTGTCCTCTCACTGTGTGTTCTCACTGTGTGCTCTCACTGTGTGTTCTCACTGTGTACTCTCACTGTGTGCTCTCACTGTGTGCTCTCACTGTGTGCTCTCACTGTGTTCTCACTGTGTTCTCACTGTGTGCTCTCACTGTGTGTTCTCACTGTGTGCTCTCACTGTGTGCTCTCACTGTGTGTTCTCAGTGTGTATTCTCACTGTGTCCTCTCACTGTGTGCTCTCACTGTGTGTTCTCACTGTGTACTCGCACAGTGTGCTCTCACTGTGTGCTCTCACTGTGTGTTCCCACTGTGTGCTCTCACTGTGTGTTTTCACTGTGTGCTCTCACTGTGTGTTCTCACTGTGTTCTCACTGTGTGTTCTCACTGTGTGCTCTCACTGTGTGCTCCCACTGTGTGCTCTCACTGTGTGTTGTCAGTGTGTATTCTCACTGTGTCCTCTCACTGTGTGTTCTCACTGTGTGCTCTCACTGTGTGTTCTCACTGTGTACTCTCACTGTGTGCTCTCACTGTGTGCTCTCACTGTGTGTTCTCAGTGTGTATTCTCACTGTGTCCTCTCACTGTGTGCTCTCACTGTGTGTTCTCACTGTGTACTCGCACAGTGTGCTCTCACTGTGTGCTCTCACTGTGTGCTCTCACTGTGTGTTCCCACTGTGTGCTCTCACAGTGTGTATTCTCACTGTGTCCTCTCACTGTGTGTTCTCACTGTGTGCTCTCACTGTGTGTTCTCACTGTGTGTTCTCACTGTGTCCTCTCACTGTGTGTTCTCACTGTGTGTTCTCACTGTGTGTTCTCACTGTGTGTTCTCACTGTTTGCTCTCAGCGTGTGTTCTCACTGTGTGGTCTCACTGTGTGTTCTCACTGTGTGCTGTCACTGTGTGTTCTCACTGTGTGCTCTCACTGTGTGTTCTCACTGTGTGCACTCATTGTGTGCTCTCACTGTGTGCTCTCACTGTGTGCTCTCACTGTGTGCTCTCAGTGTGTATTCTCACTGTGTCCTCTCACTGTGTGTTCTCACTGTGCTCTCACTGTGTGCTCTCACTGTGTTCTCACTGTGTGTTCTCACTGTGTGCTCTCACTGTGTGCTCTCACTGTGTGCTCTCACTGTGTGTTCTCAGTGTGTATTCTCACTGTGTCCTCTCACTGTGTGTTCTCACTGTGTGCTCTCACTGTGTGTTCTCACTGTGTACTCTCACTGTGTGCTCTCACTGTGTGCTCTCCCTGTGTGTTCTCAGTGTGTATTCTCACTGTGTCCTCTCACTGTGTGCTCTCACTGTGTGTTCTCACAGTGTGCTCTCACTGTGTGCTCTCACTGTGTGCTCTCACTGTGTGTTCCCACTGTGTGCTCTCACTGTGTGTTTTCACTGTGTGCTCTCACTGTGTGTTCTCACTGTGTGCTCTCGCTGTGTGTCCTCGCTGTGTGTCCTCGCTGTGTGTCCTCGCTGTGTGCTCTCACTGTGTGCTCTCACTGTGTGCTCTCATCGTGTGTTCTCACTGTGTGCTCTCTCTGTGTGTTCTCACTGTGTGCTCTCACTGTGTGCTCTCACTGTGTGTTCTCACTGTGTGCACTCACTTTGTGCTCTCACTGTGTGTTGTCACTGTGTGTTCTCACTGTGTGTTCTCACTGAGTGCTGTCACTGTGTGTTCTCACTCTGCTCTCGCTGTGCATTCTCGCTGTGTGTTCTCGCTGTGTGTTCTCACTGTGTGCTCTCGCTGTGTGCTCTCGCTGTGTGTCCTCGCTGTGTGCTCTCACTGTGTGCTCTCACTGTGTTCTCACTGTGTGTTCTCACTGTGTGCTCTCACTGTGTGCTCTCACTGTGTGTTCTCAGTGTGTATTCTCACTGTGTCCTCTCACTGTGTGTTCTCACTGTGTGCTCTCACTGTGTGTTCTCACTGTGTACTCTCACTGTGTGCTCTCACTGTGTGCTCTCACTGTGTCCTCTCACTGTGTGTTCTCACTGTGTGCTCTCACTGTGTGTTCTCACTGTGTACTCTCACTGTGTGCTCTCACTGTGTGCTCTCACTGTGTGCTCTCACTGTGTTCTCACTGTGTGTTCTCACTGTGTGCTCTCACTGTGTGCTCCCACTGTGTGCTCTCACTGTGTGTTCTCAGTGTGTATTCTCACTGTGTCCTCTCACTGTGTGTTCTCACTGTGTGCTCTCACTGTGTGTTCTCACTGTGTACTCTCACTGTGTGCTCTCACTGTGTGCTCTCACTGTGTGTTCTCAGTGTGTATTCTCACTGTGTCCTCTCACTGTGTGCTCTCACTGTGTGTTCTCTCTGTGTACTCGCACAGTGTGCTCTCACTGTGTGCTCTCACTGTGTGCTCTCACTGTGTGTTCCCACTGTGTGCTCTCACTGTGTTCTCAGTGTGTGCTCTCACTGTGTTCTCACTGTGTGTTCTCACTGTGTTCTCACTGTGTGTTCTCACTGTGTTCTCACTGTGTGTTCTCACTGTGTTCTCACTGTGTTCTCACTGTGTGTTCTCACTGTGTGTTCTCACTGTGCTCTCACTGTGTTCTCACTGTGTGTTCTCACTGTGTGCTCTCACTGTGTGTTCTCACTGTGTGTTCTCACTGTGTGCTCTCACTGTGTGTTCTCACTGTGTGTTCTCACTGTGTGTTCTCACTGTGTGCTCTCACTGTGTGCTCTCATTGTGTGTTCTCACTGTGTGTTCTCACTGAGTGCTCTGACTGTGTGTTCTCACTCTGCTCTTGCTGTGCGTTCTCGCTGTGTGTTCTCTCTGTGTGCTCTCGCTGTGTGTCCTCGCTGTGTGTCCTCGCTGTGTGTCCTCGCTGTGTGCTCTCACTGTGTGCTCTCACTGTGTGCTCTCATCGTGTGTTCTCACTGTGTGCTCTCTCTGTGTGTTCTCACTGTGTGCTCTCACTGTGTGCTCTCACTGTGTGTTCTCACTGTGTGCACTCACTTTGTGCTCTCACTGTGTGTTGTCACTGTGTGTTCTCACTGTGTGTTCTCACTGAGTGCTGTCACTGTGTGTTCTCACTCTGCTCTCGCTGTGCATTCTCGCTGTGTGTTCTCGCTGTGTGTTCTCACTGTGTGCTCTCGCTGTGTGTCCTCGCTGTGTGCTCTCACTGTGTGCTCTCACTGTGTGCTCTCACTGTGTGTTCTCACTGTGTGCTCTCTGTGTGTCCTCGCTGTGTGCTCTCACTGTGTGCTCTCACTGTGTTCTCACTGTGTGTTCTCACTGTGTGCTCTCACTGTGTGCTCTCACTGTGTGCTCTCACTGTGTGTTCTCAGTGTGTATTCTCACTGTGTCCTCTCACTGTGTGTTCTCACTGTGTGCTCTCACTGTGTGTTCTCACTGTGTACTCTCACTGTGTGCTCTCACTGTGTGCTCTCACTGTGTCCTCTCACTGTGTGTTCTCACTGTGTGCTCTCACTGTGTGTTCTCACTGTGTACTCTCACTGTGTGCTCTCACTGTGTGCTCTCACTGTGTGCTCTCACTGTGTTCTCACTGTGTTCTCACTGTGTGGTCTCACTGTGTGTTCTCACTGTGTGCTCTCACTGTGTGCTCTCACTGTGTGTTCTCAGTGTGTATTCTCACTGTGTCCTCTCACTGTGTTCTCTCACTGTGTGTTCTCACTGTGTACTCGCACAGTGTGCTCTCACTGTGTGCTCTCACTGTGTGTTCCCACTGTGTGCTCTCACTGTGTGTTTTCACTGTGTGCTCTCACTGTGTGTTCTCACTGTGTTCTCACTGTGTGTTCTCACTGTGTGCTCTCAGTGTGTGCTCCCACTGTGTGCTCTCACTGTGTGTTCTCAGTGTGTATTCTCACTGTGTCCTCTCACTGTGTGTTCTCACTGTGTGCTCTCACTGTGTGTTCTCACTGTGTGCTCTCACTGTGTGCTCTCACTGTGTGCTCTCACTGTGTGTTCTCAGTGTGTATTCTCACTGTGTCCTCTCACTGTGTGCTCTCACTGTGTGTTCTCACTGTGTACTCGCACAGTGTGCTCTCACTGTGTGTTCCCACTGTGTGCTCTCACTGTGTGTTTTCACTGTGTGCTCTCACTGTGTGTTCTCACTGTTTGTTCTCAGTGTGTATTCTCACTGTGTGCTCTCACTACGTGTTCTTACTGTATGTTCTCGCTGTGTGCTCTTAATGTGTGTTCTCGCCGTGTTCTCACTGTGTGTTCTCACTGTGTGTTCTCACTGTGTGCTCTCACTGTGTGCTCTCACTGTGTGCTCTCACTGTGTGTTCTCACTGTGTGCTCTCACTGTGTGTTCTCACTGTGTGCTCTCACTGTGTGTTCTCGCTCTGTGCTCTCACTGTGTTCTCACTGTGTGTTCTCACTGTGTGTTCTCACTGTGTGCTCTCACTGTGTGCTCTCACTGTGTGTTGTGACTGTGTGTTCTCACTGTGTGTTCTCACTGAGTGCTCTCACTGTGTGTTCTCACTCTGCTCTCGCTGTGCTTTCTCGCTGTGTTCTCACTGTGTGCTCTTGCTGTGTGTCCTCGCTCTGTGCTCTCACTGTGTGCTCTCATTGTGTGTTCTCGCTGTGTGCTCTCACTGTGAGTTCTCACTGTGCTCTCGCTGTGTGTCCTCACTGTGTTCTTACTGTGTGTTCTTACTGTGTTGTCTCACTGTGTGTTCTCACTGTGTGTTCTCACTGTGTGTTCTCACTGTGTATTCTCACTGTGTCCTCTCACTGTGTGTTCTCACTGTGTGTTCTCACTGTGTGTTCTCACTGTTTGCTCTCAGCGTGTGTTCTCACTGTGTGGTCTCACTGTGTGTTCTCACTGTGTGCTGTCACTGTGTGTTCTCACTGTGTGCTCTCACTGTGTGTTCTCACTGTGTGCACTCATTGTGTGCTCTCACTGTGTGCTCTCACTGTGTGCTCTCACTGTGTGTTCCCACTTTGTGCTCTCACTGTGTTTTTTCACTGTGTGCTCTCACTGTGTATTCTCACTGTGTGCTCTCACTACGTGTACTTACTGTATGTTCTCGCTGTGTGCTCTTGCTGTGTGCTCTCGCTGTGTTCTCTTAATGTGTGTTCTCGCCGTGTTCTCACTGTGTGTTCTCACTGTGTGTTGTCACTGTGTGCTCTCACTGTGTGTTCTCGCTGTTTCTTCTCACTGTGCTCTCACTGTGTGTTCTCACTGTGCGCTCTCACTGTGCGCAATCACTGTGTTCTCGCTGTGTGTTCTCACTGTGTGTTCTCAGTGTGTCCTCTCACTGTGTCCTCTCACTGTGTGTTCTCACTTTTTGTTCTCAGCGTGTGTTCTCACTGTGTGCTCTCACTGTGTGCACTTGCTGTGTGCTCTCACTGTGTTCTCACTGTGTTCTCACTGTGTTCTCTCACTGTGTGCTCTCGCTGTGTGCTCTCACTGGGTGCTCTCACTGTGTGCTCTCACTGTGTTCTCACTGTGTTCTCTCACTGTGTGCTCTCACTGTGTGCTCTCACTGTGTTCTCAGTGTGTGCTCTCACTGTGTTCTCACTGTGTGTTCTCACTGTGTTCTCACTGTGTGTTCTCACTGTGTTCTCACTGTGTTCTCACTGTGTGTTCTCACTGTGTGCTCTCACTGTGTTCTCACTGTGTGTTCTCACTGTGTGCTCTCACTGTGTGTTCTCACTGTGTTCTCACTGTGTGTTCTCACTGTGTGTTCTCACTGTGTGTTCTCACTGTGTGCTCTCACTGTGTGCTCTCATTGTGTGTTCTCACTGTGTGTTCTCACTGAGTGCTCTGACTGTGTGTTCTCACTCTGCTCTTGCTGTGCGTTCTCGCTGTGTGTTCTCACTGTGTGCTTTCGCTGTGTGTCCTCGCTGTGTGTCCTCGCTGTGTGTCCTCGCTGTGTGCACTCACTTTGTGCTCTCACTGTGTGTTGTCACTGTGTGTTCTCACTGTGTGTTCTCACTGAGTGCTGTCACTGTGTGTTCTCACTCTGCTCTCGCTGTGCATTCTCGCTGTGTGTTCTCGCTGTGTGTTCTCACTGTGTGCTCTCGCTGTGTGTCCTCGCTGTGTGCTCTCACTGTGTGCTCTCACTGTGTGCTCTCACTGTGTGTTCTCACTGTGTGCTCTCTGTGTGCTCTCACTGTGTTCTCACTGTGTGTTCTCACTGTGTGCTCTCACTGTGTGCTCTCACTGTGTGCTCTCACTGTGTGTTCTCAGTGTGTATTCTCACGGTGTCCTCTCACTGTGTGTTCTCACTGTGTGCTCTCACTGTGTGTTCTCACTGTGTACTCTCACTGTGTGCTCTCACTGTGTGCTCTCACTGTGTGCTCTCACTGTGTTCTCACTGTGTTTTCTCACTGTGTGCTCTCACTGTGTGCTCTCACTGTGTGCTCTCACTGTGTGTTCTCAGTGTGTATTCTCACTGTGTCCTCTCACTGTGTGTTCTCACTGTGTGCTCTCACTGTGTGTTCTCACTGTGTACTCTCACTGTGTGCTCTCACTGTGTGCTCTCACTGTGTGCTCTCACTGTGTGTTCTCAGTGTGTATTCTCACTGTGTCCTCTCACTGTGTGTTCTCACTGTGTGCTCTCACTGTGTGTTCTCACTGTGTACTCTCACTGTGTGCTCTCACTGTGTGTTCTCAGTGTGTATTCTCACTGTGTGCTCTCACTGTGTGCTCTCACTGTGTGCTCTCACTGTGTGCTCTCACTGTGTGCTCTCACTGTGTGTTCTCAGTGTGTATTCTCACTGTGTCCTCTCACTGTGTGTTCTCACGGTGTGCTCTCACTGTGTGTTCTCACTGTGTACTCTCACTGTGTGCTCTCACTGTGTGCTCTCACTGTGTGCTCTCACTGTGTTCTCACTGTGTGTTCTCACTGTGTGCTCTCACTGTGTGCTCTCACTGTGTGCTCTCACTGTGTGTTCTCAGTGTGTATTCTCACTGTGTCCTCTCACTGTGTGTTCTCACTGTGTGCTCTCACTGTGTGTTCTCACTGTGTACTCTCACTGTGTGCTCTCACTGTGTGCTCTCCCTGTGTGTTCTCAGTGTGTATTCTCACTGTGTCCTCTCACTCTGTGCTCTCACTGTGTGTTCTCACTGTGTACTCTCACTGTGTGCTCTCACTGTGTGCTCTCACTGTGTGCTCTCACTGTGTGTTCCCACTGTGTGCTCTCACTGTGTGTTTTCACTGTGTGCTCTCACTGTGTGTTCTCACTGTTTGTTCTCAGTGTGTATTCTCACTGTGTGCTCTCACTACGTGTTCTTACTGTATGTTCTCGCTGTGTGCTCTTAATGTGTGTTCTCGCCGTGTTCTCACTGTGTGATCTCACTGTGTGTTCTCACTGTGTGCTCTCACTGTGTGCTCTCACTTTGTGCTCTCACTGTGTGTTCTCACTGTGTGCTCTCACTGTGTGTTCTCACTGTGTGCTCTCACTGTGTGTTCTCGCTCTGTGCTCTCACTGTGTTCTCACTGTGTGCTCTCGCTGTGTGCTCTCGCTGTGTGCTCTCGCTGTGTGCTCTCACTGTGTGCTCTCTCTGTGTGTTCTCACTGTGTGTTCTCACTGCGTGTTCTCACTGCATGCTCTCACTGTGTATTCTCACTGGGTGCTCCCACTGTGTGCTCTCACTGTGTGCTCTCACTGTGTGATCTCCCCTTGTGCTCTCACTGTGTGCTCTCACTGTGTGTTCTCGCTGTGTGCTCTCACTGTGTGTTCTCGCTGTGTGCTCTCACTGTGTGCTCTCACTGTGTGCTCTCACTGTGTGCTCTCACTGAGTGTTCTCACTGTGTGGTCTCTCTCTGTGTTCTCACTGTGTGCTCTCACTGTGTGTTCTCACTGCGTGTTCTCACTGCATGCTCTCACTGTGTATTCTCGCTGGGTGCTCTCACTGTGTGTTCTCACTGTGTGTTCTCACTGTGTGCTCTCACTGTGTGCCCTCACTGTGTGTTCTCACTGTGTATTCTCACTGTGTGTTCTCACTGTGTGTTCTCACTGTGTTCTCAGTTTGTGCTCTCACTGTGTGCCATCACTGTGTGTTCTCACTGTGTGTTCTCACTGTGTGTTCTCACTGAGTGCTCTCACTGTGTGTTCTCACTCTGCTCTTGCTGTGCATTCTCGCTGTGTGTTCTCACTGTGTGCTCTTGCTGTGTGTTCTCGCTCTGTGCTCTCACTGTGTGCTCTCATTGTGTGTTCTCGCTGTGTGCTCTCACTGTGTGTTCTCACTGTGTTCTCACTGTGTGTTCTCACACTGTTTGCTCTCAGCGTGTGTTCTCACTGTGTGCTCTCACTGTGTGCTCTCACTGTTTGCTCTCACTGTGTTTTCTCACTGTGTGCACTCACTGTGTGCTCTCACTGTGTGTTCTCTCTGTGCTCTCACTGTGTGTTCTCACTGTGTGCTATCACTGTGTTCTCCCTGTGTTCTCGCGGTGCACTCTCGCTGTGCGTTCTCACTGTGTGCTCTCACTGTGCGCACTTACTGTGTTCTCACTGTGTGCTCTCGCTGTGTGCTCTCACTGTGTGCTCTCACTCTGTGCTCTCACTGTGTGCCCTCACTGTTTGCTCTCACTGTGTGCTCTCACTGTGTGTTCTCCCTGTGTGTTCTCCCCGTGTGCGCTCACTGTGTGTTCTCACTGTGTGTTCTCACTGTGTGCCCTCACTGTGTGTTCTCACTGTGTGCTCTCACTGTGTGTTCTTACTGTGTGCTCTCTTTGTGTGCTCTCACTATGTTCTCTCACTGTGTTCTCTCACTGTGTGCTCTCACTGTGTGCTCTCACTGTGTGTTCTCACTGTGTGTTCTCACTGTGTGTTCTCACTGTGTACTCTCACAGTGTGCTCGCACTGTGTGCTCTCACTGTGTGCTCTCACTGTGTGCTCTCACTGTGTGTTCCCACTGTGTGCTCTCACTGTGTGTTTTCACTGTGTGCTCTAACTGTGTGTTCTCACTGTGTGTTCTCAGTGTGTATTCTCACTGTGTGCTATCACTGCGTGTTTTCACTGCGTGTTCTCACTGCGTGTTCTCACTGCGTGTTCTCACTGCATGCTCTCACTGCGTGCTCTTACTGTGTGTTCTCGCTGTGTGCTCTTGCTGTGTGCTCTCGCTGTGTGCTCTTAATGTGTGTTCTCGCCGTGTTCTCACTGTGTGTTCTCACTTTGTGCTCTCACTGTGTGTTCTTGCTGTTTCTTCTCACTGTGCTCTCACTGTGTGTTCTCACTGTGTGTTCTCACTGTGTTCTCGCTGTGCGCTCTCACTGTGAGTTCTCGCTGTGTGCTCTCACTGTGTGCTCTCACTGTGTGCTCTCACTGTGTTTTCTCACTGTGTGCTCTCTCTGTGTGTTCTCACTGTGTGCTCTCACTGTGCTCTCACTGTGTGCTCTCACTGTGCTCTCACTGTGCTCTCACTGTGTGCTCTCACTGTGTGTTCTCACTGTGTGTTCTCACTGTGTGTTCTCACTGTGTGTTCCCACTGTGTGTTCCCACTGTTTGTTCCCACTGTGTGTTCTCACTGTGTGCTCTCACTGTGTGCTCTCACTGTGTGCTCTCACTGCGTGCTCTCACTGCGTGTTCTCACTGCGTGTTCTCACTGCGTGCTCTCACTGCGTGCTCTCACTGCGTGCTCTCACTGCGTGCTCTCACTGTCTGCTCTCACTGTGTGTTCTCACTGTGTGTTCTCACTGTGTTCTCAGTGTGTGTTCTCACTGTGTGCTCTCACTGTGTGCTCTCACTGTATGCTCTCAGTGTGCCATCACTGTGTGCTCTCACTGTGTGTTCTCACTGTGTGCTCTCACTGTGTGTTCTCACTGTGTGTTCTCACTGTGTGTTCTCACTCTGCTCTCGCTGTGTGTCCTCGCTGTGTGCTCTCACTGTGTTTTCTCGCTCTGTGCTCTCACTGTGTGCTCTCATTGTGTGTTCTCACTGTGTGCTCTCACTGTGTGTTCTCACTGTGATCTCGCTGTGTGTTCTCACTGTGTTCTTACTGTGTGTTCTCAGTGTGTATTCTCACTGTGTGCTCTCACTGTGTGCTCTCACTGTGTGCGCTCACTGTGTGCGCTCACTGTGTGCTCTCACTGTTTGCTCTCACTGTGTGCTCTCGCTGTGTGCTCTCGCTGTGTGTTCTCACTGTTCTCACTGTGTTCTCACTGTTTGCTCTCACTTTGTGTTCTCACAGTGCTCTCAGTGTTTGTTCTCACTGTGTGTTCTCACTGTGTGCTCTCACTGTGTGCTATGACTGTGTGCTCTCACTGTGTGTTCTCACTGTGTGCACTGGCTGTGTGCTCTCACTGTGTGCTCTCACTGTGTCTTACTGTGTGTTCTCGCTGTGTGCTCTCACTGTGTGTTCTCACTCTGCTCTCGCTGTGCGTTCTCGCTGTGTGTTCTCACTGTGTGCTCTCTCTCTGTGTTCTCACTGTGTGTTCTCAGTGTGTATTCTCACTGTGTCCTCTCACTGTGTTCTCACTGGTGTGTTCTCACTGTTTGCTCTCAGCGTGTGTTCTCACTGTTTGCTCTCAGCCTGTGTTCTCACTGTGTGTTCTCACTGTGTGTTCTCACTGTGTGTTCTCACTGTGTGTTCTCACTGTGTGCTCTCACTGTGTGCTATAACTGTGTGTTCTCACTGTGTGCACTCGCTGTGTGTTCTCACTGTCTGCTATCACTGTGTGCTCTCACTGTGTGTTCTCAGTGTGTGCACTCGCTGTGTGTTCTCACTGTGTGCTCTCATTGTGTGCCTCTCTCTGCTCTCATTGTGTGCTCTCTCTGTGTGTTCTCACTGTGTGTTCTCAGTGTGTGCTCTCACTGTGTGCTCTCACTGTGTGCTCTCACTGTGTGCCTCTCACTGTGTGTTCTCACTGTGTGCTCTCACTGTTTGTTTTCACTGTGTGCTCTCACTGTGTGCTCTCACTGTTTGTTCCCACTGTGTGCTCTCACTGTGTGTTTTCACTGTGTGCTCTAACTGTGTGCTCTCACTGTTTGTTTTCACTGTGTGCTCTCACTACATGTTCTCACTGCGTGTTCTCACTGCGTGCTCTCACTGCGTGCTCTCCCTGCGTGCTCACTCTGTGTTCTTACTGTGTGCTCTCACTGTGTGCTCTCACTGTTTGTTCCCACTGTGTGCTCTCACTGTGTGTTTTCACTGTGTGCTCTAACTGTGTGTTCTCACTGTGTGCTCTCACTGTGTGCTCTCACTGTTTGTTTTCACTGTGTGCTCTCACTACATGTTCTCACTGCGTGTTCTCACTGCGTGCTCTCACTGCGTGCTCTCCCTGCGTGCTCACTC
This sequence comes from Somniosus microcephalus, assembly GCF_052327205.1. NCBI lineage: Eukaryota > Metazoa > Chordata > Chondrichthyes > Squaliformes > Somniosidae > Somniosus > Somniosus microcephalus. The sequence continues at coordinate 196,639,112 of NC_140998.1, forward strand.
TGTGTTCTTACTGTATGTTCTCGCTGTGTGCTCTCGCTGTGTGCTCTCGCTGTGTGCTCTCACTGTGTGCTCTCACTGTGTGTTCTCGCTGTTTCTTCTCACTGTGCTCTCACTGTGTGTTCTCACTGTGTGTTCTCACTGTGTGTTCTCACTGTGTTCTCGCTGTGCGCTCTCACTGTGAGTTCTCGCGGTGTGTTCTCACTGTGTGCTCTCACTGTGTGCTCCCACTGTGAGTTCTCGCGGTGTGTTCTCACTGTGTGCTCTTACTGTGTGTTCTTCTGTGTGCTCTCACTGTGTGCTCTCACTGTGTGCTCTCAATGTGTGTTCTCACTGTGTGCTCTCACTGCGTGCTCTCCCTGCATGCTCACTCTGTGTTCTTACTGTATGTTCTCGCTGTGTGCTCTCGCTGTGTGCTCTCGCTGTGTGCTCTCGCTGTGTGCTCTCACTGTGTTTTCTCGCTGTTTCTTCTCACTGTGCTCTCACTGTGTGTTCTCACTGTGTGTTCTCACTGTGTTCTCGCTGTGCGCTCTCACTGTGAGTTCTCGCGGTGTGTTCTCACTGTGTGCTCTCATTGTGTGCTCTCACTGTGTGCTCTCACTGTGTGCTCTCGCTGTGAGTTCTCGCTGTGTGCTCTCACTGTGTGCTCTCACTGTGTGTTCTCACCGTGTGCTCTCACTGTGTGCTCTCACTGTGTTCTCAGTGTGTGTTCTCACTGTGTGCTCTCTCTGTGTGCTCTCTCTGTGTGCTCTCACTGTGTGTTCTCACTGTGTGCTCTCACTGTGTTCTCACTGTGTGCTCTCACTGTGTGCTCTCACTGTGTGTTCTCACTGTGTGTTCTCACTGAGTGCTCTCACTGTGTGTTCTCACTCTGCTCTCGCTGTGCGTTCTCGCTGTGTGTTCTCACTGTGTGCTCTCGCTGTGTGTCCTCGCTGTGTGCTCTCACTGTGTGTTCTCGCTCTGTGCTCTCACTGTGTGCTCTCATTGTGTATTCTCGCTGTGTGCTCTCACTGTGTGTTCTCACTGTGATCTCGCTGTGTGTTCTCACTGTGTTCTTACTGTGTGTTCTTACTGTGTGCTCTCTGTGTGTTCTCACTGTGTGTTCTCACTGTGTGCTCTCACTGTGTGCTCTCACTGTGTGTTCTCACTGTGTGTTCTCACTGTGTGTTCTCACTGTGTGTTCACACTGTGTGCTCTCACTATGTGTTCTCACTGTTCTCACTGTGTTCTCATTGTTTGCTCTCACTGTGTTCTCACTGTGCTCTCACTGTGTGTTCTCACTGTGTGCTCTCAATGTGTGCTATGACTGTGTGCTCTCACTGTGTGCTCTCACTGTGTGCTATGACTGTGTGCTCTCACTGTGTCTTCTTACTGTGTGTTCTCACTGTGTGCTCTCACTGTGTGTTCTCACTGTGTGCTCTCGCTGTGTGTTCTCACTGTGTGCTCTCACTGTGTGTTCTCACTGTGTTCCCACTGTGTGCTCTCACTGTGTTTTTTCACTGTGTGCTCTCACTGTGTGTTCTCACTGTGTGTTCTCAGTGTGTATTCTCACTGTGTGCTCTCACTACGTGTACTTACTGTATGTTCTCGCTGTGTGCTCTTGCTGTGTGCTCTCGCTGTGTTCTCTTAATGTGTGTTCTCGCCGTGTTCTCACTGCGTGTTCTCACTGCGTGCTCTCACTGCGTGTTCTCACTGCGTGCTCTCACTGCGTGCTCTCCCTGCGTGCTCACTCTGTGTTCTTACTTTATGTTCTTGCTGTGTGCTCTCGCTGTGTGCTCTCACTGTGTGTTCTCGCTGTTTCTTCTCACTGTGCTCTCACTGTGTGTTCTCACTGTGTGTTCTCACTGTGTTCTCGCTGTGCGCTCTCACTGTGAGTTCTCGCGGTGTGTTCTCACTGTGTGCTCTCACTGTGAGTTCTCGCGGTGTGCTCTCACTGTGTGTTCTCACTGTGTGCTCTTACTGTGTGTTCTTCTGTGTGCTCTCACTGTGTGTTCTCACTGTGTGCTCTCACTGTGTGTTATCGCTGTGTGCTTTCACTGTGTGCTCTCGCTGTGTGTTCTCGCTGTGTGCTCTCACTGTGTGCTCTCACTGTGTGCGGTCACTGTGTGCGCTCACTGTGTGCTCTCACTGTTTGCTCTCACTGTGTGCTCTCGCTGTGTGCTCTCGCTGTGTGTTCTCACTGTTCTCACTGTGTTCTCACTGCTCTCACTGTGTGTTCTCACTGTGCTCTCAGTGTTTGTTCTCACTGTGTGTTCTCACTGTGTGCTCTCACTGTGTGCTATGACTGTGTGCTCTCACTGTGTGTTCTCACTGTGTGCACTGGCTGTGTGCTCTCACTGTGTGCTCTCACTGTGTCTTACTGTGTGTTCTCGCTGTGTGCTCTCACTGTGTGTTCTCACTCTGCTCTCGCTGTGCGTTCTCGCTGTGTGTTCTCACTGTGTGCTCTCTCTCTGTGTTCTCACTGTGTGTTCTCAGTGTGTATTCTCACTGTGTCCTCTCACTGTGTTCTCACTGTGTTCTCACTGTGTGTTCTCACTGTTTGCTCTCAGCGTGTGTTCTCACTGTTTGCTCTCAGCCTGTGTTCTCACTGTGTGTTCTCACTGTGTGTTCTCACTGTGTGTTCTCACTGTGTGCTCTCACTGTGTGCTATAACTGTGTGTTCTCACTGTGTGCACTCGCTGTGTGTTCTCACTGTGTGCTATCACTGTGTGCTCTCACTGTGTGTTCTCAGTGTGTGCACTCGCTGTGTGTTCTCACTGTGTGCTCTCATTGTGTGCTCTCTCTGCTCTCATTGTGTGCTCTCTCTGTGTGTTCTCACTGTGTGTTCTCAGTGTGTGCTCTCACTGTGTGCTCTCACTGTGTGCTCTCACTGTGTGCTCTCACTGTGTGCTCTCACTGTGTGTTCTCACTGTGTGCTCTCACCGTGTGCTCTCACTGTTTGTTTTCACTGTGTGCTCTCACTGTGTGCTCTCACTGTTTGTTCCCACTGTGTGCTCTCACTGTGTGTTTTCACTGTGTGCTCTAACTGTGTGTTCTCACTGTGTGTTCTCAGTGTGTATTCTCACTGTGTGCTCTCACTAGATGTTCTCACTGCGTGTTCTCACTGCGTGCTCTCCCTGCGTGCTCACTCTGTGTTCTTACTGTATGTTCTCGCTGTGTGCTGTCGCTGTGTGCTCTCGCTGTGTGCTCTCACTGTGTGCTCTCACTGTGTGTTCTCGCTGTTTCTTCTCACTGTGCTCTCACTGTGTGTTCTCACTGTGTGTTCTCACTGTGTGTTCTCACTGTGTTCTCGCTGTGCGCTCTCACTGTGAGTTCTCGCGGTGTGTTCTCACTGTGTGCTCTCACTGTGTGCTCCCACTGTGAGTTCTCGCGGTGTGTTCTCACTGTGTGCTCTTACTGTGTGTTCTTCTGTGTGCTCTCACTGTGTGCTCTCACTGTGTGTTCTCACTGTGTGCTCTCACTGCGTGCTCTCCCTGCATGCTCACTCTGTGTTCTTACTGTATGTTCTCGCTGTGTGCTCTCGCTGTGTGCTCTCGCTGTGTGCTCTCACTGTGTGCTCTCACTGTGTGTTCTCGCTGTTTCTTCTCACTGTGCTCTCACTGTGTGTTCTCACGGTGTGTTCTCACTGTGTTCTCGCTGTGCGCTCTCACTGTGAGTTCTCGCGGTGTGTTCTCACTGTGTGCTCTCACTGTGTGCTCTCACTGTGTGCTCTCACTGTGTGCTCTCGCTGTGTGCTCTCGCTGTGAGTTCTCACCGTGTGCTCTCACTGTGTGCTCTCACCGTGTGCTCTCACTGTGTGCTCTCACTGAGTTCTCACTGTGTGCTCTCACTGTGTGCTCTCACTGTGTGTTCTCACTGTGTGTTCTCACTGAGTGCTCTCACTGTGTGTTCTCACTCTGCTCTCGCTGTGCGTTCTCGCTGTGTGTTCTCACTGTGTGCTCTCGCTGTGTGTCCTCGCTGTGTGCTCTCACTGTGTGTTCTCGCTCTGTGCTCTCACTGTGTGCTCTCATTGTGTATTCTCGCTGTGTGCTCTCACTGTGTGTTCTCACTGTGATCTCGCTGTGTGTTCTCACTGTGTTCTTACTGTGTGTTCTTACTGTGTGCTCTCTGTGTGTTCTCACTGTGTGTTCTCACTGTGTGTTCTCACTGTGTGCTCTCACTGTGTGCTCTCACTGTTCTCACTGTGTTCTCACTGTTTGCTCTCACTGTGTGTTCTCACTGTGCTCTCAGTGTGTGTTCTCACTGTGCTCTCACTGTGTGCTCTCAATGTGTGCTACGACTGTGTGCTCTCACTGTGTGCTCTCACTGTGTGCTATGACTGTGTGCTCTCACTGTGTCTTCTTACTGTGTTCTCACTGTGTGCTCTCACTGTGTGTTCTCACTGTGTGCTCTCGCTGTGTGTTCTCACTGTGTGCTCTCACTGTGTGTTCTCACTGTGTGTTCTCACTGTTTGCTCTCACTGTGTGTTCTCACTGTGTGCTCTCACTGTGTGCTATGAGTGTGTGCTCTCACTGTGTGCTCTCACTGTGTGTTCTTACTGCGTGTTCTCACTGCATGCTCTCACTGTGTGTTCTCACTGTGTGTTCTCACTGTGTGTTCTCACTGTGTGCTCTCGCTGTGTGCTCTCGCTGTGTGCTCTCGCTGTCTGCTCTCGCTGCCTGCTCTCACTGTGTATTCTCACTGTGTTCTCACTGTGTGTTCTCACTGTGTGTTCTCACTGTGTGCTCTCACTGTGTTCTCACTGTGTGTTCTCACTGTGTGCTCTCACTGTGTGCTCTCACTGTATGCTCTCAGTGTGCCATCACTGTGTGCTCTTACTGTGTGTTCTCACTGTGTGTTCTCACTGAGTGCTCTCACTGTGTGTTCTCACTCTGCTCTCACTGTGCGTTCTCGCTGTGTGTTCTCACTGTCTGCTCTCGCTGTGTGTCCTCGCTGTGTGCTCTCACTGTGTGTTCTCGCTCTGTGCTCTCACTGTGTGCTCTCATTGTGTGTTCTCGCTGTGTCCTCTCACTGTGATCTCGCTGTGTGTTCTCACTGTGTTCTCACAGTGTGTTCTCACTGTGTGCTCTCACTGTGTGCTCTCACTGTGTATTCTCACTGTGTTCTCAGTGTGTATTCTCACTGTGTCCTCTCACTGTGTGCGCTCACTGTGTGCGCTCACTGTGTGCTCTCACTGTGTGCTCTCACTGTGTGCTCTCACTGTGTGCTCTCGCTGTGTGTTCTCACTGTGTGTTCTCACTGTGTGCTCTCACTGTGTGTTCTCACTGTTCTCACTGTGTTCTCACTGTGTGTTCTCTCTGTGTGCTCTCACTGTGTGTTCTCACTGTGTGCACTGGCTGTGTGCTCTCACTGTGTGCTCTCACTGTGTCTTCTTACTGTGTGTTCTCGCTGTGTGCTCTCACTGTGTGTTCTCACTCTGCTCTCGCTGTGCGTTCTCGCTGTGTGTTCTCACTGTGTGCTCTCTCTGTGTGTTCTCACTGTGTGATCTCAGTGTGTATTCTCACTGTGTCCTCTCACTGTGTGTTCTCACTGTGTGCACGCGCTGTGTGTTCTCACTGTGTGCTATCACTGTGTGCTCTCACTGTGTGTTCTCACTGTGTGCACTCGCTGTGTGTTCTCACTGTGTGCTCTCACTGTGCTCTCATTGTGTGCTCTCTCTCTGCTCTCATTGTGTGCTCTCTCTGTGTGTTCTCACTGTGTGTTCTCAGTGTGTATTCTCACTGTGTCCTCTCACTGTGTGTTTTCACTGTGTGCTCTCACTGTGTGTTCCCACTGTGTGCTCTCACTGTGTGTTTTCACTGTGTGCTCTACCTGTGTGTTCTCACTGTGTGTTCTCAGTGTGTATTCTCACTGTGTGCTCTCACTGCGTGTTCTCACTGCGTGTTCTCACTGCGTGCTCTCACTGCGTGTTCTCCCTGCGTGCTCACTCTGTGTTCTTACTGTATGTTCTCGCTGTGTGCTCTCGCTGTGTGCTCTCGCTGTGTGCTCTCACTGTGTGCTCTCACTATGTGTTCTCGCTGTTTCTTCTCACTGTGCTCTCACTGTGTGCTCTCTCTGTGTGTTCTCACTGTGTGATCTCAGTGTGTATTCTCACTGTGTCCTCTCACTGTGTGTTCTCACTGTGTGCACGCGCTGTGTGTTCTCACTGTGTGCTATCACTGTGTGCTCTCACTGTGTGTTCTCACTGTGTGCACTCGCTGTGTGTTCTCACTGTGTGCTCTCACTGTGCTCTCATTGTGTGCTCTCTCTCTGCTCTCATTGTGTGCTCTCTCTGTGTGTTCTCACTGTGTGTTCTCAGTGTGTATTCTCACTGTGTCCTCTCACTGTGTGTTTTCACTGTGTGCTCTCACTGTGTGTTCCCACTGTGTGCTCTCACTGTGTGTTTTCACTGTGTGCTCTACCTGTGTGTTCTCACTGTGTGTTCTCAGTGTGTATTCTCACTGTGTGCTCTCGCTGTGTGCTCTCGCTGTGTGCTCTCACTGTGTGCTCTCACTATGTGTTCTCGCTGTTTCTTCTCACTGTGCTCTCACTGTGTGTTCTCACTGTGTGTTCTCACTGTGTTGTCGCTGTGCGCTCTCACTGTGAGTTCTCGCGGTGTGTTCTCACTGTGTGTTCTCACTGTGTGTTCTCACTGTGTGTTCTCACTGTGTGCTCTCACTGTGTGCTCTCACTGTGAGTTCTCGCGGTGTGTTCTCACTTTGTGCTCTGACTGTGTGTTCTTCTGTGTGCTCTCACTGTGTGCTCTGACTGTGTGCTCTGACTGTGTGTTCTCACTGTGCTCTCACTGTGTGCTCTCACTGTGTGTTCTCGCTGTGTGCTCTCACTGTGTGCTCTCACTGTGTGCTCTCGTTGTGTGTTCTCGCTGTGTGCTCTCACTGTGTGCTCTCACGGTGTGTTCTCATTGTGTGCTCTCACTGTGCTCTCATTGTGTGCTCTCTCTCTGCTCTCATTGTGTGCTCTCTCTGTGTGTTCTCACTGTGTGTTCTCAGTGTGTATTCTCACTGTGTCCTCTCACTGTGTGTTTTCACTGTGTGCTCTCACTGTGTGCTCTCACTGTTTGTTTTCACTGTGTGCTCTCACTGTGTGCTCTCACTGTGTGTTCCCACTGTGTGCTCTCACTGTGTGTTTTCACTGTGTGCACTAACTGTGTGTTCTCACTGTGTGTTCTCAGTGTGTATTCTCACTGTGTGCTCTCACTACATGTTCTCACTGCGTGTTCTCACTGCGTGTTCTCACTGCGTGCTCTCACTGCGTGTTCTCCCTGCGTGCTCACTCTGTGTTCTTGCTGTATGTTCTCGCTGTGTGCTCTCGCTGTGTGCTCTCGCTGTGTGCTCTCACTGTGTGCTCTCACTATGTGTTCTCGCTGTTTCTTCTCACTGTGCTCTCACTGTGTGTTCTCACTGTGTGTTCTCACTGTGTTCTCGCTGTGCGCTCTCACTGTGAGTTCTCGCGGTGTGTTCTCACTGTGTGTTCTCACTGTGTGTTCTCACTGTGTGTTCTCACTGTGTGCTCTCACTGTGTGCTCTCACTGTGAGTTCTCGCGGTGTGTTCTCACTGTGTGCTCTTACTGTGTGTTCTTCTGTGTGCTCTCACTGTGTGCTCTGACTGTGTGCTCTGACTGTGTGTTCTCACTGTGCTCTCACTGTGTGCTCTCACTGTGTGTTCTCGCTGTGTGCTCTCACTGTGTGCTCTCACTGTGTGCTCTCGTTGTGTGTTCTCGCTGTTTGCTCTCACTGTGTGCTCTCACTGTGTGCTCTCACGGTGTGTTCTCACTGTGTGTTCTCACTGTGTGCTCTCACTGTGTGCTCTCACTGTGTTCTCAGTGTGTGTTCTCTCTGTCTGCACTCTCTGTGTGCTCTCACTGTGTGCTCTCACTGTGTGCTCTCACTGCATGCTCTCACTGCGTGTTCTCACTGTGTGTTCTCACACTGTTTGCTCTCAGCGTGTTCTCACTGTGTGCTCTCACTGTGTGTTCTCACTGTGTGTTCTCACTCTGCTCTTGCTGTGCGTTCTCGCTGTGTGTTCTCACTGTGTGCTCTCGCTGTGTGTCCTCGCTGTGTGCTCTCACTGTGTGTTCTCGCTCTGTGCTCTCACTGTGTGCTCTCATTGTGTGTTCTCGCTGTGTGCTCTCACTGTGTGTTCTCACTGTGATCTCGCTGTGTGTTCTCACTGTGTCCTTACTGTGTGTTCTTACTGTGTGCTCTCTGTGTGTTCTCACTGTGTGTTCTCAGTGTGTATTCTCACTGTGTCCTCTCACTGTGTGTTCTCACTGTGTGCTCCCACTGTGTGCTCTCACTGTGTGCGCTCACTGTGTGCTCTCACTGTGTGCTCTCACTGTGCTCCCACTGTGTGCTCTCACTGTGTGCGCTCACTGTGTGCTCTCACTGTGTGCTCTCACTGTGTGCTCTCGCTGTGTGTTCTCACTGTGTGTTCTCACTGTGTGCTCTCACTGTGTGCTCTCGCTGTGTGTTCTCACTGTGTGTTCTCACTGTGTGCTCTCACTGTGTGCTCTCACTGTGTGTTCTCACTGTTCTCACTGTGTTCTCACTGTTTGCTCTCACTGTGTGTTCTCACTGTGCTCTCACTGTGTGTTCTCACTGTGTGCTATGACTGTGTGCTCTCACTGTGTGTTCTCACTGTGTGCACTGGCTGTGTGCTCTCACTGTGTCTTCTTACTGTATGTTCTCGCTGTGTGCTCTCACTGTGTGTTCTCACTCTGCTCTCGCTGTGCGTTCTCGCTGTGTGTTCTCACTGTGTGTTCTCAGTGTGTATTCTCACTGTGTCCTCTCACTGTGTGTTCTCTGTGTTCTCACTGTTTGCTCTCAGCGTGTGTTCTCACTGTTTGCTCTCAGCGTGTGTTCTCACTGTGTGCTCTCACTGTGTGCTGTCACTGTGTGCTCTCACTGTGTGTTCTCACTGAGTGCTCTCACTGTGTGTTCTCACTCTGCTCTCGCTGTGCGTTCTCGCTGTGTGTTCTCACTGTGTGGTCTCGCTGTGTGTCCTCGCTGTGTGCTCTCACTGTGTGTTCTCGCTGTGTGCTCTCACTGTGTGCTCTCACTGTGTGTTCTCGCTCTGTGCTCTCACTGTGTGTTCTCAGTGTGTATTCTCACTGTGTGCTCTCACTGTGTGCTCTCACTGTGTGTTCTCACTGTTCTCACTCTGTTCTCAGTTTGCTCTCACTGTGTGTTCTCACTGTGCTCTCACTGTGTGTTCTCAATGTGCTCTCACTGTGTGCTCTCAGTGTGTGCTATGACTGTGTGCTCTCACTTGTGTTCTCACTGTGTGCACTGGCTGTGTGCTCTCACTGTGTCTTCTTACTGTGTGTTCTCGCTGTGTGCTCTCACTGTGTGTTCCCACTCTGCTCTCGCTGTGTGCTCTCACTGTGTGTTCTCACTGTGTGCTCTCACTGTGTGTTCTCACTGTTCTCACTGTGTTCTCACTGTTTGCTCTCACTGTGTGTTCTCACTGTGCTCTCACTGTGTGTTCTCACTGTGTGCTCTCACTGTGTGCTATGACTGTGTGCTCTCACTGTGTGTTCTCACTGTGTCTTCTCACTGTGTCTTCTTACTGTGTGTTCTCACTGTGTGCTCTCACTGTGTGCTCTCACTGTGTGCTCTCACTGTGTGTTCTCAGTGTGTGTTCTCAGTGTGTATTCTCACTGTGTGCTCTCGCTGTGTGTTCTCACTGTGTGCTCTCACTGTGTGCTCTCACTGTTCTCACTGTGTTCTCACTGTTTGCTCTCACTGTGTGTTCTCACTGAGTGCTCTCACTGTGTGTTCTCACTGTGTGCTCTCACTGTGTGTTCTCACTGTTCTCACTGTGTTCTCACTGTTTGCTCTCACTGTGTGTTCTCACTGTGCTCTCACTGTGTGTTCTCACTGTGTGCTCTCACTGTGTGCTATGAGTGTGTGCTCTCACTGTGTGCTCTCACTGTGTGTTCTTACTGCGTGTTCTCACTGCATGCTCTGACTGCGATTCACACTGTGTGCTCTCACTGTGTGCTCTCTCTGTCTGCTCTCACTGTGTGTTCTCACTGTGTGTTCTCACTGTGTGTTCTCACTGTGTGCTCTCACTGTCTGCTCTCAGTGTGCCATCACTGTGTGCTCTCACTGTGTGCTCTCACTGTGTGCTCTCACTGTGTGCTCTCGCTGTTTGTCCTCGCTGTGTGATCTCACTGTGTGTTCTCGCTCTGTGCTCTCACTGTGTGCTCTCATTGTGTGTTCTCGCTGTGAGCACTCACTGTGTGTTCTCACTGTGATCTCGCTGTGTGTTCTTGCTGTGTGTTCTCACTGTTTTCTTACTGTGTGTTCTTACTGTGTGCTCTCTGTGTGTTCTCACTGTGTGTTCTCACTGTGTGCTCTCACTGTGTGCTCTCACTGTGTGTTCTCACTGTGTATTCTCACTGTGTCCTCTCACTGTGTGCTCTCACTGTGTGCTCTCACTGTGTGCTCTCACTGTGTGCTCTCGCTGTGTGCTCTCGCTGTGTGTTCTCACTGTGTGTTCTCACTGTTTGCTCTCAGCGTGTGTTCTCACTGTTTGCTCTCAGCGTGTGTTCTCACTGTGTGCTCTCACTGTGTGCTATCACTGTGTGCTCTCACTGTGTGTTCTCACTGTGTGCACTCGCTGTGTGTTCTCACTGTGTGCTCTCACTGTGCTCTCATTGTGTGCTCTCACTCTGCTCTCATTGTGTGCTCTCTCTGTGTGTTCTCACTGTGTGTTCTCAGTGTGTATTCTCACTGTGTCCTCTCACTGTGTGTTTTCACTGTGTGCTCTCACTGTGTGCTCTCACTGTGTGCTCTCACTGTTTGTTTTCACTGTGTGCTCTCACTGTGTGCTCTCACTGTGTGTTCCCACTGTGTGCTCTCACTGTGTGTTTTCACTGTGTGCACTAACTGTGTGTTCTCACTGTGTGTTCTCAGTGTGTATTCTCACTGTGTGCTCTCACTACATGTTCTCACTGCGTGTTCTCACTGCGTGCTCTCACTGCGTGCTCTCCCTGCGTGCTCACTCTGTGTTCTTACTTTATGTTCTTGCTGTGTGCTCTCGCTGTGTGCTCTCACTGTGTGTTCTCGCTGTTTCTTCTCACTGTGCTCTCACTGTGTGTTCTCACTGTGTGTTCTCACTGTGTTCTCGCTGTGCGCTCTCACTGTGAGTTCTCGCGGTGTGTTCTCACTGTGTGCTCTCACTGTGAGTTCTCGCGGTGTGCTCTCACTGTGTGTTCTCACTGTGTGCTCTTACTGTGTGCTCTTCTGTGTGCTCTCACTGTGTGCTCTCACTGTGTGCTCTCACTGTGTGTTCTCACTGTGTGCTCTCACTGTGTGTTCTCGCTGTGTGCTCTCACTGTGTGCTCTCGCTGTGTGTTCTCGCTGTGTGCTCTCACTGTGTGCTCTCACTGTGTGTTCTCACTGTGTGTTCTCACTGTGTGCTCTCACTGTGTGTTCTCACTGTGTTCTCACTGTGTGCTCTCACTGTGTTCTCAGTGTGTGTTCTCACTGTGTGCTCTCTCTGTGTGCTCTCTCTGTGTGCTCTCTCTGTGTGCTCTCATTGTGTGTTCTCACTGTGTGCTCTCACTGTGTGCTCTCACTGTGTGTTCTCACTGTGTGCTCTTACTGTGTGCTCTTCTGTGTGCTCTCACTGTGTGCTCTCACTGTGTGCTCTCACTGTGTGTTCTCACTGTGTGCTCTCACTGTGTGTTCTCGCTGTGTGCTCTCACTGTGTGCTCTCGCTGTGTGTTCTCGCTGTGTGCTCTCACTGTGTGCTCTCACTGTGTGTTCTCACTGTGTGTTCTCACTGTGTGTTCTCACTGTGTGCTCTCACTGTGTGTTCTCACTGTGTTCTCACTGTGTGCTCTCACTGTGTTCTCAGTGTGTGTTCTCACTGTGTTCTCTCTCTGTGTGCTCTCTGTGTGCTCTCTCTGTGTGCTCTCATTGTGTGTTCTCACTGTGTTCTCACTGTGTGCTCTCATTGTGTTCTCAGTGTGTGTTCTCACTGTGTGCTCTCACTGTGCTCTCACTGTGTGTTCTCACTGTGTGTTCTCACGGTCTGCTCTCACTGTGTTCTCAGTGTGTGTTCTCACTGTTTGCTCTCACTGTGTGCTCTCAATGTATGCTCTCAGTGTGCCATCACTGTGTGCTCTCACTGTGTGTTCTCACTGTGTGCTCTCACTGTGTGTTCTCACTGTGTGTTCTCACTGAGTGCTCTCACTGTGTGTTCTCACTCTGCTCTCGCTGTGCGTTCTCGCTGTGTGTTCTCACTGTATGCTCTCACTGTGTGTCCTCGCTGTGTGCTCTCACTGTGTGTTCTCGCTCTGTGCTCTCACTGTGTGCTCTCATTGTGTGTTCTCGCTGTGTGCTCTCACTGTGTGTTCTCACTGTGATCTCGCTGTGTGTTCTCACTGTGTTCTTACTGTGTGTTCTTACTGTGTGCTCTCTGTGTGTTCTCACTGTGTGCTCTTACTGTGTGTTCTCACTGTGTGTTCTCAGTGTGTATTCTCACTGTGTGCTCTCACTGTGTGCTCTCACTGTGTGTTCTCACTGTTCTCACTGTGTTCTCACTGTTTGCTCTCACTGTGTGTTCTCACTGTGCTCTTACTGTGTGTTCTCAATGTGCTCTCACTGTGTGCTCTCAGTGTGTGCTATGACTGTGTGCTCTCACTGTGTGTTCTCACTGTGTGCACTGGCTGTGTGCTCTCACTGTGTCTTCTTACTGTGTGTTCTCGCTGTGTGCTCTCAATGTGTGTTCTCACTCTGCTCTCGCTGTGTGCTCTCACTGTGTGTTCTCACTGTGTGCGCTCACTGTGTGCTCTCACTGTGTGCTATGACTGTGTGCTCTCACTGTGTGTTCTCACTGTGTCTTCTTACTGTGTGTTCTCACTGTGTGCTCTCACTGTGCTCACTGTGTGCTCTCACTGTGTGTTCTCAGTGTGTGTTCTCAGTGTGTATTCTCACTGTGTGCTCTCGCTGTGTGTTCTCACTGTGTGCTCTCACTGTGTGCTCTCACTGTGTGTTCTCACTGTTCTCACTGTGTTCTCACTGTTTGCTCTCACTGTGTGTTCTCACTGAGTGCTCTCACTGTGTGTTCTCACTGTGTGCTCTCACTGTGTGTTCTCACTGTTCTCACTGTGTTCTCACTGTTTGCTCTCACTGTGTGTTCTCACTGTGCTCTCACTGTGTGTTCTCACTGTGTGCTCTCACAGTGTGCTATGAGTGTGTGCTCTCACTGTGTGCTCTCACTGTGTTCTTACTGCGTGTTCTCACTGCATGCTCTGACTGCGATTCTCACTGTGTGCTCTCACTGTGTGCTCTCACTGTCTGCTCTCACTGTGTGTTCTCACTGTGTGTTCTCACTGTGTGTTCTCACTGTGTGCTCTCACCGTATGCTCTCAGTGTGCCATCACTGTGTGCTCTCACTGTGTGTTCTCACTGTGTGCTCTCACTGTGTGCTCTCACTGTGCTCTCATTGTGTGCTCTCTCTGTGCTCTCATTGTGTGCTCTCTCTGTGTGTTCTCACTGTGTGTTCTCAGTGTGTATTCTCACTGTGTCCTCTCACTGTGTGCTCTCGCTGTGTGCTCTCACTGTGTGCTCTCACTCTGTGTTCTCGCTGTTTCTTCTCACTGTGCTCTCACTGTGTGTTCTCACTGTGTGTTCTCACTGTGTTCTCGCTGTGCGCTCTCACTGTGAGTTCTCGCGGTGTGTTTTCACTGTGTGCTCTTACTGTGTGTTCTTCTGTGGGCTCTCACTGTGTGCTCTCACTGTGTGTTCTCACTGTGTGCTCTCACTGTGTGCTCTCACTGTGTGTTCTCGCTGTGTGCTCTCACTGTGTGCTCTCACTGTGTGCTCTCGCTGTGTGTTCTCGCTGTGTGCTGTCACTGTGTGCTCTCACTGTGTGTTCTCACTGTGTGTTCTCACTGTGTGCTCTCACAGTGTGCTCTCACTGTTCTCAGTGTGTGTTCTCACTGTGTGCTCTCTCTCTGTGCTCTCACTGTGTGTTCTCACTGTGTGCTCTCACTGTGTGCTCTCACTGCATGCTCTCACTGTGTGTTCTGACTGTGTGCCCTCACTGTGTGCTCTCACTGTCTGCTCTCACTGTGTGTTCTCACTGTGTGTTCTCACTGTGTGCTCTCACTGTGTTCTCAGTGTGTGTTCTCACTGTTTGCTCTCACTTTGTGCTCTCACTGTATGCTCTCAGTGTGCCATCACTGTGTGCTCTCACTGTGTGCTCTTACTGTGTGTTCTCACTGTGTGCTCTCACTGTGTGTTCTCACTGTGTGTTCTCACTGAGTGCTCTCACTGTGTGTTCTCACTATGCTCTCACTGTGCGTTCTCGCTGTGTGTTCTCGCTGTGTGCTCTCGCTGTGTGCTCTCGCTGTGTGTCCTCGCTGTCTGCTCTCACTGTGTGTTCTCGCTCTGTGCTCTCACTGTGTGCTCTCATTGTGTGTTCTCGCTGTGTGCTCTCACTGTGTGTTCTCACTGTGATCTCGCTGTGTGTTCTCACTGTGTTCTTACTGTGTGTTCTTACTGTGTGCTCTCTGTGTGTTCTCACTGTGTGTTCTCACTGTGTGCTCTCACTGTGTGCTCTCACTGTGTGTTCTCACTGTGTGTTCTCAGTGTGTATTCTCACTGTGTGCTCTCGCTGTCTGTTCTCACTGTGCGTTCTCACTGTGTGTTCTCAGTGTGTATTCTCACTGTGTCCTCTCACTGTGTGTTCTCACTGTGTTCTCACTGTGTGTTCTCACTGTTTGCTCTCAGCGTGTGTTCTCACTGTGTGCTCTCACTGTGTGCTCTCACTGTGCTCTCATTGTGTGCTCTCTCTCTGTGTTCTCACTGTGTGGTCTCAGTGTGTATTCTCACTGTGTCCTCTCACTGTGTGTTCTCACTGTGTTCTCACTGTGTGCTCTCACACTGTTTGCTCTCAGCGTGTTCTCACTGTGTGCTGTCACTGTGTGTTCTCACTGTGTGTTCTCACTGTGTGCTCTCACTGTGTGCTCTCACTGTTTGCTCTCACTGTTTGCTCTCACTGTGTGTTCTCACTGTGTGCTCTCACTGTGTTTTCTCACTGTGTTCTCACTCTGTGTTCTCACTGTGTGCTCTCACTGTGTGCTCTCAGTGTGTGTTGTCACTGTGTGTTCTCACTGTGTGTTCTCACTGTGTGTTCTCACTGTGTGCTCTCATTGTGTGTTCTCACTGTGTGCTCTCACTGTGTGTTCTCTCTGTCTTCTCACTGTGTGCTCTCACTGTGTTCTCGCGGTGCACTCT
Organism: Somniosus microcephalus; assembly: GCF_052327205.1. Classification (NCBI taxonomy): domain Eukaryota; kingdom Metazoa; phylum Chordata; class Chondrichthyes; order Squaliformes; family Somniosidae; genus Somniosus; species Somniosus microcephalus. Next base: position 196,654,363 of record NC_140998.1, read on the forward strand.
CGCTGTGCGTTCTCCCCGTGTGCGCTCACTGTGGGCTCTGACTTGTGTGTTCTCACTGTGTGCTCTCACTGTGTGCTCTCACTGTGTGTTCTCACTATGTTCTCGCTGTGTGTTCTTGCTGTGTGCTCTCACTGTGCGCTCAATGGGCGCTCTCACTGTGTGTTCTCACTGTGTGTTCGCACTGTGTGTTCTCACTGTGTGTTCTCACTGTGTGCCCTCACTGTGTGTTCTCACTGTGTGCTCTCATTGTGTGCTCTCACTATGTTCTCTCACAGTGTACTCTCACTGTGTGCTCTCACTGTGTGTTCTCACTGTGTGTTCTCACTGTGTACTCTCACAGTGTATTCTCACTGTGTGCTCTCACTGTGTGCTTTCACTGTGTGTTCCCACTGTGTGCTCTCACTGTGTGTTCCCACTGTGTGCTCTCACTGTGTGTTCTCACTGTGTGTTCTCAGTGTGTATCCTCACTGTGTGCTCTCACTACGTGTTCTCAATGCGTGTTCTCACTGCGTGCTCTCCCTGCGTGCTCACTCTGTGTTCTTACTGTATGTTCTCGCTGTGTGCTCTCGCAGTGTGCTCTCGCAGTGTGCTCTCGCCGTGTTCTCACTGTGTGCTCTCACTGTGTGCTCTCACTGTATGTTCTCGCTGTTTCTTCTCACTGTGCTCTCACTGTGTGTTCTCACTGTGTTCTCGTTGTGCACTCTCACTGTGTGTTCTCGCGGTGTGTTCTCACCGTGTGCTCTCACTGTGTGTTCTTCTGTGTGCTCTCACTGTGTGCTCTCACTGTGTGCTCTCACTGTGTGTTCTCACTGTGTGTTCTCACTGTGTGCTCTCACTGTGTGTTCTCGCTGTGTGCTCTCACTGTGTGCTCTCACTGTGTGCTCTCACTGTGTGCTCTCGCTGTGTGTTCTCGCTGTGTGCTCTCACTGTGTGCTCTCACTGTGTGCTCTCACTGTGTGCTCTCACTGTGTGTTCTCACTGTGTGTTCTCACTGTGTACTCTCACAGTGTATTCTCACTGTGTGCTCTCACTGTGTGCTTTCACTGTGTGTTCCCACTGTGTGCTCTCACTGTGTGTTCCCACTGTGTGCTCTCACTGTGTGTTCTCACTGTGTGTTCTCAGTGTGTATCCTCACTGTGTGCTCTCACTACGTGTTCTCAATGCGTGTTCTCACTGCGTGCTCTCCCTGCGTGCTCACTCTGTGTTCTTACTGTATGTTCTCGCTGTGTGCTCTCGCAGTGTGCTCTCGCCGTGTTCTCACTGTGTGCTCTCACTGTGTGCTCTCACTGTATGTTCTCGCTGTTTCTTCTCACTGTGCTCTCACTGTGTGTTCTCACTGTGTTCTCGTTGTGCACTCTCACTGTGTGTTCTCGCGGTGTGTTCTCACCGTGTGCTCTCACTGTGTGTTCTTCTGTGTGCTCTCACTGTGTGCTCTCACTGTGTGCTCTCACTGTGTGTTCTCACTGTGTGTTCTCACTGTGTGCTCTCACTGTGTGTTCTCGCTGTGTGCTCTCACTGTCTGCTCTCACTGTGTGCTCTCACTGTGTGCCCTCACTGTGTGCTCTCGCTGTGTGTTCTCGCTGTGTGCTCTCACTGTGTGCTCTCACTGTGTGCTCTCACTGTGTGCTCTCACTGTATGCTCTCAGTGTGCTCTCACTGTGTGTTCTCACTGTGTGTTCTCACTGTGCTCTCACTGTGTGTTCTCACTGTGTGTTCTCACTGAGTGCTCTCACTGTGTGTTCTCACTCTGCTCTCGCTGTGTGTTCTCACTGTGTGCTCTCGCTGTGTGTCCTCGCTGTGTGCTGTCACTTTGTGTTCTCGCTCTGTGCTCTCACTGGGTGTTCTCAGTGTGATCTCGCTGTGTGTTCTCACTGTGTGTTCTCAATGTGTATTCTCACTGTGTCCTCTCACTGTGTCTACTCACTTTGTGTTCTCACTGTTTGCTCTCAGCGTGTGTTCTCACTGTGTGCTCTCACTGTGTGTTCTCACTGTGTGCTTTCACTGTGTGCTCTCACTGTGTGCGCTCACTGTATGCTCTCACTGTTTGCTCTCACTGTGTGCTCTCACTGTGTGCTCTCGCTGTGTTTTCTCACTGTGTGTTCTCACTGTGTATTCTCACTGTGTGCTCTCACTGTGTTCTCACTGTGTGTTCTCACTGTGTGTTCTCACTGTGTGCTCTCACTGTGTGCTCTCACTGTGTGCTCTCACTGTGTGCTATGACTGTGTGCTCTCACTGTGTTCTCACTGTGTGCACTGGCTGTGTGCTCTCACTGTGTCTTCTTGCTGTGCATTCTCGCTGCGTGTTCTCACTGTGTGTTCTCACTGTTTGCTCTCAGCGTGTGTTCTCACTGTGTGCTCTCACTGTGTGCTCTCACTGTGTGCTCTCACTGTGTGCTCTCACTGTGCGCTCATTGTGTGCTCTCTCTCTGTGTTCTCACTGTGTGTTCTCAGTGTGTATTCTCACTGTGTCCTCTCACTGTGTGTTCTCACTGTGTTCTCACTGTGTGTTCTCACACTGTTTGCTCTCAGCGTGTTCTCACTGTGTGCTCTCACTGTGTGTTCTCACTGTGTGCTCTCACTGTTTGCTCTCACTGTTTGCTCTCACTGTTTGCTCTCACTGTGTGTTCTCACTGTGTGCTCTCACTGTGTTCTCACTGTTTGCTCTCACTGTGTGTTCTCACTGTGTGTTCTCACTGTGCTCTCACTGTGTGTTCTCACTGTGCTCTCACTGTGTTTTCTCACTTTGTGTTCTCACTGTGTGTTCTCACTGTGTGCTCTCATTGTGTGTTCTCACTGTGTGCACTCACTGTGTGATCTCACTGTGTGCTCTCACTTTGTCTTCTTACTGTGTGTTCTCGCTGTGTGTTGTCACTGTGTGTTGTCACTGTGTGCTCTCATTGTCTGCTCTCATTGTGTGCTCTCACTGTGTGCTCTCACTGTGTTCTCACTGTGTGTTCTCACTGTGTGCTCTCACTGTGTGTTCACTCTGTGCTCTCACTGTGTGTTCTCACTGAGTGCTCTCACTGTGTTCTCGCGGTGCACTCTCGCTGTGCGTTCTCACTGTGTGTTCTCACTGTGTGCTCTCACTGTGTGCTCTCATTGTGCGCCCTCACTGTGTTCTCACTGTGTGCTCTTGCTGTGTGCTCTCACTCTGTGCTCGCACTGTGTGCTCTCACTGTTTGCTCTCACTGTGTGCTCTCACTGTGTGTTCTCCCCGTGTGCGCTCACTGTGGGCTCTGACTTGTGTGTTCTCACTGTGTGCTCTCACTGTGTGCTCTCACTGTGTGTTCTCACTGTGTTCTCGCTGTGTGTTCTTGCTGTGTGCTCTCACTGTGCGCTCCATGGGCGCTCTCACTGTGTATTCTCACCGTGTGTTCTCACTGTGTGTTCGCACTGTGTGTTCTCACTGTGTGCCCTCACTGTGTGTTCTCACTGTGTGTTCTCACTGTGTTCTCGCTGTGTGTTCTCACTGTGTTCTTACTGTGTGTTCTTACTGTGTGTTCTTACTGTGCGCTCTCTCTGTGTGTTCTCACTGTGTGTTCTCACTGTGTGTTCTCACTGTGTGCTCCCACTGTGTGCTCTCACTGTGTGCTCTCACTGTGTGCTCTATCTGTGTGCTCTCACTGGGTGCTCTCAGTGTGTGCTCTCACTGCGCTCTCATTGTGTGTTCTCACTGTCTGTTCTCACTGTGTGTTCTCACTGTTTGCTCTCAGCGTGTGTTCTCACTGTGTGCTCTCACTGTGTGTTCTCACTGTGCTCTCACTGTGTTCTCACTGTGTGCTCTCACTGTGTGCTCTCACTGTGTGTTCTCGCTGTGTTCTCACTGTGTTCTCACTGTGTTCTCGCTGTTTGTTCTCACTGTGTGCTCTCACTGTGTGCTCTCAGTGTGTGTTCTCAGTGTGTGTTCTCACTGTGTGCTCTCACTGTGTTCTCAGTTTGTGTTCTCACTGTGTGCTCTCACTGTGTGCTTTCAGTGTGCCATCACTGTTCTTGCTGTGTGTTCTCACTGTGTGGTCTCACTGTGTGCTCTCACTGTGTGCCATCACTGTCTGTTCTCACTGTGTGCTCTCACTGTGTCCTCTCACTGTGTGTTCTCACTGTGTGTTCTCACTGAGTGCTGTCACTGTGTGTTCTCACTCTGATCTCGCTGTGCGTTCTCACTGTGTGCTCTCGCTGTGTTTCCTCGCTGTGTGCTCTCACTGTGTGTTCTCGCTGTGCGCTCTCACTGTGTGTTCTCACTGTGTTCTCGCTGTGTGTTCTCACTGTGTTCTTACTGTGTGTTCTTACTGTGCGCTCTCTCTGTGTGTTCTCACTGTGGGCTCTCACTGTGTGCTCTCACTGTGTGTTCTCACTGTGTGTTCTCACTGTGTGCTCTCACTGTGCTCTCATTGTGTGCTCTCTCTGTGTGTTCTCACTGTGTGTTCTAAGTGTGTATTCTCACTGTGTCCTCTCACTGTGTGTTCTCACTGTGTGTTCTCACTGTTTGCTCTCAGCGTGTGTTCTCACTGTGTGCTCTCACTGTGTGTTCTCACTGTGTGCTCTCAGTGTGTGCTCTCACTGTGTTCTCAGTGTGTGCTCTCACTGTGTGCTCTCAGTGTGCCATCACTGTTCTTGCTGTGTGTACTCACTGTGTGCTTTCACTGTGTGCCATCACTGTGTGTTCTCACTGTGTGTTCTCACTGTGTGTTCACACTGTGTTCTCACTCTGCTCTCGCTGTGCATTCTCGCTGTGCGTTCTCACTGTGTGCTCTCGCGGTGTGTCCTCGCTGTGTGCTCTCACTGTGTGTTCTCGCTCTGTGCACTCACTGTGTGCTCTCATTGTGTGTTCTCGCTATGTGCTGTCACTGTGTGTTCTCGCTGTGTGTTCTCACTGTGTTCTTACTGTGTGTAATTACTGTGCGCTCTTACTGTGCGCTCTCTCTGTGTGTTCTCACTGTGTTCTCACTGTGTGCTCTCACTGTGTGCTCTCACTGTGTGCTCTCACTGTGTGTTCTCACTGTGTGCTCTCACTGTGTGCTCTCACTGCGCTCTCATTGTGTGCTCTCTCTGTTTGTTCTCACTGTTTGCTCTCAGCGTGTGTTCTCACTGTGTGCTCTCACTGTGTGTTCTCACTGTGTGCTCTCAGTGTGTGCTCTCACTGTGTTCTCACAGTGTGCTCTCACTGTGTGCTCTCACTGTGTGCTCTCACTGTGTGTTCTCGCTGTGTGCTCTCACTGTGTTCTCACTGTGTGCTCTCACTGTGTGTTCTCACAGTGCTCTCACTGTGTGTTCTCACTCTGATCTCGCTGTGCGTTCTCGCTGTGTGCTCTCGCTGTGTTTCCTCGCTGTGTGCTCTCACTGTGTGTTCTCGCTGTGTGCTCTCACTGTGTGTTCTCACTGTGTTCTCGCTGTGTGTTCTCACTGTGTTCTTACTGTGTGTTCTTACTGTGCGCTCTCTCTGTGTGTTCTCACTGTGTGTTCTCACTGTGTGTTCTCACTGTGTGCTCTCACTGTGTGTTCTCACTGTGTGTTCTCACTGTGTGCTCTCACTGTGCTCTCATTGTGTGCTCTCTCTGTGTGTTCTCACTGTGTGTTCTCAGTGTGTATTCTCACTGTGTCCTCTCACTGTTTGTTCTCACTGTGTGTTCTCACTGTTTGCTCTCAGCGTGTGTTCTCACTGTGTGCTCTCACTGTGTGTTCTCACTGTGTGCTCTCACTGTGTGCTCTCACTGTGTGTTCTCACTGTGTGTTCTCACTGTGCTCTCACTGTGTGCTCTCACTTTGTGTTCTCACTGTGTGTTCTCACTGTGTGCTCTCACTGTGTGCTCTCACTGTGTATTCTCACTGTGTGTTCTCGCTGTGTGTTCTCACTGTGTGCTCTCACTGTGTGTTCTCACTGTGTGTTCTCACTGTGTGCTCTCACTGTGTGTTCTCACTGTGTGTTCTCACTGTGTGCTCTCACTGTGTGCTCTCACTGTGTGTTCTCACTGTGTGCTCTCACTGTGTGTTCTCAATGTGTTCTCACTGTGTTCTCACTGTGTGTCCTCACTGTGTGTTCTCACTGTGTGTTCTCTCTGTGCTCTCACTGTGTGTTCTCACTGTGTGCTCTCACTGTGTTCTCCCTGTGTTCTCACTGTGCACTCTCGCTGTGCGTTCTCACTGTGTGTTCTCACTGTGTGCTCTCACTGTGTGCTCTCATTGTGCGCAGTCACTGTGTTCTCACTGTGTGCTCTCGCTGTGTGCTCTCACTGTGTGCTCTCACTGTTTGCTCTCACTGTGTGCTCTCTCTGTGTGTTCCACTGTGCACTCACTGTGTGCTCTCACTGTGTCTTCTCACTGTGTGCTCTCACTTTGTGCTCTCACTGTGTGCTCTCACTGTGTGTTCTCACTGTGTGCTCTCACTGTGTGTTCTCGCTGTGTGCTCTCACTGTGTTCTCTCTGTGTGCTCTCACTGTGTGCTCTCGCTGTGTGTTCTCGCTGTGTGCTCTCACTGTGTGCTCTCACTGTGTGCTCTCACTGTGTGCTCTCACTGTATTCTCACTGTGTGCTCTCGCTGTGTGCTCTCGCTGTGTGCTCTCGCTGTGTGTTCTCGCTGTGTGCTCTCACTGTGTGTTCTCACTGTGTGCTCTCGCTGTGTGCTCTCGCTGTGTGCTCTCACTGTGTGTTCTCACTGTGTGTTCTCGCTGTGTGCTCTCACTGTGTGCTCTCACTGTGTGCTCTCACTGTATTCTCACTGTGTGCTCTCGCTGTGTGCTCTCGCTGTGTGCTCTCGCTGTGTGTTCTCGCTGTGTGCTCTCACTGTGTGTTCTCACTGTGTGCTCTCGCTGTGTCCTCTCGCTGTGTGTTCTCACTGTGTTCTCACTGTGTGCTCTCACTGTGTGTTCTCACTGTGTGTTCTCACTGTGTGTTCTCACTGAGTGCTCTCACTGTGTGTTCTCACTGTGTGTTCTCACTGTGTGCTCTCACTGTGTGCTCTCACTGTATGCTCTCAGTGTGCTCTCACTGTGTGTTCTCACTGTGTGTTCTCACTGTGCTCTCACTGTGTGTTCTCACTGAGTGCTCTCACTGTGTGTTCTCACTCTGCTCTCGCTGTGTGTTCTCACTGTGTGCTCTCGCTGTGTGTCCTCGCTGTGTGCTGTCACTTTGTGTTCTCGCTCTGTGCTCTCACTGTGTGTTCTCAGTGTGATCTCGCTGTGTGTTCTCACTGTGTGTTCTCACTGTGTGTTCTCACTGTGTGTTCTCATTGTGTATTCTCACTGTGTCCTCTCACTGTGTCTACTCACTTTGTGTTCTCACTGTTTGCTCTCAGCGTGTGTTCTCACTGTGTGCTCTCACTGCGTGTTCTCACTGTGTGCTTTCACTGTGTGCTCTCACTGTGTGCGCTCACTGTATGCTCTCACTGTTTGCTCTCACTGTGTGCTCTCACTGTGTGCTCTCGCTGTGTGTTCTCACTGTGTGTTCTCACTGTGTATTCTCACTGTGTGCTCTCACTGTGTTCTCACTGTGTGTTCTCACTGTGTGTTCTCACTGTGTGTTCTCACTGTGTGCTCTCACTGTGTGCTCTCACTGTGTGCTCTCACTGTGTGCTATGACTGTGTGCTCTCACTGTGTTCTCACTGTGTGCACTGGCTGTGTGCTCTCACTGTGTCTTCTTGCTGTGCGTTCTCCCTGCGTGTTCTCACTGTGTGCTCTCTCTGTGTGTTCTCACTGTGTGTTCTCAGTGTGTATTCTCACTGTGTCCTCTCACTGTGTGTTCTCACTGTGTTCTCACTGTGTGTTCTCACTGTTTGCTCTCAGCGTGTGTTCTCACTGTGTGCTCTCACTGTGTGCTGTCACTGTGTGCTGTCACTGTGTGCTCTCACTGTGCTCTCATTGTGTGCTCTCTCTCTGTGTTCTCACTGTGTGTTCTCAGTGTGTATTCTCACTGTGTCCTCTCACTGTGTGTTCTCACTGTGTTCTCACTGTGTGTTCGCACACTGTTTGCTCTCAGCGTGTTCTCACTGTGTGCTCTCACTGTGTTCTCACTGTTTGCTCTCACTGTATGTTCTCACTGTGCTCTCACTGTGTTTTCTCACTTTGTGTTCTCACTGTGTGTTCTCACTGTGTGCTCTCAGTGTGTGTTCTCACTGTGTGCACTCACTGTGTGATCTCACTGTGTGCTCTCACTTTGTCTTCTTACTGTGTGTTCTCGCTGTGTGTTGTCACTGTGTGTTGTCACTGTGTGCTCTCATTGTCTGCTCTCATTGTGTGCTGTCACTGTGTGCTCTCACTGTGTGTTCTCACTGTGTGTTCTCACTGTGTGCTCTCACTGTGCTCTCACTGTGTGTTCTCACTGTGTGCTCTCACTGTGTTCTCGCGGTGCACTCGCTGTGCGTTCTCACTGTGTGTTCTCACTGTGTGCTCTCACTGTGTGCTCTCATTGTGCGCACTCACTGTGTTCTCACTGTGTGCTCTCGCTGTGTGCTCTCACTCTGTGCTCGCACTGTGTGCTCTCACTGTTTGCTCTCACTGTGTGCTCTCACTGTGTGTTCTCCCCGTGTGCGCTCACTGTGGGCTCTGACTTGTGTGTTCTCACTGTGTGCTCTCACTGTGTGCTCTCACTGTGTGTTCTCACTGTGTTCTCGCTGTGTGTTCTTGCTGTGTGCTCTCACTGTGCGCTCCATGGGCGCTCTCACTGTGTATTCTCACTGTGTGTTCTCTCTGTGTGTTCGCACTGTGTGTTCTCACTGTGTGCCCTCACTGTGTGTTCTCACTGTGTGTTCTCACTGTGTTCTCGCTGTGTGTTCTCACTGTGTTCTTACTGTGTGTTCTTACTGTGTGTTCTTACTGTGCGCTCTCTGTGTGTGTTCTTACTGTGTGTTCTTACTGTGTGTTCTTACTGTGCGCTCTCTCTGTGTGTTCTCACTGTGTGTTCTCACTGTGTGCTCCCACTGTGTGCTCTCACTGTGTGCTCTATCTGTGTGCTCTCACTGGGTGCTCTCAGTGTGTGCTCTCACTGCGCTCTCATTGTGTGTTCTCACTGTCGGTTCTCACTGTGTTCTCACTCTGTGTTCTCACTGTTTGCTCTCAGCGTGTGTTCTCACTGTGTGCTCTCACTGTGTGTTCTCACTGTGCTCTCACTGTGTTCTCACTGTGTGCTCTCACTGTGTGCTCTCACTGTGTGTTCTCGCTTTGTGCTCTCACTGTGTGTTCTCGCTGTGTGCTCTCACTGTGTGTTCTCACTGTGTGCTCTCTCTGTGTGCTCTCTCTGTGTGTTCTCACTGTGTGCTTTCACTGTGTGTTCTCACTCTGCTCTCGCTGTGCGTTCTCGCTGTGTCTTCTCACTGTGCTCTCGCTGTGTGTCCTCGCTGTGTGCTCTCACTTTGTGTTCTCGCTCTGTGCTCTCATTGTGTGTTCTCGCTGTGTGCTCGCACTGTGTTCTCACTGTGCTCTCACTGTGTGCTCTCATTGTGTGTTCTCGCTGTGTGCTCGCACTCTGTGTTCTCGCTGTGTGTTCTCACTGTGTTCTTACAGTGAGAACACACAGAGAGAGCGCACAGTGCGAACATACAGTAAGAACACAGTGCGAGCACACAGCGAGAACACACAGTGAGAGCACACAGTGAGAGCACACAGTGAGAACACACAGTGAGAACACACAGTGAGAACACACAGAGAGAGCGCACAGTACGAACACACAGTGTGTTCTCACTGTGTGTTCTCACTGTGTGCTCTCACTGTGTGCTCTCACTGTGTGCTCTCACTGTGTGTTCTCACTGTGTGCTCTCACTGTGTGTTCTCGCTGTGTGCGCTCACTGTGTTCTCACTGTGTTCTCACTGTGTTCTCGCTGTGTGTTCTCACTGTGTGCTCTCACTCTGTGTTCTCACTGTGTGCTCTCACTGTGTGCTCTCAGTGTGTGTTCTCACTGTGTTCTCTCACTGTGTTCTCAGTGTGTGTTCTCACTGTGTGCTCTCACTGTGTGCTCTCGGTGTGCCATCACTGTTCTTGCTGTGTGTTCTCACTGTGTGGTCTCACTGTGTGCTCTCACTGTGTGCCATCACTGTGTGTTCTCACTGTGTGCTCTCACTGTGTGCTCTCACTGTGTGTTCTCACTGTGTGTTCTCACTGAGTGCTCTCACTGTGTGTTCTCACTCTGATCTCGCTGTGCGTTCTTGATGTGTGCTCTCGCTGTGTTTCCTCGCTGTGTGCTCTCACTGTGTGTTCTCGCTGTGCGCTCTCACTGTGTGTTCTCACTGTGTTCTCGCTGTGTGTTCTCACTGTGTTCTTACTGTGTGTTCTTACTGTGTGTTCTCACTGTGTGCTCTCACTGTGCTCTCATTGTGTGCTCTCTCTGTGTGTTCTCACTGTGTGTTCTCAGTGTGTATTCTCACTGTGTCCTCTCACTGTGTGTTCTCACTGTGTGTTCTCACTGTTTGCTCTCAGCGTGTGTTCTCACTGTGTGCTCTCACTGTGTGTTCTCACTGTGTGCTCTCAGTGTGTGTTCTCACTGTGTGCTCTCACTGTGTTCTCAGTGTGTGTTCTCACTGTGTGCTCTCACTGTGTGCTCTCAGTGTGCCATCACTGTTCTTGCTGTGTGTTCTCACTGTGTGGTCTCACTGTGTGCTCTCACTGTGTGCCATCACTGTGTGTTCTCACTGTGCGTTCTCACTGTGTGTTCACACTGTGTTCTCACTCTGCTCTCGCTGTGCATTCTCGCTGTGCGTTCTCACTGTGTGCTCTCGCTGTGTGTCCTCGCTGTGTGCTCTCACTGTGTGTTCTCGCTCTGTGCACTCACTGTGTGCTATCATTGTGTGTTCTCGCTGTGTGCTGTCACTGTGTGTTCTCGCTGTGTGTTCTCACTGTGTTCTTACTGTGTGTTCTTACTGTGCGCTCTCTCTGTGTGTTCTCACTGTGTTCTCACTGTGTGCTCTCACTGTGTGCTCTCACTGTGTGCTCTCACTGTGTGTTCTCACTGTGTGCTCTCACTGTGTGCTCTCACTGCGCTCTCATTGTGTGCCCTCTCTGTGTGTTCTCACTGTTTGCTCTCAGCGTGTGTTCTCACTGTGTGCTCTCACTGTGTGTTCTCACTGTGTGCTCTCACTGTGTGCTCTCACTGTGTTCTCACAGTGTGCTCTCACTGTGTGCTCTCACTGTGTGCTCTCACTGTGTGTTCTCGCTGTGTGCTCTCACTGTGTTCTCACTGTGTGCTCTCACTGTGTGCTCTCACTGTGTGTTCTCACTGAGTGCTCTCACTGTGTGTTCTCACTCTGATCTCGCTGTGCGTTCTCGCTGTGTGCTCTCGCTGTGTTTCCTCGCTGTGTGCTCTCACTGTGTGTTCTCGCTGTGTGCTCTCACTGTGTGTTCTCACTGTTCTCGCTGTGTGTTCTCACTGTGTTCTTACTGTGTGTTCTTACTGTGCGCTCTCTCTGTGTGTTCTCACTGTGTGTTCTCACTGTGTGCTCTCACTGTGTGCTCTCACTGTGTGTTCTCACTGTGTGTTCTCACTGTGTGCTCTCACTGTGCTCTCATTGTGTGCTCTCTCTGTGTGTTCTCACTGTGTGTTCTCAGTGTGTATTCTCACTGTGTCCTCTCACTGTGTGTTCTCACTGTGTGTTCTCACTGTTTGCTCTCAGCGTGTGTTCTCACTGTGTGCTCTCACTGTGTGTTCTCACTGTGTGCTCTCACTGTGTGTTCTCACTGTGTGTTCTCACTGTGCTCTCACTGTGTGCTCTCACTGTGTGCTCTCACTGTGTGTTCTCACTGAGTGCTCTCACTGTGTGTTCTCACTCTGATCTCGCTGTGCGTTCTCGCTGTGTGCTCTCGCTGTGTTTCCTCGCTGTGTGCTCTCACTGTGTGTTCTCGCTGTGTGCTCTCACTGTGTGTTCTCACTGTTCTCGCTGTGTTTTCTCACTGTGTTCTTACTGTGTGTTCTTACTGTGCGCTCTCTCTGTGTGTTCTCACTGTGTGTTCTCACTGTGTGCTCTCACTGTGTGTTCTCACTGTGTGCTCTCACTGTGCTCTCATTGTGTGCTCTCTCTGTGTGTTCTCACTGTGTGTTCTCAGTGTGTATTCTCACTGTGTCCTCTCACTGTGTGTTCTCACTGTTTGCTCTCAGCGTGTGTTCTCACTGTGTGCTCTCACTGTGTGTTCTCACTGTGTGCTCTCACTGTGTGTTCTCACTGTGCTCTCACTGTGTGCTCTCACTTTGTGTTCTCACTGTGTGTTCTCACTGTGTGCTCTCACTGTGTGCTCTCACTGTGTGTTCTCACTGTGTGCTCTCACTGTGTGTTCTCACTGTGTTCTCACTGTGTTCTCACTGTGTTCTCACTGTGTGTTCTCACTGTGTGTTCTCTCTGTGCTCTCACTGTGTGTTCTCACTGTGTGCTCTCACTGTGTTCTCCCTGTGTTCCCACTGTGCACTCTCGCTGTGCGTTCTCACTGTGTGTTCTCACTGTGTGCTCTCACTGTGTGCTCTCAATGTGCGCAGTCACTGTGTTCTCACTGTGTGCTCTCGCTGTGTGCTCTCACTGTGTGCTCTCACTGTTTGCTCTCACTGTGTGTTCTCCCTGTGTGTTCTCCCCGTGTGCGCTCACTGTGTGCTCTGACTTGTGTGTTCTCACTGTGTGCTCTCACTGTGTGTTCACACTGTGTTCTCGCTGTGTGTTATCGCTGTGTGCTCTCAATGGGCGCTCTCACTGTGTGCTCTCACTGCGTGTTCTCAGTGTGTATTCTCACTGTGTGCTCTCACTACGTGTTCTTACTGCATGTTGTCGCTGTGTGCTCTTAATGTGTGTTCTCGCCGTGTTCTCACTGTGTGTTCTCACTGTGTGCTCTCACTGTGTCTTCTCGCTGTTTCTTCTCACTGTGCTCTCACTGTGTGTTCTCAGTGTGCTCGCACTGTGTGTTCTCACTGTTTGCTCTCACTGTGTGCACTCACTGTGTGGTCTCACTGTGCGCTCTCACTGTGCGCACTCACTGTGTTCTCGCTGTGCGCTCTCACTGTGTGTTCTCACTGTGTGCTCTCACTGTGTGTTCTCGCGGTGTGTTCTCACTGTGTGCTCTTACTGTGTGTTCTTCTGTGTGCTCTCACTGTGTGCTCTCACTGTGTGCTCTCACTGTGTTCTCACTGTGTGTTCTCACTGTGTTCTCGCTGTGTGCTCTCACTCTGTTCTCACTGTGTTCTCACTGTGTGCTCTCACTTTGTGTTCTCGCTGTGTGCTCTCACTGTGTGCTCTCGCTGTGTGCTCTCACTGTGTGCTCTCACTGTGTGCTCTCACTGTGTGTTCTCACTGTGTTCTCGCTGTGTGCTCTCACTCTGTTCTCACTGTGTTCTCACTGTGTGCTCTCACTTTGTGTTCTCACTGTGTATTCTCACTTTGTGTTCTCACTGAGTGCTCTCACTGTGTGTTCTCACTCTGCTCTCGCTGTGCGTTGTCGCTGTGTGTTCTCACTGTGTGCCTTCGCTGTGTGTTCTCGCTGTGTGTTCTCGCTCTGTGCTGTCACTGTGTGTTCTCACTGTGTTCTCGCTGTGTGTTCTCACTGTGTTCTTACTGTGTGTTCTTACTGTGTGTTCTTACTGTGCGATCTCTCTGTGTGTTCTCACTGTGTGTTCTCACTGTGTGCTCCCACTGTGTGCTCTCACTGTGTGCTCTCACTGTGTGCTCTATCTGTGTGCTCTCACTGGGTGCTCTCAGTGTGTGCTCTCACTGCGCTCTCATTGTGTGTTCTCACTGTCTGTTCTCACTGTGTTCTCACTGTGTGTTCTCACTGTTTGCTCTCAGCGTGTGTTCTCACTGTGTGCTCTCACTGTGCTCTCACTGTGTTCTCACTGTGTGCTCTCACTGTGTGCTCTCACTGTGTGTTCTCACTGTGTGTTCTCACTGTGTGCTTTCACTGTGTGTTCTCACTCTGCTCTCGCTGTGCGTTCTCGCTGTGTGTTCTCACTGTGCTCTCGCTGTGTGTCCTCGCTGTGTGCTCTCACTTTGTGTTCTCGCTCTGTGCTCTCATTGTGTGTTCTCGCTGTGTGCTCGCACTGTGTGTTCTCACTGTGCTCTCACTGTGTGCTCTCATTGTGTGTTCTCGCTGTGTGCTCGCACTCTGTGTTCTCACTGTGTTCTCGCTGTGTGTTCTCACTGTGTTCTTACTGTGTGTTCGTACTGTGCGCTCTCTCTGTGTGTTCTCACTGTGTGTTCTCACTGTGTGTTCTCGCTGTGTGCGCTCACTGTGTTCTCACTGAGTTCTCGCTGTGTGTTCTCACTGTGTGCTCTCACTGTGTGTTCTTGCTGTGTGCTCTCACTGTGTTCTCACTGTGTTCTCGCTGTGTGTTCTCACTGTGTGCTCTCACTCTGTGTTCCCACTGTGTGCTCTCACTGTGTGCTCTCAGTGTGTGTTCTCACTGTGTGCTCTCACTGTGTTCTCAGTGTGTGTTCTCAGTGTGTGTTCTCACTGTGTGCTCTCACTGTGTGCTCTCAGTGTGCCATCACTGTTCTTGCTGTGTGTTCTCACTGTGTGGTCTCACTGTGTGCTCTCACTGTGTGCCATCACTGTGTGTTCTCACTGTGTGTTCTCACTGTGTGTTCACACTGTGTTCTCACTCTGCTCTCGCTGTGTGTTCTCGCTGTGTGTTCTCACTGTGTGCTCTCAGTGTGTGTTCTCACTGTGTGCTCTCACTGTGTTCTCAGTGTGTGTTCTCACTGTGTGCTCTCAGTGTGCCATCACTGTTCTTGCTGTGTGTTCTCACTGTGTGGTCTCACTGTGTGCTCTCACTGTGTGCCATCACTGTGTGTTCTCACTGTGTGTTCACACTGTGTTTTCACTCTGCTCTCGCTGTGCGTTCTCGCTGTGTGTTCTCATTGTGTGCTCTCGCTGTGTGTCCTCGCTGTGTGCTCTCACTGTGTGTTCTCGCTCTGTGCACTCACTGTGTGCTCTCATTGTGTGTTCTCGCTGTGTGCTGTCACTGTGTGTTCTCACTGTGTTCTCGCTGTGTGTTCTCATTGTGTGTTCTCACTGTGTGTTCTCACTGTGTGCTCTCACTGTGTGTTCCCTCTGTGTGCTCTCACTGTGTGTTTTCACTGTGTGCTCTCACTACGTGTTCTCACTGCGTGCTCTCACTGCGTGCTCTCCCTGCGTGCTAACACTGTGTTCTCACTGAGTTCTCGCTGTGTGTTCTCACTGTATGCTCTCACTGTGTTCTCAGTGTGTGTTCTCACTGTGTGCTCTCACTGTGTGCTCTCACTGTGTGCTCTCAGTGTGCCATCACTGTTCTTGCTGTGTGTTCTCACTGTGTGTTCTCACTGTGTGGTCTCACTGTGTGCTCTCACTGTGTGCTCTCAGTGTGTTCCATCACTGTGTGTTCTCACTGTGTGTTCTCACTGTGTGTTCACACTGTGTTCTCACTCTGCTCTCGCTGTGCATTCTCGCTGTGTGTTCTCAGTGTGTGCTTTCGCTGTGTGTCCTCGCTGTGTGCTCTCACTGTGTGTTCTCGCTCTGTGCACTCACTGTGTGCTCTCATTGTGTGTTCTCGCTGTGTGCTGTCACTGTGTGTTCTCACTGTGTTCTCGCTGTGTGTTCCCACTGTGTTCTTACTGTGTGTTCTTACTGTGCGCTCTCTCTGTGTGTTCTCACTGTGTGTTCTCACTGTGTGCTCTCACTGTGTGCTCTCACTGTGTGCTCTATCTGTGTGTTCTCACTGTGTGTTCTCACTGTGTGCTCTCACTGTGTGCTCTCACTGTGTTCTCACTGTGTGCTCTCACTGTGTGCTCTCACTGTGTGCTCTCACTGTGTGTTCTCGCTGTGTGTTCTCGCTGTGTGCTCTCACTGTGTTCTCACTGTGTGCTCTCACTGTGTGCTCTCACTGTGTGCTCTCACTGTGTGTTCTCAATGTGTGTTCTCACTGAGTGCTCTCACTGTGTTCTCACTCTGATCTCGCTGTGCGTTCTCGCTGTGTGCTCTCGCTGTGTTTCCTCGCTGTGTGCTCTCACTGTGTGTTCTCGCTGTGCGCTCTCACTGTGTGTTCTCACTGTGTTCTCGCTGTGTGTTCTCACTGTGTTCTTAGTGTGTGTTCTTACTGTGCGCTCTCTCTGTGTGTTCTCACGGTGTGTTCTCACTGTGTGTTCTCACTGTGTGTTCTCACTGTGGGCTCTCACTGTGTGCTCTCACTGTGTGTTCTCACTGTGTGTTCTCACTGTGTGTTCTCACTGTGTGCTCTCACTGTGCTCTCATTGTGTGCTCTCTCTGTGTGTTCTCACTGTGTGTTCTCAGTGTGTATTCTCACTGTGTCCTCTCACTGTGTGTTCTCACTGTGTGTTCTCACTGTTTGCTCTCAGCATGTGTTCTCACTGTGTGCTCTCACTGTGTGTTCTCACTGTGTGCTCTCACTGTGTGCTCTCACTGTGTGCTCTCAGTGTGTGCTCTCACTGTGTGCTCTCACTGTGTTCTCACTGTGTGCTCTCACTGTGTGCTCTCACTGTGTGCTCTCAGTGTGCCATCACTGTTCTTGCTGTGTGTTCTCACTGTGTGGTCTCACTGTGTGCTCTCACTGTGTGCCATCACTGTGTGTTCTCACTGTGTGTTCACACTGTGTTCTCACTCTGCTCTCGCTGTGCATTCTCGCTGTGCGTTCTCGCTGTGTGCTCTTGCTGTGTGTCCTCGCTGTGTGCTCTCACTGTGTGTTCTCGCTCTGTGCACTCACTGTGTGCTCTCATTGTGTGTTCTCGCTGTGTGCTGTCACTGTGTGTTCTCACTGTGTTCTCGCTGTGTGTTCTCACTGTGTTCTTACTGTGTATTCTTACTGTGCGCTCTCTCTGTGTGTTCTCACTGTGTTCTCACTGTGTGCTCTCACTGTGTGCTCTCACTGTGTGCTCTCACTGTGTGTCCTCACTGTGTGCTCTCACTGCGCTCTCATTGTGTGCTCTCTCTGTGTGTTCTCACTGTTTGCTCTCAGCGTGTGTTCTCACTGTGTGCTCTCACTGTGTGTTCTCACTGTGTGCTCTCACTGTGCTCTCACTGTGTTCTCACAGTGTGCTCTCACTGTGTGCTCTCACTGTGTGCTCTCACTGTGTGTTCTCGCTGTGTGGTCTCACTGTGTTCTCACTGTGTGCTCTCACTGTGCGCTCTCACTGTGTGCTCTCACTGTGTTCTCACTGAGTGCTTTCACTGTGTGTTCTCACTCTGATCTCGCTGTGCGTTCTCGCTGTGTGCTCTCGCTGTGTTTCCTCGCTGTGTGCTCTCACTGTGTGTTCTCGCTGTGTGCTCTCACTGTGTGTTCTCACTGTGTTCTCGCTGTGTGTTCTCACTGTGTTCTTACTGTGTGTTCTTACTGTGCGCTCTCTCTGTGTGTTCTCACTGTGTGTTCTCACTGTTTGCTCTCACTGTGTGCACTCACTGTGTGGTCTCACTGTGCGCTCTCACTGTGCAAACTCACTGTGTTCTCGCTGTGCGCTCTCACTGTGCGTTCTCACTGTGTGCTCTCACTGTGTGTTCTCGCGGTGTGTTCTCACTGTGTGCTCTTACTGTGTGTTCTTCTGTGTGCTCTCACTGTGTGCTCTCACTGTGTGCTCTCACTGTGTGTTCTCACTGTGTGTGCTCACTGTGTTCTCGTTGTGTGCTCTCACTCTGTTCTCACTGTGTTCTCACTGTGTGCTCTCACTTTGTGTTCTCGCTGTGTGCTCTCACTGTGTGCTCTCGCTGTGTGCTCTCACTGTGTGCTCTCACTGTGTGCTCTCACTGTGTGTTCTCACTGTGTTCTCGCTGTGTGTTCTCACTCTGTTCTCACTGTGTTCTCACTGTGCTCTCACTTTGTGTTCTCACTGTGTGTTCTCACTTTGTGTTCTCACTGAGTGCTCTCACTGTGTGTTCTCACTCTGCTCTCGCTGTGCGTTGTCGCTGTGTGCCTTCGCTGTGTGTTCTCGCTGTGTGCTCTCACTGTGTGTTCTCGCTCTGTGCTGTCACTGTGTGTTCTCTCTGTGTTCTCGCTGTGTGTTCTCACTGTGTTCTTACTGTGTGTTCTTACTGTGTGTTCTTACTGTGCGCTCTCTCTGTGTGTTCTCACTGTGTGTTCTCACTGTGTGCTCCCACTGTGTGCTCTCACTGTGTGCTCTCACTGTGTGCTCTATCTGTGTGCTCTCACTGGGTGCTCTCAGTGTGTGCTCTCACTGCGCTCTCATTGTGTGTTCTCACTGTCTGTTCTCACTGTGTGTTCTCACTGTTTGCTCTCAGCGTGTGTTCTCACTGTGTGCTCTCACTGTGTGTTCTCACTGTGTTCTCACTGTGTTCTCACTGTGTGCTCTCACTGTGTGTTCTCGCTGTGTGCTCTCACTGTGTGTTCTCGCTGTGTGCTCTCACTGTGTGTTCTCACTGTGTGCTCTCACTGTTTGCTCTCACTGTGTGTTCTCACTGTGTGTTCTCACTGTGTGCTCTCACTTTGTGTTCTCACTGTGTGCTCTCACTGTGTGCTCTCACTGTGTGTTCTCACTGTGTGTTCTCACTGTGTTCTCACTGTGTGCTCTCACTGTGTGTTCTCACTGTGTTCTCCCTGTGTTCTCACTGTGCACTCTCGCTGTGCGTTCTCACTGTGTGCTCTCACTGTGTGCTCTCATTTTGCGCAGTCACTGTGTTCTCACTGTGTTCTCGGAGTGTGTTCTCACTGTGTGCTCTCACTGTGTGCTCTCACTGTGTGCTCTCAGTGTGTGTTCTCACTGTGTGCTCTCACTGTGTTCTCGGTGTGTGTTCTCACTGTGTGCTCTCACTGTGTGCTCTCACTGTGTGCTCTCAGTGTGCCATCACTGTTCTTGCTGTGTGTTCTCACTGTGTGGTCTCACTGTGTGCTCTCACTGTGTGCCATCACTGTGTGTTCTCACTGTGTGTTCTCACTGTGTGTTCTCACTGTGTGTTCACACTGTGTTCTCACTCTGCTCTCGCTGTGCATTCTCGCTGTGTGTTCTCACTGTGTGCTCTCGCTGTGTGTCCTCGCTGTGTGCTGTCACTGTGTGTTCTCACTGTGTTCTCGCTGTGTGTTCTCACTGTGTTCTTACTGTGTGTTCTTACTGTGCGCTCTCTCTCTCTGTTCTCACTGTGTGCTCTCACTGTGTGCCCTCACTGTGTGTTCTCACTGTGTGTTCTCACTGTGTGCTCTCACTGTGTGCTCTCACTGTGTGCTCTCACTGTGTGTTCTCACTGTGTGCTCTCACTGTGTGCTCTCACTGTGCTCTCACTGTGTGTTCTCAGTGTGTATTCTCACTGTGTCCTCTCACTGTGTGTTCTCACTGTTTGCTCTCAGCGTGTGTTCTCACTGTGTGCTCTCACTGTGTGTTCTCACTGTGTGCTCTCACTGTTTGCTCTCACTGTGTGATCTCACTGTTTGCTCTCACTGTTTGCTCTCACTGTGTATTCTCACTGTGTGCTCTCACTGTGTGCTCTCACTGTGTCTTCTTACTGTGTGTTCTCGCTGTGTGTTCTCACTGTGTGTTCTCACTGTGTGCTCTCATTGTGTGCTCTCACTGTGTGCTCTCACTGTGTGCTCTCACTGTGTGCTCTCACTGTGTGTTCTCACTGTGTGCTCTCACTGTGTGCTCCCACTGTGTGTTCACACTGTGTGTTCTCTCTGTGCTCTCACTGTGTGTTCTCACTGTGTGCTCTCACTGTGTTCTCCCTGTGTTCTCTCTGTGCACTCTCGCTGTGCGTTCTCACTGTGTGTTCTCACTGTGTGCTCTCACTGTGTGTTCTCACTCTGTGCTCTCGCTGTGTGCTCTCACTCTGTGCTCTCACTGTGTGCTCTCACTGTGTGTTCTCCCTGTGTGTTCTCCCCGTGTGCGCTCACTGTGTGCTCTGACTTGTGTGCTCTCACTGTGTGCTCTCACTGTGTGTTCTCACTGTGATCTCGCTGTGTGTTCTCGCTGTGTGCTCTCACTGTGCGCTCAATGGCCGCTCTCACTGTGTGCTCTCACTGTGTGTTCTCACTGTGTGTTCTCACTGTGTGCCCTCACTGTGTGCCCTCACTGTGTGTTCTCACTGTGTGCTCTCACTGTGTGTTCTCACTGTATGCTCTCATTGTGTGCTCTCATTGTGTGCTCTCACTATGTGCTCTCACAGCGTACTCTCACTGTGTGCTCTCACTGTGTTCTCACTGTGTGTTCTCACTGTGTACTCTCACAGTGTACTCTCGCTGTGTGCTCTCGCTGTGTGCTCTCACTGTGTTCTCGCTGTGTGTTCTCGCTGTGTGCTCTCACTGTGCGCTCAATGGGCGCTCTCACTGTGTGCTCTCACTGTGTGTTCTCACTGTGTGTTCTCACTGTGTGCTCTCACTGTGTGCTCTCACTGTGTGTTCTCACTGTGTGCTCTCATTGTGTGCTCTCACTATGTGCTCTCACAGTGTACTCTCACTGTGTGTTCTCACTCTGTGCTCTCACTGTGTGTTCCCTCTGTGTGCTCTCACTGTGTTTTTTCACTGTGTGCTCTCACTACGTGTTCTCACTGCGTGTTCTCACTGCGTGTTCTCACTGCGTGCTCTCACTGCGTGCTCTCCCTGCGTGCTCACTCTGTGTTCTTACTGTATGTTCTCGCTCTGTGCTCTCGCTGTGTGCTCTTAATGTGTGTTCTCGCCGTGTTCTCACTGTGTGTTCTCACTGTGTGCTCTGACTGTGTGCTCTCACTGTGTGTTCTCGCTGTTTCTTCTCACTGTGCTCTCACTGTGTGTTCTCACTGTTTGCTCTCACTGTGTGCACTCACTGTGTGGTCTCACTCTGCGCTCTCACTGTGCGCACTCACTGTGTTCTCGCTGTGCGCTCTCACTGTGTGTTCTCGCGGTGTGTTCTCACTGTGTGTTCTCACTGTGTGCTCTTACTGTGTGTTCTTCTGTGTGCTCTCACTGTGTGCTCTCACTTTGTGCTCTCACTGTGTGTTCTCGCTGTGTGCTCTCACTGTGTTCTCACTGTGTGCTCTCACTGTGTGCTCTCACTGTGTGTTCTCGCTGTGTGCTCTCGCTGTGTGCTCTCCCTGTGTGCTCTCACTGTGTGTTCTCTCTGTGTGCTCTCTCTGTGTGTTCTCACTGTGTGCTCTCACTTTTTGCTCTCACTGTGTGTTATCACTGTGTGCTCTCACTGTGTGCTCTCACTGTGTGTTCTCACTGTGTGTTCTCACTGTGTGTTCTCACTGTGTGCTCTCACTGTGTGCTCTCACTGTGTGCTCTCACTGTGTGGTCTCACTGTGTGTTCTCACTGTGTGCTCTCACTGTGTTCTCACTGTGTGCTCTCACTGTGTTCTCACTGTGTGTTCTCACTGTGTGTTCTCACTGTGTTCTCAATGTGTGTTCTCACTGTGCTCTCACTATGTGTTCTCACTGTGTGTTCTCACTGTGTGTTCTCGCTGTGTGTTCTCGCTGTGTGTTCTCACTGTGTGCTCTCACTGTGTGTTCTCACTGTGTGCTTTCACTGTGTGCTCTCACTGTGTGTTCTCACTGTGTGCTCTCACTGTGTGTTCTCACTGTGTGCTCTCACTGTGTGTTCTCACTGTGTGCTTTCACTGTGTGTTCTCACTGTCTGTTCTCACTGTGTGTTCTCGCTGTGTGTTCTCGCTGTGTGTTCTCGCTGTGTGTTCTCGCTGTGTGTTCTCACTGTGTGCTCTCACTGTGTCCTCTCACTGTGTGTTCTCACTGTGTGCTCTCCCTGTGTGCACTCGCTGTGTGCGCTCACTGTGTTCTCACTGTGTTCTCGCTGTGTGTTCTCACTGTGTGCTCTCACTGTGTGTTCTCGGTGTGTGTTCTCACTGTGTGCTCTCACTGTGTGCTCTCAGTGTGCCATCACTGTTCTTGCTGTGTGTTCTCACTGTGTGGTCTCACTGTGTGCTCTCACTGTGTGCTCTCACTGTGTGCCATCACTGTGTGTTCTCACTGTGTGTTCTCACTGTGTGTTCTCACTGTGTGTTCACACTGTGTTCTCACTCTGCTCTCGCTGTGCGTTCTCGCTGTGTGCTCTCGCTGTGTGTTCTCACTGTGTTCTCGCTGTGTGTTCTCACTGTGTTCTTACTGTGTGTTCTTACTGTGCGCTCTCTCTGTGTGTTCTCACTGTGTTCTCACTGTGTGCTCTCACTGTGTGCTCTCACTGTGTGCTCTATCTGTGTGTTCTCACTGTGTGCTCTCACTGTGTGCTCTCACTGTGTGCTCTCACTGCGCTCTCATTGTGTGCTCTCTCTGTGTGTTCTCACTGTTTGCTCTCAGCGTGTGTTCTCACTGTGTGCTCTCACTGTGTGTTCTCACTGTGTGCTCTCACTGTATGCTCTCACTGTGTTCTCACAGTGTGCTCTCACTGTGTGCTCTCACTGTGTGCTCTTGCTGTGTGCTCTCGCTCTGTGTTCTCGCTGTGTGCTCTCACTGTGTTCTCACTGTGTGCTCTCACTGTGTGCTCTCACCGTGTGTTCTCGCTGAGTGCTCTCACTGTGTGTCCTCACTCTGATCTCGCTGTGCGTTCTCGCTGTGTGCTCTCGCTGTGTTTCCTCGCTGTGTGTTCTCACTGTGTTCTTACTGTGCGCTCTCTCTGTGTGTTCTCACTGTGTGTTCTCACTGTGTGTTCTCACTGTGTGCTCTCACTGTGTGCTCTCACTGTGTGTTCTCACTGTGTGTTCTCACTGTGTGCTCTCACTGTGCTCTCATTGTGTGCTCTCTCTGTGTGTTCTCACTGTGTGTTCTCAATGTGTATTCTCACTGTGTCCTCTCACTGTGTGTTCTCACTGTGTGTTCTCACTGTTTGCTCTCAGCGTGTGTTCTCACTGTGTGCTCTCACTGTGTGCTCTCACTGTGTGCTCTCACTGTGTGCTCTCACTGTGTGTTCTCGCTGTGTGTTCTCACTGTGTGCTCTCATTGTGTGTTCTCACTGTGTGTTCTCACTGTGTGCTCTCACTGTGTGTTCTCACTGTGTGTTCTCACTGTGTGCTCTCACTGTGTGCTCTCACTGTGTGTTCTCACTGTGTTCTCACTGTGTGTTCTCACTGTGTGCTCTCACTGTGTGTTCTCACTGTGTGTTCTCACTGTGTGCTCTCACTGTGTGCTCTCACTGTGTGTTCTCACTGTGTTCTCACTGTGTGTTCTCACTGTGTGTTCTCTCTGTGCTCTCACTGTGTGTTCTCACTGTGTGCTCTCACTGTGTTCTCACTGTGCACTCTCGCTGTGCGTTCTCACTGTGTGTTCTCACTGTGTGCTCTCACTGTGTGCTCTCATTGTGCGCAGTCACTGTGTTCTCACTGTGTGCTCTCGCTGTGTGTTCTCACTGTGTGCTCTCACTCTGTGCTCTCACTGTTTGCTCTCACTGTTTGCTCTCACTGTGTGTTCTCCCTGTGTGTTCTCCCCGTGTGCGCTCACTGTGTGCTCTGACTTGTGTGTTCTCACTGTGTGCTCTCACTGTGTGTTCACACTGTGTTCTCGCTGTGTGTTATCGCTGTGTGCTCTCAATGGGCGCTCTCACTGTGTGCTCTCACTGCGTGTTCTCAGTGTGTATTCTCACTGTGTGCTCTCACTACGTGTTCTTACTGTATGTTCTCGCTGTGTGCTCTTAATGTGTCTTCTCGCCGTGTTCTCACTGTGTGTTCTCACTGTGTGCTCTCACTGTGTCTTCTCGCTGTTTCTTCTCACTGTGCTCTCACTGTGTCTTCTCAGTGTGCTCGCACTGTGTGTTCTCACTGTTTGCTCTCACTGTGTGCACTCACTGTGTGGTCTCACTGTGCGCACTCACTGTGTTCTCGCTGTGCACTCTCACTGTGTGTTCTCACTGTGTGCTCTCACTGTGTGTTCTTGCGGTGTGTTCTCACTGTGTGCTCTTACTGTGTGTTCTTCTGTGTGCTCTCACTGTGTGCTCTCACTGTGCTCTCACTGTGTGTTCTCACTGTGTGTTCTCACTGTGTGTTCTCGCTGTGTGCTCTCACTCTGTTCTCACTGTGTTCTCACTGTGTGCTCTCACTTTGTGTTCTCGCTGTGTGCTCTCACTGTGTGCTCTCAGTGTGTGCTCTCACTGTGTGCTCTCACTGTGTGTTCTCACTGTGTGCTCTCACTGTGTGTTCTCACTGTGTGCTCTCACTGTGTGTTCTCACTCTGCTCTCGCTGTGCGTTGTCGCTGTGTGTTCTCACTGTGTGCCTTCGCTGTGTGTTCTCGCTGTGTGCTCTCACTGTGTGTTCTCGCTCTGTGCACTCACTGTGTGCTCTCATTGTGTGTTCTCGCTGTGTGCTGTCACTGTGTGTTCTCACTGTGTTCTCGCTGTGTGTTCTCACTGTGTTCTTACTGTGTGTTCTTACTGTGCGCTCTCTCTGTGTGTTCTCACTGTGTGTTCTCACTGTGTGCTCTCACTGTGTGCTCTCACTGTGTGCTCTATCTGTGTGCTCTTACTGGGTGCTCTCACTGTGTGCTCTCACTGCGCTCTCATTGTGTGTTCTCACTGTCTGTTCTCACTGTGTTCTCACTGTGTGTCCTCACTGCTCTCAGCGTGTGTTCTCACTG
The DNA here is from genome assembly GCF_052327205.1 of Somniosus microcephalus. NCBI lineage: Eukaryota > Metazoa > Chordata > Chondrichthyes > Squaliformes > Somniosidae > Somniosus > Somniosus microcephalus. The sequence goes on from NC_140998.1 coordinate 196,678,798, forward strand.
TGTGCTCTCACTGTGTGTTCTCACTGTGTTCTCACTGTGTGCTCTCACTGTGTGCTCTCACTGTGTGCTCTCACTGTGTGTTCTCACTGTGTGCTCTCACTGTGTGTTCTCGCTGTGTGCTCTCACTGTGTGTTCTCACTGTGTGCTCTCACTGTGTGTTCTCACTGTGTGCTCTCTCTGTGTGCTCTCACTGTGTGCTCTCACTGTGTGTTCTCACTGTGTGCTTTCACTGTGTGTTCTCACTCTGCTCTCGCTGTGCGTTCTCGCTGTGTGTTCTCACTGTGTGCTCTCGCTGTGTGTCCTCGCTGTGTGCTCTCACTGTGTGTTCTCGCTCTGTGCTTTCATTGTGTGTTCTCGCTGTGTGCTCGCACTGTGTGTTCTCACTGTGCTCTCACTGTGTGCTCTCATTGTGTGTTCTCGCTGTGTGCTCGCACTGTGTGTTCTCACTGTGTTCTCGCTGTGTATTCTCACTGTGTTCTTACTGTGTGTTCGTACTGTGCGCTCTCTCTGTGTGTTCTCACTGTGTGTTCTCACTGTGTGTTCTCACTGTGTTCTCACTGTGTGTTCTCACTGTGTGCTCTCACTGTTTGTTCTCACTGTTTGCTCTCAGCGTGTGTTCTCACTGTGTGCTCTCACTGTGTGTTCTCACTGTGTGCTCTCACTGTGTGCTCTCACTGTGTGCTCTCACTGTTTGCTCTCACTGTTTGCTCTCACTGTGTGTTCTCACTGTGTGTTCTCACTGTGTGCTCTCACTGTGTGTTCTCACTGTTCTCACTGTTTGCTCTCACTGTGTGTTCTGACTGTGTTCTCACTGTGCTCTCACTGTGTGTTCTCACTGTGCTCTCACTGTGTGTTCTCACTTTGTGTTCTCACTGTGTGCTCTCGCTGTGTGCTCTCATTGTGTGCTCTCATTGTGTGCTCTCACTGTGCGCTCTCACTGCGTGCTCTCACTGCGTGCTCTCACTGCGTGCTCTCACTGCGTGCTCTCACTGCGTGTTCTCACTGCGTGTTCTCACTGCGTGTTCTCACTGCGTGTTCTCACTGTGTGCTCTCACTGTGTGTTCTCACTGTGTGCTCTCACTGTGTGCTCTCACTGTGTGTTCTCACTGTGTGTTCTCTCTGAGCTCTCACTGTGTGTTCTCACTGTGTTCTCCCTGTGTTCTCGCTGTGCACTCTCGCTGTGCGTTCTCACTGTGTGTTCTCACTGTGTGCTCTCACTTTGTGCTCTCATTGTGCGCACTGACTGTGTTCTCACTGTGTGCTCTCGCTGTGTGCTCTCACTGTGTGCTCTCACTCTGTGCTCTCACTGTGTACTCTCACTGTGTGTTCTCCCTGTGTGTTCTCCCCGTGTGCGCTCACTGTGTGCTCTAACTTGTGTGCTCTCACTGTGTATTCTCACTGTGTTCTCGCTGTGTGTTCTCGCTGTGTGCTCAATGGGCGCTCTCACTGTGTACTCTGACAGTGTACTCTCACTGTGTGCTCACACTGTGTGCTCTCACTGTGTGCTCTCACTGTGTGTTCCCACTGTGTGCTCTCACTGTGTGTTTTCACTGTGTGCTCTCACTACGTGTTCTCACTGCGTGCTCTCACTGCGTGCTCTCCCTGCGTGCTCACTCTCTGTTCTTACTCTATGTTCTCGCTGTGTGCTCTCGCTGTGTGCTCTCGCTGTGTGCTCTCGCTGTGTGCTCTCACTGTGTTCTCGCTGTGTGTTCTCGCTGTGTGTTCTCGCTGTGTGCTCTCACTGTGCGCTCAATGGGCGCTCTCACTGTGTGCTCTCACTGTGTGTTCTCACTGTGTGTTCTCACTGTGTGTCCTCACTGTGTGCTCTCACTGTGTGCTCTCACTGTGTGTTCTCACTGTGTGCTCTCATTGTGTGCTCTCACTATGTGCTCTCACAGTGTACTCTCACTGTGTACTCTCACTGTGTTCTCACTGTGTGTTCTCACTGTGTACTCTCACAGTGTACTCTCACTGTGTGTTCTCACTGTCTGTTCTCACTGTGTTCTCACTGTGTGCTCTCACTGTGTGCTCTCACTGTGTGTTCTCACTGTGTGCTCTTACTGTGTGCTCTCACTGTGTGTACTCGCTGTGTGCGCTCACTGTGTTCTCGCTGAGTTCTCGCTGTGTGTTCTCACTGTGTGCTCTCGCTGTGTGTTCTCGCTGTGTGCTCTCACTGTGTTCTCACTGTGTTCTCGCTGTGTGTTCTCACTGTGTGCTCTCATTGTGTGTTCTCACTGTGTGTTCTCACTGTGTGCTCTCACTGTGTGCTCTCACTGTGTGCTCTCACCGTGTGTTCTCGCTGAGTGCTCTCACTGTGTGTCCTCACTCTGATCTCGCTGTGCGTTCTCGCTGTGTGCTCTCGCTGTGTGCTCTCACTGTGTGTTCTCACTGTGTGCTCTCACTGTATGCTCTCACTGTGTTCTCACAGTGTGCTCTCACTGTGTGCTCTCACTGTGTGCTCTTGCTGTGTGCTCTCGCTCTGTGTTCTCGCTGTGTGCTCTCACTGTGTTCTCACTGTGTGCTCTCACTGTGTGCTCTCACCGTGTGTTCTCGCTGAGTGCTCTCACTGTGTGTCCTCACTCTGATCTCGCTGTGCGTTCTCGCTGTGTGCTCTCGCTGTGTTTCCTCGCTGTGTGTTCTCACTGTGTTCTTACTGTGCGCTCTCTCTGTGTGTTCTCACTGTGTGTTCTCACTGTGTGTTCTCACTGTGTGCTCTCACTGTGTGCTCTCACTGTGTGTTCTCACTGTGTGTTCTCACTGTGTGCTCTCACTGTGCTCTCATTGTGTGCTCTCTCTGTGTGTTCTCACTGTGTGTTCTCAATGTGTATTCTCACTGTGTCCTCTCACTGTGTGTTCTCACTGTGTGTTCTCACTGTTTGCTCTCAGCGTGTGTTCTCACTGTGTGCTCTCACTGTGTGCTCTCACTGTGTGCTCTCACTGTGTGCTCTCACTGTGTGTTCTCGCTGTGTGTTCTCACTGTGTGCTCTCATTGTGTGTTCTCACTGTGTGTTCTCACTGTGTGCTCTCACTGTGTGTTCTCACTGTGTGTTCTCACTGTGTGCTCTCACTGTGTGCTCTCACTGTGTGTTCTCACTGTGTTCTCACTGTGTGTTCTCACTGTGTGCTCTCACTGTGTGTTCTCACTGTGTGTTCTCACTGTGTGCTCTCACTGTGTGCTCTCACTGTGTGTTCTCACTGTGTTCTCACTGTGTGTTCTCACTGTGTGTTCTCTCTGTGCTCTCACTGTGTGTTCTCACTGTGTGCTCTCACTGTGTTCTCACTGTGCACTCTCGCTGTGCGTTCTCACTGTGTGTTCTCACTGTGTGCTCTCACTGTGTGCTCTCATTGTGCGCAGTCACTGTGTTCTCACTGTGTGCTCTCGCTGTGTGTTCTCACTGTGTGCTCTCACTCTGTGCTCTCACTGTTTGCTCTCACTGTTTGCTCTCACTGTGTGTTCTCCCTGTGTGTTCTCCCCGTGTGCGCTCACTGTGTGCTCTGACTTGTGTGTTCTCACTGTGTGCTCTCACTGTGTGTTCACACTGTGTTCTCGCTGTGTGTTATCGCTGTGTGCTCTCAATGGGCGCTCTCACTGTGTGCTCTCACTGCGTGTTCTCAGTGTGTATTCTCACTGTGTGCTCTCACTACGTGTTCTTACTGTATGTTCTCGCTGTGTGCTCTTAATGTGTCTTCTCGCCGTGTTCTCACTGTGTGTTCTCACTGTGTGCTCTCACTGTGTCTTCTCGCTGTTTCTTCTCACTGTGCTCTCACTGTGTCTTCTCAGTGTGCTCGCACTGTGTGTTCTCACTGTTTGCTCTCACTGTGTGCACTCACTGTGTGGTCTCACTGTGCGCACTCACTGTGTTCTCGCTGTGCACTCTCACTGTGTGTTCTCACTGTGTGCTCTCACTGTGTGTTCTTGCGGTGTGTTCTCACTGTGTGCTCTTACTGTGTGTTCTTCTGTGTGCTCTCACTGTGTGCTCTCACTGTGCTCTCACTGTGTGTTCTCACTGTGTGTTCTCACTGTGTGTTCTCGCTGTGTGCTCTCACTCTGTTCTCACTGTGTTCTCACTGTGTGCTCTCACTTTGTGTTCTCGCTGTGTGCTCTCACTGTGTGCTCTCAGTGTGTGCTCTCACTGTGTGCTCTCACTGTGTGTTCTCACTGTGTGCTCTCACTGTGTGTTCTCACTGTGTGCTCTCACTGTGTGTTCTCACTCTGCTCTCGCTGTGCGTTGTCGCTGTGTGTTCTCACTGTGTGCCTTCGCTGTGTGTTCTCGCTGTGTGCTCTCACTGTGTGTTCTCGCTCTGTGCACTCACTGTGTGCTCTCATTGTGTGTTCTCGCTGTGTGCTGTCACTGTGTGTTCTCACTGTGTTCTCGCTGTGTGTTCTCACTGTGTTCTTACTGTGTGTTCTTACTGTGCGCTCTCTCTGTGTGTTCTCACTGTGTGTTCTCACTGTGTGCTCTCACTGTGTGCTCTCACTGTGTGCTCTATCTGTGTGCTCTTACTGGGTGCTCTCACTGTGTGCTCTCACTGCGCTCTCATTGTGTGTTCTCACTGTCTGTTCTCACTGTGTTCTCACTGTGTGTCCTCACTGCTCTCAGCGTGTGTTCTCACTGTGTGCTCTCACTGTGTGTTCTCACTGTGTTCTCACTGTGTGCTCTCACTGTGTGCTCTCACTGTGTGCTCTCACTGTGTGTTCTCACTGTGTGCTCTCACTGTGTGTTCTCGCTGTGTGCTCTCACTGTGTGTTCTCACTGTGTGCTCTCACTGTGTGTTCTCACTGTGTGCTCTCTCTGTGTGCTCTCACTGTGTGCTCTCACTGTGTGTTCTCACTGTGTGCTTTCACTGTGTGTTCTCACTCTGCTCTCGCTGTGCGTTCTCGCTGTGTGTTCTCACTGTGTGCTCTCGCTGTGTGTCCTCGCTGTGTGCTCTCACTGTGTGTTCTCGCTCTGTGCTTTCATTGTGTGTTCTCGCTGTGTGCTCGCACTGTGTGTTCTCACTGTGCTCTCACTGTGTGCTCTCATTGTGTGTTCTCGCTGTGTGCTCGCACTGTGTGTTCTCACTGTGTTCTCGCTGTGTATTCTCACTGTGTTCTTACTGTGTGTTCGTACTGTGCGCTCTCTCTGTGTGTTCTCACTGTGTGTTCTCACTGTGTGTTCTCACTGTGTTCTCACTGTGTGTTCTCACTGTGTGCTCTCACTGTTTGTTCTCACTGTTTGCTCTCAGCGTGTGTTCTCACTGTGTGCTCTCACTGTGTGTTCTCACTGTGTGCTCTCACTGTGTGCTCTCACTGTGTGCTCTCACTGTTTGCTCTCACTGTTTGCTCTCACTGTGTGTTCTCACTGTGTGTTCTCACTGTGTGCTCTCACTGTGTGTTCTCACTGTTCTCACTGTTTGCTCTCACTGTGTGTTCTGACTGTGTTCTCACTGTGCTCTCACTGTGTGTTCTCACTGTGCTCTCACTGTGTGTTCTCACTTTGTGTTCTCACTGTGTGCTCTCGCTGTGTGCTCTCATTGTGTGCTCTCATTGTGTGCTCTCACTGTGCGCTCTCACTGCGTGCTCTCACTGCGTGCTCTCACTGCGTGCTCTCACTGCGTGCTCTCACTGCGTGTTCTCACTGCGTGTTCTCACTGCGTGTTCTCACTGCGTGTTCTCACTGTGTGCTCTCACTGTGTGTTCTCACTGTGTGCTCTCACTGTGTGCTCTCACTGTGTGTTCTCACTGTGTGTTCTCTCTGAGCTCTCACTGTGTGTTCTCACTGTGTTCTCCCTGTGTTCTCGCTGTGCACTCTCGCTGTGCGTTCTCACTGTGTGTTCTCACTGTGTGCTCTCACTTTGTGCTCTCATTGTGCGCACTGACTGTGTTCTCACTGTGTGCTCTCGCTGTGTGCTCTCACTGTGTGCTCTCACTCTGTGCTCTCACTGTGTACTCTCACTGTGTGTTCTCCCTGTGTGTTCTCCCCGTGTGCGCTCACTGTGTGCTCTAACTTGTGTGCTCTCACTGTGTATTCTCACTGTGTTCTCGCTGTGTGTTCTCGCTGTGTGCTCAATGGGCGCTCTCACTGTGTACTCTGACAGTGTACTCTCACTGTGTGCTCACACTGTGTGCTCTCACTGTGTGCTCTCACTGTGTGTTCCCACTGTGTGCTCTCACTGTGTGTTTTCACTGTGTGCTCTCACTACGTGTTCTCACTGCGTGCTCTCACTGCGTGCTCTCCCTGCGTGCTCACTCTCTGTTCTTACTCTATGTTCTCGCTGTGTGCTCTCGCTGTGTGCTCTCGCTGTGTGCTCTCGCTGTGTGCTCTCACTGTGTTCTCGCTGTGTGTTCTCGCTGTGTGTTCTCGCTGTGTGCTCTCACTGTGCGCTCAATGGGCGCTCTCACTGTGTGCTCTCACTGTGTGTTCTCACTGTGTGTTCTCACTGTGTGTCCTCACTGTGTGCTCTCACTGTGTGCTCTCACTGTGTGTTCTCACTGTGTGCTCTCATTGTGTGCTCTCACTATGTGCTCTCACAGTGTACTCTCACTGTGTACTCTCACTGTGTTCTCACTGTGTGTTCTCACTGTGTACTCTCACAGTGTACTCTCACTGTGTGTTCTCACTGTCTGTTCTCACTGTGTTCTCACTGTGTGCTCTCACTGTGTGCTCTCACTGTGTGTTCTCACTGTGTGCTCTTACTGTGTGCTCTCACTGTGTGTACTCGCTGTGTGCGCTCACTGTGTTCTCGCTGAGTTCTCGCTGTGTGTTCTCACTGTGTGCTCTCGCTGTGTGTTCTCGCTGTGTGCTCTCACTGTGTTCTCACTGTGTTCTCGCTGTGTGTTCTCACTGTGTGCTCTCATTGTGTGTTCTCACTGTGTGTTCTCACTGTGTGCTCTCACTGTGTGTTCACACTGTGTGTTCTCACTGTGTGTTCTCACTGTGTGCTCTCACTGTGTGCTCTCACTGTGTGCTCTCACTGTGTGTTCTCACTGTGTTCTCACTGTGTGTTCTCTCTGTGCTCTCTCTGTGCGTTCTCACTGTATGCTCTCACTGTGTGCTCTCACTGTGTGCTCTCATTGTGCGCAGTCACTGTGTTCTCACTGTGTGCTCTCGCTGTGTGCTCTCACTGTGTGCTCTCACTCTGTGCTCTCACTGTTTGCTCTCACTGTTTGCTCTCACTGTGTGTTCTCCCTGTGTGTTCTCCCCGTGTGCGCTCACTGTGTGCTCTGACTTGTGTGTTCTCACTGTGTGCTCTCACTGTGTGTTCACACTGTGTTCTCGCTGTGTGTTATCCCTGTGTGCTCTCAATGGGCGCTCTCACTGTGTGCTCTCACTGCGTGTTCTCAGTGTGTATTCTCACTGTGTGCTCTCACTATGTGTTCTTACTGTATGTTCTCGCTGTGTGCTCTTAATGTGTGTTCTCGCCGTGTTCTCACTGTGTGTTCTCACTGTGTGCTCTCACTGTGTCTTCTCGCTGTTTCTTCTCACTGTGCTCTCACTGTGTGTTCTCAGTGTGCTCGCACTGTGTGTTCTCACTGTTTGCTCTCACTGTGTGCACTCACTGTGTGGTCTCACTGTGCGCACTCACTGTGTTCTCGCTGTGCACTCTCACTGTGTGTTCTCACTGTGTGTTCTCGCTGTGTGTTCTCACTGTGTGCTCTTACTGTGTGTTCTTCTGTGTGCTCTCACTGTGTGCTCTCACTGTGCTCTCACTGTGTGTTCTCACTGTGTGTTCTCACTGTGTGTTCTCGCTGTGTGCTCTCACTCTGTTCTCACTGTGTTCTCACTGTGTGCTCTCACTTTGTGTTCTCGCTGTGTGCTCTCACTGTGTGCTCTCACTGTGTGCTCTCACTGTGTGCTCTCACTGTGTGTTCTCACTGTGTGCTCTCACTGTGTGTTCTCACTGTGTGCTCTCTCTGTGTGTCCTCACTGTGTGCTCTCAGTGTGCCATCACTGTGTGTTCTCACTTTGTGGTCTCACTGAGTGCTCTCACTGTGTGTTCTCACTCTGCTCTCGCTGTGCGTTGTCGCTGTGTGTTCTCACTGTGTGCCTTCGCTGTGTGTTCTCGCTGTGTGCTCTCACTGTGTGTTCTCGCTCTGTGCACTCACTGTGTGCTCTCATTGTGTGTTCTCGCTGTGTGCTGTCACTGTGTGTTCTCACTGTGTTCTCGCTGTGTGTTCTCACTGTGTGTTCTCACTGTGTGCTCTCACTGTGTGCTCTCACTGTGTGCTCTATCTGTGTGCTCTTACTGGGTGCTCTCACTGTGTGCTCTCACTGCGCTCTCATCGTGTGTTCTCACTGTGTGCTCTCACTGTGTGTTCTCACTGTGCTCTCACTGTGTTCTCACTGTGTGCTCTCACTGTGTGCTCTCACTGTGTGTTCTCACTGTGTGCTCTCACTGTGTGTTCTCGCTGTGTGCTCTCACTGTGTGTTCTCACTGTGTGCTCTCTCTGTGTGTTCTCACTGTGTGCTCTCACTGTGTGCTCTCACTGTGTGTTCTCACTGTGTGTTCTCACTGTGTGCTCTCACTGTGTGTTCTCACTGTGCTCTCACTGTGTTCTCACTGTGTGCTCTCACTGTGTGCTCTCACTGTGTGTTCTCACTGTGTGCTCTCACTGTGTGTTCTCACTGTGTGCTCTCTATGTGTGTTCTCACTGCGTGCTCTCACTGTGTGCTCTCACTGTGTGTTCTCACTGTGTGCTTTCACTGTGTGTTCTCACTCTGCTCTCGCTGTGCGTTCTCGCTGTGTGTTCTCACTGTGTGCTCTCGCTGTGTGTCCTCGCTGTGTGCTCTCACTGTGTGTTCTCGCTCTGTGCTCTCATTGTGTGTTCTCGCTGTGTGCTCGCTCTGTGTGTTCTCACTGTGCTCTCACTGTGTGCTCTCATTGTGTGTTCTCGCTGTGTGCTCGCACTGTGTGTTCTCACTGTGTTCGCGCTGTGTATTCTCACTGTGTTCTTACTGTGTGTTCGTACTGTGCGCTCTCTCTGTGTCTTCTCACTGTGTGTTCTCACTGTGTGTTCTCACTGTGTTCTCACTGTGTGTTCTCACTGTGTGTTCTCACTGTGTGCTCTCACTGTGTGCTCTCACTGTGTGCTCTCACTGTGTGCTCTCACTGTTTGCTCTCACTGTTTGCTCTCACTGTGTGTTCTCACTGTGTGCTCTCACTGTGTGTTCTCACTGTTCTCACTGTTTGCTCTCACTGTGTGTTCTCACTGTGCTCTCACTGTGTGTTCTCACTTTGTGTTCTCACTGTGTGCTCTCACTGTGTGCTCTCACTGTGTCTTCTTGCTGTGTGTTCTCGCTGTGTGTTCTCACTGTGTTCTCACTGTGTGTTCTCACAGTGTGCTCTCACTGTGTGCTCTCACTGCGTGCTCTCACTGCGTGTTCTCACTGCGTGTTCTCACTGCGTGTTCTCACTGCGTGTTCTCACTGCGTGTTCTCACTGCGTGCTCTCACTGTGTTCTCACTGTGTGCTCTCACTGTGTGCTCTCACTGTGTGCTCTCACTGTGTGTTCTCAATGTGTGTTCTCTCTCAGCTCTCACTGTGTGTTCTCACTGTGTTCTCCCTGTGTGCTCGCTGTGCACTCTCGCTGTGCGTTCTCACTGTGTGTTCTCACTGTGTGCTCTCACTGTGTGCTCTCATTGTGCGCACACACTGTGTTCTCACTGTGTGCTCTCGCTGTGTGCTCTCACTGTGTGCTCTCACTCTGTGCTCTCACTCTGTGCTCTCACTGTGTACTCTCACTGTGTGTTCTCCCTGTGTGTTCTCCCCGTGTGCGCTCACTGTGTGCTCTAACTTGTGTGCTCTCACTATGTGTTCTCACTGTGTTCTCGCTGTGTGTTCTCGCTGTGTGCTCAATGGGCGCTCTCACTGTGTACTCTGACAGTGTACTCTCATTGTGTGCTCACACTGTGTGCTCTCACTGTGTGCTCTCACTGTGTGTTCCCACTGTGTGCTCTCACTGTGTGTTTTCACTGTGTGCTCTCACTACGTGTTCTCACTGCGTGCTCTCACTGCGTGCTCTCCCTGCGTGCTCACTCTGTGTTCTTACTCTATGTTCTCGCTGTGTGCTCTCGCTGTGTGCTCTCGCTGTGTGCTCTCACTGTGTTCTCGCTGTGTGTTCTCGCTGTGTGTTCTCGCTGTGTGTTCTCACTGTGTGCTCTCATTGTGTGCTCTCACTGTGTGTTCTCACTGTGTGTTCTCACTGTCTACTCTCACAGTGTACTCTCACTGTGTGTTCTCACTGTCTGTTCTCACTGTGTGTTCTCTCTGTGTGTTCTCGCTGTGTGTTCTCACTGTGTTCTCACTGTGTGCTTTCACTGTGTGCTCTCACTGTGTGTTCTCACTGTGTGCTCTCACTGTGTGTACGCGCTGTGTGCGCTCACTGTGTTCTCAATGAGTTCTCGCTGTGTGTTCTCACTGTGTGCTCTCACTGTGTGTTCTTGCTGTGTGCTCTCACTGTGTTCTCACTGTGTTCTCGCTGTGTGTTCTCACTGTGTGCTCTCACTCTGTTCTCACTGTGTGCTCTCACTGTGTGCTCTCAGTGTGCCATCACTGTTCTTGCTGTGTGTTCTCACTGTTTGGTCTCACTGTGTGCTCTCACTGTGTGCCATCACTGTGTGTTCTCACTGTGTGTTCTCACTGTGTGTTCTCACTGTGTTCTCACTCTGCTCTCGCTGTGCGTTCTCGCTGTTTGTTCTCACTGTGTGCTCTCGCTGTGTGTCCTCGCTGTGTGCTCTCACTGTGTGTTCTTGCTCTGTGCACTCACTGTGTGCTCTCATTGTGTGTTCTCGCTGTGTGCTGCTACTGTGTGTTCTCACTGTGTTCTTGCTGTGTGTTCTCACTGTGTTCTTACTGTGTGTTCTTACTGTGCGCTCTCTCTGTGTGTTCTCACTGTGTTCTCACTGTGTGCTCTCACTGTGTGCTCTCACAGTGTGCTCTATCTGTGTGTTCTCACTGTGTGTTCTCACTGTGTGCTCTCACTGTGTGCTCTCACTGTGTGCTCTCACTGCGCTCTCATTGTGTGCTCTCTCTGTGTGTTCTCACTGTTTGCTCTCAGCGTGTGTTCTCACTGTGTGCTCTCACTGTGTGTTCTCACTGTGTGCTCTCAGTGTGTGCTCTCACTGTTCTCACAGTGTGCTCTCACTGTGTGCTCTCACTGTGTGCTCTCACTGTGTGTTCTCGCTGTGTGCTCTCACTGTGTTCTCACTGTGTGCTCTCACTGTGTGCTCTCACTGTGTGTTTTCACTGAGTGCTCTCACTGTGTGTTCTCACTCTGATCTCGCTGTGCGTTCTCGCTGTGTGCTCTCGCTGTGTTTCCTCGCTGTGTGCTCTCACTGTGTGTTCTCGCTGTGTGCTCTCACTGTGTGTTCTCACTGTGTTCTCGCAGTGTGTTCTCACTGTGTTCTTACTGTGTGTTCTTACTATGCGCTCTCTCTGTATGTTCTCACTGTGTGTTCTCACTGTGTGCTCTCACTGTGTGTTCTCACTGTGTGTTCTCACTGTGTGTTCTCACTGTGTGCTCTCACTGTGCTCTCATTGTGTGCTCTCTCTGTGTGTTCTCACTGTGTGTTCTCAGTGTGTATTCTCACTGTGTCCTCTCACTGTGTGTTCTCACTGTTTGCTCTCAGCGTGTGTTCTCACTGTGTGCTCTCACTGTGTGTTCTCACTGTGTGCTCTCACTGTGTGCTCTCACTGTGTGTTCTCACTGTGTGTTCTCACTGTGTGCTCTCACTTTGTGTTCTCACTGTGTGTTCTCACTGTCTGCTCTCACTGTGTGCTCTCACTGTGTATTCTCACTGTGTGTTCTCGCTGTGTGTTCTCACTGTGTGCTCTCTGTGTGTTCTCACTGTGTGCTCTCACTGTGTTCTCACTGTGTGCTCTCACTGTGTGTTCTCACTGTGTTCTCACTTTGTGTTCTCACTGTGTGTTCTCACTGTGTGTTCTCACTGTGTGTTCTCACTCTGTGTTCTCTCTGTGCTCTCACTGTGTGTTCTCACTGTGTGCTCTCACTGTGTTCTCCCTGTGTTCTCACTGTGCACTCTCGCTGTGCGTTCTCACTGTGTGTTCTCACTGTGTGCTCTCACTGTGTGCTCTCATTGTGCGCAGTCACTGTGTTCTCACTGTGTGCTCTCGCTGTGTGCTCGCACTGTGTGCTCTCACTCTGTGCTCTCACTGTGTGCTCTCACTGTTAGCTCTCACTGTGTGTTCTCCCTGTGTGTTCTCCCCGTGTGCGCTCACTGTGTGCTCTGACTTGTGTGTTCTCACTGTGTGCTCTCACTGTGTGTTCACACTGTGTTCTCGCTGTGTGTTATCGCTGTGTGCTCTCAATGGGCGCTTTCACTGTGTGCTCTCACTGCGTGTTCTCAGTGTGTATTATCACTGTGTGCTCTCACTACGTATTCTTACTGTATGTTCTCGCTGTGTGCTCTCGCTGTGTGCTCTTAATGTGTGTTCTCGCCGTGTTCTCACTGTGTGTTCTCACTGTGTGCTCTCACTGTGTCTTCTCGCTGTTTCTTCTCACTGTGCTCTCACTGTGTGTTCTCAGTGTGCTCGCACTGTGTGTTCTCACTGTTTGCTCTCACTGTGTGCACTCACTGTGTGATCTCACTGTGTGCTCTCACTGTGTGTTCTCGCGGTGTGTTCTCACTGTGTGCTCTTAGTGTGTGTTCTCGCTGTGTGCTCTCACTCTGTTCTCACTGTGTCCTCTCACTTTGTGTTCTCGCTGTGTGCTCTCACTGTGTGCTCTCACTGTGTGCTCTCACTGTGTGCTCTCAATGTGTGCTCTCACTGTGTGTTCTCACTGTGTGCTCTCTCTGTGTGTTCTCAGTGTGTGCTCTCACTGTGTGCTCTCACAGTGTGACATCACTGTGTGTTCTCACTTTGTGTTCTCACTGAGTTCTCTCACTGTGTGTTCTCACTGCTCTCGCTGTGCGTTGTCGCTGTGTGTTCTCACTGTGTGCCTTCGCTGTGTGTTCTCGCTCTGTGCACTCACGGTGTGCTCTCATTGTGTGTTCTCGCCGTGTGCTGTCACTGTGTGTTCTCACTGTGTTCTCGCTGTGCGTTCTCACTGTGTTCTTACTGTGTGTTCTTACTGTGCGCTCTCTCTGTGTGTTCTCACTGTGTGTTCTCACTGTGTGTTCTCACTGTGTTCTCACTGTGTGTTCTCTCTGTGTGTTCTCACTGTGTGTTCTCACTGTGTGCTCTCACTGTGTGCTCTCACTGTGTGCTCTCACTGTGTGCTCTATCTGTGTGCTCTCCCTGGGTGCTCTCACTGCGCTCTCATTGTGTGTTCTCACTGTCTGTTCTCACTGTGTTCTCACTGTTTGCTCTCAGCGTGTGTTCTCACTGTGTGCTCTCACTGTGTGTTCTCACTGTGCTCTCACTGTGTTCTCACTGTGTGCTCTCACTGTGTGTTCTCACTGTGTGCTCTCACTGTGTGCTCTCACTGTGTGTTCTCACTGTGTGTTCTCACTGTGTGCTTTCACTGTGTGTTCTCACTCTGCTCTCGCTGTGCGTTCTCGCTGTGTATTCTCACTGTGTGCTCTCACTGTGTGCTCTCACTGTGTGTTCTCACTGTTTGCTCTCAGCGTGTGTTCTCACTGTGTGCTCTCACTGTGTGCTCTCACTGTGCTCTCACTGTGTGCTCTCACTTTGTGTTCTCACTTTGTGTTCTCACTGTGTGTTCTCACTGTGTGCTCTCACTGTGTGCTCTCACTGTGTATTCTCACTGTGTGTTCTCGCTGTGTGTTCTCACTGTGTGCTCTCATTGTGTGTTCTCACTGTGTGTTCTCACTGTGTGCTCTCACTGTGTGTTCTCACTGTGTGCTCTCACTGTGTGCTCTCAGTGTGTGTTCTCACTGTGTGCTCTCACTGTGTGTTCTCACTGTGTTCTCACTGTGTGTTCTCACTGTGTTCTCACCGTGTGTTCTTACTGTGCGCTCTCTCTCTGTGTTCTCACTGTGTGTTCTCACTGTGTGCTCTCACTGTGTGCTCTCACTGTGTGCTCGATCTGTGTGCTCTCACTGGGTGCTCTCACTGTGCTCTCATTGTGTGTTCTCACTGTCTGTTCTCACTGTGTTCTCACTGTGTGTTCTCACTGTTTGCTCTCAGCGTGTGTTCTCACTGTGTGCTCTCACTGTGTGTTCTCACTGTGCTCTCACTGTGTTCTCACTGTGTGCTCTCACTGTGTGCTCTCACTGTGTGCTCTATCTGTGTGCTCTCATTGTGTGTTCTCACTGTCTGTTCTCACTGTGTTCTCACTGTGTGTTCTCACTGTTTGCTCTCAGCGTGTGTTCTCACTGTGTGCTCTCACTGTGTGTTCTCACTGTGCTCTCACTGTGTTCTCACTGTGTGCTCTATCTGTGTGCTCTCACTGTGTGCTCTCATTGTGTGTTCTCACTGTCTGTTCTCACTGTGTTCTCACTGTGTGTTCTCACTGTTTGCTCTCAGCGTGTGTTCTCACTGTGTGCTCTCACTGTGTGTTCTCACTGTGTTCTCGCTGTGTGTTCTCACTGTGTTCTTACCGTGTGTTCTTACTGTGCGCTCTCTCTCTGTGTTCTCACTGTGTGTTCTCACTGTGTGCTCTCACTGTGTGCTCTCACTGTGTGCTCTATCTGTGTGCTCCCACTGGGTGCTCTCACTGTCTGTTCTCACTGTGTGTTCTCACTGTTTGCTCTCAGCGTGTGTTCTCACTGTGTGCTCTCACTGTGTGTTCTCACTGTGCTCTCACTGTGTGCTCTCACTGTGTGCTCTCACTGTGTGCTCTATCTGTGTGCTCTCACTGTGTGCTCTCATTGTGTGTTCTCACTGTCTGTTCTCACTGTGCTCTCACTGTGTGCTCTCACTGTGTGCTCTCACTGTGTGTTCTCGCAGTGTGCTCTCACTGTGTGTTCTCGCTGTGTGCTCTCTGTGTGTTCTCACTGTGTGCTCTCACTGTGTGCTCTCACTGTGTGTTCTCACTGTGTGTTCTCACTGTGTGCTTTCACTGTGTGTTCTCACTCTGCTCTCGCTGTGCGTTCTCGCTGTGTGTTCTCACTGTGTGCTCTCGCTGTGTGTCCTCGCTGTGTACTCTCACTGTGTGTTCTCGCTCTGTGCTCTCATTGTGTGTTCTCGCTGTGTGCTCGCACTGTGTGTTCTCACTGTGCTCTCAGTGTGTGCTCTCATTGTGTGTTCTCGCTGTGTGCTCGCACTGTGTGTTCTCACTGTGTTCTCGCTGTGTGTTCTCACTGTGTTCTTACTGTGTGTTCGTACTGTGCGCTCGCTCTGTGTGTTCTCACTGTGTGTTCTCACTGTGTGTTCTCACTGTGTGTTCTCACTGTGTGCTCTCACTGTGTGCTCTCACTGTGTGCTCTCACTGTTTGCTCTCACTGTTTGCTCTCACTGTGTGTTCTCACTGTTCTCACTGTTTGCTCTCACTGTGTGTTCTCATTGTGCTCTCACTGTGTGTTCTCACTGTGCTCTCACTGTGTGTTCTCACTTTGTGTTCTCACTGTGTGCTCTCACTGTGTGCTCTCACTGTGTCTTCTTACTGTGTGTTCTCGCTGTGTGTTCTCACTGTGTGTTCTCACTGTGTGCTCTCATTGTGTGCTCTCACTGTGTGCTCTCACTGTGTGCTCTCACTGTGTGCTCTCGCTGTGTGCTCTCGCTGCGTGTTCTCGCTGCGTGTTCTCGCTGCGTGTTCTCACTGCGTGTTCTCACTGTGTGCTCTCACTGTGTGCTCTCACTGTGTGTTCTCACTGTGTTCTCACTGTGTGTTCTCACTGTGTGTTCTCTCTGTGCTCTCACTGTGTGTTCTCCCTGTGTTCTCGCTGTGCACTCTCGCTGTGCGTTCTCACTGTGCGTTCTCACTGTGTGCTCTCACTGTGTGCTCTCATTGTGCGCAGTCACTGTGTTCTCACTGTGTGCTCTCGCTGTGTGCTCTCACTGTGTGCTCTCACTCTGTGCTCTCACTGTGTGCTCTCACTGTGTGTTCTCCCTGTGTGTTCTCCCCGTGTGCGCTCACTGTGTGCTCTGACTTGTGTGCTCTCACTGTGTGTTCTCACTGTGTTCTCGCTGTGTGTTCTCACTGTGTGCTCTCACTGTGTGCTCTCATTGTGCGCAGTCACTGTGTTCTCACTGTGTGCTCTCGCTGTGTGCTCTCACTGTGTGCTCTCACTCTGTGCTCTCACTGTGTGCTCTCACTGTGTGTTCTCCCTGTGTGTTCTCCCCGTGTGCGCTCACTGTGTGCTCTGACTTGTGTGCTCTCACTGTGTGTTCTCACTGTGTTCTCGCTGTGTGTTCTCGCTGTGTGCTCTCAGTGTGCGCTCAATGGGCGCTCTCACTGTGTACTCTGACAGTGTACTCTCACTGTGTGCACACACTGTGTGCTCTCACTGTGTGCTCTCACTGTGTGTTCCCACTGTGTGCTCTCACTGTGTGTTTTCACTGTGTGCTCTCACTACGTGTTCTCACTGAGTGCTCTCACTGCGTGCTCTCCCTGCGTGCTCACTCTGTGTTCTTACTGTATGTTCTTGCTGTGTGCTCTCGCTGTGTGCTCTCGCTGTGTGCTCTCACTGTGTTCTCGCTGTGTGCTCTCACTGTGCGCTCAATGGGCGCTCTCACTGTGTGCTCTCACTGTGTGTTCTCACTGTGTGTCCTCACTGTGTGCTCTCCCTGTGTGCTCTCACTGTGTGTTCTCACTGTGTGCTCTCATTGTGTGCTCTCACTATGTGCTCTCACAGTGTACTCTCACTGTGTACTCTCACTGTGTTCTCACTGTGTGTTCTCACTGTGTACTCTCACAGTGTACTCTCACTGTATGTTCTCACTGTGTGTTCTCACTGTCAGTTCTCACTGTGTGTTCTCGCTGTTTGTTCTCGCTGTGTGTTCTCACTGTGTTCTCACTGTGTGCTCTCACTGTGTGCTCTCACTGTGTTTTCTCACTGTGTGCTCTCACTGTGTGTACTCGCTGTGTGCGCTCACTGTGTTCTCACTGAGTTCTCGCTGTGTGTTCTCACTGTGTGCTCTCACTGTGTGTTCTCGCTGTGTGCTCTCACTGTGTTCTCACTGTGTTCTCGCTGTGTGTTCTTACTGTGTGCTCTCACTCTGTGTTCTCACTGTGTGCTCTCACTGTGTGCTCTCAGTGTGTGTTCTCACTGTGTGCTCTCACTGTGTGCTCTCAGTGTGCCATCACTGTTCTTGCTGTGTGTTCTCACTGTGTGGTCTCACTGTGTGCCATCACTGTGTGTTCTCACTGTGTGTTCTCACTGTGTGTTCACACTGTGTTCTCACTCTGCTCTCGCTGTGCGTTCTCGCTGTGTGTTCTCACTGTGTGCTCTCGCTGTGTGTCCTCGCTGTGTGCTCTCACTGTGTGTTCTCGCTCTGTGCACTCACTGTGTGCTCTCATTGTGTGTTCTCGCTGTGTGCTGTCACTGTGTGTTCTCACTGTGTTCTCGCTGTGTGTTCTCACTGTGTTCTTACTGTGTGTTCTTACTGTGCGCTCTCTCTGTGTGTTCTCACTGTGTTCTCACTGTGTGCTCTCACTGTGTGCTCTATCTGTGTGTTCTCACTGTGTGTTCTCACTGTGTGTTCTCACTTTGTGCTCTCACTGTGTGCTCTCACTGTGTGCTCTCACTGCGCTCTCATTGTGTGCTCTCTCTCTGTGTTCTCACTGTTTGCTCTCAGCGTGTGTTCTCACTGTGTGCTCTCACTGTGTTCTCACTGTGTGCTCTCACTGTGTGCTCTCACTGTGTTCTCACAGTGTGCTCTCACTGTGTTCTCACAGTGTGCTCTCACTGTGTGCTCTCACTGTGTGCTCTCACTGTGTGTTCTCGCTGTGTGCTCTCACTGTGTTCTCACTGTGTGCTCTCACTGTGTGCTCTCACTGTGTGTTCTCACTGAGTGCTCTCACTGTGTGTTCTCACTCTGATCTCGCTGTGCGTTCTCGCTGTGTGCTCTCGCTGTGTTTCCTCGCTGTGTGCTCTCACTGTGTGTTCTCACTGTGTTCTCGCTGTGTGTTCTCGCTGTCTGTTCTCACTGTGTTCTTACTGTGTGTTCTTACTGTGCGCTCTCTCTGTGTGTTCTCACTGTGTGTTCTCACTGTGTGTTCTCACTGTGTGCTCTCACTGTGCTCTCATTGTGTGCTCTCTCTGTGTGTTCTCACTGTGTGTTCTCAGTGTGTGCTCTCATTGTGTGTTCTCTCTGTGTGTTCTCACTGTGTGTTCTCACTGTGTGCTCTCACTGTGTGCTCTCACTGTGTGCTCTCACTGTGTACTCTCACTGTGTGCTCTATCTGTGTGCTCTCACTGCGCTCATTGTGTGTTCTCACTGTCTGTTCTCACTGTGTTCTCACTGTGTGTTCTCACTGTTTGCTCTCAGCGTGTGTTCTCACTGTGTGCTCTCACTGTGTGTTCTCACTGTGCTCTCACTGTGTTCTCACTGTGTGCTCTCACTGTGTGTTCTCGCTGTGTGCTCTCACTGTGTGTTCTCGCTGTGTGCTCTCACTGTGTTCTCACTGTGTGTTCTCACTGTGTGTTCTCACTGTGTGCTTTCACTGTGTGTTCTCACTCTGCTCTCGCTGTGCGTTCTCGCTGTGTGTCCTCGCTGTGTGCTCTCACTGTGTGTTCTCGCTCTGTGCTCTCATTGTGTGTTCTCGCTGTGTGCTCGCACTGTGTGTTCTCACTGTGCTCTCACTGTGTGCTCTCATTGTGTGTTCTCGCTGTGTGCTCGCACTGTGTGTTCTCACTGTGTTCTCGCTGTGTGTTCTCACTGTGTTCTTACTGTGTGTTCGTAATATGCGCTCTCTCTGTGTGTTCTCACTGTGTGTTCTCACTGTGTGCTCTCACTGTGCGCTCTCACTGTGCTCTGATTGTGTGCTCTCTCTGTGTGTTCTCACTGTGTGTTCTCAGTGTGTATTCTCACTGTGTCCTCTCACTGTGTGTTCTCACTGTTTGCTCTCAGCGTGTGTTCTCACTGTGTGCTCTCACTGTTTGTTCTCACTGTGTGCTCTCACTGTGTGCTCTCACTGTGTGTTCTCACTGTGTGTTCTCACTGTGTGCTCTCACTGTGTATTCTTACTGTGTGTTCTCGCTGTGTGTTCTCACTGTGTGCTCTCATTGTGTGTTCTCACTGTGTGTTCTCACTGGGTGCTCTCACTGTGTGTTCTCACTGTGTGCTCTCACTGTGTGTTCTCACTGTGTTCTCACTGTGTGTTCTTACTGTGTGTTCTCACTGTGTGTTCTCTCTGTGCTCTCACTGTGTGTTCTCACTGTGTGCTCTCACTGTGTTCTCCCTGTGTTCTCACTGTGCACTCTCGCTGTGCGTTCTCACTGTGTGTTCTCTCTGTGTGCTCTCACTGTGTGCTCTCATTGTGCGCAGTCACTGTGTTCTCACTGTGTGCTCTCGCTGTGTGCTCGCACTGTGTGCTCTCACTCTGTGCTCTCACTCTGTACTCTCACTGTGTGCTCTCACTGTTTGCTCTCACTGTGTGTTCTCCCTGTGTGTTCTCCCCGTGTGCGCTCACTGTGTGCTCTGACTTGTGTGTTCTCACTGTGTGCTCTCACTGTGTGTTCACACTGTGTTCTCGCTGTGTGTTATCGCTGTGTGCTCTCAATGGGCGCTCTCACTGTGTGCTCTCACTGCGTGTTCTCAGTGTGTATTCTCACTGTGTGCTCTCACTACGTGTTCTTTCTGTATGTTCTCGCTGTGTGCTCTCGCTGTGTGCTCTAAATGTGTGTTCTCGCCGTGTTCTCACTGTGTGCTCTCACTGTGTGTTCACACTGTGTTCTCGCTGTGTGTTATCGCTGTGTGCTCTCAATGGGCGCTCTCACTGTGTGCTCTCACTGCGTGTTCTCAGTGTGTATTCTCACTGTGTGCTCTCACTACGTGTTCTGACTGTATGTTCTCGCTGTGTGCTCTCGCTGTGTGCTCTTAATGTGTGTTCTCGCCGTGTTCTCACTGTGTGTTGTCACTGTGTGCCCTCACTGTGTCTTCTCGCTGTTTCTTCTCACTGTGCTCTCACTGTGTGTTCTCAGTGTGCTCGCACTGTGTGTTCTCACTGTTTGCTCTCACTGTGTGCACTCACTGCGTGGTCTCGCTGTGCGCTCTCACTGTGCGCACTCACTGTGTTCTCGCTGTGCGCTCTCACTGTGTGTTCTCACTGTGTGCTCTCACTGTGTGTTCTCGCGGTGTGTTCTCACTGTGTGCTCTTAGTGTGTGTTCTTCTGTGTGCTCTCACTGTGTGCTCTCACTGTGTTTTCTCACTGTGTGTTCTCGCTGTGTGCTCTCACTCTGTTCTCACTGTGTTCTCACTGTGTGCTCTCACTTTGTGTTCTCGCTGTGTGCTCTCACTGTGTGCTCTCACTGTGTGCTCTCACTGTGTGCTCTCACTGTGTGTTCTCACTGTGTGCTCTCTCTGTGTGTTCTCACTGTGTTCTCACTGTGTGCTCTCTCTGTGTGTTCTCACTGTGTGCTCTCACTGTGCGCTCTCACTGTGCTCTCATTGTGTGCTCTCTCTGTGTGTTCTCACTGTGTGTTCTCAGTGTGTATTCTCACTGTGTCCTCTCACTGTGTGTTCTCACTGTTTGCTCTCAGCGTGTGTTCTCACCGTGTGCTCTCACTGTGTGTTCTCACTGCTCTCGCTGTGCGTTGTCGCTGTGTGTTCTCACTGTGTGCCTTCGCTGTGTGTTCTCACTGTGTGTTCTCGCTCTGTGCACTCACTGTGTGCTCTCATTGTGTGCTCTCATTGTGTGTTCTCTCTGTGTGTTCTCACTGTGTGTTCTCACTGTGTGCTCTCACTGTGTGCTCTCACTGTGTGCTCTCACTGTGTACTCTCACTGTGTGCTCTATCTGTGTGCTCTCACTGCGCTCATTGTGTGTTCTCACTGTCTGTTCTCACTGTGTTCTCACTGTGTGTTCTCACTGTTTGCTCTCAGCGTGTGTTCTCACTGTGTGCTCTCACTGTGTGTTCTCACTGTGCTCTCACTGTGTTCTCACTGTGTGCTCTCACTGTGTGTTCTCGCTGTGTGCTCTCACTGTGTGTTCTCGCTGTGTGCTCTCACTGTGTTCTCACTGTGTGTTCTCACTGTGTGTTCTCACTGTGTGTTCTCACTGTGTGCTTTCACTGTGTGTTCTCACTCTGCTCTCGCTGTGCGTTCTCGCTGTGTGTCCTCGCTGAGTGCTCTCACTGTGTGTTCTCGCTCTGTGCTCTCATTGTGTGTTCTCGCTGTGTGCTCGCACTGTGTGTTCTCACTGTGCTCTCACTGTGTGCTCTCATTGTGTGTTCTCGCTGTGTGCTCGCACTGTGTGTTCTCACTGTGTTCTCGCTGTGTGTTCTCACTGTGTTCTTACTGTGTGTTCGTAATATGCGCTCTCTCTGTGTGTTCTCACTGTGTGTTCTCACTGTGTGTTCTCACTGTGTGCTCTCACTGTGTGCTCTCACTGTGTGCTCTCACTGTGTGTTCTCACTGTGTGCTCTCACTGTGCGCTCTCACTGTGCTCTCATTGTGTGCTCTCTCTGTCTGTTCTCACTGTGTGTTCTCAGTGTGTATTCTCACTGTGTCCTCTCACTGTGTGTTCTCACTGTTTGCTCTCAGCGTGTGTTCTCACCGTGTGCTCTCACCGTGTGTTCTCACTGTGTGTTCTCACTGTGTGCTCTCACTGTGTGCTCTCACTGTGTGCTCTCACTGTTTGCTCTCACTGTTTGCTCTCACTGTTTGCTCTCACTGTGTGCTCTCACTGTGTGCTCTCACTGCGTGTTCTCACTGCGTGTTCTCACTGCGTGCTCTCACTGTGTGTTCTCACTGTGTGCTCTCACTGTGTGTTCTCACTGTGTTCTCACTGTGTGTTCTCACTGTGTGTTCTCTCTGTGCTCTCACTGTGTGTTCTCACTGTGTGCTCTCACTGTGTTCTCCCTGTGTTCTCGCTGTGCGTTCTCACTGTGTGTTCTCACTGTGTGCTCTCACTGTGTGCTCTCATTGTGCGCACTCACTGTGTTCTCACTGTGTGCTCTCGCTGTGTGCTCTCACTGTGTGCTCTGACTTGTGTGCTCTCACTGTGTTCTCGCTGTGTGTTCTCGCTGTGTGCTCTCACTGTGCGCTCAATGGGCACTCTCACTGTGTACTCTCAGTGTACTCTCACTGTGTGCTCACACTGTGTGCTCTCACTGTGTGCTCTCACGGTGTGTTCCCACTGTGTGCTCTCACTGTGTGTTTTCACTGTGTGCTCTCACTACGTGTTTTCACTGCGTGCTCTCACTGCGTGCTCTCCCTGCATGCTCACTCTGTGTTCTTAATGTATGTTCTCGCTGTGTGCTCTCGCTGTGTGCTCTCGCTGTGTGTTCTCGCTGTGTGCTCTCACTGTGCGCTCAATGGGCGCTCTCACTGTGTGCTCTCACTGTGTGTTCTCACTGTGTGTTCTCACTGTGTGCTCTCACTGTGTGTTCTCACTGTGTGCTCTCATTGTGTGCTCTCACTATGTGCTCTCACAGTGTACTCTCACTGTGTACTCTCACAGTGTACTCTCACTGTGTGTTCTCACTATGTGTTCTCACTGTGTGTTCTCACTGTGTACTCTCACAGTGTACTCTCACTGTGTGTTCTCACTCTGTGCTCTCACTGTGTGCTCTCACTACGTGTTCTCACTGCGTGTTCTCACTGCGTGCTCTCCCTGCGTGCTCACTCTGTGTTCTTACTGTATGTTCTCGCTCTGTGCTCTCGCTGTGTGTTCTCGCCGTGTTCTCATTGTGTGTTCTCACTGTGTGCTCTCACTGTGTGCTCTCACTGTGTGTTTTCGCTGTTTCTTCTCACTGTGCTCTCACTGTGTGTTCTCACTGTGTGCTCGCACTGTGTGTTCTCACTGTTTGCTCTCACTGTGTGCACTCACTGTGTGGTCTCACTCTGCGCTCTCACTGTGCGCACTCACTGTGTTCTCGCTGTGCGCTCTCACTGTGTGTTCTCGCGGTGTGTTCTCACTGTGTGCTCTCACTGTGTGGTCTAACTGTGAATTCTCGCGGTGTGTTCTCACTGTGTGCTCTCACTGTGTGCTCTCACTGTGTGCTCTCACTGTGTGTTCTCACTGTTTGCTCTCAGCGTGTGTTCTCACTGTGTGCTCTCACTGTCTGCTCTCACTGTGTGTTCTCACTGTGTGCTCTCACTGTGTGCTCTCACTGTGTGTTCTCACTGTGTGTTCTCTGTGTGCTCTCACTTTGTGTTCTCACTTTGTGTTCTCACTGTGTGTTCTCACTGTGTGCTCTCACTGTGTATTCTCACTGTGTGTTCTCGCTGTGTGTTCTCACTGTGTGCTCTCATTGTGTGTTCTCACTGTGTGTTCTCACTGTGTGCTCTCACTGTGTTCTCACTGTGTGTTCTCACTGTGTGCTCTCACTGTGTGCTCTCACTGTGTGTTCTCACTGTGTTCTCACTGTGTGTTCTCACTGTGTGTTCTCTCTGTGCTCTCACTGTGTGTTCTCACTGTGTGCTCTCACTGTTCTCACTGCACTCTCGCTGTGCGTTCTCACTGTGTGTTCTCACTGTGTGCTCTCACTGTGTGCTCTCATTGTGCGCAGTCACTGTGTTCTCACTGTGTGCTCTCGCTGTGTGCTCTCACTGTGTGCTCTCACTCTGTGCTCTCACTGTGTGCTCTCACTGTTTGCTCTCACTGTGTGTTCTCCCTGTGTGTTCTCCCCGTGTGCGCTCACTGTGTGCTCTGACTTGTGTGTTCTCACTGTGTGCTCTCACTGTGTGTTCACACTGTGTTCTCGCTGTGTGTTATCGCTGTGTGCTCTCAGTGGGCGCTCTCACTGTGTGCTCTCACTGCGTGCTCTCAGTGTGTATTCTCACTGTGTGCTCTCACTACGTGTTCTTACTGTATGTTCTCGCTGTGTGCTCTTAATGTGTGTTCTCACCGTGTTCTCACTGTGTGTTCTCACTGTGTGCTCTCACTGTGTCTTCTCGCTGTTTCTTCTCACTGTGCTCTCACTGTGTGTTCTCACTGTTTGCTCTCACTGTGTGCACTCACTGGGTGGTCTCACTGTGCGCTCTCACTGTGCGCACTCACTGTGTTCTCGCTGTGCGCTCTCATTGTGTGCTCTCACTATGTGCTCTAACAGTGTACTCTCACTGTGTACTCTCACAGTGTACTCTCACTGTGTGTTCTCACTATGTGTTCTCACTGTGTGTTCTCACTGTGTACTCTCACAGTGTACTCTCACTGTGTGTTCTCACTCTGTGCTCTCACTGTGTGCTCTCACTACGTGTTCTCACTGCGTGTTCTCACTGCGTGCTCTCCCTGCGTGCTCACTCTGTGTTCTTACTGTATGTTCTCGCTCTGTGCTCTCGCTGTGTGTTCTCGCCGTGTTCTCATTGTGTGTTCTCACTGTGTGCTCTCACTGTGTGCTCTCACTGTGTGTTTTCGCTGTTTCTTCTCACTGTGCTCTCACTGTGTGTTCTCACTGTGTGCTCGCACTGTGTGTTCTCACTGTTTGCTCTCACTGTGTGCACTCACTGTGTGGTCTCACTCTGCGCTCTCACTGTGCGCACTCACTGTGTTGTCGCTGTGCGCTCTCACTGTGTGTTCTCGCGGTGTGTTCTCACTGTGTGCTCTCACTGTGTGCTCTCACTGTGAGTTCTCGCGGTGTGTTCTCACTGTGTGCTCTCACTGTGTGCTCTCACTGTGTGCTCTCACTGTGTGTTCTCACTGTTTGCTCTCAGCGTGTGTTCTCACTGTGTGCTCTCACTGTCTGCTCTCACTGTGTGTTCTCACTGTGTGCTCTCACTGTGTGCTCTCACTGTGTGTTCTCACTGTGTGTTCTCTGTGTGCTCTCACTTTGTGTTCTCACTTTGTGTTCTCACTGTGTGTTCTCACTGTGTGCTCTCACTGTGTATTCTCACTGTGTGTTCTCGCTGTGTGTTCTCACTGTGTGCTCTCATTGTGTGTTCTCACTGTGTGTTCTCACTGTGCTCTCACTGTGTTCTCACTGTGTGTTCTCACTGTGTGCTCTCACTGTGTGCTCTCACTGTGTGTTCTCACTGTGTTCTCACTGTGTGTTCTCACTGTGTGTTCTCACTGTGTGTTCTCTCTGTGCTCTCACTGTGTGTTCTCACTGTGTGCTCTCACTGTTCTCACTGCACTCTCGCTGTGCGTTCTCACTGTGTGTTCTCACTGTGTGCTCTCACTGTGTGCTCTCATTGTGCGCAGTCACTGTGTTCTCACTGTGTGCTCTCGCTGTGTGCTCTCACTGTGTGCTCTCACTCTGTGCTCTCACTGTGTGCTCTCACTGTTTGCTCTCACTGTGTGTTCTCCCTGTGTGTTCTCCCCGTGTGCGCTCACTGTGTGCTCTGACTTGTGTGTTCTCACTGTGTGCTCTCACTGTGTGTTCACACTGTGTTCTCGCTGTGTGTTATCGCTGTGTGCTCTCAGTGGGCGCTCTCACTGTGTGCTCTCACTGCGTGCTCTCAGTGTGTATTCTCACTGTGTGCTCTCACTACGTGTTCTTACTGTATGTTCTCGCTGTGTGCTCTTAATGTGTGTTCTCACCGTGTTCTCACTGTGTGTTCTCACTGTGTGCTCTCACTGTGTCTTCTCGCTGTTTCTTCTCACTGTGCTCTCACTGTGTGTTCTCAGTGTGCTCGCACTGTGTGTTCTCACTGTTTGCTCTCACTGTGTGCACTCACTGGGTGGTCTCACTGTGCGCTCTCACTGTGCGCACTCACTGTGTTCTCGCTGTGCGCTCTCACTGTGTGTTCTCACTGTGTGCTCTCACTGTGTGTTCTCGCGGTGTGTTCTCACTGTGTGCTCTTACTGTGTGTTCTTCTGTGTGCTCTCACTGTGTGCTCTCACTGTGTGCTCTCACTGTGTGTTCTCACTGTGTTCTCGCTGTGTGCTCTCACTCTGTTCTCACTGTGTTCTCACTGTGTGCTCTCACTTTGTGTTCTCGCTGTGTGCTCTCACTGTGTGCTCTCACTGTGTGCTCTCACTGTGTGTTCTCACTGTGTGCTCTCACTGTGTGCTCTCACTGTGTGTTTTCACTGTGTGCTCTCACTACGTGTTCTCACTGCGTGCTCTCACTGCGTGCTCTCCCTGCGTGCTCACTCTGTGTTCTTACTGTATGTTCTCGCTGTGTGCTCTCGCTGTGTGCTCTCGCTGTGTGTTCTCACTGTGTGTTCTCACTGTGTGTCCTCACTGTGTGCTATCACTGTGTGCTCTCACTGTGTGTTCTCACTGTGTGCTCTCATTGTGTGCTCTCACTATGTGCTCTCACAGTGTACTCTCACTGTGTTCTCACTGTGTGTTCTCACTGTGTACTCTCACAGTGCACTCTCACTGTGTGCTCTCACTGTGTGCTCTCACTGTGTGTTCTCACTGTGTGCTCTCTCTGTGTGTTCTCACTGTGTGCTCTCACTGTGTGCTCTCACTGTGTGTTTTCACTGTGTGCTCTCACTACGTGTTCTCACTGCGTGCTCTCACTGCGTGCCCTCCCTGCGTGCTCACTCTGTGTTCTTACTGTATGTTCTCGCTGTGTGCTCTCGCTGTGTGCTCTCGCTGTGTGCTCTCACTGTGTTCTCCCTGTGTGTTCTCACTGTGTGTTCTCACTGTGTGTCCTCACTGTGTGCTCTCAATGTGTGCTCTCACTGTGTGTTCTCACTGTGTGCTCTCATTGTGTGCTCTCACTATGTGCTCTCACAGTGTACTCTCACTGTGTACTCTCACTGTGTTCTCACTGTGTGTTCTCACTGTGTACTCTCACAGTGTACTCTCACAGTGTACTCTCACTGTGTGTTCTCACTGTGTGTTCTCACTGTCTGTTCTCACTGTGTGTTCTCGCTGTGTGTTCTCGCTGTGTGTTCTCACTGTGTTCTCACTGTGTGCTCTCACTGTGTGCTCTCACTGTGTGTTCTCACTGTGTGCTCTCACTGTGTGTACTCGCTGTGTGCTCTCACTGTGTTCTCACTGAGTTCTCGCTGTGTGTTCTCACTGTGTGCTCTCACTGTGTGTTCTCACTGTGTTCTCGCTGTGTTCTCGCTGTGTGTTCTCACTGTGTGCTCTCACTCTGTGTTCTCACTGTGTGTTCTCACTGTGTGCTCTCACTGTGTGCTCTCACTGTGTGCCATCACTGTTCTTGCTGTGTGTTCTCACTGTTTGGCCTCACTGTGTGCTCTCACTGTGTGCCATCAGTGTGTGCTCTCACTGTATGTTCTCACTGTGTGTTCACACTGTGTTCTCACTCTGCTCTCGCTGTGCGTTCTCGCTGTGTGTTCTCACTGTGTGCTCTCGCTGTGTGTCCTCGCTGTGTGCTCTCACTGTGTGTTCTCGCTCTGTGCACTCACTGTGTGCTCTCATTGTGTGTTCTCGCTGTGTGCTGTCACTGTGTGTTCGTACTGTGTTCTCGCTGTGTGTTCTCACTGTGTTCTTACTGTGTGTTCTTACTGTGTGCTCTATCTGTGTGTTCTCACTGTGTGTTCTCACTGTGTGCTCTCACTGTGTGCTCTCACTGTGTGCTCTCACTGCGCTCTCATTGTGTGCTCTCTCTGTGCGTTCTCACTGTTTGCTCTCAGCGTGTGTTCTCACTGTGTGCTCTCACTGTGTGTTCTCACTGTGTGCTCTCAGTGTGTGCTCTCACTGTGTTCTCACAGTGTGCTCTCACTGTGTTCTCACAGTGTGCTCTCACTGCGTGCTCTCACTGTGTGCTCTCACTGTGTGTTCTCGCTGTGTGCTCTCACTGTGTTCTCACTGTGTGCTCTCACTGTGTGCTCTCACTGTGTGTTCTCACTCTGATCTCGCTGTGCGTTCTCGCTGTGTGCTCTCGCTGTGTTTCCTCGCTGTGTGCTCTCACTGTGTGTTCTCGCTGTGTGCTCTCACTGTGTGTTCTCACTGTGTTCTCGCAGTGTGTTCTCACTGTGTTCTTACTGTGTGTTCTTACTGTGCGCTCTCTCTGTGTGTTCTCACTGTGTGCTCTCACTGTGTGTTCTCACTGTGTGTTCTCACTGTGTGCTCTCACTGTGCTCTCATTGTGTGCTCTCTCTGTGTGTTCTCACTGTGTGTTCTCAGTGTGTATTCTCACTGTCCTCTCACTGTGTGTTCTCACTGTTTGCTCTCAGGGTGTGTTCTCACTGTGTCCTCTCACTGTGTGTTCTCACTGTGTGCTCTCACTGTGTGCTCTCACTGTGTGTTCTCACTGTGTGTTCTCACTGTGTGTTCTCACTGTGTGCTCTCGCTGTGTGCTCTCGCTGTGTGTTCTCGCTGTGTGTTCTCACTGTGTGCTCTCATTGTGTGTTCTCACTGTGTGCTCTCACTGTGTGTTCTCATTGTGTTCTCTCACTGTGTATTCTCAGTGTGCTCTCACTGTGTGTTCTCACTGTGTGTTCTCACTGTGTGTTCTCTCTGTGCTCTCACTGTGTGTTCTCACTGTGTGCTCTCACTGTGTTCTCCCTGTGTTCTCACTGTGCACTCTCGCTGTGCGTGCTCACTGTGTGTTCTCACTGTGTGCTCTCACTGTGTGCTCTCATTGTGCGCAGTCACTGTGTTCTCACTGTGTGCTCTCGCTGTGTGCTCGCACTGTGTGCTCTCACTCTGTGCTCTCACTGTGTGCTCTCACTGTTTGCTCTCACTGTGTGTTCTCCCTGTGTGTTCTCCCCGTGTGCGCTCACTGTGTGCTCTGACTTGTGTGTTCTCACTGTGTGCTCTCACTGTGTGTTCACACTGTGTTCTCGCTGTGTGTTATCGCTGTGTGCTCTCAATGGGCACTCTCACTGTGTGCTCTCACTGCGTGTTCTCAGTGTGTATTCTCACTGTGTGCTCTCACTACGTGTTCTTACTGTATGTTCTCGCTGTGTGCTCTCGCTGTGTGCTCTTAATGTGTGTTCTCGCCGTGTTCACACTGTGTGTTCTCACTGTGTGCTCTCACTGTGTCTTCTCGCTGTTTCTTCTCACTGTGCTCTCACTGTGTGTTCTCAGTGTGCTCGCACTGTGTGTTCTCACTGTTTGCTCTCACTGTGTGCACTCACTGGGTGGTCTCACTGTGCGCTCTCACTGTGCGCACTCACTGTGTTCTCGCTGTGCGCTCTCACTGTGTGTTCTCACTGTGTGCTCTCACTGTGTGCTCTCACTGTGTGTTCTCACTGTGTGTCCTCGCTGTGTGCTCTCACTCTGTTCTCACTGTGTTCTCACTGTGTGCTCTCACTTTGTGTTCTCGCTGTGTGCTCTCACTGTGTGCTCTCACTGTGTGCTCTCACTGTGTGCTCTCACTGTGTGTTCTCACTGTGTGTTCTCACTGTGTGCTCTCTCTGTGTGTTCTCACTGTGTGCTCTCACTGTGTGCTCTCAGTGTGACATCACTGTGTGTTCTCACTTTGTGTTCTCACTGAGTTCTCTCACTGTGTGTTCTCACTGCTCTCGCTGTGCGTTGTCGCTGTGTGTTCTCACTGTGTGCCTTCGCTGTGTGTTCTCACTGTGTGTACTCGCTGTGTGCTCTCACTGTGTGCTCTCACTGTGTGTTCTCACTGTGTGCTCTCACTGTGTGTTCTCAGTGTGAATTCTCACTTTGCTCTCACTGTGTGTTCTCACTGTGTGTTCTCACTGTGTTCTCACTGTGTGTTCTCGCTGTGTGTTCTCACTGTGTGCTCTCACTGTGTGTTCCGACTGTGTGTTCTCACAATGTGCTCTCACTGTGTGCTCTCACTGTGTGCTCTCACTGTGTGCTCTCTCTGTGTGTTCTCACTGCGTGTTCTCACTGCATGCTCTCACTGTATTCTCGCTGGGTGCTCTCACTGTGTGTTCTCACTGCGTGTTCTCAGTGTGTGTTCTCACTGTGTGCTCTCAGTGTGCCATCACTGTGTGTTCTCACTGTGTGTTCTCACTGTGTGTTCTCACTGTGTGTTCTCACTGTGTGTTCTCACTGAGTGCTCTCACTGTGTGTTCTCACTGTGTGCAATCGCTGTGTGTCCTCGCTGTGTGCTCTCACTGTGTGTTCTCGTTCTGTGCTCTCACTGTGTGCTCTCATTGTGTGTTCTCACTGTTTGCTCTCACTGTGTGTTCTCACTGTGTGTTCTCACTGTATGTTCTCACTGTGTGTTCTCACTGTGTGTTCTCACTGTGTGTTCTCACTGTGTGTTCTCACTGTGCGCTATCACTGTATGCTCTCACTGTGTGCTCTCATAGTGTGTTCTCACTGTTTGCTCTCACTGTGTGTTCTCACTGTTTGCTCTCACTGTGTGCTCTCACTGTGCGCACTCACTGTGCGCACTCACTGTCTTCTGGCTGTGTGCTCTCACTGTATGCTCTTAATGTGTGTTCTCACTGTGTTCTCACTGTGTGCTCTCACTGTGTGTTCTCACTGTGCGCTATCACTGTATGCTCTCACTGTGTGCTCTCATTGTGTGTTCTCACTGTGTGCTCTCACTGTGTGTTCTCGCTGTTTCTTCTCACTGTGCTCTCACTGTGTGTTCTCACTGTGTGCTCTCACTGCGTGCTCTCACTGTGTGCTCTCACTATGTGCTCTCACTGTGTGCTCTCTGTGTGTTCTCACTGTGTGCTCTCACTGTGTGTTCTCACTGTGTGCTCTCAATGTTTGCTCTCACTGTGTGTTCTCACTGTGTGTTCTCACTGTGTGTCCTCACTGAGTTCTCTCACTGTGTGCTCTCACTGTTTGCTCTCACTGTGTTCTCACTGTGTGTTCTCATTGTGTGCTCTCACTGTGAGCTCTCACTGTGAGTTCTCACTGTGTGTTCTCAATCTGCTCTCGCTGTGCGTTCTCGCTGTGTCCTCTCAGTGTGCTCTCACTGTGTGTTCTCGCTGTGTGCTCTCTGTGTGTTCTTGCTCTGTGCTTTCACTGTGTGCTCTCTCTGTGTGTTCTCACTGTATCCTCTCACTGTGTGTTCTCACTGTTTGCTCTCACTGTGTGTTCTCACTGTGTGCTCTCACTGTGTGTTCTCACTGTGTGCTCTCACTATGTGCTCTCACTGTGTGCTCTCACTGTTTGCTCTCACTGTTTGCTCTCACTGTGTGTTCTCACTGTTTGCTCTCACTGTGTGCTCTCACTGTGTGCTCTCACTGTGTGCTCTCACTGTGTGCTCCCACTGTGTGCACTCACTGTGTGCACTCACTGTGTGCACTCACTGTGTGTCCTCACTGTGTGTTCTCACTGTGTGTTCTCACTGATCTCACTGTGTGTCCTCACTCTGCTCTCGCTGTGCGTTCTCGCTGTGTGTTCTCGCTGTGTGCTCTCACTGTATGTTCTCGCTCTGTGCTCTCACTGTGTGCACTCTCTGTGCTCTCATTGTGCGCTCTCTCTGTGTTTTCTCACTGTGTGTTCTCAGTGTGTATTCTCACTGTGTCCTCTCACTGTGTGTTCCCACTGTGTGCTCTCACTGTGTGTTCCCACTGTGTGCTCTCACTGTTTGCTCTCACTGTGTTTTCACTGTGTGTTTTCACTGTGTGCTTTCACTGTGTGCTTTCACTGTGTGTTTTCACTGTGTGCTTTCACTGTGTGCTTTCACTGTGTGTTCTCACTGTGTGCTCTCACTGTGTGCTCTCACTGTGAGTTCTCACTGTGCTCTCACTGTGTGTTCTCACTGTGTGCTCTCACTGTGTGCTCTCACTCTGTGTTCTCACTGTGTGCACTCACTGTGTGCTCTCACTGTCTTCTCGCTGTGTGTTCTTGCTGTGTGTTCTCGCTGTGTGTTCTCACTGCGTGTTCTCACTGTGTTCTCACTGTGTGCTCTCAATGTGTGCTCTCACTGTGTGCTCTCACTGTGTGTTCTCACTGTGTGTTCTCACTGTGTGTTCTCACTGTGTGTTCTCACTGTGTGTTCTCAGTGTGTATTCTCACTGTGTCCTCTCACTGTGTGTTCCCACTGTGTGCTCTCACTGTGTGCTCTCACTGTGTGTTCTCATTGCGTGTTCTCACTGCGTGTTCTCACTGTGTGTTCTCACTGTGTGTTCTCAGTGTTTGTTCTCACTGTGTCCTCTCACTGTGTCCTCTCACTGTGTGCTCTCACTGTGTGCACTCACTGTGCTCTCACTGTGTGTTCTCACTGTGTTCTCACTGTGTGTTCTCACTGTGTGTTCTCACTGTGTGTTCTCACTGTGTGTTCTCACTGTGCGCTCTCACTGTGTGTTCTCACTGAGTGCTCTCACTGTGAGCTCTCAGTGTGAGCTCTCACTGTGAGCTCTCACTGTGTGTTCTCACTGTGTGTTCTCACTGTGTGCCCTCACTCTGCTCTCGCTGTGCGTTCTCGCTGTGTGCTCTCACTGTGTGTTCTCGCTGTGTGCTCTCACTGTGTGCTCTCACTGTGCTCTCATTGTGTGCTCTCTCTGTGTGTTCCCACTGTGTGCTCTCACTGTGTTCTCACTGCGTGTTCTCACTGCGTGCTCTCACTGTGTTCTCACTGTATGTTCTCACTGTGCGTTCTCACTGTGCGTTCTCACTGTGCGCTCTCACTGTGCGCTCTCACTGTGCGTTCTCACTGTGTGTTCGAACTGTGTTCTCACTGTGTGTTCTCACTGTGTGTTTTCACTGTGTGCTTTCACTGTGTGTTCTCACTGTGTGCTCTCACTGTGTGCTCTCACTGTGTTCTCACTGTGTGTTCTCACTGTTTGCTCTCACTGTGTGTTCTCACTCTGTTCTCACTGTGTGTTCTCACTGTTTGCTCTCACTGTGTGTTCTCACTGTGTGCTCTCACTGTGTGCACTCACTGTGTGCTCTCACTGTGTCTTCTCGCTGTGTGCTCTCGCTGTGTGTTCTCGCTGTGTGTTCTCGCTGTGTGTTCTCACTGTGTGGTCTCACTGTTCTCACTGTGTCTTCTCACTGTGTGTTCTTACTGTGTGCTCTCAATGTGTGCTCTCACTGTGTGCTCTCACTGTGTGTTCTCACTGTGTGTTCTCACTGTGTGCTCCCACTGTGTGTTCTCTCTGTGCTCTCACTGTGTGCTCTCACTGTGGGCCCTCACTGTGTTCTCCCTGTGTTCTCGCTGTGCGTTCTCGCTGTGCGTTCTCACTGTGTGTTCTCACTGTGTGTTCTCACTGTGTGCTCTCACTGTGTGTTCTTCTGTGTGCTCTCAGTGTGCTCTCACTTTGCGCACTCACTGTGCGCACTCACTGTGTTCTCGCTGTGTGCTCTCACTCTGTGCTCTCACTCTATGCTCTCACTGTGTACTCTCACTGTGTACTCTTACTGCGTGTTCTCACTGTGTCTTCTCTCTGTGTGTTCTCACTGTGTGTTCTCACTGTGTGTTCTCACTGTGTTCTCACTGAGTGCTCTCAATGTGTGCTCTCACTGTGTGTTCTCACTGTGTGTGCTCAGTCTGCTCTCGCTGTGCGTTCTCGCTGTGTGTTCTCGCTGTGTGCTCTCACTCTGTGCTCTCACTGTATTCTCGCTGTGTGCTCTCACTGTGTGTTCTCACTGTGTGCTCTCACTGTGTGTTCTCACTGTGTTCTCACTGAGTGCTCTCAATGTGTGCTCTCACTGTGTGTTCTCACTGTGTGTGCTCAGTCTGCTCTCGCTGTGCGTTCTCGCTGTGTGTTCTCACTGTGTGCTCTCGCCGTGTGTTCTTGCTGTGTGCTCGCAGTGTGCTCTCACTGTGTGTTCTCACTGTGTGCTCCCACTGTGTGCTCTCATTGTGGGCTCTCACTGTGTGCTCTCACTGTGTGTTCTCACTGTGTGTTCTCACTGTGTGTTCTCAGTGTGTATTCTCACTGTGTCCTCTCACTGTGTGTTCCCACTGTGTGCTCTCACTGTGTGCTCTCATTGCGTGTTGTCACTGCGTGTTCTCACTACGTGCTCTCACTGCGTCTTCTCACTGTGTTCTCACTGTGTGTTCTCAGTGTTTATTCTCACTGTGTCCTCTCACTGTGTCCTCTCACTGTGTGCTCTCACTGTGTGTTCTCACTGCGTGTTCTCACTGTTTGCTCTCACTGTGTGTTCTCACTGTGTGTTCTCAAGTGTGCGCTCACTGTGTGTTCTCACTGTGTGTTCTCACTGTTTGCTCTCACTGTGTGTTCTCACTGTGTGTTCTCAGTGTGTGCTTTCATTGTGTGTTCTCACTGTGTGTTCCCACTGTGTGTTCTCACTTTGTGCTCTCACTGTGTGCTCTTACTGTGTGTTCTTCTGTGTGCTCTCACTGTGTGCTCTCACTGTGCGCTCTCACTGTGCGCTCTCGCTGTGCGCTCTCGCTGTGCGCTCTCGCTGGGTGCTCTCACTGTGTGCTCTCGCTGTGTGTTCTCCCTGTGTGTTCTCCCTGTGTGCGCTCACTGTGTGCTCTGACTGTGTATTCTCACTGTGTTCTCGCTGTGTGTTCTCGCTGTGTGTTCTCGCTGTGTGTTCTCGCTGTGTGTTCTCGCTGTGTGCTCTCACTCTGCGCTCCATGGGCGCTCTCACTGTGTGCACTCACTGTGTGTTTTCACTGTGTGTTCTCACTGTGTGCCCTCACTGTGTGTTCTCACTGTGTGTTCTCACTGTGTGCTCTCACTGTGTGCTCTCACTGTGTGCTCTCATTGTGTGCTCTCACTATGCGTTCTCACTGTGTGTTCTCACTGTGTGTTCTCTCACTGTGTTCTCGCTGTGTGCTCTCGCTCTGTGCTCTCACTCTGTGCTCTCACTCTATGCTCTCACTGTGTGCTCTCACTGCGTGTTCTCACTGCGTGTTCTCACTGCATGCTCTCACTGTGTATTCTCGCTGTGTGCTCTCACTGTGTGTTCTCACTGTGTGTTCTCACTAGGTGTTCTCACTGAGTGCTCTCACTGTGTATTCTCACTGTGTTTGCTCACTCTGCTCTTGCTGTGCGTTCTCGCTGTGGGTTCTCACTGCTCTCGCTGTGTATTCTTGCTGTGTGCTCGCAGTGTGCTCTCACTGTGTTCTCACTGTGTGCTCTCTCTGTGTGTTCTCACTGTGTGTTCTCAGTGTGTATTCTCACTGTGTCCTCTCACTGTGTGTTCCCACTGTGTGCTCTCACTGCGTGTTCTCATTGCGTGTTCTCACTGCGTGTTCTCACTACGTGCTCTCACTGCGTGTTCTCACTGTTTGCTCTCACTGTGTGTTCTCACTGTGTGTTCTCACTGTTTGCTCTCACTGTGTGTTCTCACTGTGTGTTCTCACTGTGTGTTCTCACTGTTTGCTCTCACTGTGTGTTCTCACTATGTGCTCTCACTGTGTGTTCTCGCTGTGTGTTCTCGCTGTGTGTTCTCACTGTGTGTTCTCACTGTGTGCCCTCACTGTGTGTTCTCACTGTGTGCTCTGTCTGTGTGTTCTCACTGTGTGCTCTCACTGTGTGCTCTGTGTGTGTTCTCAGTGTGTTTTCTCACTGTATGTTCTCACTGTGTGTTCTCACTGTCTGTTCTCACTGTGTGCTCCCACTGTGTGCTCTCACTGTGTGCTCTCACTGTGTGCTCCCACTGTGTGTTCTCTCTGTGCTCTCACTGTGTGCTCTCACTGTGTGCTCTCACTGTGTTCTCCCTGTGTTCTCGCTGTGCGCTCTCGCTGTGCGCTCTCGCTGTGCGTTCTCACTGTGCGTTCTCACTGTGTGCTCTTACTGTGTGTTCTTCTGTGTGCTCTCAGTGTGCTCTCACTGTGCGCACTCACTGTGCGCACTCACTGTGTTCTCGCTGTGTGCTCTCACTGTATGCTCTTAATGTGTGTTCTCACTGTGTTCTCACTGTGTGCTCTCACTCTGTGTTCCCACTGTGTGTTCCCACTGTGTGTCCTCACTGTGTGTTCTCGCTGTTTCTTCTCACTGCTCTCACTGTGTGTTCTCACTGTGTGCTCGCACTGTTTGTTCTCACTGTTTGCTCTCACTGTGTGTTCTCGCAGTGTGTTCTCACTGTGCTCTTACTGTGTGTTCTTCTGTGTGCTCTCACTGTGTGTTCTCACTGTGTGCTCGCACTGTTTGTTCTCACTGTTTGCTCTCACTGTGTGTTCTCGCAGTGTGTTCTCACTGTGCTCTTACTGTGTGTTCTTCTGTGTGCTCTCACTGTGTGTTCTCACTGTGTGTTCTCACTGTGTGTACTCGCTGTGTGCTCTCACTGTGTGTTCTCACTGTGTGCTGTCACTGCGTGCTCTCACTGAGTGCTCTCACTGCGTGCTCTCAGTGTGCTCTCACTGTGTGTTCTCACTGCGTGTTCTCACTGCATGCTATCACTGTGTATTCTCGCTGGGTGCTCTCACTGTGTGTTCTCACTGTGTGTTCTCACTGTGTCCTCTCACTGTGTTCTCACTGTGTGTTCTCACTGTGTGCTCTCACTGTGTGCTCTCACTGTGTTCTCACTGTGTGCTCTCACTGTGTGCTCTCAATGTTTGCTCTCACTGTGTGTTCTCACTGTGTGTTCTCACTGTGTGTTCTCACTGAGTGCTCTCACTGTGTGCTCTCACTGTGTTCTCCCTGTGTTCTCGCTGTGCGCTCTCGCTGTGCGTTCTCGCTGTGCGTTCTCACTGTGTGTTCTCACTGTGTGCTCTTACTGTGTGTTCTTCTGTGTGCTCTCAGTGTGCTCTCACTGTGCGCACTCACTGTGTTCTTGCTGTGTGCTCTCACTCTGTGCTCTCACTCTATGCTCTCACTGTGTACACTCACTGCGTGTTCTCACTGCGTGTTCTCACTGCATGCTCTCACTGTATTCTCGCTGTGTGCTCTCACTGTGTGTTCTCACTGTGTGTTTTCACTGTGTGCTCTCACTGTGCGCTCACACGTGTGTTCTCACTGCAGGTTCTCACTGCATGCTCTCACTGTATTCTCGCTGTGTGCTCTCACTGTGTGTTCTCACTGTGTGTTCTCACTGTGTGCTCTCACTGTGTGCTCTCACTGTGTGTTCTCACTCTGCTCTCGCTGTGCGTTCTCGCTGTGTGTTCTCACTGTGTGCTCTCGCTGTGTGTTCTTGCTGTCTGCTCGCAGTGTGTGCTCTCATTGTGGGCTCTCTCTGTGTGTTCTCACTGTGTCCTCTCACTGTGTGTTCCCACTGTGTGCTCTCACTGCGTGTTCTCATTGCGTGTTCTCACAGCGTGTTCTCACTACGTGCTCTCACTACGTGCTCTCACTGCGTCTTCTCACTGTGTTCTCACTGTGTGTTCTCAGTGTGTATTCTCACTGTGTCCTCTCACTGTGTCCTCTCACTGTGTGCTCTCACTGTGTGCTCTCACTGTGTGCTCTCACTGTGTGTTCTCACTGTGTGTTTTCACTGTTTGCTCTCACTGTGTGTTCTCACTGTGTGTTGTCAAGTGTGCGCTCACTGTGTGTTCTCACTGTGTTCTCACTGTGTGTTCTCACTGTGTGTTCTCACTGTTTGCTCTCACTGTGTGTTCTCACTGTGTGCTCTCACTGTGTTCTAACTGTGTGCTTTCACTGTGTGTTCTCACTGTGTGTTCCCACTGTGTGTTCTCAATTTGTGCTCTCACTGTGTGCTCTTACTGTGTGTTCTTCTGTGTGCTCTCACTGTGCGCTCTCACTGTGCGCTCTCACTGTGCGCTCTCACTGTGCGCTCTCACTGCGAGCACTCGCTGCGCGCACTCGCTGTGCGCTCTCGCTGTGCGCTCTCGCTGGGTGCTCTCACTGTGTGCTCTCACTGTGTGTTCTCCCTGTGTGTTCTCCCTGTGTGCGCTCACTGTGTGCTCTGACTGTGTGTTCTCACTGTGTTCTCGCTGTGTGTTCTCGCAGTGTGTTCTCGCTGTGTGTTCTCGCTGTGTGCTCTCACTCTGCGCTCCATGGGCGCTCTCACTGTGTGCACTCACTGTGTGTTTTCACTGTGTGTTTTCACTGTGTGTTCTCACTGTGTGCTCTCACTGTGTGCTCTCACTGTGTGCTCACACTGTGTGCTCTCATTGTGTGCTCTCACTATGCGTTCTCACTGTGTGTTCTCACTGTGTGTTCTCACTGTGTGTTCTCACTGTGTGTTCTTCTGTGTGCTCTCACTGTGTTCTCGCTGTGTGCTCTCGCTGTGTGCTCTCGCTGTGTGCTCTCACTCTGTGCTCTCACTCTGTGCTCTCACTGCGTGTTCTCACTGCGTGTTCTCACTGCGTGTTCTCACTGCATGCTCTCACTGTATTCTCGCTGTGTGCTCTCACTGTGTTCTCACTGAGTGCTCTCACTGAGTGCTCTCACTGTGTGTTCTCACTGTGTGTGCTCACTCTGCTCTTGCTGTGCGTTCTCGCTGTTTGTTCTCACTGTGTGCTCTCGCTATGTGTTCTTGCTGTGTGCTCGCAGTGTGCTCTCACTGTGTTCTCACTGTGTGTTCTCAGTGTGTATTCTCACTGTGTCCTCTCACTGTGTGTTCCCACTGTGTGCTCTCACTGCGTGTTCTCATTGCGTGTTCTCACTGCGTGTTCTCACTATGTGCTCGCACTGCGTGTTCTCACTGTTTGCTCTCACTGTGTGTTCTCAAGTATGCTCTCACTGTGTGTTCTCACTGTGTTCTCTCACTGTGTGTTCTTACTGTGTTCTCACTGTGTGTTCTCACTGTGTGTTCTCACTTTGTGCTTTCACTGTGTGTTCTCACTGCGTGTTCTCAAGTATGCTCTCACTGTCTGTTCTCACTGTGTTCTCTCACTGTGTGTTCTTACTGTGTTCTCACTGTGTGTTCTCACTGTGTGTTCTCACTTTGTGCTTTCACTGTGTGCTCTTACTGTGTGTTCTTCTGTGCGCTCTCACTCTGTGCTCTCTCTGTGCGCTCTCGCTGTGCGCTCTCGCTGTGCGCACTCGCTGTGCGCACTCGCTGTGCGCACTCGCTGTGCGCTCTCGCTATGCGCTCTCGCTGTGCGCTCTCGCTGGGTGCTCTCACTGTGTGGTCTCACTGTGTGTTCTCCCTGTGTGTTCTCCCTGTGTGCGCTCACTGTGTGCTGTGTGTGTGTTCTCACTGTGTGCTCTCACTGTGTGTTCTCACTGTGTTCTCGCTGTGTGTTCTCGCTGTGTGTTCTCACTGTGTGCCCTCACTGTGTGTTCTCACTGTGTGCTCTCACTGTGTGCTCTCACTGTGTGCTCTCACTGTGTGTTCTCCCTGTGTGTTCTCCCTGTGTGCGCTCACTGTGTGCTCTGTCTGTGTGTTCTCACTGTGTGTTCTCACTGTGTGCTCTCACTGTGTGCTCTCAGTGTGTGTTCTCAGTGTGTTTTCTCACTGTATGTTCTCACTGTGTGTTCTCACTGTCTGTTCTCACTGTGTGCTCTCACTGTGCTCTCGCTGTGTGTTCTCACAGTGTACTCTCAGTGTACTCTCACTGTGTGCTCTCACTGTGTGCTTTCACTGTGTGCTCTCACTGTGCTCTCGCTGTGTGTTCTCACTGTGTGCTCTCACTGTGTGTTCTCACAGTGTGCTCTCACTGTGTGCTCTCACTGTGTGTTCTCACTGCGTGTTCTCACTGCGTGTTCTCACTGCGTGCTCTCACTGCGTGCTATCACTGTGTGCTCTCTGTGCTCTCACTGTATTCTCACTGTGTGTTCTCACTGTGTTCTCACTGTGTTCTCAAGGTGTGTTCTCACTGTGTGCTCTCACTGTGTGTTCTCACTGTGTGCTCTCACTGTGTGCTCTCACTGTTTGTTCTCGCTGTATCTTCTCACTGTGCTCTCACTGTGTGTTCTCACTGTGTGCTCGCACTGTGTGTTCTCACTGTTTGCTCTCACTGTGTGAACTCACTGTGGGGTCTCTCTGTGTGGTCTCACTTAGTGGCCTCACTGTGTGTTCTCACTGTGTGTTCGCACTGTGCATTCTCACTGTGCGCACTCACTGTGTTCTCGCTGTGTGCTCTCACTGTGTGTTCTCACTGTGTGCTCTCACTGTGTGCTCTCACTGTGTGCTCTCGCTGTGTGCTCTCGCTGTGTGTTCTCGCTGTGTGCTCTCACTGTGTGTTCTCACTGTGTGCTCTCACTGTATGCTCTCACTGTGTGCTCTCACTATGTGTTCTCACTGCGTGCTCTCTCTGCGTGTTCTCACGGTGCTCTCACTGTGTGTTCTCACTGCGTGTTCTCACTGCCTGCTCTCACTGTGTATTCTCGCTGGGTGCTCTCACTGGGTGCTCTCAGTGTGTGTTCTCACTGTGTGCTCTCACTGTGTGCTCTCACTGTGTTGTCACTGTGTTCTCTCTGTGTGTTCTCACTGTGTGTTCTCACTGTGTGCTCTCACTGTGTGCTCTCACTGTGACCTCTCACAGTGACCTCTCACTGTGTGATCTCACTGTGTGTTCTCACTGTGTGCTCTCACTGTGAGCTCTCACTGTGTGTTCTCACTGTGCTCTCGCTGTGCGTTCTCGCTGTGTGTTCTCACTGTGTGCTCTCGCTGTGTGTTCTCGCTGTGTGCTCTCACTGTGTATTCTCGCTGTGTGCTCTCACTGTGTGCTCTCACTGCGTGTTCTCGCTGTGTTTTCCTGCTGTGTTTTCCAAATGTGTGCTCTCACTGTGTTCTCACGATGTGCCTACTGTGTTCTCACTGTGTGTTCCCACTGTTTGCTCTCACTGTGTGTTCTCGCTGTGTGTTCTCACTGTGTGTTCTCACTGTGTGCTCACACGGTTTGCTCTCACTGTGTGCTCTCACTCTGTGCTCTCGCTGTGTGCACTCGCTGTGTGCACTCGCTGTGTGCTCTCGCTGTGTGCTCTGACTGTGTGCTCTGACTGTGTGTTCTCGCTGTGTGTTCTCAATGTGTGCCCTCACTGTGTGTACTCACTGAGTGGTCTCACTGTGTGCTCTCACTGTGTGGTCCCACTGTGTGTTCTCACTGTGTGTTCTCACTGTGTGTTCTCACTGTGTGTTCTCACTGTGTGCTCTCACTGTGTGCTCTCACTGTGTGCTCTCACTGTGTGTTCTCACTGAGTGCTCTCACTGTATGCTCTCACTGTGTGTTCTCACTGTGTGCTCTCACTGTGTGCTCTCACTGTGTGCTCTCGTGTGTTCTCGCTGTGTGCTCTCGCTGTGTGCTCTCGCTGTGTGCTCTCGCTGTGTGTTCTCGCTGTGTGATCTCGCTGTGTGTTCTCGCTGAGTGCTCTCACTGTGTGCTCTCACTGTGTGGTCCCACTGTGTGTTCTCACTGTGTGTTCTCACTGTGTGTTCTCACTGTGTGCTCTCACTGTGTGTTCTCACTGTGTGTTCTCACTGAGTGCTCTCACTGTGTGCTCTCACTGTGTGCTCTCACTGTGTGCTCTCACTGTGTGTTCTCACTGTGTGTTCTCACTGTGTGTTCTCACTGAGTGCTCTCACTGTGTGCTCTCACTGTGTGGTCCCACTGTGTGTTCTCACTGTGTGTTCTCACTGTGGGTTCTCACTGTGTGCTCTCACTGTGTGTTCTCACTGTGTGTTCTCACTGAGTGCTCTCACTGTGTGCTCTCACTGTGTGCTCTCACTGTGTGCTCTCACTGTTTGTTCTCATTGTGCTCTCTCTGTGTGTTCTCTCTGTTTGTTCTAATTGTGCTCTCACTGTGTGTTCTCACTGTGTGCTCGCACTGTGTGCTCGCACTGTGTGCTCTCACTGTGTGTTCTCACTGTGTGCTCTCACTGTGTGCACTCATTGTGTGCTCACACTGTTTGATCTCACTGTGTGTTCTCACTGTGTGCTCGCACTGTGTGTTCTCACTGTTTGCTGTCACTGTGTGTTCTCTCTGTGCTCTCACTGTGTGCTTTCACTGTGTGCTCTCACTGTGTGTTCTCACTGTGTGCTCTCACTGTGTGCTCTCACTGTGTGTTCTCACTGTGTTTTCTCGCTCTGTGCTCTCACTGTGTGCTCTCGCTGTGTGCTCTCGCTGTGTGCTCTCGCTGTGTGTTCGCGCTGTGTGTTCTCGCTGTGTGTTCTCGCTGTGTGTTCTCGCTGTGTGTTCTCACTGTGTTCTTACTGTGTCTTCTTACTGTGTGTTCTCACTGTGTTCTCAC
Source organism: Somniosus microcephalus (assembly GCF_052327205.1). Classification (NCBI taxonomy): domain Eukaryota; kingdom Metazoa; phylum Chordata; class Chondrichthyes; order Squaliformes; family Somniosidae; genus Somniosus; species Somniosus microcephalus. Next base: position 196,720,576 of record NC_140998.1, read on the forward strand.
TGTGTGTTCTCACTGTGTGCTCTCACTGTGTGGTCTCACGGTGTGCTCTCATTGTGTGTTCTCGCTCTGTGCTCTCACTGTGAGCTCCCACTGTGTGCTCTCACTGTGTGTTCTCGCTGTGTGCTCTCACTGTGTGTTCTCACTGTTCTTACTGTGTGTTCTCACTGTGTGCTCTCACTGTGTGCTCTCACTGTGTGCTCTCACTGTGTGCTCTCACTGTGTGTTCTCACTGTGTGCTTACACTATGTGCTCATACTGTGTGCTATCACTGTGTGTTCTCTCTGTGTGCTCTCACTGTGTGCTTGCACTGTGTGCTCTCACTGTGTGCTCTCACTGTATTCTCACTGTGTGTTCTCACTGTGTGTTCTCACTGTGTGCTATCACTGTGTGGTCCCACTGTTTGTTCTCACTGTGTGTTCTCACTGTGTGTTCTCACTGTGTGTTCTCACTGAGTGCTCTCACTGTGTGTTCTCACTGTGTGTTCGCACTGAGTGCTGTCACTGTGCTCTCACTGTGTGTTCTCACGGTGTGCTCTCACTGTGTGCTGTCACTGTGTGCTCTCACTGTGTGCTCTCACTGTGTGCTCTCACTGTGTGCTTTCGCTGTGTGCTCTCGCTGTGTGTTCTCGCTGTGTGCTCTCACTGTTTGTTCTCACTGTCTGTTCTCGCTGTCTGTTCTCACTGTGTTCTTACTGTGTGTTCTTACTGTGTGTTCTCACTGTGTTCTCACTGTGCTCTCTCTGTGTGCTCTCACTGTGTGCTCTCACTGTGTGCTCTCACTGTTTGTTCTCATTGTGCTCTCACTGTGTGTTCTCACTGTGTGCTCGCACTGTGTGCTCTCACTGCGTGTTCTCACTGTGTGCTCTCACTGTGTTCTCACTGTGTGCACTCACTGTGTTCTCACTGAGTGATTTCACTGTGTGCTCTCACTGTGTGCTCACACTGTGTGCTCTGTGTATTCTCACTGTTTGTTCTCACTGTGCTCTCACTGTGTTCTCACTGTGTGCTCGCACTGTGTGTTCTCACTGTGTGTTCTCGTTCTTTGCTCTCACTGTGTGCTCCCACTGTGTGCTCTCACTGTGTGTTCTCGCTGTGTGCTCTCACTGTGTGTTCTCGCTGTGTGTTCGTGCTGTGTGTTCTCACTGTTCTTACTGTGTGTTCTTACTGTGTGTTCTCACTGTGTGTTCTCACTGTGTGCTGTCACTGTGTGCTCTCACTGTGTGCTCTCGCTCTGTGTTCTCGCTCTGTGTTCTCACTGTTCTTACTGTGTGTTCTTACTGTGTGTTCTCACTGTGTGTTCTCACTGTGTGCTCCCACTGTGTGCTCTCACTGTTTGTTCTCACTGTGCTCTCACTGTGTTCTCACTGTGTGCTCGCACTGTGTGTTCTCACTGTGTGTTCTCGTTCTTTGCTCTCACTGTGTGCTCACACTGTGTGTTCTCACTGTGTGCTCTCACTGTGTGTTCTCACTGTGTGCTCTCACTGTGTGTTCTCACTGTGTGTTCTCACTGTGTGCTGTCACTGTGTGCTCTCACTGTGTGGTCCCACTGGGTGTTCTCACTGTGTGTTCTCACTGCGTGCTCTCAGTGTGTTCTCACTGTGTGCTCACACTGTGTGCTCTCAATGTGTTCTCACTGTTTGTTCTCACTGTGCTCTCACTGTCTGTTCTCACTGTGTGCTCGCACTGTGTGTTCTCACTGCGTGCTCCACTGTGTGTTCTCACTGTGCTCGCGCTGTGTGTTCTCACTGAGTGCTCTCACTGTGTGCTCTCACTGTGTGCTCTCACTGTGTGTTCTCGCTCTGTGCTCTCACTGTGTGCTCTCGCTGTGTGCTCTCACTGTGTGCTCTCGCTGTGTGTTCTCGCTGTGTGTTCTCGCTGTCTGTTCTCACTGTGTTCTTACTGTGTGTTCTTACTGTGTGTTCTCACTGTGTGCTCTCACTGTGTGCTCTCACTGTGTGCTCTCACTGTGTGTTCTCACTGTGTGCTCTCACTGTGTGCTCTCACTGTGTGCTCTCACTGTGTGTTCTCACTGCGTGCTCTCCCTGCGTGCTCTCCCTGCGTGCTCTCCCTGTGTTCTTACTCTGTATTCTTACTGTATGTTTTCACTGTGTGCTCTCACTGTGTGGTCTCACGGTGTGCCCTCACTGTGTGCTCTCACTGTGTGCTCTCAGTGTGTGCTCTCACTGTGTGTTCTCACTGTGTTCTCGCTCTGTGCGCTCACTGTGTGCTCTCACTGTGTGTTCTCACTTTGTGTTCTCGCTGTGTGTTCTTACTGTGTTCTTACTGTGTGTTCTTACTGTGTGTTCTAACTGTGTGCTCTCACTGTGTTCTCACAATGTGCCCACTGTGTTCTCACTGTGTGTTCCCACTGTTTGCTCTCACTGTGTGTTCTTGCTGTTTGTTCTCACTGTGTGTTCTCGCCGTGCGTTCTCGCCGTGCGTTCTCGCCGTACGCTCTCACTGTGCGCTCTCACTGTTTGCACTCCCTGTGTGCTCTCCCTGTGTGTTGTCGCTGTGTGCTCTCACTGTGTGTTCTCACTGTGTTCTCTCACTGTGTGCACTCACTGTGTGCTCCCACTGTGTGCTCTCACTGTGTGTTCTCACTGTGTTCTCAGTGTGTGCTCTCACTGTGTGCTCTCACTGTGTGTTCTCACTGTGTGCTCTCACTGTATGTTCTCACTGTGTTCTCGCTCTGTGCTCTCACTGTGTGCTCTCGCTGTCTGCTCTCGCTGTGTGTTTTCTGCTGTTGTTCTCGCTGTGTGCTCTTACTTTGTGCTCTCAATGTGTGTTCTCACTGTGCTCTCGCTGTGTTCTCTCACTGTGTGTTCTCACTGTGTGTTCTCCCTGTGTGTTCTCCCTGTGTGTTCTCACTGTGTGTTCTCACTGTGTGTTCTCACTGTGTGTTCTCACTGTGTTCTCTCACTGTGTTCTCTCACTGTGTTCTCTCACTGTGTGTTCTCACTGTGTGTTCTCACTGTGTTCTCACTGTGTGCCCACTGTGTTCTCACTGTGTGCTCTCACTATTTACTCTCACTGTGTGTTCTCACTGTGTGTTCTCCCTGTGTGTTCTCACTGTGTGTTCTCACTGTGTTCTCACTGTTTGCTCTCACTGTGTGTTCTCACTGTGTGTTCTCCCTGTGTGTTCTCACTGTGTTCTCACAGTGTGCTCTCACTGTGTGTTCTCACTGTGTGTTCTCACTGTGTGCTCTCAATCTGTTCTCACTGTGTGCCCACTGTGTGCTCACTGTGTGCTCTCACTATTTACTCTCACTGTGTGTTCTCACTGTGTGCTCTCACTGTGTTCTCACTGTGTGTTCCCACTGTTTGCTATCGCTGTGTGTTCTCGCTGTGTGTTCTCGCTGTGTGTTCTCACTGTGTGTTCTCACTGTGTGCTCTCAGTGTGCTCTCACTGTGGGCTCTCACTGTGTGCTCTCACTGTGCGCTCTCACTCTGTGCTCTCACTCTGTGCTCTCACTCTGTGCTCTCACTCTGTGTTCTCGCTGTGTGCACTCGCTGTGTGCACTCGCTGTGTGCTCTCGCTGTGTGCTCTGACTGTGTGTTCTTGCTGTGTGTTCTCACTGTGTGTTCTCACTGTGTGCTCTCACTGTGTGCTCTCACTGTGTGCTCTCACTGTGTGTTCTCAATGTGTGCTCTCACTGTGTGGTCCCACTGTGTGCTCTCACTGTGTGGTCCCACTGGGTGTTCTCACTGTGTGTTCTCACTGTGTGCTCTCACTGTGTGCTCTCACTGTGTGTTCTCACTGAGTGCTCTCACTGTGTTCTCTCACTGTGTGTTCTCACTGTGTGCTCTCACTGTGTGTTCTCGCTGTGTGTTCTCGCTGTGTGTTCTCGCTGTGTGTTCTCACTGTGTGTTCTCACTGTGTGCTCTCAGTGTGCTCTCACTGTGTGCTCTCACTGTGTGCTCTCACTGTGCGCTCTCACTCTGTGCTCTCACTCTGTGCTCTCACTCTGTGTTCTCGCTGTGTGCACTCGCTGTGTGCTCTCGCTGTGTGCTCTGACTGTGTGTTCTTGCTGTGTGTTCTCACTGTGTGTTCTCACTGTGTGCTCTCACTGTGTGCTCTCACTGTGTGCTCTCACTGTGTGTTCTCAATGTGTGCTCTCACTGTGTGGTCCCACTGTGTGCTCTCACTGTGTGGTCCCACTGGGTGTTCTCACTGTGTGTTCTCACTGTGTGCTCTCACTGTGTGCTCTCACTGTGTGTTCTCACTGAGTGCTCTCACTGTGTTCTCTCACTGTGTGTTCTCACTGTGTGCTCTCACTGTGTGCTCTCATTGTGTGTTCTCGCTCTGTGCTCTCACTGTGTGCTCTCACTGTGTGGTCCCACTGTGTGCTCTCACTGTGTGTTCTCACTGTGTGCTCTCACTGTGTGCTCTCACTGTGTGCTCTCACTGTGTGTTCTCAATGTGTGCTCTCACTGTGTGGTCTCACTGTGTGTTCTCACTGAGTGCTCTCACTGTGTTCTCTCACTGTGTGCTCTCACTGTGTGCTCTCAGTGTGTGCTCTCACTGTGTGCTCTCATTGTGTGTTCTCGCTCTGTGCTCTCACTGTGTGCTCTCGCTGTGTGCTCTCGCTGTGTGCTCTCGCTGTGTGTTCTCTCTGTGTGCTCTCGCTGTGTGTTCTCGCTGTGTGTTCTCGCTGTGTGTTCTCACTGTGTGTTCTCACTGTTTGCTCTCACTGTGTGCTCTGACTGTGTGCTCTTACTGTGTGCTCTTACTGTGTGCTCTTACTGTGTGCTCTCACTGTGTGCTCTCAATGTGTGCTCTCACTGTGTGTTCTCACTGAGTGCTCTCACTGTCTGCTCTCACTGTGTGGTCCCACTGTGTGCTCTCACTGTGTGTTCTCACTGAGTGCTCTCACTGTGTGCTCTCACTGAGTGTTCTCACTGAGTGTTCTCACTGTGTGCTCTCACTGTGTGCTCTCACTGTGTGCTCTCATTGTGTGTTCTCGCTCTGTGCTCTCACTGTGTGCTCTCACTGTGTGTTCTCATTGTGTGCTCTCGCTGTGTGCTCTCACTGTGTGCTCTCGCTGTGTGTACTCGCTGTGTGCTCTCACTGTGTGCTCTCACTGTGTGCTCTCACTGTGTGTTCGCACTGCGTGTTCTCACTGTGTGTTCTCACTGTGTGTTCTCACTGTGTGCTCTCACTGTGTGCTCTCACTGTGTGCTCTCACTGTGTTCTCACTGTGCTCTCGCTGTGTGCTCTCACTGTGTGCTCTCACTGTGTGCTCTCACTGTGTGTTCTCACTGTGCTCTCACTGTGTGCTCTCACTGTGTTCTCACTGTGTGTTCTCACTGTGTGCTCGCACTGTGTGTTCTCACTGTTTGCTCTCACTGTGTTCTCACTGTGTGTTCTCACTGTGTGCTCTCACTGTGTTCTCACTGTGTGTTCTCACTGTGTGCTCGCACTGTGTGTTCTCACTGTTTGCTCTCACTGTGTTCTCACTGTGTGTCCTCACTGTGTGCTCTCACTGTGTGCTCTCACTGTGTGTTCTCGCTCGGTGCTCTCACTGTGTGTTCTCACTGTGTGCTCTCACTGTGTGCTCTCACTGTGTGGTCCCACTGTTTGTTCTCACTGTGTTCTCACTGTGTGTTCTCACTGTGTGTTCTCACTGTGTGTTCTCACTGTGTGTTCTCCCTGTGTGTTCTCACTGTGTGTTCTCACTGTGAGCTCTCACTGTGTGCTCTCACTGTGTGTTCTCACTGTGTGCTCTCACTGTGTGCTCTCGCTGTGTGTTCTCACTGTGTGCTCTCACTGTGTGCTCTCACTGTGTGTTCTCACTGTGTGCTCTCACTGTGTTCTCACTGTGTGCTCTCAGTGTGTTCTCACTGTGTGCTCACACTGTGTTCTCACTGTGTGCTCTCACTGTGTGCTCTCACTGTGTGTTCTCACTGTGTGCTCTCGCTGTGTGTTCTCGCTGTGTGCTCTCACTGTGTGCTCTCACTGTGTGTTCTCACTGTGTGTTCTCTCACTGTGTGCTCTCACTGTGTGCTCTCACTGTGTGCTCTCACTGTGTGTTCTCACTGTGTGCACTCACTGTGCGTTCTCACTGTGTGTTCTCACTGTGTGCTCTCAGTGTGTTCTCACTGTGTGCTCACACTGTGTGCTCTCAGTGTGTTCTCACTGTTTGCTCTCACTGTCTGTTCTCACTGTGTGCTCGCACTGTGTGTTCTCACTGCGTGCTCTCACTGTGTGCTCTCACTGTGTGCTCTCACTGTGTGCTCTCACTGTTGGTTCTCATTGTGCTCTCACTGTGTGTTCTCACTGTGTGCTCGCACTGTGTGCTCTCACTGTTTGCTCTCACTGTGTGCTCTCACTGTGTGTTCTCACTGTGTGTTCTCACTGCTCTCACTGTGTGCTCTCACTGTGTGCTCTCATTGTGTGTTCTCACTGTGTGTTCTCACTGTGTGCTCTCACTGTGTTCTCACTGTGTGCTCTCATTGTGTGTCCTCGCTCTGTGCTCTCACTGTGAGCTCCCACTGTGTGCTCTCACTGTGTGTTCTCGCTGTGTGTTCTCGCTGTTCTTACTGTGTGTTCTCACTGTGTGTTCTCACTGTGTGCTCTCACTGTGTGCTCTCACTGTGTGTTCTCTCTGTGTGCTCTCACTGTGTGCTCTCAGTGTGTTCTCACTGTGTGCTCGCACTGTGTATTCTCACTGTTTATCTCACTGTGTTCTCACTGTGTGTTCTCACTGTGTGCTGTCACTGTGTTCTCACTGAGTGTTCTCACTGTGTGCTCGCACTGTGTGTTCTCACTGTTTGCTCTCACTGTGTTCTCACTGTGTGCTCTCACTGTGTGCTCTCACTGTGTGTTCTCGCTCGGTGCTCTCACTGTGTGCTCTCACTGTGTGCTCTCACTGTGTGCTGTCACTGTGTGTTCTCACTGTGTGCTCTCACTGTGTGTTCTCACTGTGTTCTCACTGTGTGCTCTCGCTGTCTGTTCTCACTGTGTGCTCTTACTGTGTGCTCTCACTGTGCGTTCTCGCTCTGTGCTCTCACTGTGAGCTCCCACTGTGTGCTGTCACTGTGTGTTCTCGCTGTGTGCTCTCACTGTGTGTTCTTGCTGTGTGTTCTCACTGTTCTTACTGTGTGTTCTCACTGTGTGCTCTCACTGTGTGTTCTCACTGTGTGTTCTCACTGTGTGCTCACACTATGTGCTCACTCTGTGTGCTCTCACTGTGTGTTCTCTCTGTGTGCTCTCACTGTTTGTTCTCATTGTGCTCTCACTGTGTGTTCTCACTGTGTGCTCACACTGTGTGCTCTCACTGTGTGTTCTCTCTGTGTGCTCTAACTGTTTGTTCTCATTGTGCTCTCACTGTGTGTTCTCACTGTGTGTTCTCACTGTGTGCTCTCACTGTGTTCTCACTGTGTGCACTCACTGTGTGCTCTCACTGTGTGCTCTCACTGTGTTCTCACTGTGCACTCACTGTGTTCTCACTGTATGCTCTCACTGTGTTCTCACTGTGTGTTCTCACTGTGTTCTCACTGTGTGCTCACACTGTGTGCTCTCAGTGTGTTCTCACTGTTTGCTTTCACTGTGTTCTCACTGTGTTCTCACTGTGTGCTCTCACTGTGTGTTCTTACTGTGTGCTCTCACTGTGTTCTCACTGTGTGTTCCCACTGTGTGCTCTCACTGTGTGTTCTCGCTGTGTGTTCTCACTGTGTGCTCTCACTGTGTGCTCTCACTGTGTTCTCACTGTGTGCACTCACTGTGTGCTCTCACTGTGTGCTCTCACTGTGTTCTCACTGTGTGCACTCACTGTGTTCTCACTGTGTGTTCTCACTGTGTGCTCTCACTGTGTGCTCACACTGTGCTCTCAGTGTGTTCTCACTGTGTGCTCTCACTGCGTGTTCTTACTGTGTGCTCTCACTGTGTGTCCTCGCTGTGTGTTCTCACTGTTCTTACTGTGTGTTCTCACTGTGTGCTCTCACTGTGTGCTCTCACTGTGTGCTCTCACTGTGTGTTCTCACTGTGTGCTCACACTATGTGCTCACACTGTGTGCTCTCACTGTGTGTTCTCTCTGTGTGCTCTCACTGTTTGTTCTCATTGTGCTCTCACTGTGTGTTCTCACTGTGTGCTCACACTGTGTGCTCTCACTGTGTGTTCTCTCTGTGTGCTCTCACTGTTTGTTCTCATTGTGCTCTCACTGTGTGTTCTCACTGTGTGCTCACACTGTGTGCTCTCACTGTGTGTTCTCTCTGTGTGCTCTCACTGTTTGTTCTCATTGTGCTCTCACTGTGTGTTCTCACTGTGTGCTCTCACTGTGTTCTCACTGTGTGCACTCACTGTGTGCTCTCACTGTGTTCTCACTGTGTGCACTCACTGTGTTCTCACTGTATGCTCTCACTGTGTTCTCACTGTGTGCTCACACTGTGTGCTCTCAGTGTGTTCTCACTGTTTGCTTTCACTGTGTTCTCACTGTGTTCTCACTGTGTGCTCTCACTGTGTGTTCTTACTGTGTGCTCTCACTGTGTTCTCACTGTGTGTTCCCACTGTGTGCTCTCACTGTGTGTTCTCGCTGTGTGTTCTCACTGTGTGCTCTCACTGTGTTCTCACTGTGTGCACTCACTGTGTGCTCTCACTGTGTGGTCCCACTGTTTGTTCTCACTGTGTTCTCACTGTGTGTTCTCACTGTGTGCTCTCACTGTGTTCTCACTGTGTGCACTCACTGTGTGCTCTCACTGTGTGCTCTCACTGTGTTCTCACTGTGTGCACTCACTGTGTTCTCACTGTATGCTCTCACTGTGTTCTCTCTGTGTGTTCTCACTGTGTGCTCTCACTGTGTTCTCACTGTGTGCTCTCAGTGTGTTCTCACTGTTTGCTTTCACTGTGTTCTCACTGTGTTCTCACTGTGTGCTCTCACTGTGTGTTCTTACTGTGTGCTCTCACTGTGTTCTCACTGTGTGTTCCCACTGTGTGCTCTCACTGTGTGTTCTCGCTGTGTGTTCTCACTGTGTGCTTCACTGTGTGCTCTCACTGTGTGCTCTCACTGTGTGGTCCCACTGTTTGTTCTCACTGTGTTCTCACTGTGTGTTCTCACTGAGTGCTCTCACTGTGTGCTCTCACTGTGTGTTCTCACTGTGTGTTCTCACTGAGTGCTCTCATTGTGCTCTTACTGTGTGTTCTCACTGTGTGCTCTTACTGTGTGTTCTCACTGTGTGCTCTCACTGTGTGTTCTCACTGTGTGTTCTCACTGTGTGCTCACACTTTGTGTTTTTACTGTGTGCTCTCACTGTGTGCTCTCACTGTGTGCTCTCGCTGTGTGCTCTCGCTGTGTGTTCTCGCTGTGTGCTCTCACTGTGTTCTCGCTGTCTGTTCTCGCTGTCTGTTCTCACTGTCTTCTTACTGTGTTCTCACTGTGTGCTCTCACTCTGTGTGCTCACACTGTGTGCTCTCACTGTGTGTTCTCGCTGTGTGTTCTCACTGTGTGCTCTCACTGTGTGCTCTCACTGTGTTCTCACTGTGTGCACTCACTGTGTGCTCTCACTGTGTGCTCTCACTGTGTTCTCACTGTATGCTCTCACTGTGTTCTCACTGTGTGTTCTCACTGTGTGCTCTCACTGTGTGCTCACACTGTGTGCTCTCAGTGTGTTCTCACTGTGTGCTCTCACTGCGTGTTCTTACTGTGTGCTCTCACTGTGTGTCCTCGCTGTGTGTTCTCACTGTTCTTACTGTGTGTTCTCACTGTGTGCTCTCACTGTGTGCTCTCACTGTGTGCTCTCACTGTGTGTTCTCACTGTGTGCTCACACTATGTGCTCACACTGTGTGCTCTCACTGTGTGTTCTCTCTGTGTGCTCTCACTGTTTGTTCTCATTGTGCTCTCACTGTGTGTTCTCACTGTGTGCTCACACGGTGTGCTCTCACTGTGTGTTCTCTCTGTGTGCTCTCACTGTTTGTTCTCATTGTGCTCTCACTGTGTGTTCTCACTGTGTGCTCACACTGTGTGCTCTCACTGTGTGTTCTCTCTGTGTGCTCTCACTGTTTGTTCTCATTGTGCTCTCACTGTGTGTTCTCACTGTGTGCTCTCACTGTGTTCTCACTGTGTGCACTCACTGTGTGCTCTCACTGTGTTCTCACTGTGTGCACTCACTGTGTTCTCACTGTATGCTCTCACTGTGTTCTCACTGTGTGCTCACACTGTGTGCTCTCAGTGTGTTCTCACTGTTTGCTTTCACTGTGTTCTCACTGTGTTCTCACTGTGTGCTCTCACTGTGTGTTCTTACTGTGTGCTCTCACTGTGTTCTCACTGTGTGTTCCCACTGTGTGCTCTCACTGTGTGTTCTCGCTGTGTGTTCTCACTGTGTGCTCTCACTGTGTTCTCACTGTGTGCACTCACTGTGTGCTCTCACTGTGTGTTCTCACTGAGTGCTCTCATTGTGCTCTTACTGTGTGTTCTCACTGTGTGCTCTTACTCTGTGTTCTCACTGTGTTCTCACTGTGTGCTCTCACTCTGTGTGCTCACACTGTGTGCTCTCACTGTGTTCTCTCTGTGTGCTCTCACTGTGTGCTCTCACTGTTTCTTCTCATTGTGCTCTCACTGTGTGTTCTCACTGTGTGCTCGCACTGTGTGCTCTCACTGTGTGTTCTCACTGTGTACTCTCACTGTGTGCTCTCACTGTGTTCTCACTGTGTGCACTCACTGTGTTCTCACTGTGTGCTCGCACTGTGTGTTCTCACTGTGTGTTCTTGTTCTGTGCTCTCACTGTGTGCTCCCACTGTGTGTTCTCGCTGTGTGCTCTCACTGTGTGTTCTCGCTGTGTGTTCTCGCTGTGTGTTCTCACTGTTCTTACTGTGTGTTCTCACTGTGTGTTCTCACTGTGTGCTCACACTGTGTGTTCTCACTGTGTGCTCTCACTGTGTGTTCTCACTGTGTGTTCTCACTGTTTGCTCTCACTGTGTTCTCACTGTGTGTCCTCACTGTGTGCTCTCACTGTGTGCTCTCACTGTGTGTTCTCGCTCGGTGCTCTCACTGTGTGTTCTCACTGTGTGCTCTCACTGTGTGCTCTCACTGTGTGGTCCCACTGTTTGTTCTCACTGTGTTCTCACTGTGTGTTCTCACTGTGTGTTCTCACTGTGTGTTCTCACTGTGTGTTCTCCCTGTGTGTTCTCACTGTGTGTTCTCACTGTGAGCTCTCACTGTGTGCTCTCACTGTGTGTTCTCACTGTGTGCTCTCACTGTGTGCTCTCGCTGTGTGTTCTCACTGTGTGCTCTCACTGTGTGCTCTCACTGTGTGTTCTCACTGTGTGCTCTCACTGTGTTCTCACTGTGTGCTCTCAGTGTGTTCTCACTGTGTGCTCACACTGTGTTCTCACTGTGTGCTCTCACTGTGTGCTCTCACTGTGTGTTCTCACTGTGTGCTCTCGCTGTGTGTTCTCGCTGTGTGCTCTCACTGTGTGCTCTCACTGTGTGTTCTCACTGTGTGTTCTCTCACTGTGTGCTCTCACTGTGTGCTCTCACTGTGGGCTCTCACTGTGTGTTCTCACTGTGTGCACTCACTGTGCGTTCTCACTGTGTGTTCTCACTGTGTGCTCTCAGTGTGTTCTCACTGTGTGCTCACACTGTGTGCTCTCAGTGTGTTCTCACTGTTTGCTCTCACTGTCTGTTCTCACTGTGTGCTCGCACTGTGTGTTCTCACTGCGTGCTCTCACTGTGTGCTCTCACTGTGTGCTCTCACTGTTGGTTCTCATTGTGCTCTCACTGTGTGTTCTCACTGTGTGCTCGCACTGTGTGCTCTCACTGTTTGCTCTCACTGTGTGCTCTCACTGTGTGTTCTCACTGTGTGTTCTCACTGCTCTCACTGTGTGCTCTCACTGTGTGCTCTCATTGTGTGTTCTCACTGTGTGTTCTCACTGTGTGCTCTCACTGTGTTCTCACTGTGTGCTCTCATTGTGTGTCCTCGCTCTGTGCTCTCACTGTGAGCTCCCACTGTGTGCTCTCACTGTGTGTTCTCGCTGTGTGTTCTCGCTGTTCTTACTGTGTGTTCTCACTGTGTGTTCTCACTGTGTGTTCTCACTGTGTGCTCTCACTGTGTGCTCTCACTGTGTGTTCTCTCTGTGTGCTCTCACTGTGTGCTCTCAGTGTGTTCTCACTGTGTGCTCGCACTGTGTATTCTCACTGTTTATCTCACTGTGTTCTCACTGTGTGTTCTCACTGTGTGCTGTCACTGTGTTCTCACTGAGTGTTCTCACTGTGTGCTCGCACTGTGTGTTCTCACTGTTTGCTCTCACTGTGTTCTCACTGTGTGCTCTCACTGTGTGCTCTCACTGTGTGTTCTCGCTCGGTGCTCTCACTGTGTGCTCTCACTGTGTGCTCTCACTGTGTGCTGTCACTGTGTGTTCTCACTGTGTGCTCTCACTGTGTGTTCTCACTGTGTTCTCACTGTGTGCTCTCGCTGTCTGTTCTCACTGTGTGCTCTTACTGTGTGCTCTCACTGTGCGTTCTCGCTCTGTGCTCTCACTGTGAGCTCCCACTGTGTGCTGTCACTGTGTGTTCTCGCTGTGTGCTCTCACTGTGTGTTCTTGCTGTGTGTTCTCACTGTTCTTACTGTGTGTTCTCACTGTGTGCTCTCACTGTGTGTTCTCACTGTGTGTTCTCACTGTGTGCTCACACTATGTGCTCACTCTGTGTGCTCTCACTGTGTGTTCTCTCTGTGTGCTCTCACTGTTTGTTCTCATTGTGCTCTCACTGTGTGTTCTCACTGTGTGCTCACACTGTGTGCTCTCACTGTGTGTTCTCTCTGTGTGCTCTAACTGTTTGTTCTCATTGTGCTCTCACTGTGTGTTCTCACTGTGTGTTCTCACTGTGTGCTCTCACTGTGTTCTCACTGTGTGCACTCACTGTGTGCTCTCACTGTGTGCTCTCACTGTGTTCTCACTGTGCACTCACTGTGTTCTCACTGTATGCTCTCACTGTGTTCTCACTGTGTGTTCTCACTGTGTGCTCTCACTGTGTTCTCACTGTGTGCTCACACTGTGTGCTCTCAGTGTGTTCTCACTGTTTGCTTTCACTGTGTTCTCACTGTGTTCTCACTGTGTGCTCTCACTGTGTGTTCTTACTGTGTGCTCTCACTGTGTTCTCACTGTGTGTTCCCACTGTGTGCTCTCACTGTGTGTTCTCGCTGTGTGTTCTCACTGTGTGCTCTCACTGTGTGCTCTCACTGTGTTCTCACTGTGTGCACTCACTGTGTGCTCTCACTGTGTGCTCTCACTGTGTTCTCACTGTGTGCACTCACTGTGTTCTCACTGTATGCTCTCACTGTGTTCTCACTGTGTGTTCTCACTGTGTGCTCTCACTGTGTGCTCACACTGTGCTCTCAGTGTGTTCTCACTGTGTGCTCTCACTGCGTGTTCTCACTGTGTGCTCTCACTGTGTGTCCTCGCTGTGTGTTCTCACTGTTCTTACTGTGTTTTCTCACTGTGTGCTCTCACTGTGTGCTCTCACTGTGTGCTCTCACTGTGTGTTCTCACTGTGTGCTCACACTATGTGCTCACACTGTGTGCTCTCACTGTGTGTTCTCTCTGTGTGCTCTCACTGTTTGTTCTCATTGTGCTCTCACTGTGTGTTCTCACTGTGTGCTCACACTGTGTGCTCTCACTGTGTGTTCTCTCTGTGTGCTCTCACTGTTTGTTCTCATTGTGCTCTCACTGTGTGTTCTCACTGTGTGCTCACACTGTGTGCTCTCACTGTGTGTTCTCTCTGTGTGCTCTCACTGTTTGTTCTCATTGTGCTCTCACTGTGTGTTCTCACTGTGTGCTCTCACTGTGTTCTCACTGTGTGCACTCACTGTGTGCTCTCACTGTGTTCTCACTGTGTGCACTCACTGTGTTCTCACTGTATGCTCTCACTGTGTTCTCACTGTGTGCTCACACTGTGTGCTCTCAGTGTGTTCTCACTGTTTGCTTTCACTGTGTTCTCACTGTGTTCTCACTGTGTGCTCTCACTGTGTGTTCTTACTGTGTGCTCTCACTGTGTTCTCACTGTGTGTTCCCACTGTGTGCTCTCACTGTGTGTTCTCGCTGTGTGTTCTCACTGTGTGCTCTCACTGTGTTCTCACTGTGTGCACTCACTGTGTGCTCTCACTGTGTGGTCCCACTGTTTGTTCTCACTGTGTTCTCACTGTGTGTTCTCACTGTGTGCTCTCACTGTGTTCTCACTGTGTGCACTCACTGTGTGCTCACTGTGTGCACTCACTGTGTTCTCACTGTATGCTCTCACTGTGTTCTCACTGTGTGTTCTCACTGTGTGCTCTCACTGTGTGCTCACACTGTGCTCTCAGTGTGTTCTCACTGTGTGCTCTCACTGCGTGTTCTTACTGTGTGCTCTCACTGTGTGTCCTCGCTGTGTGTTCTCACTGTTCTTACTGTGTGTTCTCACTGTGTGCTCTCACTGTGTGCTCTCACTGTGTGCTCTCACTGTGTGTTCTCACTGTGTGCTCACACTATGTGCTCACACTGTGTGCTCTCACTGTGTGTTCTCTCTGTGTGCTCTCACTGTTTGTTCTCATTGTGCTCTCACTGTGTGTTCTCACTGTGTGCTCACACTGTGTGCTCTCACTGTGTGTTCTCTCTGTGTGCTCTCACTGTTTGTTCTCATTGTGCTCTCACTGTGTGTTCTCACTGTGTGCTCACACTGTGTGCTCTCACTGTGTGTTCTCTCTGTGTGCTCTCACTGTTTGTTCTCATTGTGCTCTCACTGTGTGTTCTCACTGTGTGCTCTCAATGTGTTCTCACTGTGTGCACTCACTGTGTGCTCTCACTGTGTTCTCACTGTGTGCACTCACTGTGTTCTCACTGTATGCTCTCACTGTGTTCTCACTGTGTGCTCACACTGTGTGCTCTCAGTGTGTTCTCACTGTTTGCTTTCACTGTGTTCTCACTGTGTTCTCACTGTGTGCTCTCACTGTGTGTTCTTACTGTGTGCTCTCACTGTGTTCTCACTGTGTGTTCCCACTGTGTGCTCTCACTGTGTGTTCTCGCTGTGTGTTCTCACTGTGTGCTTCACTGTGTGCTCTCACTGTGTGCTCTCACTGTGTGGTCCCACTGTTTGTTCTCACTGTGTTCTCACTGTGTGTTCTCACTGAGTGCTCTCACTGTGTGCTCTCACTGTGTGTTCTCACTGTGTGTTCTCACTGAGTGCTCTCATTGTGCTCTTACTGTGTGTTCTCACTGTGTGCTCTTACTGTGTGTTCTCACTGTGTGCTCTCACTGTGTGTTCTCACTGTGTGTTCTCACTGTGTGCTCACACTTTGTGTTTTTACTGTGTGCTCTCACTGTGTGCTCTCACTGTGTGCTCTCGCTGTGTGCTCTCGCTGTGTGTTCTCGCTGTGTGCTCTCACTGTGTTCTCGCTGTCTGTTCTCGCTGTCTGTTCTCACTGTCTTCTTACTGTGTTCTCACTGTGTGCTCTCACTCTGTGTGCTCACACTGTGTGCTCTCACTGTGTGTTCTCGCTGTGTGTTCTCACTGTGTGCTCTCACTGTGTGCTCTCACTGTGTTCTCACTGTGTGCACTCACTGTGTGCTCTCACTGTGTGCTCTCACTGTGTTCTCACTGTGTGCACTCACTGTGTTCTCACTGTATGCTCTCACTGTGTTCTCACTGTGTGTTCTCACTGTGTGCTCTCACTGTGTGCTCACACTGTGTGCTCTCAGTGTGTTCTCACTGTGTGCTCTCACTGCGTGTTCTTACTGTGTGCTCTCACTGTGTGTCCTCGCTGTGTGTTCTCACTGTTCTTACTGTGTGTTCTCACTGTGTGCTCTCACTGTGTGCTCTCACTGTGTGCTCTCACTGTGTGTTCTCACTGTGTGCTCACACTATGTGCTCACACTGTGTGCTCTCACTGTGTGTTCTCTCTGTGTGCTCTCACTGTTTGTTCTCATTGTGCTCTCACTGTGTGTTCTCACTGTGTGCTCACACTGTGTGCTCTCACTGTGTGTTCTCTCTGTGTGCTCTCACTGTTTGTTCTCATTGTGCTCTCACTGTGTGTTCTCACTGTGTGCTCACACTGTGTGCTCTCACTGTGTGTTCTCTCTGTGTGCTCTCACTGTTTGTTCTCATTGTGCTCTCACTGTGTGTTCTCACTGTGTGCTCTCACTGTGTTCTCACTGTGTGCACTCACTGTGTGCTCTCACTGTGTTCTCACTGTGTGCACTCACTGTGTTCTCACTGTATGCTCTCACTGTGTTCTCACTGTGTGCTCACACTGTGTGCTCTCAGTGTGTTCTCACTGTTTGCTTTCACTGTGTTCTCACTGTGTTCTCACTGTGTGCTCTCACTGTGTGTTCTTACTGTGTGCTCTCACTGTGTTCTCACTGTGTGTTCCCACTGTGTGCTCTCACTGTGTGTTCTCGCTGTGTGTTCTCACTGTGTGCTCTCACTGTGTTCTCACTGTGTGCACTCACTGTGTGCTCTCACTGTGTGTTCTCACTGAGTGCTCTCATTGTGCTCTTACTGTGTGTTCTCACTGTGTGCTCTTACTCTGTGTTCTCACTGTGTTCTCACTGTGTGCTCTCACTCTGTGTGCTCACACTGTGTGCTCTCACTGTGTTCTCTCTGTGTGCTCTCACTGTGTGCTCTCACTGTTTCTTCTCATTGTGCTCTCACTGTGTGTTCTCACTGTGTGCTCGCACTGTGTGCTCTCACTGTGTGTTCTCACTGTGTACTCTCACTGTGTGCTCTCACTGTGTTCTCACTGTGTGCACTCACTGTGTTCTCACTGTGTGCTCGCACTGTGTGTTCTCACTGTGTGTTCTTGTTCTGTGCTCTCACTGTGTGCTCCCACTGTGTGTTCTCGCTGTGTGCTCTCACTGTGTGTTCTCGCTGTGTGTTCTCGCTGTGTGTTCTCACTGTTCTTACTGTGTGTTCTCACTGTGTGTTCTCACTGTGTGCTCACACTGTGTGTTCTCACTGTGTGCTCTCACTGTGTGTTCTCACTGTGTGTTCTCACCGAGTGCTCTCACTGAGTGCTCTCACTGTGTGCTCTCACTGTGTGCTCTCACTGTGTGCTCTCACTGTGTGTTCTCGCTGTGTGTTCTCACTCTGTGCTCTCACTGTGTGCTCTCGCTGTGTGCTCTCGCTGTGTGTTCTCGCTGTGCTCTCGCTGTGTGTGCTCGCTGTGTGTTCTCACTGTTCTTACTGTGTGTTCTTATTGTGTGTTCTCACTGTGTGCTCTCACTGTGCGCTCTCACTGTGTGCTCCCACTGTGTGCTCTCACTGTGTCCTCTCACTGTGTGCTCTCACTGTGTGCTCTCACTGTGTGCTCTCACTCTGTGCTCACACTGTGTGCTCTCACTGTGTGCTCTCAGTGTGTGTTCTCTCTGTGTGCTCTCGCTGTGTGCTCCAACTGTGTGCTCTCACTGTGTGCTCTCACTGTGTGGTCCCACTGTGTGTTCTCACTGTGTGCTCGCACTGTGTGTTCTCACTGAGTGCTCTCACTGTGTGCTCTCGCTGTGTGCTCTCACTGTGTTCTCACTGTGTGCTCTCACTGTGTTCTCACTGTGTGTTCTCACTGTGTGTTCTCACTGTGTGCTCTCACTGTGTGTTCTCACTGTGTGTTCTCACTGTGTGCTCGCACTGTGTGTTCTCACTGTTTGCTCTCACTGTGTTCTCACTGTGTGTTCTCGCTGTGTGCTCTCACTGTTTGTTCTCATTGTGCTCTCACAGTGTGTTCTCACTGTGTGCTTGCACTGTGTGCTCTCAGTGTGTGCTCTCACTGTGTGTTCTCACTGTGTGTTCTCGCTGTGTGCTCTCACTGTGTGCTCTCACTGTGTTCTCACTGTGTGTTCTCACTGTGTGCTCTCACTGTGTGCTCTCACTGTGTGCTCTCACTGTGTGCTCTCACTGTGTGCTCACACTGTGTGCACTCACTGTGTGCTCTCACTGTGTGTTCTCACTGTTTTCTCACTGTGTGCACTCACTGTGTGTTCTCACTGTGTGCTCGCACTGTGTTCTCACTGTTTGCTCTCACTGTGTTCTCACTGTGTTTTCTCACTGTGTGCTCTCAGTGTGTTCTCACTGTGTGCTCACACTGTGTGCTCTCACTGTGTTCTCACTGTGTGTTCTCAGTGTGTTCTCACTGTTTGTTCTCACTGTGCTCTCACTGTGTGTTCTCACTGTGTGTTCTCACTGTGTTCTCACTGTGTGCACTCACTGTGTGCTCTCACTGTGTGCTCTCACTGTGTTCTCAGTGTGTGCTCTCAGTGTGTTCTCACTGTGTGCTCACACTGTGTGCTCTCAGTGTGTTGTCACTGTTTGTTCTCACTGTGCTCTCACTGTCTGTTCTCACTTTGTGCTCGCACTGTGTGTTCTCACTGCGTGCTAACACTGTGTGTTCTCACTGTGCTCTCGCTGTGTGCTCTCACTGTGTGCTCTCACTGTGTGCTCTCACTGTGTGGTCCCACTGTGTGTTCTCACTGTGTGCTCTCACTGTGTGCTCTCACTGTGTGCTCTCACTGTGTGCTCTCACTGTGTGTTCTCACTGTCTTTTCTCACTGTCTGCTCTCACTGTGTGCTCTCTCTGTGCTCTCACTGTGTGCTCTCACTGTGTGTTCTCACTGTGTGCTCTCACTGTGTTCTCACTCTGTGCTCTCACTGTTTGCTCTCACTGTGTGTTCTCACTTTGTGTTCTCACTGTGTGTTCTTACTGTGTTCTTACTGTGTGTTCTTACTGTGTGTTCTAACTGTGTGCTCTCACTGTGTTGTCACGATGTGCCCACTGTGTTCTCACTGTTTGTTCCCACTGTTTGCTCTCACTGTGTGTTCTCGCTGTGTGTTCTCACTGTGTGCTCTCACTGTGTGTTCTCACTGTGTGCTCTCACTGTGTGCTCTCACTGTGTGCTCTCACTGTGTGTTCTCACTGTATTCTCAATGTATGTTCTCTCTGTGTTCTCTGTGTGTTCTCACTGTGTGTTCCCACTGTGTGTTCTCACTGAGTGCTCTCACTGTTTGCTCTCACTGTGTGTTCTCACTGTGTGCTCTCACTGTGTGCTCTCACTGTGTGTTCTCACTGTGTGTTTTCACTGTGTGCTTTCATTGTGTGTTCTCACTGTGTGTTCTAACTGTGCGTTCTCGCTGTGTGTTCTCACTGTGTGCTCTCGCTGTGTGTTCTCGCTATGTGCTCTCACGGTGTGTTCTCGCTCTGTGCTCTCACTGTGTACTCTCACTGTGTGCTCTCGCTGTGTGTTCTCGCTGTGTGCTCTCACTGTGTGCTCTCACTTTGTGCTCTCACTGTGTGTTCTCGCTGTGTGTTCTCGCTGTGTGTTCTCACTGTGTGTTCTCACTGTGTTCTCACTGTGTGTTCTCACTGTGTGCTCTCACTGTGTGCTCTCCCCATGTACTCTCACTGTGTGCTCTCACTGTGAAGTTCTCACTGAGTGCTCTCACTGTGTGCTCTCACTGTGTGCTCTCACTGTGTGTTCTCACTGTGTGCACTCACTGTGTGCTCTCACTGTGTGCTCTCACTGTGTGTTCTCACTGTATTCTCAATGTATGTTCTCTCTGTGTTCTCTGTGTGTTCTCACTGTGTGTTCCCACTGTGTGTTCTCACTGAGTGCTCTCACTGTTTGCTCTCACTGTGTGGTCCCACTGTGTGTTCTCACTGTGTGTTCTGACTGTTTGTTCTCTGTGTGTGTTCTCACTGTGTGCTCTCACTGTGTGCTCTCACTGTATGCTTTCATTGTGTGCTCTCACTGTGTGTTCTAACTGTGCGTTCTCGCTGTGTGTTCTCACTGTGTGCTCTCGCTGTGTGTTCTCGCTGTGTGCTCTCACGGTGTGTTCTCGCTCTGTGCTCTCACTGTGTACTCTCACTGTGTGCTCTCGCTGTGTGTTCTCGCTGTGTGCTCTCATTGTGTGCTCTCACTTTGTGCTCTCACTGTGTTCTCGCTGTGTGTTCTCGCTGTGTGTTCTCACTGTGTGTTCTCACTGTGTTCTCACTGTGTGTTCTCACTGTGTGCTCTCACTGTGTGCTCTCCCCATGTACTCTCACTGTGTGCTCTCACTGTGAAGTTCTCACTGAGTGCTCTCACTGTGTGCTCTCACTGTGTGCTCTCACTGTATGTTCTCACTGAGTGCTCTCACTGTGTGCTCTCACTGTGTGTTCTCACTGTTTGCTCTCACTGTGTTCTCACTGTGCTCTCACTGTGTGCTCTCAGTGTGTTCTCACTGTTTGTTCTCACTGTGCTCTCACTGTGTGTTCTCTCTGCGTGCTCTCACTGTGTGCTCTTACTATTTGTTCTTACTGTGTGCTCTCACTGTGTGCTCTCACTGTGTGTACTCACTGTGTGCTCTCACTGTGCTCTCACTGTTTGTTCTCATTGTGCTCTCACTGTGTGTTCTCACTGTGTTCTCGCACTGTGTGCTCTCACTGTGTGCTCTCACTGTGTTCCCACTGTCTGCTCTCGCTGTGTGTTCTCGCTGTGTGTTCTCGCTGTGTGTTCTCACTGTGTTCCCACTGTCTGCTCTCGCTGTGTGTTCTCGCTGTGTGTTCTCGCTGTGTGTTCTCACTGTGTTCTCACTGTGTGCTCTCACTGTGTTCCCACTGTCTGCTCTCGCTGTGTGTTCTCGCTGTGTGCTCTCACTGTGTGCTCTCACTGTGTTCCCACTGTCTGCTCTCGCTGTGTGTTCTCGCTGTGTGTTCTCGCTGTGTGTTCTCACTGTGTTCCCACTGTGTGCTCTCACTGTGTGTTCTCACTGTGTGCTCTCACTGTGTGCTCTCACTGTGTGCTCTCACTCTTTCCACTCGCTGTGTGCTCGCACTGTGTGCTCTCACTGTGTGCTCTCACTGTGTGCTCGCACTGTGTGCTCTCACTGTGTGTTCTCACTGTTTGCTCTCACTGTGTTCTCACTGTGTGCACTCACTGTGTGTTCTCGCTGTGTGCTCTCGCTGTGTGCTCTCACTGTGTGCTCTCACTGTGTGCTCTCACTGTGTGTTCTCGCTGTGTGTTCTCGCTGAGTGCTCTCGCTGTGTGCTCTCGCTGTGTGTTCTCGCTGTCTGCTCTCGCTGTGTGCTCTCGCTGTGTGCTCTCGCTGTGTGCTCTCGCTGTGTGTTCTCGCTGTGTGCTCTCGCTGTGTGTTCTCGCTGTGTGTTCTCGCTGTGTGCTCTCGCTGTGTGTTCTCGCTGTGTGCTCTCGCTGTGTGTTCTCGCTGTGTGCTCTCACTGTGTGTTCTCACTGTGTTCTCACTGTGTGCTCTCACTGTGTGCTCTCACTGTGTGCTCACACTGTGTGCTCTCACTGTGTGCTCTCACTGTGTGCTCTCACTGTGTGTTCTCACTGTGTGTTCTCACTGTGTGTTCTCACTGAGTGCTCTCACTCTGCTCTCACTGTGTGCTCTCACTGTGTGCTCTCACTTTGTGTTCTCGCTCTGTGCTCTCGCTCTGTGCTCTCGCTGTGTGCTCTCGCTGTGTGCTCTCGCTGTGTGTTCTCGCTGTGTGCTCACACTGTGTGCTCTCAGTGTGTTCTCACTGTTTGCTTTCACTGTGTTCTCACTGTGTTCTCACTGTGTGCTCTCACTGTGTGTTCTTACTGTGTGTTCTCACTGTGTGCTCTCACTGTGTTCTCACTGTGTGCACTCACTGTGTGCTCTCACTGTGTGGTCCCACTGTTTGTTCTCACTGTGTTCTCACTGTGTGTTCTCACTGTGTGCTCTCACTGTGTTCTCACTGTGTGCACTCACTGTGTTCTCACTGTATGCTCTCACTGTGTTCTCACTGTGTGTTCTCACTGTGTGCTCTCACTGTGTGCTCTCACTGTGTGCTCACACTGTGCTCTCAGTGTGTTCTCACTGTGTGCTCTCACTGCGTGTTCTTACTGTGTGCTCTCACTGTGTGTCCTCGCTGTGTGTTCTCACTGTTCTTACTGTGTGTTCTCACTGTGTGCTCTCACTGTGTGCTCTCACTGTGTGCTCTCACTGTGTGTTCTCACTGTGTGCTCACACTATGTGCTCACACTGTGTGCTCTCACTGTGTGTTCTCTCTGTGTGCTCTCACTGTTTGTTCTCATTGTGCTCTCACTGTGTGTTCTCACTGTGTGCTCACACTGTGTGCTCTCACTGTGTGTTCTCTCTGTGTGCTCTCACTGTTTGTTCTCATTGTGCTCTCACTGTGTGTTCTCACTGTGTGCTCACACTGTGTGCTCTCACTGTGTGTTCTCTCTGTGTGCTCTCACTGTTTGTTCTCATTGTGCTCTCACTGTGTGTTCTCACTGTGTGCTCTCAATGTGTTCTCACTGTGTGCACTCACTGTGTGCTCTCACTGTGTTCTCACTGTGTGCACTCACTGTGTTCTCACTGTATGCTCTCACTGTGTTCTCACTGTGTGCTCACACTGTGTGCTCTCAGTGTGTTCTTACTGTGTGCTCTCACTGTGTTCTCACTGTGTGTTCCCACTGTGTGCTCTCACTGTGTGTTCTCGCTGTGTGTTCTCACTGTGTGCTCTCACTGTGTTCTCACTGTGTGCACTCACTGTGTGCTCTCACTGTGTGGTCCCACTGTTTGTTCTCACTGTGTTCTCACTGTGTGTTCTCACTGTGTGCTCTCACTGTGTTCTCACTGTGTGCACTCACTGTGTGCTCTCACTGTGTGCTCTCACTGTGTTCTCACTGTGTGCACTCACTGTGTTCTCACTGTATGCTCTCACTGTGTTCTCTCTGTGTGTTCTCACTGTGTGCTCTCACTGTGTTCTCACTGTGTGCTCTCAGTGTGTTCTCACTGTTTGCTTTCACTGTGTTCTCACTGTGTTCTCACTGTGTGCTCTCACTGTGTGTTCTTACTGTGTGCTCTCACTGTGTTCTCACTGTGTGTTCCCACTGTGTGCTCTCACTGTGTGTTCTCGCTGTGTGTTCTCACTGTGTGCTTCACTGTGTGCTCTCACTGTGTGCTCTCACTGTGTGGTCCCACTGTTTGTTCTCACTGTGTTCTCACTGTGTGTTCTCACTGAGTGCTCTCACTGTGTGCTCTCACTGTGTGTTCTCACTGTGTGTTCTCACTGAGTGCTCTCATTGTGCTCTTACTGTGTGTTCTCACTGTGTGCTCTTACTGTGTGTTCTCACTGTGTGCTCTCACTGTGTGTTCTCACTGTGTGTTCTCACTGTGTGCTCACACTTTGTGTTTTTACTGTGTGCTCTCACTGTGTGCTCTCACTGTGTGCTCTCGCTGTGTGCTCTCGCTGTGTGTTCTCGCTGTGTGCTCTCACTGTGTTCTCGCTGTCTGTTCTCGCTGTCTGTTCTCACTGTCTTCTTACTGTGTTCTCACTGTGTGCTCTCACTCTGTGTGCTCACACTGTGTGCTCTCACTGTGTGTTCTCGCTGTGTGTTCTCACTGTGTGCTCTCACTGTGTGCTCTCACTGTGTTCTCACTGTGTGCACTCACTGTGTGCTCTCACTGTGTGCTCTCACTGTGTTCTCACTGTGTGCACTCACTGTGTTCTCACTGTATGCTCTCACTGTGTTCTCACTGTGTGTTCTCACTGTGTGCTCTCACTGTGTGCTCACACTGTGTGCTCTCAGTGTGTTCTCACTGTGTGCTCTCACTGCGTGTTCTTACTGTGTGCTCTCACTGTGTGTCCTCGCTGTGTGTTCTCACTGTTCTTACTGTGTGTTCTCACTGTGTGCTCTCACTGTGTGCTCTCACTGTGTGTTCTCACTGTGTGCTCACACTATGTGCTCACACTGTGTGCTCTCACTGTGTGTTCTCTCTGTGTGCTCTCACTGTTTGTTCTCATTGTGCTCTCACTGTGTGTTCTCACTGTGTGTTCTCACTGTGTGCTTCACTGTGTGCTCTCACTGTGTGCTCTCACTGTGTGGTCCCACTGTTTGTTCTCACTGTGTTCTCACTGTGTGTTCTCACTGAGTGCTCTCACTGTGTGCTCTCACTGTGTGTTCTCACTGTGTGTTCTCACTGAGTGCTCTCATTGTGCTCTTACTGTGTGTTCTCACTGTGTGCTCTTACTGTGTGTTCTCACTGTGTGCTCTCACTGTGTGTTCTCACTGTGTGTTCTCACTGTGTGCTCACACTTTGTGTTTTTACTGTGTGCTCTCACTGTGTGCTCTCACTGTGTGCTCTCGCTGTGTGCTCTCGCTGTGTGTTCTCGCTGTGTGCTCTCACTGTGTTCTCGCTGTCTGTTCTCGCTGTCTGTTCTCACTGTCTTCTTACTGTGTTCTCACTGTGTGCTCTCACTCTGTGTGCTCACACTGTGTGCTCTCACTGTGTGTTCTCGCTGTGTGTTCTCACTGTGTGCTCTCACTGTGTGCTCTCACTGTGTTCTCACTGTGTGCACTCACTGTGTGCTCTCACTGTGTGCTCTCACTGTGTTCTCACTGTGTGCACTCACTGTGTTCTCACTGTATGCTCTCACTGTGTTCTCACTGTGTGTTCTCACTGTGTGCTCTCACTGTGTGCTCACACTGTGTGCTCTCAGTGTGTTCTCACTGTGTGCTCTCACTGCGTGTTCTTACTGTGTGCTCTCACTGTGTGTCCTCGCTGTGTGTTCTCACTGTTCTTACTGTGTGTTCTCACTGTGTGCTCTCACTGTGTGCTCTCACTGTGTGTTCTCACTGTGTGCTCACACTATGTGCTCACACTGTGTGCTCTCACTGTGTGTTCTCTCTGTGTGCTCTCACTGTTTGTTCTCATTGTGCTCTCACTGTGTGTTCTCACTGTGTGCTCACACTGTGTGCTCTCACTGTGTGTTCTCTCTGTGTGCTCTCACTGTTTGTTCTCATTGTGCTCTCACTGTGTGTTCTCACTGTGTGCTCACACTGTGTGCTCTCACTGTGTGTTCTCTCTGTGTGCTCTCACTGTTTGTTCTCATTGTGCTCTCACTGTGTGTTCTCACTGTGTGCTCTCACTGTGTTCTCACTGTGCACTCACTGTGTGCTCTCACTGTGTTCTCACTGTGTGCACTCACTGTGTTCTCACTGTATGCTCTCACTGTGTTCTCACTGTGTGCTCACACTGTGTGCTCTCAGTGTGTTCTCACTGTTTGCTTTCACTGTGTTCTCACTGTGTTCTCACTGTGTGCTCTCACTGTGTGTTCTTACTGTGTGCTCTCACTGTGTTCTCACTGTGTGTTCCCACTGTGTGCTCTCACTGTGTGTTCTCGCTGTGTGTTCTCACTGTGTGCTCTCACTGTGTTCTCACTGTGTGCACTCACTGTGTGCTCTCACTGTGTGTTCTCACTGAGTGCTCTCATTGTGCTCTTACTGTGTGTTCTCACTGTGTGCTCTTACTCTGTGTTCTCACTGTGTTCTCACTGTGTGCTCTCACTCTGTGTGCTCACACTGTGTGCTCTCACTGTGTTCTCTCTGTGTGCTCTCACTGTGTGCTCTCACTGTTCCTTCTCATTGTGCTCTCACTGTGTGTTCTCACTGTGTGCTCGCACTGTGTGCTCTCACTGTGTGTTCTCACTGTGTACTCTCACTGTGTGCTCTCACTGTGTTCTCACTGTGTGCACTCACTGTGTTCTCACTGTGTGCTCGCACTGTGTGTTCTCACTGTGTGTTCTTGTTCTGTGCTCTCACTGTGTGCTCCCACTGTGTGTTCTCGCTGTGTGCTCTCACTGTGTGTTCTCGCTGTGTGTTCTCGCTGTGTGTTCTCACTGTTCTTACTGTGTGTTCTCACTGTGTGTTCTCACTGTGTGCTCACACTGTGTGTTCTCACTGTGTGCTCTCACTGTGTGTTCTCACTGTGTGTTCTCACCGAGTGCTCTCACTGAGTGCTCTCACTGTGTGCTCTCACTGTGTGCTCTCACTGTGTGCTCTCACTGTGTGTTCTCGCTGTGTGTTCTCACTCTGTGCTCTCACTGTGTGCTCTCGCTGTGTGCTCTCGCTGTGTGTTCTCGCTGTGCTCTCGCTGTGTGTTCTCGCTGTGTGTTCTCACTGTTCTTACTGTGTGTTCTTATTGTGTGTTCTCACTGTGTGCTCTCACTGTGCGCTCTCACTGTGTGCTCCCACTGTGTGCTCTCACTGTGTCCTCTCACTGTGTGCTCTCACTGTGTGCTCTCACTGTGTGCTCTCACTCTGTGCTCACACTGTGTGCTCTCACTGTGTGCTCTCAGTGTGTGTTCTCTCTGTGTGCTCTCGCTGTGTGCTCCAACTGTGTGCTCTCACTGTGTGCTCTCACTGTGTGGTCCCACTGTGTGTTCTCACTGTGTGCTCGCACTGTGTGTTCTCACTGAGTGCTCTCACTGTGTGCTCTCGCTGTGTGCTCTCACTGTGTTCTCACTGTGTGCTCTCACTGTGTTCTCACTGTGTGTTCTCACTGTGTGTTCTCACTGTGTGCTCTCACTGTGTGTTCTCACTGTGTGTTCTCACTGTGTGCTCGCACTGTGTGTTCTCACTGTTTGCTCTCACTGTGTTCTCACTGTGTGTTCTCGCTGTGTGCTCT
The DNA here is from genome assembly GCF_052327205.1 of Somniosus microcephalus. Lineage (NCBI taxonomy): Eukaryota > Metazoa > Chordata > Chondrichthyes > Squaliformes > Somniosidae > Somniosus > Somniosus microcephalus. The sequence continues at coordinate 196,746,966 of NC_140998.1, forward strand.
CACTGTTTGTTCTCATTGTGCTCTCACAGTGTGTTCTCACTGTGTGCTTGCACTGTGTGCTCTCAGTGTGTGCTCTCACTGTGTGTTCTCACTGTGTGTTCTCGCTGTGTGCTCTCACTGTGTGCTCTCACTGTGTGCTCTCACTGTGTTCTCACTGTGTGTTCTCACTGTGTGCTCTCACTGTGTGCTCTCACTGTGTGCTCTCACTGTGTGCTCACACTGTGTGCACTCACTGTGTGCTCTCACTGTGTGTTCTCACTGTTTTCTCACTGTGTGCACTCACTGTGTGTTCTCACTGTGTGCTCGCACTGTGTTCTCACTGTTTGCTCTCACTGTGTTCTCACTGTGTTTTCTCACTGTGTGCTCTCAGTGTGTTCTCACTGTGTGCTCACACTGTGTGCTCTCACTGTGTTCTCACTGTGTGTTCTCAGTGTGTTCTCACTGTTTGTTCTCACTGTGCTCTCACTGTGTGTTCTCACTGTGTGTTCTCACTGTGTTCTCACTGTGTGCACTCACTGTGTGCTCTCACTGTGTGCTCTCACTGTGTTCTCAGTGTGTGCTCTCAGTGTGTTCTCACTGTGTGCTCACACTGTGTGCTCTCAGTGTGTTGTCACTGTTTGTTCTCACTGTGCTCTCACTGTCTGTTCTCACTTTGTGCTCGCACTGTGTGTTCTCACTGCGTGCTAACACTGTGTGTTCTCACTGTGCTCTCGCTGTGTGCTCTCACTGTGTGCTCTCACTGTGTGCTCTCACTGTGTGGTCCCACTGTGTGTTCTCACTGTGTGCTCTCACTGTGTGCTCTCACTGTGTGCTCTCACTGTGTGTTCTCACTGTCTTTTCTCACTGTCTGCTCTCACTGTGTGCTCTCTCTGTGCTCTCACTGTGTGCTCTCACTGTGTGTTCTCACTGTGTGCTCTCACTGTGTTCTCACTCTGTGCTCTCACTGTTTGCTCTCACTGTGTGTTCTCACTTTGTGTTCTCACTGTGTGTTCTTACTGTGTTCTTACTGTGTGTTCTTACTGTGTGTTCTAACTGTGTGCTCTCACTGTGTTGTCACGATGTGCCCACTGTGTTCTCACTGTTTGTTCCCACTGTTTGCTCTCACTGTGTGTTCTCGCTGTGTGTTCTCACTGTGTGCTCTCACTGTGTGTTCTCACTGTGTGCTCTCACTGTGTGCTCTCACTGTGTGCTCTCACTGTGTGTTCTCACTGTATTCTCAATGTATGTTCTCTCTGTGTTCTCTGTGTGTTCTCACTGTGTGTTCCCACTGTGTGTTCTCACTGAGTGCTCTCACTGTTTGCTCTCACTGTGTGTTCTCACTGTGTGCTCTCACTGTGTGCTCTCACTGTGTGTTCTCACTGTGTGTTTTCACTGTGTGCTTTCATTGTGTGTTCTCACTGTGTGTTCTAACTGTGCGTTCTCGCTGTGTGTTCTCACTGTGTGCTCTCGCTGTGTGTTCTCGCTATGTGCTCTCACGGTGTGTTCTCGCTCTGTGCTCTCACTGTGTACTCTCGCTGTGTGCTCTCGCTGTGTGTTCTCGCTGTGTGCTCTCACTGTGTGCTCTCACTTTGTGCTCTCACTGTGTGTTCTCGCTGTGTGTTCTCGCTGTGTGTTCTCACTGTGTGTTCTCACTGTGTTCTCACTGTGTGTTCTCACTGTGTGCTCTCACTGTGTGCTCTCCCCATGTACTCTCACTGTGTGCTCTCACTGTGAAGTTCTCACTGAGTGCTCTCACTGTGTGCTCTCACTGTGTGCTCTCACTGTGTGTTCTCACTGTGTGCACTCACTGTGTGCTCTCACTGTGTGCTCTCACTGTGTGTTCTCACTGTATTCTCAATGTATGTTCTCTCTGTGTTCTCTGTGTGTTCTCACTGTGTGTTCCCACTGTGTGTTCTCACTGAGTGCTCTCACTGTTTGCTCTCACTGTGTGGTCCCACTGTGTGTTCTCACTGTGTGTTCTGACTGTTTGTTCTCTGTGTGTGTTCTCACTGTGTGCTCTCACTGTGTGCTCTCACTGTATGCTTTCATTGTGTGCTCTCACTGTGTGTTCTAACTGTGCGTTCTCGCTGTGTGTTCTCACTGTGTGCTCTCGCTGTGTGTTCTCGCTGTGTGCTCTCACGGTGTGTTCTCGCTCTGTGCTCTCACTGTGTACTCTCACTGTGTGCTCTCGCTGTGTGTTCTCGCTGTGTGCTCTCATTGTGTGCTCTCACTTTGTGCTCTCACTGTGTGTTCTCGCTGTGTGTTCTCGCTGTGTGTTCTCACTGTGTGTTCTCACTGTGTTCTCACTGTGTGTTCTCACTGTGTGCTCTCACTGTGTGCTCTCCCCATGTACTCTCACTGTGTGCTCTCACTGTGAAGTTCTCACTGAGTGCTCTCACTGTGTGCTCTCACTGTGTGCTCTCACTGTATGTTCTCACTGAGTGCTCTCACTGTGTGCTCTCACTGTGTGTTCTCACTGTTTGCTCTCACTGTGTTCTCACTGTGCTCTCACTGTGTGCTCTCAGTGTGTTCTCACTGTTTGTTCTCACTGTGCTCTCACTGTGTGTTCTCTCTGCGTGCTCTCACTGTGTGCTCTTACTATTTGTTCTTACTGTGTGCTCTCACTGTGTGCTCTCACTGTGTGTACTCACTGTGTGCTCTCACTGTGCTCTCACTGTTTGTTCTCATTGTGCTCTCACTGTGTGTTCTCACTGTGTTCTCGCACTGTGTGCTCTCACTGTGTGCTCTCACTGTGTTCCCACTGTCTGCTCTCGCTGTGTGTTCTCGCTGTGTGTTCTCGCTGTGTGTTCTCACTGTGTTCCCACTGTCTGCTCTCGCTGTGTGTTCTCGCTGTGTGTTCTCGCTGTGTGTTCTCACTGTGTTCTCACTGTGTGCTCTCACTGTGTTCCCACTGTCTGCTCTCGCTGTGTGTTCTCGCTGTGTGCTCTCACTGTGTGCTCTCACTGTGTTCCCACTGTCTGCTCTCGCTGTGTGTTCTCGCTGTGTGTTCTCGCTGTGTGTTCTCACTGTGTTCCCACTGTGTGCTCTCACTGTGTGTTCTCACTGTGTGCTCTCACTGTGTGCTCTCACTGTGTGCTCTCACTCTTTCCACTCGCTGTGTGCTCGCACTGTGTGCTCTCACTGTGTGCTCTCACTGTGTGCTCGCACTGTGTGCTCTCACTGTGTGTTCTCACTGTTTGCTCTCACTGTGTTCTCACTGTGTGCACTCACTGTGTGTTCTCGCTGTGTGCTCTCGCTGTGTGCTCTCACTGTGTGCTCTCACTGTGTGCTCTCACTGTGTGTTCTCGCTGTGTGTTCTCGCTGAGTGCTCTCGCTGTGTGCTCTCGCTGTGTGTTCTCGCTGTCTGCTCTCGCTGTGTGCTCTCGCTGTGTGCTCTCGCTGTGTGCTCTCGCTGTGTGTTCTCGCTGTGTGCTCTCGCTGTGTGTTCTCGCTGTGTGTTCTCGCTGTGTGCTCTCGCTGTGTGTTCTCGCTGTGTTCTCTCGCTGTGTGTTCTCGCTGTGTGCTCTCACTGTGTGTTCTCACTGTGTTCTCACTGTGTGCTCTCACTGTGTGCTCTCACTGTGTGCTCACACTGTGTGCTCTCACTGTGTGCTCTCACTGTGTGCTCTCACTGTGTGTTCTCACTGTGTGTTCTCACTGTGTGTTCTCACTGAGTGCTCTCACTCTGCTCTCACTGTGTGCTCTCACTGTGTGCTCTCACTTTGTGTTCTCGCTCTGTGCTCTCGCTCTGTGCTCTCGCTGTGTGCTCTCGCTGTGTGCTCTCGCTGTGTGTTCTCGCTGTGTGCTCTCGCTGTTTGTTCTCGCTGTGTGTTCTCACTGTTCTTACTGTGTGTTCTTACTGTTTGCTCTCATTGTGTATTCTCACTGTGTGCTCTCACTGTGTGCTCTCAGTGTGCTCTCACTGTGTGCTCACACTGTGTGCTCTCACTGTGTGCTCTCACTGTGTGCTCTCAGTGTGTTCTCACTGTTTGTTCTCACTGTGCTCTCACTGTGTGGTCTCACTGTGCTCTCACTGTGTGCTCTCACTGTTTGCTCTCACTGTGTTGTCACACTGTGTGTTCTCACTGTGTTCTCACTGTGTGTTCTGACTGTGTGCTCTCACTGTGTGCTCTCACTGTGTGCTCTCACTGTGTGTTCTCGCTCTGTGCTCTCACTGTGTGCTCTCGCTGTGTGTTCTCACTGTGTGCTCTCACTGTGTGCTCTCACTGTGTGTTCTCACTGTGTGCTCTCACTGTGTGCTCTCACTGTGTGCTCTCACAGTGTTCTCACTGCGTGTTCTCACTGCGTGCTCTCACTGCGTGTTCTCTCTGCGTGCTCTCCCTGCGTGCTCTCCCTGCATGCTCTCCCTGCGTGCTCTCACTGTGTTCTTACTCTGTATTCTTTCTGTATGTTCTCACTGTGTGGTCTCACGGTGTGCTCTCACTGTGTGCTCTCACTATGTGCTCTCACTGTGTGCTCTCACTGTGTGCTCTCACTGTGTGTTCTCACTGTCTGTTCTCACTGTGTGCTCTCTCTGTGTGCTCTCTCTGTGCTCTCACTGTGTGCTCTCACTGTGTGTTCTCACTGTGTGCTCTCACTGTGTTCTCGCTCTGTGCTCTCACTGTTTGCTCTCACTGTGTGTTCTCACTTTGTGTTCTCACTGTGTGTTCTTACTGTGTTCTTACTGTGTGTTCTTACTGTGTGTTCTAACTGTGTGCTCTCACTGTGTTGTCACGATGTGCCCACTGTGTTCTCACTGTTTGTTCCCACTGTTTGCTCTCACTGTGTGTTCTCGCTGTGTGTTCTCACTGTGTGTTCTCACTGTGTGTTCTCATTGTGTGCTCTCACTGTGTGTTCTCACTGTGTGCTCACACTGTGTGTTTTCTCTGTGTGCTCTCACTGTTTGTTCTCATTGTGCTCTCACTGTGTGTTCTCACTGTGTGCTCTCACTGTGTGCTCTCACTGTGTGCTCTCACTGTGTGTTCTCACTGTGTGTTCTCACTGTGTGCTCTCACTGTGTGCTCTCACTGTGTGCTCTCACTGTGTGTTCTCACTGTGTGCACTCACTGTGTGCCCTCACTGTGTGTTCTCACTGTGTGTTCTCACTGTATTCTCAATGTATGTTCTCTCTGTGTTCTCTGTGTGTTCTCACTGTGTGTTCCCACTGTGTGTTCTCACTGAGTGCACTCACTGTTTGCTCTCACTGTGTGGTCCCACTGTGTGTTCTCACTGTGTGTTCTGACTGTTTGTTCTCTGTGTGTGTTCTTACTGTGTGCTCTCACTGTGTGCTCTCACTGTGTGCTCTCACTGTGTGCTTTGATTGTGTGTTCTCACTGTGTCTTCTAACTGTGCGTTCTCGCTGTGTGTTCTCACTGTGTGCTCTCGCTGTGTGTTCTTGCTGTGTGCTCTCACGGTGTGTTCTCGCTCTGTGCTCTCACTGTGTACTCTCACTGTGTGCTCTCGCTGTGTGTTCTCGCTGTGTGCTCTCACTGTGTGCTCTCACTTTGTGCTCTCACTGTGTGTTCTCGCTGTGTGTTCTCGCTGTGTGTTCTCACTGTGTGCTCTCACTGTGTGCTCTCCCCATGTACTCTCACTGTGTGCTCTCACTGTGAAGTTCTCACTGAGTGCTCTCACTGTGTGCTCTCACTGTGTGTTCTCACTGAGTGCTCTCACTGTGTGCTCTCACTGTGTGTTCTCACTGTTTGCTCTCACTGTGTTCTCACTGTGCTCTCACTGTGTGCTCTCAGTGTGTTCTCACTGTTTGTTCTCACTGTGCTCTCACTGTGTGTTCTCTCTGCGTGCTCTCACTGTGTGTTCTCACTGTGCTCTCACTGTGTGCTCTCACTGTGTGCTCTCACCGTGTGGTCCCACTGTGTGTTCTCACTGTGTTCTCACTGTGTGCTCTCACTGTGTGCTCTCACTGTGTGCTCTCACTGTGTGTTCTCACTGTGTGCTTTGATTGTGTGTTCTCACTGTGTGTTCTAACTGTGCGTTCTCGCTGTGTGTTCTCACTGTGTGCTCTCGCTGTGTGTTCTCGCTGTGTGCTCTCACGGTGTGTTCTCGCTCTGTGCTCTCACTGTGTACTCTCACTGTGTGCTCTCGCTGTGTGTTCTCGCTGTGTGCTCTCACTGTGTGCTCTCACTTTGTGCTCTCACTGTGTGTTCTCGCTGTGTGTTCTCGCTGTGTGTTCTCACTGTGTGCTCTCACTGTGTGCTCTCCCCATGCACTCTCACTGTGTGCTCTCACTGTGAAGTTCTCACTGAGTGCTCTCACTGTGTGCTCTCACTGTGTGCTCTCACTGTGTGTTCTCACTGAGTGCTCTCACTGTGTGCTCTCACTGTGTGTTCTCACTGTTTGCTCTCACTGTGTTCTCACTGTGCTCTCACTGTGTGCTCTCAGTGTGTCCTCACTGTTTGTTCTCACTGTGCTCTCACTGTGTGTTCTCTCTGCGTGCTCTCACTGTGTGTTCTCACTGTGCTCTCACTGTGTGCTCTCACTGTGTGCTCTCACCGTGTGGTCCCACTGTGTGTTCTCACTGTGTGTTCTCACTGTGTGCTCTCACTGTGTGCTCTCACTGTGTGTTCTCGCTCTGTGCTCTCACTGTGTGCTCTCACTGTGTTTTCTCACTGTGTGCTCTCACTGTGTGTTCTCACTGTGTGCTCTCACTGTGTGCTCTCACTGTGTGCTTTCACTGTGTTCTTACTCTGTATTCTTACTGTATGTTCTCACTGTGTGCTCTCACTGTGTGCTCTCACTGTGTGGTCTCACTGTGTGCTCTCACTGTGTGCTCTCACTGTGTGTTCTCACTGTTTGTTCTCACTGTGCTCTCACTGTGTGTTCTCTCTGCGTGCTCTCACTGTGTGTTCTCACTGTGTTCTCACTGTGCTCTCACTGTGTGCTCTCACCGTGTGGTCCCACTGTGTGTTCTCACTGTGTTCTCACTGTGTGTTCTCACTGTGTGTTCTCACTGAGTGCTTTCACTGTGTGCTCTCACTGTGTGCTCTCACTGTGTGCTCTCACTGTGTGTTCTCGCTCTGTGCTCTCACTGTGTGCTCTCACTGTGTTTTCTCACTGTGTGCTCTCACTGTGTGCTCTCACTGTCTGCTCTCACTGTGTGCTCTCACTGTGCTCTCACTGTGTGCTCTCACTGTGTGTTCTCACTGTGTGCTCTCACTGTGTTCTCGCTCTGTGCTGTCACTGTGTGCTCTCACTGTGTGTTCTCACTTTGTGTTCTCGCTGTGTTTTCTTACTGTGTTCTTACTGTCTGTTCTTACTGTGTGTTCTAACTGTGTGCTCTCACTGTGTTCTCACGATGTGCCCACTGTGTTCTCACTGTGTGTTCCCGCTGTTTGCTCTCCCTGTGTGTTCTCCCTGTGTGTTCTCACTGAGTGCTCTCACTGTGTGCTCACACTGTGCTCTCACTGTGTGCTCTCACTGTGTGTTCTCATTGTGCTCTCACTGTGTGCTCTCACTGTGTGCTCGCACTGTGTGCTCTCACTGTGTTCTCGCTCTGTGCTGTCACTGTGTGCTCTCACTGTGTGTTCTCACTTTGTGTTCTCGCTGTGTTTTCTTACTGTGTTCTTACTGTCTGTTCTTACTGTGTGTTCTAACTGTGTGCTCTCACTGTGTTCTCACGATGTGCCCACTGTGTTCTCACTGTGTGTTCCCGCTGTTTGCTCTCCCTGTGTGTTCTCCCTGTGTGTTCTCACTGAGTGCTCTCACTGTGTGCTCACACTGTGCTCTCACTGTGTGCTCTCACTGTGTGTTCTCATTGTGCTCTCACTGTGTGCTCGCACTGTGTGCTCTCACTGTGTGCTCTCACTGTGTGCACTCACTGTGTGTTCTCACAGTGTGCTCTCACTGTGTGCTCTCACTGCGTGTTCTCACTGTTTGTTCTCATTGTGCTCTCGCTGTGTGTTCTTACTGTGTTCTCACTGTGTGTTCTCACTGTGTGTTCTCACTGCGTGCTCTCACTGCGTGCTCTCACTGCGTGCTCTCCCTGTGTGCTCTCCCTGCGTGCTCTCACTGTGTTCTTACTCTGTATTCTTACTGTATGTTCTCACTGTGTGCTCTCACTGTGTGGTCTCACGGTGTGCTCTCACTGTGTGTTCTCACTGTTTGTTCTCACTGTGTGCTCTCACTGTGTGCTCTCACTGTGTGTTCCCACTGTTTGCTCTCGCTGTGTGTTCTCGCTGTGTGTTCTCACTGTGTGCTCTCACTGTTTGTATTCACTGTGTGCTCTCACTGTTTGTTCTCTCTGTGTGCTCTCACTGTGTGCTCTCACTGTTTGTTCTCATTGTACTCTCACTGTGTGTTCTGACTGTGTGCTCGCACTGTGTGCTCTCACTGTGTTTTCTCACTGTGTGCTCACACTGTGTTCTCACTGTGTGTTCTCACTGTGTGCTCTCACTGAGTGCTCTCACTGTGTGCTCTCACTGTGTGCTCTCACTGTGTGCTCTCATTGTGTGTTCTCGCTCTGTGCTCTCACTGTGTGCTCTCACTGTGTGCTCTCGCTTTGTGTTCTCGCTGTGTGCTCTCACTGTTTTTTCTCGCTGTGTGTTCTCACTGTTCTTACTGTCTGTTCTTACTGTGTGTTCTCACTGAGTGCTCTCACTGTGTGCTCTCACTGTGTGCTCTCACTGTGTGTTCTCACTGTGTGTTCTCGCTCTGTGCTCTCACTGTGTGCTCTCACTGTGTGCTCTCACTGTGTGTTCTCACTGAGTGCTCTCACTGTGTGCTCTCACTGTGTGCTCTCACTGTGTGCTCTCACTGTGCTCTCACTGTGTGTTCTCTCTGCGTGCTCTCACTGTGTGTTCTCACTGTGCTCTCACTGTGTGCTCTCACTGTGTGCTCTCACTGTGTTCTCACGATGTGCCCACTGTGTTCTCACTGTGTGTTCCCACTGTTTGCTCTTCCTGTGTGTTCTCCCTGTGTGTTCTCACTGTGTGTTCTCACTGTGTGTTCTCACTGAGTGCTCTCACTGTGTGCTCTCACTGTGTGCTCTCACTGTGTGTTCTCATTGTGCTCTCACTGTGTGCTCTCACTGTGTGCTCGCACTGTGTGCTCTCACTGTGTTCTCGCTCTGTGCTCTCACTGTGTGCTCTCACTGTGTGTTCTCACTTTGTGTTCTCGCTGTGTTTTCTTACTGTGTTCTTACTGTCTGTTCTTACTGTGTGTTCTAACTGTGTGCTCTCACTGTGTTCTCACGATGTGCCCACTGTGTTCTCACTGTGTGTTCCCACTGTTTGCTCTTCCTGTGTGTTCTCCCTGTGTGTTCTCACTGTGTGTTCTCACTGAGTGCTCTCACTGTGTGCTCTCACTGTGTGCTCTCACTGTGTGCTCTCACTGTGTGTTCTCATTGTGCTCTCACTGTGTGCTCTCACTGTGTGCTCGCACTGTGTGCTCTCAATGTGTGCTCTCACTGTGTGCTCTCACTGTGTGTTCTCACTGTGTGCTCTCACTGTGTGCTCGCATTGTGTGCTCTCACTGTGTGCTCTCACTGTGTGCTCTCACTGTGTGCTCTCACTGTGTGTTCTCACTGTGTGCTCTCACTGTGTGCTCTCACTGTGTGCTCTCACTGCGTGTTCTCACTGTTTGTTCTCATTGTGCTCTCGCTGTGTGTTCTTACTGTGCCCTCACTGTGTGTTCTCACGGTGTGTTCTCACTGCGTGCTCTCACTGCGTGCTCTCACTGCGTGCTCTCCCTGCGTGCTCTCCCTGCGTGCTCTCACTGTGTTCTTACTCTGTATTCTTACTGTATGTTCTCACTGTGTGCTCTCACTGTGTGGTCTCACGGTGTGCTCTCACTGTGTGTTCTCACTGTTTGTTCTCACTGTGTGCTCTCACTGTGCACTCACTGTGTGCTCTCACTGTGTGCTCTCACTGTGTGCTCTCACTGTGTGTTCTCGCTCTGTGCTCTCACTGTGTGCTCTCACTGTGTGCTCTCACTGTGTGTTCTCACTGTGTGCTCTCACTGTGTGCTCTCACTGTGTGATCTCACTGTGTGCTTTCACTGTGTTCTTACTCTGTATTCTTACTGTATGTTCTCACTGTGTGCTCTCACTGTGTGGTCTCACTGTGTGCTCTCACTGTGTGCTCTCACTGTGTGCTCTCACTGTGTGTTCTCACTGTGTGCTCTCACTGTGCTCTCACTGTGTGCTCTCACTGTGTGTTCTCACTGTGTGCTCTCACTGTGTTCTCACGATGTGCCCACTGTGTTCTCACTGTGTGTTCCCACTGTTTACTCTCCCTGTGTGTTCTCGCTGTGTGTTCTCGCTGTGTGTTCTCACTGTGTGCTCTCACTGTGTGCTCTCACTGTGTGCTCTCACTGTGTGCTCTCACTGTGTGCTCACACTGTGTGCTCTCACTGTGTGCTCTCACCGTGTGCTCTCACTGTGTGCTCTCACTGTGTGCTCTCACTGTGTGTTCTCACTGAGTGCTCTCACTGTGTGCTCTCACTGTGTGTTCTCACTGTGTGCTCTCACTGTGTGCTCTCACTGTGTGCTCTCACTGTGTGCTCTCACTGTGTGCTCTCACTGTGTGCTCTCACTGCGTGCTCTCACTGTGTGTTCTCACTGTGTGCTCTCACTGTGTGTTCTCACTGCGTGTTATCACTGTTTGTTCTCATTGTGTGCTCTCACTGTGTGTTCTCACTGCGTGTTCTCACTGTTTGTTCTCATTGTGCTCTCACTGTGTGCTCACACTGTGTGCTCACACTGTGTGCTCTCACTGTTTGTTCTCATTGTGCTCTCACTGTGTGTTCTCACTGAGTGCTCTCACTGTGTGCTCTCACTGTGTGCTCTCACTGTGTGCTCTCACTGTGTGCTCTCATTGTGTTCTCACTGTGTGCACTCACTGTGTGTTCTCACTGTGTGCTCTCACTGTGTGCTTTCAGTGTGTTCTCACTGTTTGTTCTCACTGTGTGCTCTCAGTGTGTGCTCTCACTGTTTGTATTCACTGTGTGCTCTCACTGTTTGTTCTCTCTGTGTGCTCTCACTGTGTGCTCTCACTGTTTGTTCTCATTGTACTCTCACTGTGTGTTCTGACTGTGTGCTCGCGCTGTGTGCTCTCACTGTGTTTTCTCACTGTGTGCTCACACTGTGTGTTCTCACTGTGTGTTCTCACTGTGTGCTCTCACTGAGTGCTCTCACTGTGTGCTCTCACTGTGTGCTCTCACTGTGTGCTCTCATTGTGTGTTCTCGCTCTGTGCTCTCACTGTGTGCTCTCACTGTGTGCTCTCGCTTTGTGTTCTCGCTGTGTGCTCTCACTGTTCTTACTGTCTGTTCTTACTGTGTGTTCTCACTGAGTGCTCTCACTGTGTGCTCTCACTGTGTGCTCTCACTGTGTGTTCTGACTGTGTGTTCTCGCTCTGTGCTCTCACTGTGTGCTCTCACTGTGTGCTCTCAGTGTGTGTTCTCACTGAGTGCTCTCACTGTGTGCTCTCACTGTGTGCTCTCACTGTGTGCTCTCACTGTGTTCTCACTGTGCTCTCACTGTGTGTTCTCTCTGCGTGCTCTCACTGTGTGTTCTCACTGTGCTCTCACTGTGTGCTCTCACTGTGTGTTCTCACTTTGTGTTCTTGCTGTGTTTTCTTACTGTGTTCTTACTGTCTGTTCTTACTGTGTGTTCTAACTGTGTGCTCTCACTGTGTTCTCACGATGTGCCCACTGTGTTCTCACTGTGTGTTCCCACTGTTTGCTCTTCCTGTGTGTTCTCCCTGTGTGTTCTCACTGTGTGTTCTCACTGAGTGCTCTCACTGTGTTCTCTCACTGTGTGCTCTCACTGTGTGTTCTCATTGTGCTCTCACTGTGTGCTCTCACTGTGTGCTCGCACTGTGTGCTCTCACTGTGTTCTCGCTCTGTGCTCTCACTGTGTGCTCTCACTGTGTGTTCTCACTTTGTGTTCTCGCTGTGTTTTCTTACTGTGTTCTTACTGTCTGTTCTTACTGTGTGCTCTCACTGTGTGCTCTCACTGTGTGTTCCCACTGTTTGCTCTTCCTGTGTGTTCTCCCTGTGTGTTCTCACTGTGTGTTCTCACTGAGTGCTCTCACTGTGTGCTCTCACTGTGTGCTCTCACTGTGTGCTCTCACTGTGTGTTCTCATTGTGCTCTCACTGTGTGCTCTCACTGTGTGCTCGCACTGTGTGCTCTCAATGTGTGCTCTCACTGTGTGCTCTCACTGTGTGTTCTCACTGTGTGCTCTCACTGTGTGCTCGCACTGTGTGCTCTCACTGTGTGCTCTCACTGTGTGCTCTCACTGTGTGTTCTCACTGTGTGCTCTCACTGTGTGCTCTCACTGCGTGTTCTCACTGTTTGTTCTCATTGTGCTCTCGCTGTGTGTTCTTACTGTGCCCTCACTGTGTGTTCTCACTGTGTGTTCTCACTGTGTGTTCTCACTGCGTGCTCTCACTGCGTGCTCTCCCTGCGTGCTCTCCCTGCGTGCTCTCACTGTGTTCTTACTCTGTATTCTTACTGTATGTTCTCACTGTGTGCTCTCACTGTGTGGTCTCACGGTGTGCTCTCACTGTGTGTTCTCACTGTTTGTTCTCACTGTGTGCTCTCACTGTGCACTCACTGTGTGCTCTCACTGTGTGCTCTCACTGTGTGCTCTCACTGTGTGTTCTCGCTCTGTGCTCTCACTGTGTGCTCTCACTGTGTGCTCTCACTGTGTGTTCTCACTGTGTGCTCTCACTGTGTGCTCTCACTGTGTGATCTCACTGTGTGCTTTCACTGTGTTCTTACTCTGTATTCTTACTGTATGTTCTCACTGTGTGTTCCCACTGTTTGCTCTTCCTGTGTGTTCTCCCTGTGTGTTCTCACTGTGTGTTCTCACTGAGTGCTCTCACTGTGTGCTCTCACTGTGTGCTCTCACTGTGTGTTCTCATTGTGCTCTCACTGTGTGCTCTCACTGTGTGCTCGCACTGTGTGCTCTCACTGTGTTCTCGCTCTGTGCTCTCACTGTGTGCTCTCACTGTGTGTTCTCACTTTGTGTTCTCGCTGTGTTTTCTTACTGTGTTCTTACTGTCTGTTCTTACTGTGTGCTCTCACTGTGTGCTCTCACTGTGTGTTCCCACTGTTTGCTCTTCCTGTGTGTTCTCCCTGTGTGTTCTCACTGTGTGTTCTCACTGAGTGCTCTCACTGTGTGCTCTCACTGTGTGCTCTCACTGTGTGCTCTCACTGTGTGTTCTCATTGTGCTCTCACTGTGTGCTCTCACTGTGTGCTCGCACTGTGTGCTCTCAATGTGTGCTCTCACTGTGTGCTCTCACTGTGTGTTCTCACTGTGTGCTCTCACTGTGTGCTCGCACTGTGTGCTCTCACTGTGTGCTCTCACTGTGTGCTCTCACTGTGTGTTCTCACTGTGTGCTCTCACTGTGTGCTCTCACTGCGTGTTCTCACTGTTTGTTCTCATTGTGCTCTCGCTGTGTGTTCTTACTGTGCCCTCACTGTGTGTTCTCACTGTGTGTTCTCACTGCGTGCTCTCACTGCGTGCTCTCCCTGCGTGCTCTCCCTGCGTGCTCTCACTGTGTTCTTACTCTGTATTCTTACTGTATGTTCTCACTGTGTGCTCTCACTGTGTGGTCTCACGGTGTGCTCTCACTGTGTGTTCTCACTGTTTGTTCTCACTGTGTGCTCTCACTGTGCACTCACTGTGTGCTCTCACTGTGTGCTCTCACTGTGTGCTCTCACTGTGTGTTCTCGCTCTGTGCTCTCACTGTGTGCTCTCACTGTGTGCTCTCACTGTGTGTTCTCACTGTGTGCTCTCACTGTGTGCTCTCACTGTGTGATCTCACTGTGTGCTTTCACTGTGTTCTTACTCTGTATTCTTACTGTATGTTCTCACTGTGTGCTCTCACTGTGTGGTCTCACTGTGTGCTCTCACTGTGTGCTCTCACTGTGTGCTCTCACTGTGTGTTCTCACTGTGTGCTCTCACTGTGCTCTCACTGTGTGCTCTCACTGTGTGCTCTCACTGTGTGCTCTCACTGTGTTCTCACGATGTGCCCACTGTGTTCTCACTGTGTGTTCCCACTGTTTCCTCTCCCTGTGTGTTCTCGCTGTGTGTTCTCGCTGTGTGTTCTCACTGTGTGCTCTCACTGTGTGCTCTCACTGTGTGCTTTCACTGTGTGCTCACACTGTGTGCTCTCACTGTGTGCTCTCACCGTGTGCTCTCACTGTGTGCTCTCACTGTGTGCTCTCAGTGTGTTCTCACTGAGTGCTCTCACTGTGTGCTCTCACTGTGTGTTCTCACTGTGTGCTCTCATTGTGTGCTCTCACTGTGTGCTCTCACTGTGTGCTCTCACTGTGTGCTCTCACTGTGTGCTCTCACTGTGTGTTCTCACTGTGTGCTCTCACTGTGTGTTCTCACTGCGTGTTCTCACTATTTGTTCTCATTGTGCTCTCACTGTGTGCTCTCACTGTGTGTTCTCACTGTGTGCTCTCACTGTGTGCTCTCACTGTGTGTTCTCACTGCGTGTTCTCACTGTTTGTTCTCATTGTGCTCTCACTGTGTGCTCACACTGTGTGCTCACACTGTGTGCTCTCACTGTTTGTTCTCATTGTGCTCTCACTGTGTGTTCTCACTGAGTGCTCTCACTGTGTGCTCTCACTGTGTGCTCTCACTGTGTGCTCTCACTGTGTGTTCTCACTGTGTGCTCTCACTGTGTGCTCTCACTGTGTGCTCTCATTGTGTTCTCACTGTGTGCACTCACTGTGTGTTCTCACTGTGTGCTCTCACTGTGTGCTTTCAGTGTGTTCTCACTGTTTGTTCTCACTGTGTGCTCTCACTGTGTTCTCACTGTTTGTTCTCACTGTGGTCTCACTGTGTGTTCTCACTGTGTGTTCTCTCACTGTGCTCTCACTGTGTGTTCTCTCTGCGTGCTCTCACTGTGTGTTCTCACTGTGGTCTCACTGTGTGTTCTCTCACTGTGCTCTCACTGTGTGTTCTCTCTGCGTGCTCTCACTGTGTGTTCTCACTGTGCTCTCACTGTGTGCTCTCCCTGCGTGCTCTTACTGTGTTCTTACTCTGTATTCTTAGTGTATGTTCTCGCTGTGTGCTCTCGCTGTGTGTTCTCACTGTGTTCTCACTGTGCTCTCACTGTGTGCTCTCAGTGTGTTCTCACTGTTTGTTCTCACTGTGCTCTCACTGTGTGTTCTCTCTGCGTGCTCTCACTGTGTGTTCTCACTGTGTGCTCTCACTGTGTGTTCTCACTGTGCTCTCACTGTGTGCTCTCACTGTGTGCTCTCACAGTGTTCTCACTGTGTGTTCTCACTGCGTGTTCTCACTGCGTGCTCTCACTGCGTGCTCTCACTGCGTGCTCTCACTGCGTGCTCTCCCTGCGTGCTCTCACTGTGTTCTTACTCTGTATTCTTACTGTATGTTCTCACTGTGTGCTCTCACTGTGTGGTCTCACTGTGTGCTCTCGCTGTGTGTTCTCACTGTGTGCTCTCGCTGTGTGCTCTCGCTGTGTGCTCTCGCTGTTTGCTCTCACTGTGTGTTCTCACTGTGTGTACCAACTGTGTGCTCTCACTGTGTGCTCTCACTGTGTGCTCCCACTGTGTGTTCTCACTGTGTGCTCTCACTGTGTGTTCTCACTGTGTCTTCTCACTGTGTGCTCTCACTGTGTGCTCTCACTGTGTGTTCTCACTGTGTGCTCTCACTGTGTGTTCTCACTGTTTTCTCACTGTGTGCTCGCTCTGTGTGCTCTCACTGTGTGTTCTCGCTTTGTGCTCTCACTGTGTGCTGTCACTGTGTGTTCTCGCTGTGTGTTCTCGCTGTATGTTTTCTGCTGTTTGTTTTCGCTGTGTGCTCTTACTTTGTGCTCTCACTGTGTGTTCTCACTGTTTGCTCTCACTGTGTGTTCTCACTGTGTGTTCTCACTGTGTGCTCTCACTGTGTGCTCTCACTGTGTTTTCTCACTGTGTGTTCTCACTGTGTGTTCTCACTATGTTCTCTCACTGTGTGCTCTCACTGTGTGCTTTCACTGTGTGCCCACTGTGTTCTCACTGTGTGCTCTCATTGGTTGCTCTCACTGCTCACTGTGTGTTCTCACTGTGTGCCCACTGTGTTCTCACTGTGTGCTCTCACTGGTTGCTCTCACTGAGTGTTCTCACTGTGTGCTCGCACTGTGTGCTCTCAGTGTGTTCTCACTGTGTGCTCGCACTGTGTGTTCTCACTCTGTATTCTCACGCTGTGCTCTCACTGTGTTCTCACTGTGTGCCCACTGTGTTCTAACTGTGTGTTCCCACTGTTTGCTCTCACTGTGTGCTCACACTGTGTGCTCTCACTGTGTGTTCTCACTGTGTGTTCTCACTGTGCTCGCACTGTGTGCTCGCACTGTGTTCTCACTGTTTGCTCTCACTCTGTGTTCTCACTGTGTGTTCTCACTGTGTGCTCTCACTGTGTGCTCTCACTGTGTGTTCTCACTGTGTTCTCACTGTGTGTTTTCACTGTGTGCTCTCACTGTGTGCTCTCACTGTGTTCTCACTGTGTGCTCTCACTGCGTGCTCTCGCTGCGTACTCTCGCTGCGTGTTCTCGCTGCGCGTTCTCGCTGTGCGTTCGTGCAATGCATTCTCACTGTGTACTCTCACTGTGTGCTCCCCCTGTGTGTTCTCGCTGTGTGTTCTCGCTGTGTGTTCGCGCTGTGTGGTCTCGCTGTGTGCTCTCGCTGTGAGTTCTCGCTGTGTGTTCTCGCTGTGTGTTCTCGCTGTATGTTCTCGCTGTGTGTTCTTGCTGTGTGCTCTCACTGTGTGTTCTCACTGTGTGTTCTCACTGTGTGTTCTCACTGTTTGCTCTCACTGTGTGCTCTCTCTGTGTGCTCTTTGTGCTCTCAATGTGTGTTCTCACTGTGTGCTCTCAATGTGTGCTCTCACTGTGTGTTCTCACTGCGTGTTCTCACTGTGCTCTCGCTGTGTGTTCTCACTGTGTGCTCTCACCGTGTGCTCTCGCTGTGTGCTCTCACTGTGTGTTCTCACTGTTTGCTCTCACTGTGTGCTCTCTCTGTGTGCTCTTTGTGCTCTCAATGTGTGTTCTCACTGTGTGCTCTCACTGTGTGTTCTCACTGCGTGTTCTCACTGTGCTCTCGCTGTGTGCTCTCGCCGTGTGTTCTCGCCGTGTGTTCTCGCCGTGTGTTCTCGCCGTGTGTTCTCGCCGTGCGTTCTCGCCGTGCGTTCTCACCGTGTGCACTCACTGTCTGCTCTCACTGTGTGTTCTCCCTGTGTGTTCTCGCTGTGTGCTCTTGCTGTGTGTTCTCGCTGTGTGGTCTCACTGTGTGGTCTCGCTGTGTGGTCTCGCTGTGTGGTCTCGCTGTGTGGTCTCGCTGTGTGTTCTCGCTGTGTGCTCTCGCTGTGTGCTCTCGCTGTGTGCTCTCACTGTGTGCTCCCACTGTGTGTTCTCACTGTGTGTTCTCACTGTGTGCTCTCACTGTGTGTTCTCACTGTGTGCACTCACTGTTTGCTCTCACTGTGTGTTCTCACTGTTTTCTCACTGTGTGCTCTCACTGTGTGCTCTCTCTGTGTGTTCTCACTGTGTGTTCTCGCTTTGTGCTCTCACTGTGTGCTCTCACTGTGTGCTGTCACTGAGTTTTCTCGCTGTGTGTTGTCGCTGTGTGTTCTCGCTGTGTGTTTTCTGCTGTTTGTTTTCGCTGTGTGCTCTTACTTTGTGCTCTCACTGTGTGTTCTCACTGTGTGTTCTCACTGTGTGTTCTCACTGTGTGTTCTCCCTGTTTGCTCTCACTGTGTGCCCACTGTGTTCTCACTGTGTGCTCTCACTGGTTGCTCTCACTGTGTGTTCTCACTGTGTGCTCTCACTGTGTTCTCACTGTGTGCCCACTGTGTTCTCACTGTGTGTTCCCACTGTTTGCTCTCGCTGTGTGTTCTCGCTGTGTGTTCTCACTGTGTGCGCTCAGTGTGTTCTCACTGTGTGCTCGCACTGTGTGCTCTCACTGTGTGTTCTCACTGTGTGCTCGCACTGTGTGTTCTGACTGTGTGTTCTGACTGTGTGTTCTCACTCTGTGTTCTCACTCTGTGCTCTCACTCTGTGCTCTCACTGTGTGCCCACTGTGTTCTAACTGTGTGTTCTCACTGTGCTCTCACTGTGTGCTCGCACTGTGTGCTCGCACTGTGTTCTCACTGTTTGCTCTCACTGTGTGCTCTCACTGTGTGCTCTCATTCTGTGTTCTCACTGTGCTCTCACTGTGTGTTCTCACTGTGTGGTCTCACTGTGTGCTCTCACTGTGTGTTCTCACTGTGTGTTCTCACTGTGTTCTCACTGTGTGTTTTCACTGTGTGCTCTCACTGTGTGCTCTCACTGTGTGCTCTCACTGTCTGTTCTTAGTGTGTTCTTACTGTGTTCTCACTGTGTGCTCTCACTGCGTGCTCTCACTGCGTTCTCACTGTGTGTTCTCACTTTGTGTTCAGACTGTGTACTCTCGCCGTGTACTCTCGCTGTGTGTTCTCGCTGTGCGTTCTCGCTGTGCGTTCGTGCAATGCATTCTCACTGTGTACTCTCACTGTGTGCTCCCCCTGTGTGTTCTCGCTGTGTGTTCTCGCTGTGTGTTCGCGCTGTGTGGTCTCGCTGTGTGCTCTCGCTGTGAGCTCTCGCTGTGTGTTCTCGCTGTGTGCTCTCGCTGTGTGTTCTCGCTGTGTGCTCTCTCTGTGTGTTCTCACTGTGTGTTCTCGCTTTGTGCTCTCACTGTGTGCTCTCACTGTGTGCTCTCACTGTGTGCTGTCACTGTGTGTTCTCGCTGTGTGTTCTCGCTGTGTGTTCTCGCTGTGTGTTTTCTGCTGTTTGTTTTCGCTGTGTGCTCTTACTTTGTGCTCTCACTGTGTGTTCTCACTGTGTGCTCGCACTGTGCGTTCTGACTGTGTGTTCTGACTGTGTGTTCTGACTGTGTGTTCTCACTCTGTGCTCTCACTATGTTCTCACTGTGTGCCCACTGTGTTCTAACTGTGTGTTCCCACTGTTTGCTCTCGCTGTTTGCTCTCGCTGTGTGTTCTCGCTGTGTGTTCTCATTGTGTGGTCTCACTGTGTGCTCACACTGTGTGCTCTCACTGTGTGTTCTCACTGTGTGTTCTCACTGTGCTCTCACTGTGTGCTCGCACTGTGTTCTCACTGTTTGCTCTCACTGTGTGCTCTCACTCTGTTTTCTCACTGTGTGCTCTCACTGTGTGCTCTCACTGCGTTCTCACTGTGTGTTCTCACTTTGTGTTCAGACTGTGTACTCTCGCCGTGTACTCTCGCTGTGTGTTCTCGCTGTGCGTTCTCGCTGTGCGTTCGTGCAATGCATTCTCACTGTGTACTCTCACTGTGTGCTCCCCCTGTGTGTTCTCGCTGTGTGTTCTCGCTGTGTGTTCGCGCTGTGTGTTCTCGCTTTGTGCTCTCACTGTGTGCTCTCACTGTGTGCTCTCACTGTGTGCTGTCACTGTGTGTTCTCGCTGTGTGTTCTCGCTGTGTGCTCTCGCTGTGAGCTCTCGCTGTGTGTTCTCGCTGTGTGCTCTCGCTGTGTGTTCTCGCTGTGTGCTCTCTCTGTGTGTTCTCACTGTGTGTTCTCGCTTTGTGCTCTCACTGTGTGCTCTCACTGTGTGCTGTCACTGTGTGTTCTCGCTGTGTGTTCTCGCTGTGTGTTCTCGCTGTGTTTTCTGCTGTTTGTTTTCGCTGTGTGCTCTTACTTTGTGCTCTCACTGTGTGTTCTCACTGTGTGCTCGCACTGTGCGTTCTGACTGTGTGTTCTGACTGTGTGTTCTGACTGTGTGTTCTCACTCTGTGCTCTCACTATGTTCTCACTGTGTGCCCACTGTGTTCTAACTGTGTGTTCCCACTGTTTGCTCTCGCTGTTTGCTCTCGCTGTGTGTTCTCGCTGTGTGTTCTCACTGTGTGCTCTCACTGTGTTCTCAGTGTGCCCACTGTGTTCGCACTGTGTACTCTCACTGTGTGTTCTCACTGTGTGCTCTCACTGTGTGCTCTCACTGTGTTCTCACTGTGTGATCTCACTGTGTGTTCTCACTGTGTGTTCTCACTGTGTGTTCTCACTGTGTGTTCTCACTGAGTGCTCTCACTGTGTGCTCTCACTGTGTGCTCTCATTGTGTGTTCTCGCTCTGTGCTCTCACTGTGTGCTCTCGCTGTGTGCTCTCACTGTGTATTCTCACTGTGTGCTCCCGCTGTGTGCTCTCACTGTGTGCTCACACTGTGTGCTCTCACTATGTGTTCTCACTGTTTGTTCTCATTGTGCTCTCACTGTGTGTTCTCACTGTGTGCTCGCACTGTGTGCTCTCACTGTGTGTTCTCACAGTGTGCTCTCACTGTGTTCTCACTGTGTGCACTCACTGTGTGCTCTCACTGTGTGCTCTCACTGTGTTCTCACTGTGTGTTCTCACTGTTTCTTCTCACTGTGCTCTCACTGTGTGTTCTCACTGTGTGTGCTCTCACTGTGTGTTCTCTCTGCGTGCTCTCACTGTGTGTTCTCACTCTGCTCTCACTGTGTGCTCTCACTGTGTGCTCTCACTGTGTGGTCCCACTGTGTGTTCTCACTGTGTGTTCTCACTGAGTGCTCTCACTGTGTGCTCTCGCTGTGTGCTCTCGCTGTGTGCTCTCACTGTGTGCTCTCGCTGTGTGTTCTCACTGTGTGCTCTCACTGTGTGCTTTCACTGTGTGCTCTCACTGTGTGTTCTCACTGTGTGCTCTCACTGTGTGCTTTCACTGTGTGCTCTCACTGTGTGCTCTCACTGTGTGCTCTCACAGTGTTCTCACTGCATGTTCTCACTGCGTGTTCTCACTGCGTGTTCTCACTGCGTGCTCTCACTGCATGCTCTCACTGCGTGCTCTCCCTGCGTGCTCTCACTGTGTTCTTACTCTGTATTCTTACTGTATGTTCTCACTGTGTGCTCTCACTGTGTGGTCTCACTGTGTGTTCTCACTGTGTGTTCTCACTGTGTGCTCTCACTGTGTGTTCTCACTGTGTGCTCTCACTGTGCTCTCACTGTGTACTCTCACTGTGTGTTCTCACTGTGTGCTCTCACTGTGTTCTCGCTCTGTGCTCTCACTGTGTGCTCTCACTGTGTGCTCTCACTGTGTGCTCTCACTGTGTGTTCTCGCTGTGTGTTCTCGCTCTGTGCTCTCACTGTGTGCTCTCACTGTGTGTTCTCACATGTGTGTTCTCACTGTGTGCTCTCACTGTGTGTTCTCGCTGTGTTCTCCCTGTGTGTTCAAACTGTGTGCTCTCACTGTGTTCTCAGTGTGCCCACTGTGTTCGCACTGTGTGCTCTCACTGTTTGTTCTCACTGTGTGTTCTTGCTGTGTGCTCTCACTGTTCTTACTGTGTGTTCTCACTGTGTGTTCTCACTGTGTGCTCTCACTGTGTTCTCACTGTGTGTTCTCACTGTGTGTTCTCACTGTGTGCTCTCACTGTGTGCTCTCACTGTGTTCTCACTGTGTGTTCTCACTGTGTGTTCTCACTGTGTGTTCTCACTGTGTGTTCTCACTGAGTGCTCTCACTGTGTGCTCTCACTGTGTGCTCTCATTGTGTGTTCTCGCTCTGTGCTCTCACTGTGTGCTCTTGCTGTGTGTTCTCGCTGTGTGCTCTCACTGTTTGTTCTCGCTGTGTGTTCTCACTGTTCTTACTGTGTGCTCTCACTGTGTATTCTCACTGTATGCTCCCACTGTGTGCTCTCACTGTGTGCTCTCACTGTGTGCTCACACTGTGTGCTCTCACTGTGTGTTCTCACTGTTTGTTCTCATTGTGCTCTCACTGTGTGTTCTCACTGTGTGCTCGCACTGTGTGCTCTCACTGTGTGTTCTCACAGTGTGCTCTCACTGTGTTCTCACTGTGTGCACTCACTGTGTGCTCTCACTGTGTGCTCTCACTGTGTTCTCACTGTGTGTTCTCACTGTTTCTTCTCACTGTGCTCTCACTGTGTGCTCTCACTGTGTGGTCCCACTGTGTGTTCTCACTGTGTGTTCTCATTGAGTGCTCTCACTGTGTGCTCTCGCTGTGTGCTCTCGCTCTGTGCTCTCACTGTGTGCTCTCGCTGTGTGTTCTCACTGTGTGCTCTCACTGTGTGCTTTCACTGTGTGCTCTCACTGTGTGCTCTCACTGTGTGCTCTCACTGTGTGCTCTCACAGTGTTCTCACTGCATGTTCTCACTGCGTGTTCTCACTGCGTGTTCTCACTGCGTGCTCTCACTGCGTGCTCTCACTGCGTGCTCTCCCTGCGTGCTCTCACTGTGTTCTTACTCTGTATTCTTACTGTATGTTCTCACTGTGTGCTCTCACTGTGTGGTCTCACTGTGTGTTCTCACTGTGTGTTCTCACTGTGTGTTCTCACTGTGTGTTCTCACTGTGTGCTCTCACTGTGCTCTCACTGTGTACTCTCACTGTGTGTTCTCACTCTGTGCTCTCACTGTGTTCTCGCTCTGTGCTCTCACTGTGTGCTCTCACTGTGTGTTCTCGCTGTGTGTTCTTACTGTGTTCTTACTGTGTGTTTTTACTGTGTGTTCTAACTGTGTGCTCTCACTGTGTTCTCACAATGTCCCCACTGTGTTCTCACTGTGTGTTCTCGCTGTGTGTTCCCACTGTTTGCTCTCACTGTGTGTTCTCGCTGTGTGTTCTCACTGTGTGTGCTCACTGTGTGCTCTCACTGTGTGCTCACACTGTGTGCTCTCACTGTGTGTTCTCTCTGTGTGCTCTCACTGTTTGTTCTCATTGTGCTCTCACTGTGTGTTCTCACTGTGTGCTCTCACTGTGTGTTCTCACTTTGTGTTCTCGCTGTGTGTTCTTACTGTGTGCTCTCACTGTGTGCTCTCACTGTGTGTTCCCACGATGTGCTCTCACAGTGTGCTCTCACTGTGTGTTCTCACTGTGTTCTCACTGTGTGCCCACTGTGTTCTCACTGTGTGCTCTCACTGGTTGCTCTCACTGTGTGTTCTCACTGTGTGCTCTCACTGTGTTCTCACTGTGTGCTCTCACTGTGTTCTCACTGTGTGCCCACTGTGTTCTCACTGTGTGTTCCCACTGTTTGCTCTCGCTGTGTGTTCTCGCTGTGTGTTCTCACTGTGTGCGCTCAGTGTGTTCTCACTGTGTGCTCTCACTGTGTGTTCTCACTGTGTGCTCGCACTGTGTGTTCTGACTGTGTGTTCTCACTCTGTGTTCTCTCTGTGTGCTCTCTGTGTGCTCTCTGTGTGCTCTCACTGCGTGCTCTCACTGTTTGTTCTCGTTGTGCTCTCACTGTGTGTTCTCACTGTGTGCTCTCACTGTTCTCGTTGTGCTCTCACTGTGTGTTCTCACTGTGTGCTCTCACTGTGTGTTCTCACTGTTTGCTCTCACTGTGTGCACTCACTGTGTGTTCTCACTGTTTGCTCTCACTGTGTGCTCTCACTGTGTGCTCACACTGTGTGCTCTCACTGTGTGCTCTCACAGTGTTCTCACTGCATGTTCTCACTGCGTGTTCTCACTGCGTGTTCTCACTGCGTGTTCTCACTACGTGCTCTCACTGCGTGCTCTCACTGCGTGCTCTCCCTGCGTGCTCTCACTGTGTTCTTACTCTGTATTCTTACTGTATGTTCTCACTGTGTGCTCTCACTGTGTGGTCTCACTGTGTGTTCTCACTGTGTGTTCTCACTGTGTGTTCTCACTGTGTTCTCACTGTGTGTTCTCACTGTGTGCTCTCACTGTGTGCTCTCACTGTGTACTCTCACTGTGTGTTCTCACTGTGTGCTCTCACTGTGTTCTCGCTCTGTGCTCTCACTGTGTGCTCTCACTGTGTGTTCTCGCTGTGTGTTCTTACTGTGTTCTTACTGTGTGTTTTTACTGTGTGTTCTAACTGTGTGCTCTCACTGTGTTCTCACGATGTGCCCACTGTGTTCTCACTGTGTGTTCTCGCTGTGTGTTCCCACTGTTTGCTCTCACTGTGTGTTCTCGCTGTGTGTTCTCGCTGTGTGTTCTCACTGTGTGTTCTCACTGTGTGCTCTCACTGTGTGCTCACACTGTGTGCTCTCACTGTGTGTTCTCTCTGTGTGCTATCACTGTTTGTTCTCATTGTGCTCTCACTGTGTGCTCGCACTGTGTGCTCTCACTGTGTGTTCTCACTTTGTGTTCTCGCTGTGTGTTCTTACTGTGTGTTCTAACTGTGTGCTCTCACTGTGTTCTCACGATGTGCCCACTGTGTTCTCACTGTGTGTTCCCACTGTTTGCTCTCACTGTGTGTTCTCACCGTGCGCTCTCACCGTGTGCACTCACTGTGTGCTCTCACTGTGTGCTCTCACTGTGTGGTCTCACTGTGTGCTCTCACTGTGTGCTCTCACTGTGTGCTCTCACTGTGTGTTCTCACTGTGTGCTCCCACTGTGTGTTCCCACTGTGTGCTCTCACTGTGTGTTCTCACTGTGTGTTCTCACTGTGTGTTCCCACTGTGTGTTCCCACTGTGTGCTCCCACTGTGTGTTCTCACTGTGTGCTCTCACTGTGTGCTCTCTCTGTGTGCTCTCTCTGTGTGCTCTCACTGTGTGTTCTCACTGTGTGCTCTCACTGTGTGCTCTCACTGTGTGTTCTCACTGTGTTCTCGCTCTGCGCTCTCGCTGTGTGTTCTCACTGTGTGTTCTCACTGTGTGTTCTCACTGTGTGCTCTCACTGTGTGCTCTCACTGTGTGTTCCCACTGTGTGCTCTCACTGTGTGCTCTCACTGTGTGTTCTCACTGTGTGTTCCCACTGTGTGCTCTCACAGTGTGCTCTCACTGTGTGCTCACACTGTGTGCTCTCACTGTTTGTTCTCATTGTGCTCTCACTGTGTGTTCTCACTGTGTGCTCACACTCTGTGCTCTCACTGTGCTCTCACTGTGTGTTCTCGCTCTGTGTTCTCGGCCTGTGCTCTCACTGTGTGTTCTCACTCTGTGCTCTCACTGTGTGTTCTCACTGTGTGTTCTCACTGTGTGTTCTCACTGTGTGCTCTCACCGTGTGCTCTCACCGTGTGCTCTCACTGTGTGCTCTCGCTGTGTGTTCTCACTGTGTGATCTCACTGTTTTGTCACTGTGTGTTCTCACTGTGTGCTCTCACTGTGTGTTCTTACTGTGTTCTCACTGTGTGTTCCCACTGTGTGTTCTCGCTGTGTGCTCTCACTGTGTGTTCTCACTGTGTGCTCACACTGTGTTCTCTCTGTGTGCTCTCTGTGTGCTCTCACTGCGTGCTCTCACTGTTTGTTCTCGTTGTGCTCTCACTGTGTCTTCTCACTGTGTGCTCTCACTGTTTGTTCTCGTTGTGCTCTCACTGTGTGGTCTCATTGTGTGCTCTCACTGTGTGTTGTCACTGTGTGCTCTCACTCTGTGTTCTCACTGTGTGCTCTCACTGTGTGTTCTCACTGTGTGCTCTCACTGTGTGCTTTCACTGTGTTCTTACTCTGTATTCTTACTGTATGTTCTCACTGTGTGCTCTCACTGTGTGGTCTCACGGTGTGCTCTCACGGTGTGCTCTCACTGTGTGCTCTCACTGTGTGCTCTCACTGTGTGTTCTCACTGTGTGTTCTCACGGTGCTCTCACTGTGTGCTCTCACTGTGTGTTCTCACTGTGTGCTCTCACTGTGTTCTCGCTCTGTGCTCTCACTGTGTGCTCTCACTGTGTGCTCTCACTGTGTGTTCTCACTGTGTGCTCTCACTGTGTGCTCTCTCTGTGTGCTCTCTCTGTGTGCTCTCACTGTGTGCTCTCACTGTGTGCTCTCACTGTGTGTTCTCACTGTGTGTTCTCGCTCTGCGCTCTCGCTGTGTGTTCTCACTGTGTGTTCTCACTGTGTGCTCTCACTGTGTGCTCTCACTGTGTGTTCCCACTGTGTGCTCTCACTGTGTGCTCTCACTGTGTGTTCTCACTGTGTGTTCCCACTGTGTGCTCTCACAGTGTGCTCTCACTGTGTGCTCACACTGTGTGCTCTCACTGTTTGTTCTCATTGTGCTCTCACTGTGTGCTCTCACTGTGCTCTCACTGTGTGTTCTCGCTCTGTGTTCTCGGCCTGTGCTCTCACTGTGTGTTCTCACTCTGTGCTCTCACTGTGTGTTCTCACTGTGTGTTCTCACTGTGTGTTCTCACTGTGTGCTCTCACTGTGTGCTCTCACTGTGTGCTCTCGCTGTGTGTTCTCACTGTGTGATCTCACTGTTTTGTCACTGTGTGTTCTCATTGTGTGCTCTCACTGTGTGCTCTCACTGTGTGTTCTCACTGTGTGTTGTCGCTGTGTGTTCTCACTGTGTGCTCACACTGTGTGTTCTCGCTGTGTGCTCTCACTGTGTGTTCTCACTGTGTGCTCACACTGTGTTCTCTCTGTGTGCTCTCTGTGTGCTCTCACTGCGTGCTCTCACTGTTTGTTCTCGTTGTGCTCTCACTGTGTGTTCTCACTGTGTGCTCTCACTGTTTGTTCTCGTTGTGCTCTCACTGTGTGTTCTCATTGTGTGCTCTCACTGTGTGTTGTCACTGTGTGCTCTCACTCTGTGTTCTCACTGTGTGCTCTCACTGTGTGTTCTCACTGTGTGCTCTCACTGTGTGCTTTCACTGTGTTCTTACTCTGTATTCTTACTGTATGTTCTCACTGTGTGCTCTCACTGTGTGGTCTCACGGTGTGCTCTCACTGTGTGCTCTCACTGTGTGCTCTCACTGTGTGTTCTCACTGTGTGCTCTCACTGTGTTCTCGCTCTGTGCTCTCACTGTGTGCTCTCACTGTGTGTTCTCACTTTGTGTTCTCGCTGTGTTTTCTTACTGTGTTCTTACTGTGTGTTCTTACTGTGTGCTCTCACTGTGTTCTCACGATGTGCCCACTGTGTTCTCACTGTGTGTTCCCACTGTTTGCTCTCCCTGTGTGTTCTCGCTGTGTGTTTTCACTGTGTGCTCTCACTGTGTGCTCACACTGTGTGCTCTTACTGTGTGCTCACACTGTGTGCTCTCACTGTTTGTTCTCATTGTGCTCTCACTGTGTGTTCTCACTGTGTGCTCGCACTGTGTGTTCTCCCTGCGTGTTCTCACTGTGTGTTCTCACTGTGTGCTCTCACTGTGTGCTCTCACTGTGTGTTCCCACTGTGTGCTCTCACTGTGTGCTCTCACTGTGTGTTCTCACTGTGTGTTCCCACTGTGTGCTCTCACAGTGTGCTCTCACTGTGTGCTCACACTGTGTGCTCTCACTGTTTGTTCTCATTGTGCTCTCACTGTGTGTTCTCACTGTGTGCTCTCACTGTGCTCTCACTGTGTGTTCTCGCTCTGTGTTCTCGGCCTGTGCTCTCACTGTGTGTTCTCACTCTGTGCTCTCACTGTGTGTTCTCACTGTGTGTTCTCACTGTGTGTTCTCACTGTGTGCTCTCACTGTGTGCTCTCACTGTGTGCTCTCGCTGTGTGTTCTCACTGTGTGATCTCACTGTTTTGTCACTGTGTGTTCTCATTGTGTGCTCTCACTGTGTGCTCTCACTGTGTGTTCTCACTGTGTGTTGTCGCTGTGTGTTCTCACTGTGTGCTCACACTGTGTGTTCTCGCTGTGTGCTCTCACTGTGTGTTCTCACTGTGTGCTCACACTGTGTTCTCTCTGTGTGCTCTCTGTGTGCTCTCACTGCGTGCTCTCACTGTTTGTTCTCGTTGTGCTCTCACTGTGTGTTCTCACTGTGTGCTCTCGCTGTTTGTTCTCGTTGTGCTCTCACTGTGTGTTCTCATTGTGTGCTCTCACTGTGTGTTGTCACTGTGTGCTCTCACTCTGTGTTCTCACTGTGTGCTCTCACTGTGTGTTCTCACTGTGTGCTCTCACTGTGTGCTTTCACTGTGTTCTTACTCTGTATTCTTACTGTATGTTCTCACTGTGTGCTCTCACTGTGTGGTCTCACGGTGTGCTCTCACTGTGTGCTCTCACTGTGTGCTCTCACTGTGTGTTCTCACTGTGTGCTCTCACTGTGTTCTCGCTCTGTGCTCTCACTGTGTGCTCTCACTGTGTGTTCTCACTTTGTGTTCTCGCTGTGTTTTCTTACTGTGTTCTTACTGTGTGTTCTTACTGTGTGCTCTCACTGTGTTCTCACGATGTGCCCACTGTGTTCTCACTGTGTGTTCCCACTGTTTGCTCTCCCTGTGTGTTCTCGCTGTGTGTTTTCACTGTGTGCTCTCACTGTGTGCTCACACTGTGTGCTCTTACTGTGTGCTCACACTGTGTGCTCTCACTGTTTGTTCTCATTGTGCTCTCACTGTGTGTTCTCACTGTGTGCTCGCACTGTGTGTTCTCCCTGCGTGTTCTCACTGTGCTCTCGCTGTGTGTTCTCACTGTGTGCTCTCACCGTGTGCTCTCGCCGTGTGTTCTCGCCGTGTGTTCTCGCCGTGCGTTCTCGCCGTGCGTTCTCGCCGTGCGTTCTCACCGTGCGTTCTCACCGTGCGTTCTTACCGTGCGCTCTCACCGTGTGCACTCACCGTGTGCTCTCACTGTGTGTTGTCGCTGTGTGTTCTTACTGTGTTCTCACTGTGTGTTCCCACTGTGTGTTCTCGCTGTGTGCTCTCACTGTGTGTTCTCACTGTGTGCTCACACTGTGTTCTCTCTGTGTGCTCTCTGTGTGCTCTCACTGCGTGCTCTCACTGTTTGTTCTCGTTGTGCTCTCACTGTGTGTTCTCACTGTGTGCTCTCACTGTTTGTTCTCGTTGTGCTCTCACTGTGTGTTCTCACTGTGTGCTCTCACTGTGTGTTCTCACTGTTTGCTCTCACTGTGTGCACTCACTGTGTGTTCTCACTGTGTGCTCTCACTGTGTGCTCACACTGTGTGTTCTCATTGTGTGCTATCACTGTTTGTTCTCATTGTGCTCTCACTGTGTGTTCTCACTGTGTGCTCGCACTGTGTGCTCTCACTGTGTTCTCACTTTGTGTTCTCGCTGTGTGTTCTTACTGTGTGTTCTAACTGTGTGCTCTCACTGTGTTCTCACGATGTGCCCACTGTGTTCTCACTGTGTGTTCCCACTGTGTGTTGCCACTGTTTGCTCTCACTGTGTGTTCTCACCGTGCGCTCTCACCGTGTGCACTCACTGTGTGCTCTCACTGTGTGCTCCCCCTGTGTGTTCTCGCTGTGTGCTCTCACTGTGTGTTCTCACTGTGTGGTCTCACTGTGTGTTCTCACTGTGTGCTCTCACTGTGTTCTCGCTCTGTGCTCTCACTGTGTGCTCTCACTGTGTGTTCTCGCTGTGTGTTCTTGCTGTGTTCATACTGTGTGTTTTTACTGTGTGTTCTAACTGTGTGCTCTCACTGTGTTCTCACGATGTGCCCACTGTGTTCTCACTGTGTGCTCTCACTGTGTGCTCTCACTGTGTGCTCCCCCTGTGTGTTCTCGCTGTGTGCTCTCGCTGTGTGTTCTCACTGTGTGGTCTCACTGTGTGTTCTCACTGTTTGGTCTCACTGTGTGTTCTCACTGTGTGCTCTCACTGAGTGCTCTCACTGTGTGCTCTCACTGTGTGCTCTCACTGTGTGTTCTCACTGTGTGCTCCCACTGTGTGTTCCCACTGTGTGCTCTCACTGTGTGTTCTCACTGTGTGTTCTCACTGTGTGTTCTCACTGTGTGTTCCCACTGTGTGTTCCCACTGTGTGCTCCCACTGTGTGTTCTCACTGTGTGCTCTCACTGTGTGCTCTCTCTGTGTGCTCTCTCTGTGTGCTCTCACTGTGTGTTCTCACTGTGTGCTCTCACTGTGTGCTCTCACTGTGTGTTCTCACTGTGTGTTCTCGCTCTGCGCTCTCGCTGTGTGTTCTCACTGTGTGTTCTCACTGTGTGTTCTCACTGTGTGCTCTCACTGTGTGCTCTCACTGTGTGTTCCCACTGTGTGCTCTCACTGTGTGCTCCCGCTGTGTGTTCTCACTGTGTGTTCCCACTGTGTGCTCTCACAGTGTGCTCTCACTGTGTGCTCACACTGTGTGCTCTCACTGTTTGTTCTCATTGTGCTCTCACTGTGTGTTCTCACTGTGTGCTCACACTGTGTGCTCTCACTGTGCTCTCACTGTGTGTTCTCGCTCTGTGTTCTCGGCCTGTGCTCTCACTGTGTGTTCTCACTCTGTGCTCTCACTGTGTGTTCTCACTGTGTGTTCTCACTGTGTGTTCTCACTGTGTGCTCTCACTGTGTGCTCTCGCTGTGTGTTCTCACTGTGTGATCTCACTGTTTTGTCACTGTGTGTTCTCACTGTGTGCTCTCACTGTGTGCTCTCACTGTGTGCTCTCACTGTGTGTTCTCACTGTGTGTTGTCGCTGTGTGTTCTTACTGTGTTCTCACTGTGTGTTCCCACTGTGTGTTCTCGCTGTGTGCTCTCACTGTGTGTTCTCACTGTGTGCTCACACTGTGTTCTCTATGTGTGCTCTCTGTGTGCTCTCACTGCGTGCTCTCACTGTTTGTTCTCGTTGTGCTCTCACTGTGTGTTCTCACTGTGTGCTCTCACTGTTTGTTCTCGTTGTGCTCTCACTGTGTGTTCTCACTGTGTGCTCTCACTGTGTGTTCTCACTGTTTGCTCTCACTGTGTGCATTCACTGTGTCTTCTCACTGTGTGTTCTCACTGTGTGCTCACACTGTGTGCTCTCACTGTGTGTTCTCTCTGTGTGCTATCACTGTTTGTTCTCATTGTGCTCTCACTGTGTGTTCTCACTGTGTGCTCGCACTGTGTGCTCTCACTGTGTGTTCTCACTGTGTGTTCTCACTGTGTGTTCTCACTGAGTGCTCTCGCTGTGTGCTCTCGCTGTGTGCTCTCGCTGTGTGCTCTCACTGTGTGCTCTCGCTGTGTGTTCTCACTGTGTGCTCTCACTGTGTGCTTTCACTGTGTGCTCTCACTGTGTGTTCTCACTGTGTGCTCTCACTGTGTGCTTTCACTGTGTGCTCTCACTGTGTGCTCTCACTGTGTGCTCTCACAGTGTTCTCACTGCATGTTCTCACTGCGTGTTCTCACTGCGTGTTCTCACTGCGTGCTCTCACTGCGTGCTCTCACTGCGTGCTCTCCCTGCGTGCTCTCACTGTGTTCGTACTCTGTATTCTTACTGTATGTTCTCACTGTGTGCTCTCACTGTGTGGTCTCACTGTGTGTTCTCACTGTGTGTTCTCACTGTGTGTTCTCACTGTGTGTTCTCACTGTGTGTTCTCACTGTGTGCTCTCACTGTGTGCTCTCACTGTGCTCTCACTGTGTACTCTCACTGTGTGTTCTCACTGTGTGCTCTCACTGTGTTCTCGCTCTGTGCTCTCACTGTGTGCTCTCACTGTGTGCTCTCACTGTGTGCTCTCACTGTGTGTTCTCGCTGTGTGTTCTCGCTCTGTGCTCTCACTGTGTGCTCTCACTGTGTGTTCTCACATGTGTGTTCTCACTGTGTGCTCTCACTGTGTGTTCTCGCTGTGTTCTCCCTGTGTGTTCAAACTGTGTGCTCTCACTGTGTTCTCAGTGTGCCCACTGTGTTCGCACTGTGTGCTCTCACTGTTTGTTCTCACTGTGTGTTCTCGCTGTGTGCTCTCACTGTTCTTACTGTGTGTTCTCACTGTGTGTTCTCACTGTGTGCTCTCACTGTGTTCTCACTGTGTGTTCTCACTGTGTGTTCTCACTGTGTGCTCTCGCTGTGTGCTCTCACTGTGTGTTCTCCCTGTGTGTTCTCACTGTGTGTTCTCACTGTGTGTTCTCACTGAGTGCTCTCACTGTGTGCTCTCACTGTGTGCTCTCATTGTGTGTTCTCGCTCTGTGCTCTCACTGTGTGCTCTCGCTGTGTGTTCTCGCTGTGTGCTCTCACTGTTTGTTCTCGCTGTGTGTTCTCACTGTTCTTACTGTGTGCTCTCACTTTGTATTCTCACTGTGTGCTCCCACTGTGTGCTCTCACTGTGTGCTCTCACTGTGTGTTCTCACTGTTTGTTCTCATTGTGCTCTCACTGTGTGTTCTCACTGTGTGTTCTCACTGTGTGTTCTCACAGTGTGCTCTCACTGTGTTCTCACTGTGTGCACTCACTGTGTGCTCTCACTGTGTGCTCTCACTGTGTTCACACTGTGTGTTCTCACTGTTTCTTCTCACTGTGCTCTCACTGTGTGTTCTTACTGTGTGTGCTCTCACTGTGTGTTCTCTCTGCGTGCTCTCACTGTGTGCTCTCACTCTGTGCTCTCACTGTGTGGTCCCACTGTGTGTTCTCACTGTGTGTTCTCACTGAGTGCTCTCACTGTGTGCTCTCGCTGTGTGCTCTCGCTCTGTGCTCTCACTGTGTGCTCTCGCTGTGTGTTCTCACTGTGTGCTCCCACTGTGTGCTTTCACTGTGTGCTCTCACTGTGTGCTCTCACTGTGTGCTCTCACAGTGTTCTCACTGCATGTTCTCACTGCGTGTTCTCACTGCGTGCTCTCCCTGCGTGCTCTCACTGTGTTCTTACTCTGTATTCTTACTGTATGTTCTCACTGTGTGCTCTCACTGTGTGGTCTCACTGTGTGTTCTCACTGTGTGTTCTCACTGTGTGTTCTCACTGTGTGTTCTCACTGTGTGCTCTCACTGTGCTCTCACTGTGTACTCTCACTGTGTGCTCTCACTGTGTTCTCGCTCTGTGCTCTCACTGTGTGCTCTCACTGTGTGTTCTCGCTGTGTGTTCTTACTGTGTTCTTACTGTGTGTTTTTCCTGTGTGTTCTAACTGTGTGCTCTCACTGTGTTCTCACGATGTGCCCACTGTGTTCTCACTGTGTGTTCTCGCTGTGTGTTCCCACTGTTTGCTCTCACTGTGTGTTCTCGCTGTGTGTTCTCGCTGTGTGTTCTCACTGTGTGTTCTCACTGTGTGCTCTCACTGTGTGCTCACACTGTGTGCTCTCACTGTGTGTTCTCTCTGTGTGCTATCACTGTTTGTTCTCATTGTGCTCTCACTGTGTGTTCTCACTGTGTGCTCGCACTGTGTGCTCTCACTGTGTGTTCTCACTTTGTGTTCTCGCTGTGTGTTCTTACTGTGTGCTCTCACTGTGTGTTCCCACGATGTGCTCTCACAGTGTGCTCTCACTGTGTGTTCTCACTGTGTTCTCACTGTGTGCTCTCACTGTGTTCTCACTGTGTGCCCACTGTGTTCTCACTGTGTGTTCCCACTGTTTGCTCTCGCTGTGTGTTCTCGCTGTGTGTTCTCACTGTGTGCGCTCAGTGTGTTCTCACTGTGTGCTCGCACTGTGTGCTCTCACTGTGTGTTCTCACTGTGTGTTCTGACTGTGTGTTCTCACTCTGTGTTCTCTCTGTGTGCTCTCTGTGTGCTCTCACTGCGTGCTCTCCCTGTTTGTTCTCGTTGTGCTCTCACTGTGTGTTCTCACTGTGTGCTCTCACTGTTCTCGTTGTGCTCTCACTGTGTGTTCTCACTGTGTGCTCTCACTGTGTGTTCTCACTGTTTGCTCTCACTGTGTGCACTCACTGTGTGTTCTCACTGTGTGTTCTCACTGTGTGCTCTCACTGTGTGCTCACACTGTGTGCTCTCACTGTGTGTTCTCTCTGTGTGCTATCACTGTTTGTTCTCATTGTGCTCTCACTGTGTGTTCTCACTGTGTGCTCGCACTGTGTGCTCTCACTGTGTGTTCTCACTTTGTGTTCTCGCTGTGTGTTCTTACTGTGTGTTCTAACTGTGTGCTCTCACTGTGTTCTCACGATGTGCCCACTGTGTTCTCACTGTGTGTTCCCACTGTTTCCTCTCACTGTGTGTTCTCACCGTGCGCTCTCACCGTGTGCACTCACTGTGTGCTCTCACTGTGTGCTCTCACTGTGTGGTCTCACTGTGTGCTCTCACTGTGTGCTCTCACTGTGTGTTCTCACTGTGTGCTCCCACTGTGTGTTCCCACTGTGTGCTCTCACTGTGTGTTCTCACTGTGTGTTCTCACTGTGTGTTCCCACTGTGTGCTCCCACTGTGTGTTCTCACTGTGTGCTCTCACTGTGTGCTCTCTCTGTGTGCTCTCTCTGTGTGCTCTCACTGTGTGTTCTCACTGTGTGCTCTCACTGTGTGCTCTCACTGTGTGTTCTCACTGTGTGTTCTCGCTCTGCGCTCTCGCTGTGTGTTCTCACTGTGTGTTCTCACTGTGTGTTCTCACTGTGTGCTCTCACTGTGTGCTCTCACTGTGTGTTCCCACTGTGTGCTCTCACTGTGTGCTCTCACTGTGTGTTCTCACTGTGTGTTCCCACTGTGTGCTCTCACAGTGTGCTCTCACTGTGTGCTCACACTGTGTGCTCTCACTGTTTGTTCTCATTGTGCTCTCACTGTGTGTTCTCACTGTGTGCTCACACTGTGTGATCTCACTGTGCTCTCACTGTGTGTTCTCGCTCTGTGTTCTCGGCCTGTGCTCTCACTGTGTGTTCTCACTCTGTGCTCTCACTGTGTGTTCTCACTGTGTGTTCTCACTGTGTGTTCTCACTGTGTGCTCTCACTGTGTGCTCTCACTGTGTGTTCTCACTGTGTGATCTCACTGTTTTGTCACTGTGTGTTCTCACTGTGTGCTCTCACTGTGTGCTCTCACTGTGTGTTCTCACTGTGTGTTGTCGCTGTGTGTTCTTACTGTGTTCTCACTGTGTGTTCCCACAGTGTGTTCTCGCTGTGTGCTCTCACTGTGTGTTCTCACTGTGTGCTCACACTGTGTTCTCTCTGTGTGCTCTCTGTGTGCTGTCACTGCGTGCTCTCACTGTTTGTTCTCGTTGTGCTCTCACTGTGTGTTCTCACTGTGTGCTCTCACTGTTTGTTCTCGTTGTGCTCTCACTGTGTGTTCTCACTGTGTGCTCTCACTGTGTGTTCTCACTGTTTGCTCTCACTGTGTGCACTCACTGTGTGTTCTCACTGTGTGTTCTCACTGTGTGCTCTCACTGTGTGTTCTCTCTGTGTGCTATCACTGTTTGTTCTCATTGTGCTCTCACTGTGTGTTCTCACTGTGTGCTCGCACTGTGCTCTCACTGTGTGTTCTCACTTTGTGTTCTCGCTGTGTGTTCTCACTCTGTGCTCTCACTGTGTGTTCTCACTGTGTGTTCTCACTGTGTGCTCTCACTGTGTGCTCTCGCTGTGTGTTCTCACTGTGTGATCTCACTGTTTTTTCACTGTGTGTTCTCACTGTGTGCTCTCACTGTGTGCTCTCACTGTGTGTTCTCACTGTGTGTTGTCGCTGTGTGTTCTTACTGTGTTATCACTGTGTGTTCCCACTGTGTGTTCTCGCTGTGTGCTCTCACTGTATGTTCTCACTGTGTGCTCACACTGTGTTCTCTCTGTGTGCTCTCTGTGTGCTCTCACTGCGTGCTCTCACTGTTTGTTCTCGTTGTGCTCTCACTGTATTTTCTCACTGTGTGCTCTCACTGTTTGTTCTCGTTGTGCTCTCACTGTGTGTTCTCACTGTGTGCTCTCACTGTGTGTTCTCACTGTTTGCTCTCACTGTGTGCACTCACTGTGTGTTCTCACTGTGTGTTCTCACTGTGTGCTCACACTGTGTGCTCTCACTGTGTGTTCTCTCTGTGTGCTATCACTGTTTGTTCTCATTGTGCTCTCACTGTGTGTTCTCACTGTGTGCTCGCACTGTGTGCTCTCACTGTGTGTTCTCACTTTGTGTTCTCGCTGTGTGTTCTTACTGTGTGTTCTAACTGTGTGCTCTCACTGTGTTCTCACGATGTGCCCATTGTGTTCTCACTGTGTGTTCCCACTGTTTGCTCTCACTGTGTGTTCTCACCGTGCGCTCTCACCGTGTGCACTCACTGTGTGCTCTCACTGTGTGCTCCCCCTGTGTGTTCTCGCTGTGTGCTCTCGCTGTGTGTTCTCACTGTGTGGTCTCACTGTGTGCTCTCGCTGTGTGCTCTCACTGTGTGCTCTCACTGTGTGCTCTCACTGTGTGCTCTATTTCTGTGCTCTCGCTGTGTGTTCACTCCGTGTGCTGTCATTGTGTGTTCTCACTGTGCTCTCACTGTGTGTTCTCACTGTGTGCTCTCACTGTGTTTTCTCACTGTGTGCTCTCACTGTGTGTTCTCACTTGTGCTCTCACTGTGCTCTCACTCTGTGCTCTCACTGTGTTCTCACTGTGTGTTCTCACTGTGTGTTCTCACTTGTGCTCT
This sequence comes from Somniosus microcephalus, assembly GCF_052327205.1. Lineage (NCBI taxonomy): Eukaryota > Metazoa > Chordata > Chondrichthyes > Squaliformes > Somniosidae > Somniosus > Somniosus microcephalus. Next base: position 196,782,947 of record NC_140998.1, read on the forward strand.
CACTCTGTGCTCTCACTGTGTGTTCTCACTTTGTTCTCAATGTGTGTTCTCACTCTGTGCCCTCACCGTTCTCACTGTGTTCTCAGTGTTTTTACAGTGTGTACTCTCGCTGTCTGTTGTCACTGTGTGTTCTCACTGTGTGCTCTCACTGTGTGCCCTCACTGTGTGCTCTCACTGTGTGTTCACACTGTGTGCTCTCACTGTGTGCTCTCACTGTGTGTTCTCACTGTTTGCTCTCAGTGTGTTCTCACTGTGTGTTCTCACTGTGTGCTCTCACTGTGTGTCCTCACTGTGTCCTCACTGTGTGTCCTCACTGTGTGCTCTCACTGTGTGCTCTCACTGTGTGTTCTCCCTGTGTGTTCTCCGTGTGTTCTCACTGTGTGCTCTCACTGTGTGTTCTCACACTGTTCTCACTGTGTGCTCTCACTGTGTGCTCTCACTGTGTGCTCTCACTGTGTGTTCTCACTGTGTGCTCTCGCTGTGTGTTCCCACTGTGTGTTCGCACTGTGTGTTCTCACTGTGTGCTCTCACTGTGTGTTCTCACTGTGTGCACTCACTGTGTGCTCTCACTGTGTGCTCTCACTGTGTGCTCTCACTGTGTGCTCTCACTGTGTGCTCTCACTGTGTGGTCTCACTGTGTGTTCTCACTGTGCTCTCACTGTGTTTTCTCACTGCGTGCTCTCACTGCGTGCTCTCACTGCGTGCTCTCACTGCGTGCACTCACTGCGTGTTCTCACTGTGTGCTCTCACTGTGTGCTCTCACTGTGTGTTCTCACTGTGTGCACTCACTGTGTGCTCTCACTGTGTGCTCTCACTGTGTGCTCTCACTGTGTGCTCTCACTGTGTGGTCTCACTGTGTGTTCTCACTGTGCTCTCACTGTGTTTTCTCACTGCGTGCTCTCACTGCGTGCTCTCACTGCGTGCTCTCACTGCGTGCACTCACTGCGTGTTCTCACTGTGTGCTCTCACTGTGTGCTCTCACTGTGTGCTCTCACTGTGTGTTCTCACTGTGTGCTCTCGCTGTGTGTTCCCACTGTGTGTTCGCACTGTGTGTTCTCACTGTGTGCTCTCACTGTGTGCTCTCACTGTGTGTTCTCACTGTGTTCTCACTGTGTGCTCTCACTGTGTTCTCACTGTGTGTTCTCACTGTGCTCTCACTGTGTGCTCTCACTGTGTTCTCACTGCGTGCTCTCACTGTGTGCTCTCACTGTGTGCTCGCACTGTTTGCTCTCGCTGTGTGCTCTCACTGTGCGCTCTCACTGTGCGCTCTCACTGTGCGCTCTCACTGTGCGTTCTCACTGTGCGCTCTAACTGTGCGCTCTCACTGTGCGCTCTCACTGTGCGCTCTCACTGTGCGTTCTTACTGTGCGTTCTCACTGTGTGCTCTCACTGTGTGTTCTCACTGTATGCTCTCTCTGTGTTCTCACTGTTTGCTCTCACTGTGTGCTCTCACTGTTTGTTCTCACTGTGTGTTCTCACTGTGTGCTCTCACTGTGTTCTCGCTGTGTTTTCTCGCTGTGTGCTCTCGCTGTGTTCTCTCGCTGTGTGCTCTCGCTGTGTGTTCTCGCTGTGTGCTCTCACTGTGTGCTCTCACTGTGTGTTCTCCCTGTGTGTTCTCACTGTGTGCTCTCACTGTGTGTTCTCACTGTGTGCTCTCACTGTGTGCTCTCACTGTGTGTTCTCCCTGTCTGTTCTCCCTGTGTGTTCTCACTGTGTGTTCTCACTGTGTTTTCTCGCTCTGTGCTCTCACTGTGTGCTCTCACTTTGTGTTCTCACTGTGTGTTCTCACTGTGTGCTCTCACTTTGTGTTCTCACTGTATGTTCTCACTGTGTGCTCTCACTGTGTGTCCTCGCTGTGTGTCCTCGTTCTGTGTCCTCGTTGTGTGTCCTCGCTGTGTGTCCTCGCTGTGTGTCCTCGCTGTGTGTTCTCGCTGTGTGTTCTCAGTGTGTGCCCTCACTCTGTGCTCTCACTGTGTGTACTTGCTGTGTGTGCTCACTGTGTGCTCTCACTCTGTGTTCTCTCTGTGTTCTCACTGTGTGCTCTCACTGTGTGCACTCGCTGTGTGTTCTCACTGTGTGTTCTCACTGTGTGTTCTCACTGTGTGTTCTCACTGTGTGTTCTCACTTTGTGTTCTCACTGTGTTGTCTCACTGTGTTCTCATTGTGTGTTCCTACTGTGTGTTCTCACTGTGTTCTCACTGTTTGCTCTCACTGTGTCTTCTCACTGTATATTCTCACTGTGTGCTCTCCCTGTATGTTCTCACTGTGTGTTCTCACTGTGTGTTCTCACTGTGTGTTCTCACTGTGTGTTCTCAGTGTGTGCCCTCACTGTGTGTTCTCACTGTATGTTCTCACTGTGTGCTCTCACTGTGTGTTCCCACTGTGTGCTCTCACTGTGTGTTCTCGCTGTTTGCTCTCTCTGTGTGCTCTCGCTGTGTGTTCTCGCTCTGTCTTCTCGCTGTGTGTTCTCACTGTGTGCTCTCACTGTGTGTTCTCACTGTGTGCTCTCACTGTGTGCTCTCTCTGTGTGCTCTCACTGTGTGTTCTCACTGTGTGCTCTCACTGTGTGCTCTCACTGTGTGTTCTCACTGTGTGCTCTCACTGTGTGCTCTCACTGTGTGTTCTCACTGTGTGTTCTCCCTGTGTGCTCTCAGTGTGTGCTCTCTCTGAGTGCTCTCGCTGTGTGTCCTCGCTGTGTGTTCTCGCTGTGTGTTCTCGCTGTGTGTTCTCACTGTGTGTTCTCCCTGTGTGCTCTCACTGTTCTCTCACTGTCTGCTCTCACTTTGTGCTCTCACTGTGTACTCTCACTGTGTGCTCTCACTGTGTGCTCTCACTGTTTACTCTCACTGTGTGCTCTCACTGTGTGCTCTCACTGTGTGTTCTCGCTGTGTGCTCTCGCTGTGTGCTCTCACTGTGTGCTCTCACTGTGTGTTCTCACTGTGTGCTCTCACTGTGTGTTCTCACTGTGTGCTCTCACTGTGTGTTCTCACTGTGTGTTCTCACTGTGTGTTCTCACTGTGTGTTCTCACTGTGTGTTCTCACTGTGTTCTCACTGTTCTCTCGCTGTGCTTTCTCACTGTGTGTTCTCACTGTGTGCTCTCGCTGTGTACTCTCGCTGTGTGTTCTCACTGTGTGCTCTCACTGTGTGCTCTCACTGTGTGTTCTCACTGTGTGTTCTCACTGTGTGTTCTCACTGTGTGCTCTCACTGTGTGTTCTCATTGTGTGCTCTCACTGTGTGTTCTCACTGTGTGTTCTCACTGTGTGTTCTCACTGTGTGTTCTCACTGTGTGCTCTCACTGTGTTCTCACTGTGTGTTCTCACTGTGTGTTCTCATTGTGTGTTCTCACTGTTCTCTCGCTGTGCTTTCTCACTGTGCTTTCTCACTGTGTGTTCTCACTGTGTGTTCACACTGTGTCCTCTCACTGTGTCCTCTCACTGTGTTCTCAGTGCGTGTTCTCAGTGCGTGTTCTCAGTGCGTGTTCTCAGTGCGTGTTCTCAGTGTGTGCTCTCACTGTATGTTCTCTCTGTGTGCTCTCACTGTGTGCTCTCACGGTGTGTTCTCTCTGTGTGTTCTCTCTGTGTGCTCTCACTGTGTGCTCTCACTGTGTGTTCTCTCTGTGTGCTCTCACTGTGTGTTCTCACTGTGTGCTCTCACCGTGTGTTCACACTGTGTGTTCTCACTGTGTGCTCTCGCTGTGTGCTCTCGCTGTGTGTTCTCGCTGTGTGCTCTCGCTGTGTGCTCTCGCTGTCTGCTCTCGCTGTGTGTTCTCGCTGTGTGTTCTCGCTGTGTGCTCTCGCTGTGTGCTCTCGCTGTGTGCTCTCACTGTGTGCTCTCACCGTGTGTTCACACTGTGTGTTCTCACTGTGTGCTCTCGCTGTGTGCTCTCGCTGTGTGCTCTCGCTGTGTGTTCTCGCTGTGTGTTCTCGCTGTGTGTTCTCGCTGTGTGCTCTCACTGTGTGCTCTCGCTGTGTGCTCTCACTGTGTGTTCTCACTGTGTGCTCTCACTGTGTGTTCTCACTGTGTTCTCACTGTGTGCTCTCACTGTGTGCTCTCACTGTGTGCCCTCACTGTGTTCTTGCTGTGTGTTTTCACTGTGTACCGTCACTGTGTGCTCTCGCTGTGTGTTCTCACTGTGTGCTCTCAATGTGTGTTCTCACTGTGTGCTCTCACTGTGTGCTCTCACTGTGTGCTCTCACTGTGTGTTCTCACTGTGTGCTCTCACTGTGTGTTCTCACTGTGTGCTCTCACTGTGTGCTCTCACTGTGTGTTCTCACTGTGTGTTCTCACTGTGTGTTCTCACTGTGTGCTCTCACTGTGTGTTCTCACTGTGTGCTCTCACTGTGTGTTTTCTCTGTGTGCTCTCACTGTGTGGTCTCACTGTGTGCTCTCACTGTGCTGTCACTGTGTTCTCACTGTGTGTTCTCACTGTGTGCCCTCATTGTCTGTTCTCACTGTGTGCTCTCACTGTGTTCTCACTGGGTGTTCTCACTGTGTGTTCTCACTGTGTGCTCTCACTGTGTGTTCTCACTGCGTGTTCTCAGTATGTGTTCCCACTGTATGCTCTCACTGTGCTCTCTGTGTGCTCTCACTGTTATTTCACTGTGTGTTCTCACTGTGTGTTCTCACTGTGTTCTCACTGTGTGCTCTCACTGTGTGTTCTCACTGTGTGCTCTCACTGTGTGCTCTCACTGTGTGTTCTCACTGTGTGTTCTCACTGTGTTCTCACTGTGTGCTCTCAATGTGTGCCCTCACTGTGTTCTTGCTGTGTGTTTTCACTGTGTGCCATCACTGTGTGCTCTCGCTGTGTGCTCTCACTGTGTGTTCTCACTGTGTGCGCTCACTGTGTGCTCTCACTGTGTGCACTCACTGCGTGCTCTCACTGTGTTCTCACTGTGTGCTCTCACTGTGTGTTCTCAGTGTGTGCTCTCACTGTGTGTTCTCACTGCGTGTTCTCACTGCGTGTTCTCACTGCGCGCTCTCACTGCGCGCTATCACTGTGCACTCTCACTGTGTTCTTGCTGTGTGCTCTCACTGTGTGCTCTCACTGTGTGCTCTCACTGTGTGCTCTCACTGTGTTCTTGCTGTGTGCTCTCACTGTGTGTTCTCACTGTGTGCTCACACTATGTGCTCAAACTGTGTGCTCTCGCTGTGCTCTCGCTGTGTGCTCTCGCTGTGTGTTCTCTCTGTGTGCTCTCGCTGTGTGCTCTCGCTGTGTCTTCTCACTGTGTGTCCTCACTGTGTGCTCTCGCTGTGTGCTCTCACTGTGTGTTCTCACTGTGTGCTCTCACTGTGTGTTCTCACTGTGTGCTCTCACTGTGTGCTCTCACTGTGTGCTCTCACTGTGTGTTCTCACTGTGTGCTCTCACTGTGTGTTCTTACTGTGTGCTCTCACTGTGTGCTCTCACTGTGCTCACTGTGTGCTCTCCATGTGTGTTCACTGTGTGCTCTCACTGTGTGTTCTCATTGTGTGTTCTTACTGTGAGGTCTCACTGTGTTCTCTCACTGTGTGTTCTCGCTGCGTGATCTCGCTGCGTGCACTCGCTGCGTGCTCTCAGTGCGTGCTCTCACTGTGTGCTCTCACTGTGTGCCCTCACTGTGTGCTCTGTGTGTTATCACTGTGTGCTCTCACTGTGTGTTCTCACTGTGTGCTCTCACTGTGTGCTCTCACTGTGTGCTCTCCCTGTGTGCTCTCACTGTGCGCTCTCACTGTGTGTTCTCACTGTGTGTTCTCACTGTGTGTTCTCACTGTGTGTTCTCACTGCGTGCTCTCACTGCGTGTTCTCACTGCGTGCTCTCACTGCGTGTTCTCACTCTGTGCTCAGTGTGTGCCCTCACTGTGTGTTCTCACTGTGCGTTCGCACTGTATATTCTCACTGTGTGCTCTCCCTGTATGTTCTCACTGTGTCCTCTCACTGTGTGTTCTCACTGTGTGCTCTCACTGTGTGTTCTCACTGTGTTCTCACTGTGTGCTCTCCCTGTATTTTCTCACTGTGTGCTCTCACTGTGTGTTCTCACTGTGTGCTCTCACTGTGTGTTCTCACTGTGTGCTCACTGTGTTCTCTGTGTGTTCTCACTGTGTTCTCTCACTGTGTGTTCTCGCGTGATCTCGCTGCGTGCACTCGCTGTGTGCTCTCACTGTGTGCTCTCACTGTGTGCTCTCACTGTGTGCTCTCAATGTGTGTTCTCTCTCTGTGCTCTCGCTGTGTGCTCTCGCTGTGTGTTCTCACTGTGTGCTCTCACTGTGTGCTCTCATTGTGTGTTCTTGCTGTGTGCTCTCACTGTGTGCTCTCACTGTGTGTTCTCACTGTGTGCTCTCACTGTGTGTTCTCACTGTGTGTTCTCACTGTGTGCTCTCACTGTGTGTTCTCACTGTATATTCTCACTGTGTGCTCTCCCTGTATGTTCTCACTGTGTGTTCTCACTGTATTCTCACTGAGTTCTCACTGTGTGTTCTCAGTGTGTACCCTCACTGTGTTTTCACTGTGTGCTCTTACTGTGTGTTCTCACTGTGTGCTCTCACTGTGTGCTCTCACTGTGTGTTCTCACTGTGTGCTCTAACTGCGTGTTCTCATTGTGTGTTCTTGCTGTGTGTTCTCACTGTGTGCCCTCACTGTGTGCTCTGTGTGTTATCACTGTGTTCTCACTGTCTGCTCTCACTGTGTCCTCTCGCTGTGTGTTCTCGCTGTGTCCTCCCGCTGTGTGTTCTTGCTGTGTGCTCTCACTGGGTGCACTCACTGTGTGTTCTCACTGTGTGCTCTCACTGTGTGTTCTCACTGTGTGCTCTCACTGTGTGCTCTCACTGTGTGTTCTCGCTCTGTGCTCTCGCCGTGTGCTCTCGCCGTGTGTTCTCCTTGTGGGTTCTCTCTGTGTGTTCTCTCTGTGTGTTCTGTGTGTTCTCTCTGTGTGTTCTCACTGTGTGCTCTCACTGTGTGCTCTCACTGTGTGCTCCCACTGTTTGCTCTCACTGTTTGCTCTCACTGTTTGCTCTCACTGTGTGTTCTCACTGTATATTCTCACTGTGTGCTCTCCCTGTATGTTCTCACTTTGTGTTCTCACTGTATTCTCACTGTGTGTTCTCAGTGTGTGCCCTCAGTGTGTTCTCACTGTGTGTCCTCACTGTGTTCTCACTGTGTGTTCTCACTGTGTGCTCTCACTGTGTGCTCTCACTGTGTGCTCTCACTGTGTGTTCTCACTGTGTGTTCTCACTGTGTGTTCTCACTGTATGCTCTCACTGTGTGTTCTCACTGTATGCTCTCACTGTGTGTTCTCACTGTGCTCTCACTGTGTGCTCTCACTGTGTGTTCTCACTGTGTTCTCACTGTGTGTTCTCACTGTATGCTCTCACTGTGTGTTCTCACTGTATGCTCTCACTGTGTGCTCTCACTGTGTGCTCTCACTGTGTGTTCTCACTGTGTGTTCTCACTGTGTGTTCTCACTGTGCTCTCGCTGTGTGCTCTCACTGTGTGTTCTCACTGTGTGTTCTCACTGTGTGTTCTCACTGTGTGTTCTCACTGCATGCTCTCACTGTATATTCTCACTGTGTGCTCTCCCTGTATGTTCTCACTGTGTTCTCACTGTGTGTTCTCAGTGTGTGCCCTCAGTGTTTTCTCACTGTGAGCTCTCACTGTGTGCTCTCACTGTGTGCTCTCCCTCTATGTTCTCATTGTGTGTTCTCACTGTCTGCTCGCACTGGGTGTTCTCACTGTGTTCTCACTGTGTTCTCTGTGTGTTCTCTGTGTGTTCTCACTGTTCTCTCACTGTGTTCTCTCACTGTGTGTTCTCGCTGCGTGATCTCGCTGCGTGCACTCGCTGTGTGCTCTCACTGTGTGCTCTCACTGTGTGCTCTCAATGTGTGTTCTCTCTGTGTGCTCTCACTGTGTGCTCTCGCTGTGTGCTCTCGCTGTGTGTTTTCACTGTGTGCTCTCACTGCGTGTTCTCATTGTGTGTTCTTGCTGTGTGTTCTTGCTGTGTGTTCTCATTGTGTGTTCTCAGTGTACCCTCACTGTGTTTTCACTGTGTTTTCACTGTGTCCTCTCACTGTGTGCTCTCACTGTGTGCTCTCACTGTGTGCTCTCACTGTGTGTTCTCACTGTGTGCTCTCACTGTGTGTTCTCACTGTATATTCTCACTGTGTGCTCTCCCTGTATGTTCTCACTGTGTGTTCTCACTGTATTCTCACTGTGTTCTCACTGTGTGTTCTCAGTGTGTGCCCTCAATGTGTTCTCACTGTGTGTTCTCACTGTGTGCTCTCACTGTGTTCTCACTGTGTGTTCTCACTCTGTGTTCTCGCTGTGTGTTCTCGCTGTGTCCTCCCGCTGTGTGCTCTCCCTGTGTGTTCTCACTGTGTGCTCTCACTGTGTGTTCTCACTGTGTGCTCTCACTGTGTGTTCTCGCTCTGTGCTCTCGCCGTGTGCTCGCACTGTGTGTTCTCACTGTGTTCTCAGTGCGTTCTCACTGTGTTCTCTCACTGTGTTCTCTCGCTGCGTGATCTCGCTGCGTGCACTCGCTGTGTGCTCTCACTGTGTGCTCTCACTGTGTGCCCTCACTGTGTGCTCTGTGTGTTATCACTGTGTGTTCTCACTGTGTGCTCTCACAGTGTGCTCTCACTGTGTGCCCTCACTGTGTGCCCTCAGTGTGCTCTAACTGTGTGCTCTCACTGTGTGCTCTGTGTGTTATCACTGTGTGTTCTCACTGTGTGCTCTCACAGTGTGTTCTCACTGTGTGTTCTCACTGTGTGCTCTCACTGTGTGCTCTCACTGTGTGCTCTCACTGTGTGCTCTCCCTCTATGTTCTCATTGTGTGTTCTCACTGTCTGCTCGCACTGTGTGTTCTCACTGTGTTCTCACTGTGTTCTCACTGTGTTCTCTGTGTGTTCTCACTGTGTTCTCTCACTGTGTGTTCTCACTGTGTGTTCTCACTGTGTGCTCTCAGTGTGTGCTCTCACTGTGTGCTCTCCCTCTATGTTCTCATTGTGTGTTCTCACTGTCTGCTCGCACTGTGTGTTCTCACTGTGTTCTCACTGTGTTCTCTCTGTGTTCTCTGTGTGTTCTCACTGTGTTCTCTCACTGTGTTCTCTCACTGTGTGTTCTCGCGTGATCTCGCTGCGTGCACTCGCTGTGTGCTCTCACTGTGTGCTCTCAATGTGTGTTCTCTCTGTGTGCTCTCGCTGTGTGCTCTCGCTGTGTGCTCTCGCTGTGTGTTCTCACTGTGTGCTCTCACTGTGTGCTCTCATTGTGTGTTCTCGCTGTGTGCTCTCACTGTGTGCTCTCACTGTGTGTTCTCACTGTGTGCTCTCACTGTGTTCTCACTGTGTGTTCTCACTGTGTGTTCTCACTGTGTGCTCTCACTGCTCTCACTGTATGTTCTCACTGTATATTCTCACTGTGTGCTCTCCCTGTATGTTCTCACTGTGTGTTCTCACTGTATTCTCACTGTGTTCTCACTGTGTGTTCTCAGTGTGTACCCTCACTGTGTTTTCACTGTGTGCTCTCACTGTGTGTTCTCACTGTGTGCTCTCACTGTGTGCTCTCACTGTGTGTTCTCAGTGTGTGCTCTAACTGCGTGCTCTCATTGTGTGTTCTTGCTGTGTGTTCTCACTGTGTGCCCTCACTGTGTGCTCTGTGTGTTATCACTGTGTTCTCACTGTGTGCTCTCACTGTGTGCTCTCCCTGTATGTTCTCACTGTGTGCTCTCACTGTGTGCTCTCACTGTGTGTTCTCACTGTGTGCTCTCGCTGTGTGTTCTCGCTGTGCCCTCCCGCTGTGTGTTCTTGCTGTGTGCTCTCACTGGGTGCACTCACTGTGTGTTCTCACTGTGTGCTCTCACTGGGTGCACTCACTGTGTGCTCTCACTGTGTGCTCTCACTGTGTGCTCCCACTGTTTGCTCTCACTGTTTGCTCTCACTGTTTGCTCTCACTGTTTGCTCTCACTGTGTGTTCTCACTGTATATTCTCACTGTGTGCTCTCCCTGTATGTTCTCACTGTGTGTTCTCACTGTATACTCTCACTGTGTGCTCTCCCTGTATGTTCTCACTGTATTCTCACTGTGTGTTCTCAGTGTGTGCCCTCAGTGTGTTCTCACTGTGTGTTCTCACTGTGTTCTCTCACTGTGTTCTCTCTCTGTGTGTTCTCGCTGCGTGATCTCGCTGCGTGCACTCGCTGTGTGCTCTCACTGTGTGCTCTCCCTGTTTGCCCTCACTGTGTGCTCTGTGTGTTCTCACTGTGTGTTCTCACTGTGTGCTCTCACTGTGTGCTCTCACTGTGTGCTCTCACTGTGTGTTCTCACTGTGTGTTCTCACTGTGTGCTGTCACTGTGTGCTCTCACTGTGTGCTCTCACTGTTTGCTCTCACAGTTTGCTGTCACTGTGTGTTCTCACTGTATATTCTCACTGTGTGCTCTCCCTGTATGTTCTCACTGTGTGTTCTCACTGTGTGCTCTCACTGTGTGCTCTCACTGTGTGTTCTCATTGTGTGCTCTCACTGTGTGCTCTCACTGTGTGCTCTCACTGTGTGCTCTCCCTCTATGTTCTCATTGTGTGTTCTCACTGTCTGCTCGCACTGTGTGTTCTCACTGTGTGCTCTCACTGTGTGCTCTCACTGTGTGCTCTCGCTGTGTGCTCTCGCTGTGTGCTCTCGCTGTGTGTTCTCACTGTGTGCTCTCACTGTGTGCTCTCACTGTGTGCTCTCAGTGTGTTCTCACTGTGTGCTCTCACTGTGTGTTCTCACTGTGTGTTCTCAGTGTGTACCCTCACTGTGTTTTCACTGTGTGCTCCCACTGTGTGCTCTCACTGTGTGCTCTCACTTTGTGCCCTCACTGTGTGCTCTGTGTGTTCTCACTGTGTGTTCTCACTGTGTGCTCTCACTGTGTGTTCTCACTGTGTGCTCTCACTGTGTGTTTTCTCTGTGTGCTCTCACTGTGTGGTCTCACTGTGTGCTCTCACTGTGCTGTCACTGTGTTCTCACTGTGTGTTCTCACTGTGTGCCCTCATTGTCTGTTCTCACTGTGTGCTCTCACTGTGTTCTCACTGGGTGTTCTCACTGTGTGTTCTCACTGTGTGCTCTCACTGTGTGTTCTCACTGCGTGTTCTCAGTATGTGTTCTCACTGTATGCTCTCACTGTGCTCTCTGTGTGCTCTCACTGTTATTTCACTGTGTGTTCTCACTGTGTGTTCTCACTGTGTTCTCACTGTGTGCTCTCACTGTGTGTTCTCACTGTGCTCTCACTGTGTGCTCTCACTGTGTGTTCTCACTGTGTGTTCTCACTGTGTTCTCACTGTGTGCTCTCAATGTGTGCCCTCACTGTGTTCTTGCTGTGTGTTTTCACTGTGTGCCATCACTGTGTGCTCTCGCTGTGTGCTCTCACTGTGTGTTCTCACTGTGTGCGCTCACTGTGTGCTCTCACTGTGTGCACTCACTGCGTGCTCTCACTGTGTTCTCACTGTGTGCTCTCACTGTGTGTTCTCAGTGTGTGCTCTCACTGTGTGTTCTCACTGCGTGTTCTCACTGC